>NC_048595.1:430338705-431071205 GCF_003668045.3 Cricetulus griseus | reverse complement strand
GGTGTGCCCTGGTCTACAGGACACAGGCGCTTTTAACGGGTAACTGAAGTCACTATGGAGAGTGCAGTCAGTGGGTTTAACTGAAGTCAGTCAGAGAGTCAAGGCAGGAAACTATTAGAACAGTTTAAAGGAAGACAAGGGGGGATCAGACAAGTACCACAGGGCAAGAAAAATGACTTGGGAGATATTTGGAAGTAAACTGATGAGCGGCTGTGTTGGTGGATCAGCTATGCAGAGCAAGGGCAAAGAGGAACCTAGAATAGCTTTCAGGGTTCTCACTTGGGCGGTGGACTTGGTGGCGAATTTACTAATCATATAATAGAAAACAGATGGAAAAGAAGATAGATCAAGGGCATTGTTCTCTTCGTGGCATTATGTAGGGATTTTAAAGCAACTCAGGGATTCCCCAGGGAAGTGGTATAGTAGGTGATGAGATGGCCTAAGAGATCTGGTTGTCAGTCAGATGACTGGAGAGACAAAGCAAGTATTCATAGACTCTTGTAAGATGGCAGAGACTTTATCCATATTCCAAGGGAGAAGGGGATGGGATGATGCATGGATGATGGCTGTGGTTTGAATTGTGACGTTCAAAAAGACATAAACAAACTCTATTTCCTGATATTTGCAACTGTGACCCTACTGTGGAAAGAATCTTCTTAAATGTCACGAAGAAGTTTTGGCAGCAGACTTGGTTTCTGGCTCCCGAAGCTGGCATGGATAAAGACAGTTATTAATGAATAAGGAAGGAGTCTGTAGTTAGCATTGCTGAGTGATGGAAGGAATAGGGTACAAAGAGAGAAAAATGGGATCTGCTTGCTGGATCAAGGAAGGTTTGCAAGGAAGGAGAAGAAAGGAGACTAGGAAACGAATTTCCTAGGCAGAGGGTACAGCATATGTGGTGGCTGGATTTGAGATGCAGTTTTGCTTGTTTGAGATACTGAACTTAGGACCTGGCTTCTGGTCTGTTTGAAGTTGGCCAAGCTGAGTATGCTAGGTTTCCCTGGAGGCCACAGTCTGGAGCTTTCATTGATTTTATGTGATATGGGAAATTGATGGCTTCCAAGTATAAGAGAGGCATCAGTCTTCCGTCATGCATGGATGACAGCACTGGGGGGAGTCAAGATTGGAAACACCAGGCAGTTGGCTCTAGGAGTCTTGACCTGCATGTATTGGCTTTAGAATCAGCCAGACATGGGTTTGCACTCTGGTTTATCGGTTGTTCGTTGACATATTCTGCTTAGCAGTAGCTCCTCTGAGCTAGAACTTCTCAAATCAAGTAGAAACTCAGAGAGTAATCTTCTAGGATGGTAAGATTAATTGGGGATAATTTGATGTGTTTCAAAAGAGTTCTAGAACATCTAGTGAGATTCCAGAAAAGTTGATTTTCTTTCCTTATCTTATTCATTGAGTAAAGATAAAAGGCATTACACCATGCTTATATTTTAAAATGATTTATTTATTTATTTATCCCAATCATAGTTTCTCCTCCCGCATCTCCTCCCGCATCTCCTCTCGGTCCTTCCCCCTCAATCCACTCCTCCTCTGTTTCTGTTCAGAAAGGGGCAGGCCTCCCATGTGTATCAACCAAGCAGATACCATGCTCCTTAATGAGGAAGAGTGTGAAGCACCGAGGCCAATGTGTTGGTGACAGCAAGAGAGAAAAGATTTCTTGGCATTCACTCATAAATGATAAAACTTACTTTTTTGTAATAATAAAATATTAAAATTAGAAAACATAAAATCTGGAAATGTGAAAAATATTTCTTAAGAGAGAACTATGACCCATACAGAACTGCTGAAATTCTGTTTTCTCCCCTTCATTCCACATGGGATAGGGATATCTGACATTACCTACTTGTTAGGCATGCTGAAAGAAAAGCAAGGCCCTGTTTGTGAGATGTTTTATAACAGGAACTAAATACTGGGATCCTCCTGTGGAATGGCCAGTCATTCAGAGACTCAAACCTGTTACTCTACTAGGGAAGGGGAACAAAGTCACATTTACCAACAGAATTTACACAGCTTAAGAAACACTTCCTTAAACCAGGTGGTGGTGGCACACACCTTTAGTCCCAGCACTCGGGAGACAGAGGCAGGTGGGTCTCTGTGAGTTCGAGGCCAGCCTGGTCTACAAAGCTACACAGAGAAACTGTCTTGAGAAAAAAAAAAGAAAGAAAAGAAAAAGAAATGCTTCCTTAGAGTGAAATGCTCTTTGTGCTAGATTATCACTTGAGCTGAGTGTGGACTACGGCAATCTGTTAACATCGGGCTCTGTCATTATCCATTTGAATAGGTACTGGCTTCTTCTTGTGTAAGTAGTTCAAAGTGGGTTTCTGAAGATGTTCAGGCATGGAAGGAGTTAGCTTGGAGTTGGCATAGTATCGTGTAAAGCTGCATTGTCCAAACGACTGATATCATCCCACAGGAAATCAACATCTGGACATCTGTGTTCCAGTCTTTGGAAATGCAGTGTATATTATCCAGTTTCTCAGGCTGTGTCACAAAATAGGAAAGAAGTTTGGAGAAGACACATCCCACTTGACCTTTGCCGAATGCTTTAATAAAGTTAGCTTCATACAGAGCTATGAACGAGCAATTGCTGATAAAAACAGGCTTGGGGCTTGTCTCTTTCAGATCCTCTGTCCTTTTGCAAGGGCTTCACAGACTTATTAACTCTTTCATGTTCTCATAATTGGTGGCATTTGGCCCTGGGGCCATATTGACAGCTCGGGAGTTGGGTTCTGTTACAGTGAAGATCCTAAATTTCCTAGATTTCCATCCCCTTTCAGCACTTGTCTTGATATCTTTGTCTGTATAATTAGGCAAATGTGTTTTCAATTGCTTTTATGTGTGTACACATTTCACCCCTTTTACTGTTATCTTGATGGATGTTTTATGGGATAACTTTTCAATTGGGGGGCCTCCTCTACTTACAGAG
This sequence comes from Cricetulus griseus, assembly GCF_003668045.3. NCBI lineage: Eukaryota > Metazoa > Chordata > Mammalia > Rodentia > Cricetidae > Cricetulus > Cricetulus griseus. The sequence continues at coordinate 431,068,267 of NC_048595.1, read as the reverse complement.
GTGCCAACTTTTGCTTCTGCATCCACTTAGGCCTCTATCATTTCCATCTGCAGGTGTAACTGTATATGACCGTCCGCTTTCGGGAGGAAGCCTGGGCCTCCTGGATTTTCTGAGAACTTCATTATCCTACCATTTCACCCACAGTGACTTATTCTTTTGTGGTGTTACTCTGATTTAAAATGAAATATAGACCTACTTGCAACAATTTGGAGACTACAGGAAAGTTTCAAGAAACGTCTTTGTGGTTTTAGAGCCATCAGGAGAGCCACAATCATCGCTGCAGTGACTTCTTCCCAGAGGCCTCTCTGGCCCTCCAGGCCCATCATGCATCTGGCTCCTCCCAGAGATACCATGAGGCTTGGATTGTGTGGGAGCACTGCATCCTTACCTGTTATAATCTTACTAATTTATTATGCTTATGTGGGAGTAAGATATCATCTGACATGTTATTTATTTATTTATTTATTATATATTTTAATTACAAACAAGATTGAATTACATGACAATCCCAGTTCCCTTCTCCCTCCCTACCTCCTTTACCACTCCCCCAACTAACATCCTACCTGTCAAATGTCCTTTCTTCTAATCTACACCTGACTCAAAATTTCTGCTCCCTCATGACCTCTGCATCCTTCCTTTTCTTCCCTTCTCACTCTCGTAGCTTCCTCCCCTCTCTTCCCATGTTCTCAATTTGCTCAGGGTCATCTGACATGTTTTAAAAAAGTATTTTTAATATGTGCGTGTATATGTGTATGAGTGTGTCTGAATGCCCGTGTATATATGTGCACCACATGCCTGTAAGAGCCCACAGATGTCAGAAGAGAGCATCAGGTCCCCTGGAACTGGAGTTACAGGAGGTTGTGAGCTGCCTTGTGTGTTGGGACACAAACCTGGATCTTCTACAAGAACAGTAAGTGCTCTTAGCCACGGAGACATTCTCTCCAGCTCCTTGTCTATCGTATTTAATGGTACTTCCTCTATAATTATAAACGCAGAGGTCATATTAGTCGCTCAGTCACTACTTGCTTAGTGAATAAATACAGTCATCATTTTAAAGCACATTAAATGTTTAGAGGTGTGAAAAAGTTTTAGTATAATTTCTGTGTTCTATTTCTCTTTGTTACCAGAATTGCTCTTCTGTGTTCCATCAGCTAAGATGTCTGGTCAATCCTATCAGAATAAACAAGCCAGCATCATGGTGCTAGACATAATGGTGCTGTCTCTACATGTGTGGTGCTTCTAGGACAGCTGTGCTCATCAGAGTGACTCAGTACCCTGGCTGGGGAAGCTTTATGCTAACATCTGTATTTCAGTGTGACTGGGGTAGGAGGAGGGATTGCAGTAGGTTGGGTAGAGTTTTTAAAACTTCAGCCCAGACATGCCTAGGAGCACATCTGCTTGCCTTTTATAGACCAAAGCAAATCCCACAGGCTAAAAGGGGGAAAGGCATCCCCAGCTCACAGCAGGGAGAGTCAGGATTTGCATGAACAGTAGCACCGGTGACTAGCACACAGCTTAAGAGCACATTCGGAAAATGATGAAAAGCAACTTTATTTGATAGCGTTGATCTGTTTTATCTGTCTGCAAGGCAGATAGACCAGGCTCTGCTGAACACGTTCTCTTCATATGCAAACAGATGTGGCATTTCTGTTAGCTATACCTGTATGCACCCCTCTTCCTCCTTTTTTTGCTACTCAGAATACTAAGTAAACTCTAGTCTTTTTGGTTTTGGTTGTTGGGTTGTTTTATTTCTGCATAGTACATGTGGGAGAACTTTTCTGTATTATATCTGTAGTTTTTCCATGTTAGTGTTTATCTACAAGTAGTGCTATAATTCACATGGCCTTTGCTTTCTGAGAGAGAAGCAGGGTGCTGGCGATCTCTTCCTTCCATGAACAAGGCAGACAGCACCGTACTCTTAGATAAAGCTGTTGTGGTATAATGAGAACCAGCTTGTCTTGTCTTCAGAAAGATACCCTTTGTAATCCAAAATCCCACTGCTTAGCTGAACAAGCAAATCATGAAGCCCCAAGAGCCTTGAAAAATGGAGCTATTAGCTCATCCCTCCAAGGGTTGTCAAGAGATCTGAATGACAATATTTTTCTTACAACCTAATGGCTGTTTGATACATTTGCTGTGTGAATGTTTCAAGGGATTGAATTTGAATATAGGGCTTGTCAAATGAAAGTTGTTATGAGATAGGAAACAGTAGTTAGCAAGTACTTAAATGTGTGGAGACATAGAGTTTCTTTCATGTCTTCCTGTATTTTCATCCTTTTAAAAATTTATTTATTTATTTATTTATTTATTTATTTATTTATTTATTTGTTTTTAGTTTTTTAGGACAGGGTTTTTCAGTAGCTATGGAGCCAGTCCTGGAACTTGCTCTGTAGACCAGGCTGGCCTAGAACTCACAGACATCTTTCTGCCTCTGCCTCCTGAATGCTGGGATTAAAGGTGTGCGCCACCACTGACCCGGCTAGTGTTTAGTTTTAATGATGTATATTTGTGTGTATCTGTGTGTGGGCATGTACACACGAGTGCAGTATGCTCAGATTTCAATAGGGACGTCTGATCCTCTGGAGCTGGAATTACAGGTGGCTGAGGCTGCCTGATGTGGATGCTGAGAAAAGAGCTCAGGTCCTGTGAGAATGTGTTCCCTTAAGCCACTGGCCATTTCTCCAGCTTCCTTCATTCCTGTTTCAGTTTTCACTTAACCTGAATTTTAAAGAAGAAAATTGTGCTTTATTAATTTCATGATCTTAAAGTACAAAGGTATAAAAATGGGTTTAAAAGTACGAAATTATTTCCTCATGAGGGACTTTGGGTACACACACACACACTATGGAAGAAGTGGTGGAAAATCTCTAGCCTAGCATTAGCTTATGACTTAAGGGTTACCACGATCATTTCCACTTCCTCATCCGTAACTGAAAATTACCCACCGGAAAGTCAAATGGGAAGCAGATAAGCAAGTATCAAGTATGCTTTGCCAATACTCATCATGTCTTTGCTCTCATTTGCATATACATTATGGTTACCATATGGCTTCAGGTTTTTATTTCTGTAGATTTTGCTAACTGCATGTGTGGCATCTTTTTCAATGTTTCTTTTTTTGCCCTATTCTATATTTTCATTCTATTCTGTTCCACTCCGCTAAAATTTTTCATTAAAAGAAGTCTGCTCATGATCCTAGTATTAATTTTATAACCCATTAAATGGGCCAAGATACATGGTTTGAAAAATGTTGCCTTATAATTTTTTTCTTGTTCTGAACTCTTCTGGGTAGCTATGAAGATCATGGCACCCATCACATTTGCGTATCTACCAGAATGATGTGCTTTGCTTTTGTTTATACCTCATTGACCAGAGCAAGCTGCATCGTCACTGTGACTCGGGCCCTAGACTCTCCATCTGAGCAAATGTTACCATCACTTGTTCAGCTGATCAGATCCCTGACTCTTCTGTCACATTCCACACACACATTAGCCTTATGTTCTCCTGACTTCGCATTAAAATGTGCATCTTGAGGCTAATAACCTCTGATCACTTCTGCTGTTGATATTCCACTTGAGCCAGAATCCTGTCTTTCTTAGATTTTCCTTTAGTGTTTCCTGAAAGGAACTGGCTCCCACTCTTGCTCCTGCCCGCCTCCTCCCAGTCTGTTTCTCGCACAGCAGCCAGAGTGATCCTTTTAAATGTAGGTTACATCTCGCAAGGCTTAGCATTAGTTCATTTGTCTGACTTTCTCTTCCAGACTGTGGTTTGAGATCTGTGTGTGTATGTTGAGAGGTGGATGTTTGCACACCTAGGGACACTCCAGTCTGTGATGCAACAGGAGTTTTCTTACTCTAAGTTGCAGTATCTGCAAATGCTATGTGATCTCATCAGCTCCCCCCGCCCCCCAGCTTCACTGTCTTTTGTTCTAATCTCTCTAGCTACACTGGCTTCTTCACCCTTTCTTAATACTATAAGCACTTTCAATTACCTCAGGGCCTTTGTATACTTTCTTTTATGTTTTGGTGAGTGAATCTAGGGCCTCATACATGGTAGGTGTGTGCTTTACCACTGAGCTGTCTTCCCAGCCGTGCACAGTTTACACTTTTTCCACGTTTTCCAATTGACATGAAAGCCTTCACACACTCCATTCTTTTTGTCATCTTCAAAGACCCTATGGGTTCGTTCAAAATATTAAATTCTAGAACAAAGGATTGTATATATTCCCCAAACTATGTATGGGGAAAGTGTATATATTGTATCCTTTTGCTTCTTTATTATACATAGAATATTGATTCTATCCTATTGTCACCAAAACCAAAAGAGGCATTAAGAAAAAAAGATGTGAGTTTGCACATTTCTGTCCAGTCTCCCAAAGTTGAGGGTATCCATCCATTCACTTATGTACATGTAAGCGTATCCAGCATGTCATTCTTTAGCATTTTACTTACTAACACATTGTATACATCTTGATACACAATATTGCAAAGATTGGCTGGTTGTTTCCTCTTGTGCTGTTTCTGTTCAGATATGAACAAATTGAGGTCAACTCTTTGTCCTTGCATGTTGGTATCTCCATTTCTATGGGACAGGTTCCCCTGGAAGTGCAACTGCTGTGGAAGGAAACTTTATTTTCATTGGCTGTGCCTTCTTAAGCTGCCATCTACCTCTCTTCAACATTTGGCCATTGACCGCTCCCCCCCCCCCAGCTATTCCATGGAGGACATACAAGATGGGCACAGCGGGAGGTAAAGTAACTGTTTGTTTATAGAGGCAGCTGAAGAAGCAGACAGCCTGTGCCTTTTGACTGCTGACAAAGGGGAGCAATTAATACAAAATTCATGCACTTTTTTCTGGATGGTACTCTATTTTCTTTTCAGAGAAATCTGAATAAAAATATAAACACCCGTGCGCCAGTATAAAGTTTTGCATCTTTTATAGCCAAAAGGAGCAAGCGAGGTGCTGTTCAGTGTGTCTTAAAGTTCTATGAGATGGAATGGTGGTTTCATACACCCCTGTAAACTCCACAGAGGTCATGCTAAGTATCTGTGGGAGCATCCAAATGGTAGAGTCACGTGGGCCTTAAAAAAAAAAAAACCTAAAAGACAATGTAGTCTAATATCTGGACTTTTATTGAACTTCTTTTAGCTTCCATGTGGTGCAGTAGTTTCTATTTTTTTCCTATTATTCTTTCTCTTTTTAGTGTCTCTAAGTTATGTGATTGTTATTGGGTTTTTTTTTCTTTTTTTTTCCCAAGCACTAAATACCTGGTCATCAAAAAGATCGACTGTTAAAAAGAGAAAACAAGAATTTCACTTTCAGATGGACTGGAGTAAAAAAAAAAAAAATAGAACAAAGTCAGACCCCAAAGAAAATATGTGGATGAGGAGAAAAAAAACCCTAAAGAAACAAACACAAGAATTGGGACTCTCCCTTAGTAGTGGGACATTTGGCTAGTATGCATGCAGCCCTGGATTATAGCTCCAGCATCCCCAGACCTCCATACTCACAAATTTTAAAAAAATGGAGAAAGAAAAAAATGGCTGTTAATTCACCATGAATGACCTAAACAACACACACAACACTAAACAGAGGCTGTCTTCCACTCGAAGATGAGCCATATTAATTTTACCAGGTTGGTTAATAAATATAAGACACATCACTTCGTGTATCTTGAAGAATTTTTCAGTTTAATGCCTTACATCAAAAGAGTATAGTAAGAAAAGCCCAAAGGTTATGATATCTAAAAGCCACCATTAAATGGCTAAGGCTCAGCTATCTGGTTTTATCTTATCAGAGATCTAACCTCATAACCCAGGGCACTGATCACATGAATTCAAGAGGAAGGTAGGTGGGTGGGGGATTTCAGGACTTCTTTATTCCTCACTATAGTCTCTTAGACTGTGTTTTGTTTTGTTTTGTTTTTTTTCTCCATGAGCAAATGAATAACTGGGTTCTAGAAGGCAGGGGGAGGTGCTGCACATAACACGGGACTCCCAGTAACTATTGTTTCTATCTGATTTTGCTCAAATTCATCAGGGAAAATTAACCTTGGCAGCTTATTCAGTGACTAAATCTTGATATTTTTCTGGCTTAATTCATAACATAACTGTAAGCTATTGCCCTATGTTTATATTTCCCATCCATTTCTCACATTTCCAAAGCATGCCGATATGTGATCCGGGCAGTTTAGCTACCATAATTGGCATTTTTCTTGGGCCGAAAGGAAACAAACTCCTCATCCACCATACTTTTTTAATTTCTGAAAAACAACAAGTAACATGGTTAATCCCCCTTTTTGATCTTTTTTCCTTTTGAATTTTCCTTATATTCTTTCCCTCTTTTAATCTTTTACTCTCTTTTTAATCTTACCATTCTGCCCCACCCCATTTATTTGACTTCTCATTATGTATTGCTTTAAAAGAATTGGTCCAGTCTATGGAAGTCGGTCTTTAGAGTCTGTTCAAAGACCCATTATCCACATTTAGAAGCCTTGCTATTTCTTTAAAGAATTTCATTGTGGCATTTGCAAACTGCCTTTCACAGTATTAATAGAACGTAAATCTTGTTGACAAAAATAATGTGATTAAATTGTTTCTTGCAATAAGAAGTTTTAAAAAAGAGTTTTCATTTTCTGCATATACGAGTAAGATGGGTTAAATTGTAAAATTAACAATGTATTTAATAATTCACCTTGCTTTTCATTCACAAGTGTCCATGTATGCATTTTTCTTTAAGTGTTGTTGCCAGACTTTGTGATAGTAAGGGTGGGGGCAGTTCAGCCTAGCTTCAGATGCCAGCATTTTTTAAGAGTTGATCTCTATATCCTTCTCATAAGATTTTGAGATTCGCATCATGGGAATCAGTTTGGTAGACTTTCAGCTCTAGTAGCTAAGGGTCTGAGAAGGGTGAAAGAATCAGAGAAATTACACATGAAAATGTGTATTCAGGCTTCTCATATAACTTGAAAGTCTTCTTTACAGTGAATTGCCCATTTCTTATAAAAGAAGGCACATTTTCAAAACATATCCTACAATATTCGGCTGCTGGTCTAATATTACGCTTTTCTCTTTCATCTTTCTTTTTACTACAAATCCTTAATGACAAATGCAGGCGGGTCAACGATACCGGTTTACCTTGCTGTAGCATGTGAATTAGTCATCAGACAATCAGTTCAAGGGTCAGGCTTAGAGAAACAGTACCAAGTGAACGGCACTCAGGTCACAGAAGTGTGCTTCACTTCAAAGGGGACATGCTTGGCCACAAGGACCGGGGTCACAGGCAGGAACAGCTGGGATTGTCGTTCGCTCAAAGATGGAGGGAGTGTGTGCTTTGAGTGTGTTTGTCATTGTGGTAGGGTTTCACTACTGTGTAAAACAACAATCAACTTTGGAATGGCTTTACTGGTAAAAGACAATAACAAGTTAGGATCTATGGGAGACCAGGCATCTTTGAGCAAGTGAGGGTGGCATGATTTAGAATAAACTACCCCCAACTCCCAAACCAAAACCAAACTGAACCAACAAACCAAACAAACAAACAAACAAATCCCAGAAGTAAAAACCAAAAAATAAGAGAAAGGAAACAAACACCAAACCCTGACATTGCTCCACACTGTCAACTTGCATAGGATTGGGGGATATTTTAGCATTCGAGCAACAACAGGCTCTACTTTCCTGTCCTTGTGAGTAAAATTGGACTATGGGCTCGCCTGTTTGGGAACTAAAATGTAAATAGGAAATTTTGAGTCTATTTTGAAGGTTTTAGAACATGATTTTTGTAATTTCTATTTTTCCACAGGGGAAAAACATGAGATTTGAGTTTTCTTTGAAAATTATCTACATGTAAGACCAATTGGTTATTCTAAACTTTATCACTTTTCTGGTAAGACATCTGGAGTCGAGTCTGCATGTTACTCTGTTATTAAAATATGCTTCAAGTAAGGTCGCAAAGGACACTCAAATGTGTTTTTGGTCTGCAGGGCATTTTAGTTTCAGTTTGAAAACTGAAACTTTGTCTTAGGGTTCTTAGGATGTGAGAATACACCCTTCTCCCTGTCAAGTAGGCAGGAGTCAGTGAGTGAGAAGAAAATGCCCCACAAAGAAAGATGCTCAGATGAAGTGACTCTCACTCTTGAGGGCAGCTACACCATGGATTAGAAAATCAGACCCGGGAATCTCTGAGTACTTCTACTGGAAAGAAAGTGGGAAAGACAAGTCAAAAATGCAGCAGAAGAGAGAAAACCCCAAATCCAAACCATATGATGATGTCTATTTCTTGGTTGGCTTTGTCATGTTGCTTTACTCTTCCCGGCACCAAGTGTCTTGTTGGGTTATGGTTGCTCCAAGAAAGCCATTTCAAAGAAAGCTATTTTTTAAACTGAGAGTTTAATAAGAATAAGCACTGAGACAAGAATGTGACCCGTCCATGACAGAGAACTGTCGCTTTAAGGAGGAAAGGGTTCTTTGAACTCCAAAACAAAAATACGGGTGCTAAGTATGTGTTGAAGTCCCTTGCCTATGTTAGGGGGATGCAAACACCTTATTTAGCTAAGTCCAGTCTGATGAGACAAAATTATTGCCTAAATGCAGGTGGTATCTGAAGCCAAAGAAGCAAAGATCAACTTAAAAAAGCCAAACAAAACCAGACTCCATTTACTTTTGCTGGCCCATTAGCAGCGGCCTGGCCTATGTGGGTTTCCCCTTGATTTTGTAAGTTGGAAAAGACTGGATTGGAGCTAACTTACCACTAATTTATCATGGGGCACTAGTAATATTTCTTTTGGATTATGATCTTTTAAATTACAGGCAGGAAAAGAGGGAAAAACAAGTTAAGCCAGGAGTGTGAATCGTTCGAAGGAATTTGTCACTTCTGATATTATCTGGCCTCAAAGACCATGGATCTCTTTTTGCTTTCATTGGGAATTAACTCAGAGTCTGTGCAGAGCAGCAAGCCATGTTTTAACCTTCCTGTGAGCGAATACCACTGAGTATGGAAATGTATCAATTCCCTCCTTGTGTCTCTTCTCCCCACAATTGAATTCATATGCAATGGGAAAATTATTAGCTCAACATCTGCAGAACATAATTACAGTGCTGTGTTCTAGCCTTTCATGGAAAGCAGGGAGTTGAAGGCTGTTGAAGGCTGACATTTTTCCTTTCCGTGATTTGGAAATATTCATGAATCTTCTAACACGAGAACTGCCCTGATTTTCATTGGTTGTCATTTAATGATACAAGTTATTCTTATGAATATACAAAAGTATATTTTCAATACAAATTAAGCCAATGCAAAGGCATGGTATGTTTAATATGTATTTATTCACATTGTCTTTAATTTTTTGGCTTAATTATTTCAGTGGAGTAAATGTTTATGTCCCTTCAAAATACATGTTGAAGTCCTGAGGTAATGGTATTAGAAAGGGGAAGTGTTTTGGACAAAAAGACAGACCATCATGGTGGGACTAATATCCTTACTAAAGAGACACCAGAGAGAAGCTCCATCCCTTCACAATGAGAGGACGTGTCTATCAACCCAGTGTGGGGCTTTACCAGAGATGCAGTCTGTTGGTGTTCTCATCCTGGACTTCCTACTCTTCAGGACATTAAGAAACATTTTTGCTATTTAAAGCCAGTCAGCTAATTGCATTTTGGTTATAATATCCCAAATGTACAAAGACAATGACTTCTTTGAGACTGGCGACCAATCAAGAGATCCCCTGTGGTTGTTTTGAACATAACATGTTTGTATGTCAGTCTTGAAGAAGTTGTGAGAATCACTCTTGGTCTGAACAAATATGACATTATAGAACAAATATGACATTATAGACATTTATAAATATGGATGACTCCCCCTCCTGTCATTGAAACTATTCCTATCTCTTTTATTGTTTGGGTGCAGCTTTACCACAGCTGGACCATGACTATAACACACACACACACACACACACACACACACACACACACACACACACACACTCACTCACTCACTCATATATACACAAGGCACATTTATAAACACATATATGTCTATACACACACAAACATAAATATCTTCATATATACAAATATACACAAGCCACATATATACACATGTATGTGCATATACATACATATAATGTTTGCTAGTAATTTACTATGAGTCAGATACTCTTCTAGGATCCAGAGAGAGAGAGAGAGAGAGAGAGAGAGAGAGAGAGAGAGAGAGAGAGAGGTGTGAAACAGACACTATTATCCTTGTGAAGTCTGCATTCTAAGGCAGACAGAAAAGACATGGCTGCCAGGTTGAGATACACAGATTAGAAGAAAAATACAAGCCAAGAGTAGGCTGGCAGGGTTGTTGTAAAATAGTAGTTAGGCCTAGTGCACCTACGAGGGTGAGATATGAGCTGCTAGAATAGAAAGGGTGTGTGTGGCTATGTCATTATCTGGGGGAAGAAGATGCTAGACAAAGGGACCAGAAGCCATGGAAAAGTGAAGAACAGAATAAATATAGGTAGAGGATAAGGGGAGAGACAATAATAGATTATGAGTTTGGAAAAAAATCCAGATCACACAAGACTCTTGGGCCAATCAGAACATTGGATTGTATTCAAGCATTAAAGGAAGGTGCTGGAGCATTCTGAATTTTGGAAGGCAGCTGTGCTCACCTGTGTACCACCAACAAAGCACCCTTTTGGTTTTTCTTTCTATGAGGTTGTTCTGGCCATTGTGTGGGAATGTATTGGTGACTGAGAGAGACTGTGACTGCCCAGCTTTGGCACAGGCAGAAGTTTTTCAGACAACTCTGTTCAGTCAGTCATCTGGATCAGTTCTGCCCACAGCCCCAAATTCAGCTAAGTTAATTTTAGTGTGAGCTGGAGAGCTGAACAGTCTTTGTCCACATTAACAAGTCTTATTTTAGTGCACAAATGATTACTTATTCCTTTAATGCAATACACTATAATGAGTTAGACTTTTCAGTGCATCTTAGATACTCATGTTTCAGGTGTAGAGAATTCTTCTGGAGAAGGAGGAGGCAAACTAGATGTGCAAAACTAAGATAAGCTGTGATGGCTAAATAGCCAAAAACCAACTTATGAGGGGTTCTTAACAAATGCATCCATTTATTGTTACAGAAAAAGATGCTACAAACTTCGGTTAGCCCTGTTATTTTTATTACTACAGGTAAAACCCCTAGGGAAAATAATAGTAAACGCTGTTTGCAAAAGCTTCTTGCACTGTTTTATTATAAGGATTCTAGGAGACAACTCTTGGTGTCATTATCAGTATCACCAAATCAGAGAGAGATTGAAAAGGTTGGTAGGATGGCTCAGTTAAAGGGCTTGCCAAGCAAGTCTGGTGACCTGGGTCCAATTTCCTGAACTCATGGTGTAAGGAGATAACAGACTTCTGAAAACTGTCCTGTGGCATATGTACATGCACACATACACATATATATAAATTATAAAAACAGATTAAGAAATTTACTTCTCGAAGGGGGTTGGTGATGCACGCCTTTAATCCCAGCACTCGGGAGGCAGAGGCAGGTGGATCTCTGTGAGTTCGAGGCCAGCCTGGTCTCCAGAGCGAGTGCCAGGACAGCCTCCAAAGCTACACAGAGAAACCCTGTCTTGAAAAACCAAAAAAAAAAAATATTACTTCTAACCAGGTGTGGTGATACACACCTTTTATCTTAGTACTCAGGCAGAGGCAGGAGGATCTCTGAGTCTGAGGTCAGCCTGGTCTCCAGAGTGAATTCCAGAACAGCCAGGGATACACAGAGAAACCCTGTCTCGAGAAACCAAAACCCAAACCAAAAACAACTCCCCCAAGCCTAACAAAAGGAACTTCCTTCTGACACACATATGTATTTATAAATATACAAAATAAATACATGTGTGCACATAACATACAGCATGTATGTACACACAATGTACATATTTACACATATTAATAGCATTGTGAATACATAGTGAAACTTTCAATTCAAGTTTAGAAATAGGGCACACGAGACCCCTCAGTGGGTAAAGGTACCTGCTAGCAAGCCCGAGGACCTGAGTTCTATCCCAGAACCCACAGTGTATGGATTCTGAAAAGTTGTTCTCTGACTGTCTCACAAGCTGTGTCTCCCCACATGCCCTCAAATAGATACATGTAAAAACATGTTAATATACTGGCAGTATAGACTTCACCATATCACTCTTGGACTCTTTTCTGTGTGGTGCCAGACCCTCAAGTCCTACGTTCACTGTTCCTTTTTTCTTTACTAAGGAGCTTACTTCTGGAGGATGCCGAAGATGACAGAATTAGAATATCATAAATATTCATTTGCTTTTCCCCACATTACTCACACAGGGTCTCATAAGAACAACACTAACGAAGCTTCCACCAATTCTAACTACTGAAAACAGTTATTTTTATGGTTTAGAATATTCCGTCTTTTGTCTCCCACATTTCACTGTGAAAACACACAGACACTTGCATGGCCATCTTTCTCTCATTGGAGTTGGTCTTGTTAGCCTGTGTCTTGCAATTTATAGCACCCCCAGGCCTCAGGCTGAGTTTTCTAGCAGATTCTCTGGGAGGAGCTCATGGGATTTATCTTCCCCCAGTTGTTGGTAACAGTTTTCCTTACACTTGAAACCCAGGATTGCGGGATGGAGATACTTAGCCCATACTCTTTCCTCTTTGGGGACATTAAATATGTCAGTCTGTTTTCTTGTCCCCAAAATGTCCCTGCTAAAAACTCTGAAGATAATCTAATTTCCTCTCTCTTAAAAATCGCATGCCTTGTGGCTCACACACCACTCAGGAGTCTTTTCCTTTAAACACTAGACATTTTACTAGGATGTACATGGCATGGTTGTTCTTGCTTTAATAGTCTCATGTTCCTGGGGCTCTTACAGCTACTCTATAACAGGAAAGTTTGCAGAATTATAAAGTATTCATTCCATCCCCCCTATTTCAGCTTTCTTCTCCAGGGCTTTTTTGTTTGTTTGTTTCTTTAAAAAATTTTAAAGCTTTCATTTCATTTTCCTGATTCACATAAAAAACCTTTCCCTTCTATTTCTCACAAAGGGTTTTTGTTGGGTTACTGAGTCTTGTGTTCATCTAGTTTACTCGCCGTTTCTAAAATAATTCTTTTAAAACAAGATTTATTATGTATATAGTGTCCTGCCTGCTTGCAGGCCAGAAGAGGGCACCAGATCTCATTATAGATGGTTGTGAGCCACCATGTGGTTGCGGGAATTGAACTCAGGACCTCAAGAAGAGCAGCCAGTGCTCATAACCTCTGAGCCCTCCACAGCCCTCTAAAATGATTCTTTTGTTTTTTAAATCTGTGTTTTGATCTGCAGGCATAGCAGCCTTGTTTCTTCTTTTCTCTTGTGGCAGTTTTATGTGAGGTCTTACCCTTGTGCTATTTTATTATTCATTTTTGAGTGAATTTCACTTTCCTGAAATCTTAGGTAATACCAGTCCAGAGAGCACACCAGCATCCAAAACTTCCTTTCCTTTAGTTTTCCACACATCAAAAACAATGGAGCTTCTTTTTCCATATTTTCTGGAATTTTCTTTCCCACCCCACTTTTATTTGAAAGAGGGAAAGAGAGGGAAAAGTCTCTCTTTCCCTCATTTCTCTTGTCCCTATTCTGTACAGTCTTAACTGGCTTCCTAGCATGTTGTTCTTTGGCATGGGCTCTGTCCTCAATGGTGACCTGGTGGCCTAGTTGTGCAGGTGTTCAGGGGCTACCTGGACCAAGCTCTTACAGCTGTTTGGACATTGGCTTGTTGTACTGATAGCCAGAGTATATATGAGCTTATCCAGCTATTGATTTTAAGGTTCCTTTTAAAATTTACAGTTAATCAACCAGCTAATTAATTGTGTGTGTGTGTGTGTGTGTGTGTGTGTGTGTGTGTGTGTGTGTGTGTGTGTACATTCTGTGGTATAGGTAAAATCAGAGGACCACTTGTAGGAGTCAGTTCTTGTTTTCCATCATTGCACTTAAGTTGCTAGACACCTTTTCTGGCAGAGCCATGTTCTTGGCCCTGGGCTGTTGATTTTGCACAGGGAGTGTTTTCCTCTGCTTGGGCTTTTCATTTTGGTTTGGTAGATGCTCTCTTGCTTCCCTTGCTTTCATTCAGGCAGGTATCAAGAAGACACAGGGGTAAGGCATGGTGGCCATTTGGGCCTATTTATTTATATTTTGGGGGTTTATAAGACTAAAAGTTTACTTTTGTTTTTGGAAATTGAGATATAATTTATATAAAATGAAGTTAAAAATTTAAGGTGTTTAATTCAGGTCATTTAGTCTGTTTATGATGTCACAGCTACTGCCCCTATCTGATTCTGAGGTCTTTTATCACTCAGAAAGAAAACTCTAACCCTTCAACAGCCTTTTCCCATTCCCCCTTGACTTCAGCCTCTGGCCACTACTGATGTATCTTCTCTGTCTATGGATTTGCCCACTGTGGTCATTTCATATAAATGGACTCCTGCATATGTAACCTTATTGCCTGACTTCTTTCACTTAATATTTCCAAAGTTCTTCCACTCTGTAGCACATCTTTATTCTTTTTATGCACACGTATACTCCATTTTTGGTGTACATTCCATTGTTTGTGAGTGTATTGTTCAATGGGCTTTGGTTTTTGCTTTCTAGTCACTCTCTCTGTTAGTGTTTAGGGATTTGGGGAGACCCTAAGCTTGCTGCCACCATGTTATCGATCTTCTTAGGTCTGTCTAAGCGCTTTTACTTGAGACTTCAAAAATGAGTCATATTTTGGAGGAGGAAGGAAGAGAACTGGATGGCTTCTAGAAGGAAAGACCTTCCACCACTTTCTTTGGAGGTTCTGGTGTGGCCTCCTTTAGTCTCATTGCAAAACTTTCCCTTGAATCCCTGTAAGGTTTCTATCACTACCCACCCTTTTTCCATTCGCTTCAGCCAGTTGTGGTAAGTTTCAGTGCTCCAAAACCAAGCTAGTGTGACACCACCCTTTTCTTCTGTTTGATACTCAGGTTTCCTCTACATTCTGTTGTAGTCCTGTCTCCCCGTGGGAACTGCAGCAAGGGTGTTTGCAGTGATTCTGTGCTCCTCCTATTGGCAATACTCTTGAGCAAACTCTCAGCATAACGGTGATGTGCTTCCCTGTCCCTCCTGCTTTTGCACTCCCTGGTCCCCTTGACTGATGCCTGGCTTAGGTAGGTTGCCTTTACATCAAGCCCAGATAGGTATATTTGTGGATTGGGGTTTTCTTGGATTTTTGTTTTGAAACAGAGCCTCACACTGTATTTCCAGCTTTCTTGGAAATGACTATGAGGCCCAGGCTGGTCTTGAAATCATCCTCCTGCCTTGGACTTCCAAGTGCTGGGACTACAAGTGGGAGTTATCACACCCAGTACCCCTCTCAAGACAGGCATGCTAGCATGAGTGATGAACTGAAGAATTGTTCTGCAAGGGAATGAGATGACAAACAAAATCCAGGTAGGAAGTGTTTGGGCTCTAGTCCCATACAGAACCCTCAAGTGTGAATGCTATGAGTTGGCTTACTATAATGTAAGGTGCTGATAACTAGACATTTTTGGGGCAGTGCCTCTCCACTGACTAAACATAAATTTCAAGAGAAGAAGGCTTTTAGACTTGGTCTGCTAGTACAAAAGGAGGCGCCATCTAGACATGGTACCCATTGTGCCTATGGCATGTCCAACCTGGGTTTGCATGCCAAATATTTCCATTCCTTATGAATATGTAAATTTTAGATGTTTATGTTCTATAATATAACACCTATTGGTTCCCTCTGTAAACCACACACACAGAAGCATGTTCACCTGAGTATGTGCACACCTGCAATCTGTGTTGAGCATGTATTTGTGTTTTCAGAAAAGCATGCCCAATTTTTTTTTAAATTCTTTTATTAGTTCAAATTAGGAACAAGCTTGTTTCACATGTCAATCCCTTCTCCCTCTCCCTCCCCTCCCCCTAACATCCCACCTGCCCCTAGCCATGCCCCCTCCACTCCCCAGGCAGGGTAAGGCCCTTAAAAGGGGCTCCCCAAAGTCTACCATATCATCCTGGGCATGCCCAGTTTTGAGTAGTCCCTTACTATTACACTTTGGTCCATTTTTATAAGGTAAGAAGAAGGGTAGGTAGCAGTTCATTTAGTTGAGGCAAGGGTGAGGCACAGTTTGACCACTGGGCATAGTATCTGTGATTCTTCTAGAAAGATGTCCCTAGGATATTAGCATGTCTATAGCTAGAGATAGGATAAGGGAGTTGAGTTCTTTCCCAAGAATGGTGGATGGGTGCAGGGAGTGTGTTGGTTGGTTTTTGTCAAATTGCCACAAACCTGAACATACTTGGGAAGAGGGAATCTCATTTGAGGAGTTGCCTACATCAGATTGGTCTGAAGAGATGATAATGGGGTATAATTAGGAGACATTCCAAGTCCCTCAAATTACCTACTACTTACATTCAGTAACTGTTTGCTCATGATTTGCTATGTATAGAATCTGATGTCAACTTTCCAAATGAATAAAAAAAAAAAAGAAGACAGGGAGGAGCAGGGGGAGAGGGGGAAAGAGGAGGAGGGGGAGGAAGAAAGAGGAAGATGTCAAAGGCCTAGTTTCTTCCTTTCATTTCCTACTTTGAAAGGGTTGTCACAACCTCTTTGTTTCCTTTCCCAGCCTGGGCCCTACAGGCAGAGAGTGGAGGGTAATTTTAGAAGAGAAGGATGAGACCCAGGAGGTCACAACCTACAGTTTCTATAAGTGAAGAGCTTCTATTTTGGGAGGGCGTGTTTGCTATGTTCTCTAGTTATCTGTGGATCTGACTGTGCGTGGTGCCATCCCTGGCATCTTCCTCATGGCCTTACGGGGTGTCTTGGGATAACTTGCCAGTCTCTTTCTGCTTTTCTGCCTCCCTTGTCTTCTCTCAATCTCAGATGTTTGGTTTATAGATATGCCTTTTCACTGGAGTCTGTTGACAGTGACTTTGTTTTTGTGTCGTTTTATTTCCATTCAGCACCGATCCTGATGTTTTTCAGTTCTGGAAGGGACCTGTTTGAACCAGAAAGGTTGCGGTGGGAGGCACCATCTGCGTAATTCTTCCCCTTTCCTGCTTCCTGGAGTTTTAAGTTGTGTGATCAGGCAGGAGTCATCCTCCATAATAGGGAAACAGCACACACTTGTTTTAATTGACTCTTGAGGTCTGAATCAAGCCTAAATTAAAAACTGTCATCGTTTAGGAGATGCCAAGGGTCAAAAAATGTTTTAATTCAGCGTGAAACTGAGGTAGAATGTGTACTTTTATAGGCTCTTGGGAAAAGGTGTTTTTTTTTTTTTTTTTTTTTTTTTTCAAATAAATGAGAGAAAGAGGCCTCCCTCAGAGCCCTCACAGTGGCTCCCAGGAATCAACTTCAACCATGTGACATGAGATAACTTTTCAAAGAATAGGTCCATTTAGCCAACAAGAGGATCTTCTTTCCCACGGCCAGAAAGACTGCATAGAACTTCTGATCACATGCTTCTGGCTGTGTGTGTGTGTGTGTGTGTGTGTGTGTGTGTGTGTGTGTGTGTGTATTGGGGGGGAGTTGGGGGAGCAGGATCTGGGTGGATACAGTTTTCTTAACTGAAGACTGCCAAGATGTAGAACTTATTTTCGGCTGTTGTTTGAGAACTATTCTAGGGTATCTCCTCTTCCTTCTCTGAAGAGCAAAATGTCCTCGTCAGTGGCAACTCTGGTTGGTTGTCAGTTCACACGAATGAGCTTCTGAAAATGAAAATCACAAGGCAGCTACTCTGAGACAGAGTGTTCTGTAGAGCACTGGAGTGAAGTTTAGCTTTCTCAGGCTGTGGGGCAGAACTGGGACTCTTATGTAGGTCCTTCGGTACATAAGAGAACTAATTGTGTTCAGTTTAAGGCAGGTCTACTGAGGAGAATGGGATTTCTTGGGTGTTGGATAAGGTTTCACTTAATTGGGATTCAAAGTCAGCATTCCTGCTCATCAAATCAATTGTCAGTTTTCATCTGTAAAAGCCATTCTTAGCTGGTATACAAAAACTTGCAGCAGGCTGGACCTGACCTGCAAGCCATATGCTGCCCTGGGCAATATGAGTTTATTTCTGCTGCCTGAGAAGATGTAACAAAAGATGGGAGTGTTCAAAATGTCTATGCATAAAATAAGTTTCCCTCGTGTGTGTGTGTGTGTGTGTGTGTGTGTGTGTGTGTGTGTGTGTGTGTTATGTGTACTTACAAAGCACCAATCATGGAGTCTGGCTTTCTCTTTTACAGTAGATGTATTGTTCCCACTGCTCCTTTCTGAGAGGCACCGGCCTTGAGTTAGGCATACCAAGGACTACCTGTCTCTACAGTCACATAGCCACTCCATGCCAGGTGCTGCAGTGCCATGCAGAGGAAGGTCCTCATCTGACATGGACTTGGCCTTGAGTGAACAGCTAATCTTCACTGAACCAAAGCATCACACATTCAACAAGGCCCTTTGCACTTACCATCACATGTCTGTCCCCAATGATATCCCGACCTATTTCTTTTTAAAGTTTTTCTTTATTTTTGTTAATATTTGTGCAATTTACATATCTATGCCATGCATACTAGCCAGTCTCACCCCTGTATATGCATCACCTGGGTTTCCCCTCCCCAGAAATCCCTCTCTCATATATGATCCCTATTTCTTTAAAAATTGGTATTTTAACTATGGTGTGGGGAGAGGCCAGAAGAAGGTATCAGATGCCCTGGAGCTGTGGTTCTCAACCTTCCTAATGATGCACCCCTTAAATACACTTCCTCATGTTGTGCTGATCTCCAACCACAAAATTATTTCCGTTGTATTTTGCCTATCGTTACGAATTGGAATGTAAAATATCTGATATGGATGATATCTGACATTCAACCCCTGTGAAAGGGTTGTTTGACCCCCAAAGGGGCCACAACCAACAGATTGAGAACCACTGTCCTGGAGCTAGTTATAGGTGACTATGAGTCACCTGGCATGGGTGCTGGGAACTGAACTCAGGTCCTTTGCAAGAACACTACAGGCTCTTAACCACTGAGTCACGACTTGAGCCCTTACGACCTGTTTCTACCCTCATTTTGCAAATAGGAGATGAGAACTAGAGTGATGGGCAATGAATGTAGGATCCTTATTACAAGACTGGGTTCTAGGCACTTCTCATGGGCTGCTTTATCCAGCCCACATCCGACTGTATTTGGTACTATTGTTTTCATTTTATAGGTGTGAAATGTGAGGCAAAAGATACAGGAGCTGCTAGCGTTTCTTAGTAGGCACAAAGCTGAGCTAGGTGGGATTCAGTTCAGGGAGCTGATGCTTCAACACCGTCAACATTATGCTTTTGTTAATTTTAGAAAATTGCATGCCCAAGAACACACAGGGGGTAAATGCTCAAACCTGGCTTTCAACGATAGGAGTCTGACTCAACAACCTTTTTAGTTCTGTCTATACTAAAGTCCCCCAGTCATCTGGTTTGTCTGGGCTCATCTGTCAATGACAGGTGACTTGAATACAAGGCAAAGGAAGATGGTGTGAGTCTGGTTTGCCAGACGAACATGGAGGAGGTGATAGAGCCCTGTTTGTAGAGGGAGATCCCACTGAAGGCATGCCCTGTCATGGAAAGATGTCTCAGCTCTAGGCTTGGCTAACCCCCTTTCCTGGTTCACTCTGGGCAAACAACCTCTCTAATAATAAATTCCCTCCTATGTAAACTGGACCAAGCAACATTTCCCTTGAAAAAGACTTAGTGAGAAAGTACTTGAAAGTTCTTATTTCCCCTGATCTGTAAGTCTCTGTGTCCTTTTGGCTGGGTGACAGCACCTGGCTGTTTAATCACATACTAATTTAGATATCTGTGTTCATCTTTTCTGTCTTCCCTACAAGGCTGACTGGAGAGCTCGGGCCTTTACTTTCTGTAATAGGCCCTCCAAATAGGGTTACTAGGTGATTTTACCTAGCAACGTCCTAAGACCTGTGGGAAAAATTTGAAATCTGGTCATACAAATGGTGGAAACGGCCCCCGTTTGTTTCACACATTTCCAGCTTGCAGAATAAGATCTACTGCCTTTGAATTCCTCTGCTGTTGTCCAATGTATTGGAAGAACAGTTTTCTTTGAGCTGTGTGCTGCTGTGGTAAAACTGCAGATATGATTCCAGCATTGCTGGTGCAGCCTGGCTGATTAAAGGAAAATGCCATGGTGAATTGAAAGATATTTTAACCACTATATCTAATTACAAAGAAGAACATGCTACTTACCGAAATCTGAATGTGTTCTATGGTTAAAAAAAAAAAACAAAAAAACAAGGGCAATTAACAATCAAACAAGCAACTGCTTCCCTGACAGGCAGATGACACAACCCAGGACTTGGAAAATGCAGAGAGCTCTCGAGTGACGAAGAAAGTTGAGAGGGTCCTTCTAGTTGTAAGGTAAGAGTCAAGGGGGCTGATGACTTGTGGTTAAAGGGGCCAGGGTGGCATTCAGGAAGCCAAGGAATCTCTGTGCTTGCATTTGTGTGGATGAAGCAACGTCCTGTCTATCTTTAAAATGGCTAAAACAAGTATTTATGAACTCTCAGACATTTGACTTAGAAGATATCTTTCCCTGCTGTGTAATTTCCTCAGAAGTAGGCTAGCTGTTGTTTTGTGAAATGCATACCTAAGGAAGTGCATTTCTTTGCTGTATTATCTTATATTTAAAATTTCACAGTCTTGTCCCTGGGCTATCCCACAGGGACTTGTGTGACTCAAAAAGTTAATATCCATAAAATACCATAAACTCTAGGGATAAAATGTCCCAGAGAAGTTATATACATTTTCTAATATACACAGTGCTTTCCTGGAATAGATACTTAGAAATGTTCTCTGTCTCCAAGCCACACACTGCCTTGTTGTCCAGGAATGATGCTTCTAAGAGCAAGAAGGGGGAATGGACTTAGTGCCCCAGGGAAGGCATCCTTTCTATACTGTAGTCTCTGGAGACAGAGCGTGTGCACCATGACCTGGACAGTGGCATGATTTTCTTGACTTGAGAGCTCAGCTTGTCAAGCATGACATGTAGATAAAATGCCTGAAGAAGTGCTTAAGATGCAAAATCCTGGGCCACATCTCAGGTATTCTGAATCAATAGTTTGGGTGAAATTTTCACCTGTAAGCAAGCACCATAGTGGGCCAGGCCCAGGCTTCTCCCACGTTTCATTTTACGACACACTTATGTGTAGCTGCCTCTCTCACCTCACTTTACCTGAGAACCGCATTGCTAACTGCTCACATTCCCCGATACTTGCTTGTATATACATATATTTACAAATGATACAGCTGATCCAATCTCTCCTATACACACATTTTTCTACATTGTACAACACACAGAAGAATGGAAATGAAGCGTATTAGAATGTTCCCAAGAAGAAACAAGTAATACTTTATAAATCTTGGATGGTCGGAGCTGGGATGTAACCTCGTGGTAGAATTTGAGACCCTGGTTTAGCCACAGAACAAACAAGTAAAAAGATTAAACTGCTATTTATGGATTATTGTAGCTTCTTTGTTCTCCTTGATGTAGCAATACAGTTCATTCTTACTCTTTACTGTGAGGTATATTTGTGTAAGAGCAGTGGGGAACACTCACTTTCCTTATTTTAAGCAGTCATTTGAAAGTCAAGTTCAGCTTACTTGGTAGCTGCAATAATCCATTTCATAGCTGAAAATAATACTTTTCAAAGAATCATAAATTTGAGTGAAAAAAAAAAAAACTATTCCCACAGCTGTGCTTTGTGCACCCTGAGATACCTCTAGAAATCCACTCGTCAGTCATGCAACATTTTAACTGAAATTTGGCTGGTAAGTCTTTGTATTCTCTGATGTCATTTAGCTTTCTTTTCAGAACAATCAGGCCAGGGGTTAGGAATATAGCTAAGTGATCCCCGGCATAGCATGCACTGGGCATGGTGATGTGTGTCTGTCAGCTGCACCTGTGGGGAAGGAGGAGGGAACATCAGAAGTTCAGGGTCACTCTTAGCTATTTGCCTAGTTGGAGTTCAGCCTGGATTACATGAAATCCTGTCTCAAAATAGCAACAACAAAGCCAAAATGACATCAGATTTTAAAACTTTTAGCACCTGACTTAAAAATACTTCCATATGGATGATTTCAAGAGACTAGAAAGTTCTTTTCCAGATTCAGTTGCCCAAAACTGAATTTTTATAGTGATGTATAGTTTTCCTTTCTGCTAGTCACACATCAAGGGAAGTATTTCTGAACTTTTGTTTTCAAATATGTGAAATTTAAAGCTTGAGTTAATTTCTGAGATCAATCCCCTATTTAAATTACTGATAAATTATAACCATTCTTTGGAAGAATTAGATGAAATTTGAATGTGTAGGCAGGAAGAGAAATACAGACACCAGGTGGGTAACATGGACCCAAGAGCTACTAACTACCATTGAAACACAGATGGGGGGGAAAGTTGGGAACACTGCTGTTGGTGTAAAAGATAAATTTGTAATTTTTTTTAAGTTTGGAGAATTTAAAAATCATTTAGTTAAAATATGTCCAAGGAAGTTCTTCAGTACCTAAACATTTTATTGCTATTCCAATCTCATGACATAATTTGATGAGCCTTCTTATAATAAAAGTGTTATCTTTAATATATATATATATTATATATATATATATATATATATATATATTTCTGGGAATTGTAATGCAATTGCATCATACCCCTCTTCTTCTTCCTCCCTCCAAATCATCTTAGATGCTCCTCATCTCATTTGAATGTATGATCAGTACACATGATACTTGTATGTATATTTCTGGGGCTGAGCTTTTGGTATTGACAACCAATTGGTGCACTGTGCTGGGGAAGACTATTTTTCCCACTATCACCTTTTCTTAGTTTGCCTGTAGTTCTTTGTGTAGAGCTGAGACCTCATGGGCTTTCCACCTCCACCCCACATTAGTTTGTGGATAGGTGTTTTCCTTGTTCTAGTCATGCTTTAAATAAAGTGTTTTTTGTTTTCAATTTAACTTTATTTCTTTTTGTAAGTGTTATCTTTTGGAAAGGTTAGCTCCTTGGATAGTGACCTGAGAAACATTGTGTATTCCTGGCCTTCAGTTCTTTGTTGCAATAGCCAATAGCTCTGGTATGAGTTTCAAGTACAATGATATCTCTGTAATCTTATCCTGCAATTGTTTGTGCCAGCAAAAGATTCTTTTTTGCATGTGTATCTTTCACTATTGCGCAAGAGACCTCCAATGTGGCTTCAGAACCTTTTCCATTAAGTCTAGAGGAATCTTGGCGAGCCCTGCTAGACAGAAGTGTTCAAAAACTGCTGAAGAAAAAGAATCAGCTTGAATTTTTTTTTTTTTTTTTTTTTTTTTTTTTTTTTTTTTTTGGTTTTTCGAGACAGAGTTTCTCTGTGTAGCTTTGGAGCCTAGGATTTTGTGTTCTTAAGGAACTGGTTTTGAATGTCATGCTAATCATAATGACAGAACTCTGTCATTAGATAATATCTGAGATTTTAGACAGTATCTTAGCACATGTTACTTACATTGGCAAGGTCACTCGGGGTGTAGACAAAGACAAATAATTTGAAGAGTTTTCATAATGACTAATTTGTTTGGTTTTCCCTTTGTCTGATTATATGTTCTTTGTGTTTACCAATAAGATACTGAAGAGCATGTGCTGGGGACAGGACAAGTCTCGGTCCTGTCACTCGTGTTATCTTCAAGGCTTACTTTCTCTGTAATACACTTCTCAATTCATATGTCCACTTTGTTACATGCTTCAGTTAAGACCAGATGATTTACTATCTTTAACTGTTTAATCTGGACCACGTAAACTGCCAGATTTCCCAAGCTGCTGCGTGTGCATGAAGGTAGTAAGAAAGGGCAGGGTTTACTGCTAAGCCGAGGTGGCCAGGAAGCTTCTGCTGCCTATTTGGGCACTACAGGGTACTGAGTCATACTTACCATGGCACACAGGCTGAGACATCTAGACATCAACCCATATTTCAAAACAAAATGTCCAAAGATGTCTTACTCTACCCCAGCAATCACTTTGAGTGTCTTCTAAGAGGCTTCTCAACATTCTAGAGATGGCAGTGTAGAAGATGACTGGGCACAGATCTCACAGTGTCAGGACGGATGATGCAAGGCATCTAATCATGACCTGTGGAGGCTAACCTGGGCCTGGGATGCTATCCTGAGACACATCCAATGAAACGTATAAAATCTTCATGTGAAAAAAAAATCTTCATGTGTACACACGTTTGCCTTTGTCCACCCAAGCTTACATGTATTCTCCCCATTTTAATCATGCCTTAGAGGAATTGATTTACATGACTAGTGAGCCCCACACATGCAAGGCCACTTATCGTACCCATGGTTGAGCTACAGCTTCACCAGTTCACAGTAAGCGTTCATGAAATATTTGTGGGACGAATGCAAGAAAGATCAATCAAGACAGTTTGTGGATTGGTCTCTGACTGGCATGTCATCCTTTCTCCTGCTCTATTATTTCTTCTGCGCTGACTTACTTGTGTATTCCTTTGACAGTACTATACTGCAGGTGTATTTGTAAACTATTGAGTCAAGTGGCAGAGAGAGGGCATATACTCCGATCATAGAGGCCCCTTTGAGCACTTCCATACTACTGCACGCTAGGAGGGCTGCTAAGTACTCTGTAGGTGTTTAATTCTCACACAACCCCACAAAGGAGATCCTGCATGCTACATCTTACAGCAAAAAGAAGCCTAGAAAATTGAGTAGTTTGCTGGGATTGATAGTGAAAGTTGAATTCCAGTCTGTGGCCTAGAACGGCAGTGTTTACAACTGACTTTAAAATGAGATGAATTATTTGGGAAGAATAAAATAACAAGAGTCCTCTCTTGCTTTGTAAATCCACATTTTTCAACAGCATGTCTTCTTGGGTCCATTGTTCAAAAAACTCTTAAATACTTTTCCAGCCTCAGGCTATTATCTGTATGCTGCCTTCTGTAGCTACCTAAAGTATATTGGGTCTGATATCTTTTAGCTTGAATTTTTATATATGTGTGAAAACAAACAATTTGTTTCTTTCTTAGGTAACATTCCAAAGTTATTCTTGGGTTTGTAGGCAGCACCTTCCTTGTGTAGAAAACAAAAATTCACCCTTAATTTAATATATTAATCAAACAGCAGCTCCATTCACCCTAAGGAAGCAATCTTGAAGCTGTGTGAAGGCTTGTGGAAGAACACGAAGTTATATTTTACTAGAGATTTCTGTCTCAAAATGTGTGTATTAGAGATCCAAAATCTGCATAAAGATTGTTTTAGTTTAAAACATGAACTTTTACTCATAAGATCATTTTGTGTTTTGTGTGCTACAAGAATTTCATAGAGGAAAAAATGTCATTTTCTGCTTCTGAAGTCCCGAATTATACAATTTTTTTCTCAATATAAACACCCCAGTTCCTTTTTGGGGGTGGGGGTGGGGGAATGTCTTAGGTATTTTACCCTTCACCTCCTCAAAATGGGAAATCATCTGTAAGCTTTAAGAGTGTCGCTGTGGAAATTACTCATCGTCAGAGAATTTCATGCTAATAACCACAGTCACATTCCAGGTCAATTATGTGTGCTTGGATTGCTGCAGTCCGCTCACTCTGTACCTTCCATTAGCACTGTGTGTCATTAGCATATCACATGTTACAGTCTCCTTAATCCAGTGTGAGGAGTCCCTCCATCCAGTTCTCGGCAAACCTTTGTTTCTTGTTTTAGAAGGAACACTATAAGCCATAAAGGCAATCCCATAGTCATAATCTCTCTAGTAGGCTCTGTAGTTTTCAAAGTTTGAAATTTACTTAACTTTTTTTTGCATGCTTGTATTTGAAAACATGAAGGAGATACCAGACTGTAATCATCAGTGTGTCTTGGGTACAGGAGATACCTGACTTGCCCCAGTATTCACACTGGGCTTGTAAAAGTACCTGTGATTAAAATACTTATAAGCCTTTTTGAAGAAATAATGTTGTCTAACTATATAGTAGGGGACGCTAAGTGAGATAAACACTGAGTCTCATAGAGCGATTGTATCAAGAGGAGATTTTCTGTGAAATGAATTTACTTGGGGGTCAAAATGCTCACATATTTTAAAGAAAGCAAGTACTTGTTTGAAACAGTACAGCCCCTCTGTTGAGATTCATGTGGCTGGTTACATGCAAACCAAAGGCACAACTATGAGTTTGGGTGGAGAAATCTCCATTTCTTTTTTCCTTCACTGGTCTTTAAAAATTATGTTTTTCTAGTGGCTAGAAGGACAAGTCAGAAATAGTTAAATTCTGGCTTGGAAACTCATGAGAATTAATGATCTGTAGACCAATTTTTTATCCTAAAACGTCATGCTTGATCCCCAACTTCTTATGGGACTGCTCTTCAGGGCGATTTCTTGTTTTTCTTTCTTCAGTGTGTACATGTGCCCTGAGGCTGTTTGTAATGGGAGAATTTCATAAAATTCATAAATTTAAAACACCCCACACATCCAAAATTCTTCCTGAATGTGTCATTTTCAAGTTATTTTCACCAAATCACATAAAATAAAGCAGCACTATGGTCACCTCTTTTTAATATTATCCCTTATATTTAATTTTATTGGTCTTTCCTCATATACTAGGTACCATCATGAATAAAGCAAATTACATTGACCACCTGGGTTTAAATGGCCAGCTTCCATCTTTTGGTGTTATTTCTTTGAAATAAAATGTATCTCACATTTAATTTGGGAGTAAGAAAACATAACATAAAGAAATAATGCAAACTTCAATGCCATGGGGGGTGTGGCTTACATGTGTGCCTTAAAACGTGTTTATATATAAGAGGAATTAACTTGCTTTGTGTATAAAAGAGCTATAGTTCTTCAAAGAGCGGGCATCTGATCCCAGAACTGAGTTCACTGAGATTAAATTGTGCTCTGGGAATTGAAGGTAAAAGAGAAAGAAAAAGATTATGCCTTTTCCCACTGCAGGAAGAAACTCATTTTCAGGGAGGGACTCCCGAAACACAGAAAATATGTTCCAGACACTAACTAGATATGATGAATTCATGCATCATATCTGGGCATTGGGGCTCCAGTGGGCAACAGATAACTACTTTCCTTTAGTTAATAAAGTGCCCAGAAGATGGTCGAGAGGCAAACCTTTTTTTAAAAGCTCTGCTCTGTTTAACACCACTGATCACTTTGCTTCTTTTGCAGGTGTCCTCAGACCCTGGAAATCCAAAATGCAAATGAAGAAGAAATCAGGAGGTGTAAACACTGAAGGGAATGAATGTTTTCTGAAATCCAGGCAGAAGGTAAAGATACGAAGCCAGGGAGTCTCAGACTTGTCTATATTTTAGAGCTTTGGGAATCTGCTAAATGGGTCCCTTGGCCATGTTGTTACTGTTTCTACAGATACAAAGTGAACACAATTAGATTATTATAAAACAACTATAATGAAATACAATAGTGGTTAAGACATGTTAAAAAATTTCCCTATTCGTTATTTCTTTAAAAGCCCAAGAAAAAGAACCATTGTTTTCGAAGACTCAGGCTTATTAAAGAGTATCCAATGTCCCCAGAAATTTTACTGGTAAATAACTCCACTTGAATTATTTTCTGTCTAGTTTTTGTGCGCATGGGTTTGATCAAGGAAGTTGTTGTTAAGTCTTCAAGAAAAATGGTATCTATTACATATTTATTTTTGTATAGAGAGACTGCTTGGCAAAATGGTTGCACAGAACAAACTTGGAATTTTCAGACTGAAAAAACAAAAACCTGAAAACAACTTCCCCAAAGACAAGGTACAAAATACTAATTTCCATGTTGAATCATTTGAAAGTCTCTGCCCAGAGTAGCTGAAAGTTAGTTAGGTTTTGAGCTTCCCTATCCACCCCTTCACTTTTTTGAGAGATGAAGAAATAAGAGGGACAGATGATAGGTTGGGCACAGAAAGTTGTTCCATAGAAAACCTGTGAACTCAGGGGCTCAAAGAGATGGCTTAGACGTTAAGAGCACAGGCTATTCTTCCACAGGTCTTGAGTTCAATTCCCAGCAACCACATGGTGGCTCACAACCATCTGTAATAACACCTGATGCCCACTTCTGTCGTGCAGTCATAGATGAAGGCAAATAAACAACAAACTAATAAATCCCAAACAAACAAAAAATCCAAAAAACACCTGTGAGCTATATGAAACCTTAACATCATTGATTAAGAATGGGTTGTTTTGCCAAGCTACCCACTAGGTTATTGCCACATCTTGCATTTCCTTTAAAGCCTCCACGACAGAGGACCTACTAACCCCATATTTTTCTGTAATCATTTTGTTGTTATAGAGCCTTTCCCCAGATTCGGAAATGATTAGCCCTCCCTTAACTTTTAGGAAATTGAGATGTTGGAATGGGCTGCTGAGTACCAGGCGGGTGGGGGGTAGGGGATGGGGGTGGAGGGGTGAGGGGGTGTGGGCAAGCATTTTTGTCCAGAAGGGCTATGTCTGAAGGCTGAAAGAAAAGAAAAAGCCATTGATTCCTCAATAGCCACATCTAACTGGTGGCAAGAAAATGATGTTTAGGATCCCATGAGGTTGAGTCATTGCCTTGGGGAAAGAGTCTCCAAGAGTTTATCTCGTGACATGCCTGGGCTCTGGAGTCAGACACTGTGGGGTTGAAGCCTCATTCTAGAATTTCTAACGTCATAAACTTTGGAAAGCAACTGAATTTTTCAAGTGTTAAGGACTCTTCTAAAAAAAATGGCAGCAATATTGACTGGTAGGTGTTCCAATGAAAATTATATTTGATAATTTGAGAAATAACCAGTTTGGCACTAAATATGAATGGCCTCATATGTGGTCACAGAAAATCAGATAAAAATAGACAATAGGGGAATTGCTGTCCCACATAATAAGAGGTTTGGGGATGGCGAGAATTCTAGGATTCAGTTGTAAAAGATTCAGGGGTAAGGAATAACTTAGATTTTGGTCATAGGGTTCATCTCTGTCATCAGAAATACAGCTTTTTTCTTTTCTATATTTCTGCACAGCCTTCCTCATCTTGTTTATTTATTCTGGTGTTTGTAAAAGTATCTGTGCTGTTTCAAACCTCATATCCTCATACAGCTCCACAGCAAGCTCCTCGTATATTTCCTTGATTAAGATACATCACATGTCCAATCTATAGGCTGAAGTCACTGGAAAGGGGAGTGGATTAATATGATTGGCTTACATTAGTTTAACTCTTAGTCTGGAAAGGGTCATCCACCAATTCTTTTCAGGAGATGGCTACAAATGAGCAAAATTTGGGTTCTTTTAGCAAGAGAAGAGATTAGGAATAAGGTATGATTAGAAATGACTAACAGTACTTGCCATAGTATCATCCCATATATCTTAAAATACAGGTCTTGGATTCAATAGATAAAGTATGATTGTCTTGGTTAGGATTTCTATTGCTTTGCAGAGACACCACCGCCATGGTAATTCTTAGAAAAGAAAACATTTAACTGAGGTGGTAGCTTACAGTTTCAGAGGTTTAGTTCATTATCACCATGGTGGATAGCATGTAGACATGCAGGAAGCCATCCAGGCAGGCATGATGCTGGAGAAGGAGCTGCTGCTTCTTGACCTGAAGGCAACAGGAAGTAGTCTGTCACACAGAGCAAGCGAAGCTTGAACAAGAGATCTCAAAGCTGTCCCCACAAGTGACATACTTCCTCCAACAAGGCCACACCTATTTCAACAAAACCACACCTCCTAATAGTGCTACTCCTTTTGGGAATATGGGGACCAAGTACATACAAACTACCACAGTGATTCTATTAACTCATTACTGTGCATGATTTTGGATAAGCCATTTGCTTCTTGATAATCAGTTTCTACATCTACAAAATGAAGATTAAAATCTTGGTCTATTTCTTAGATTAATAAGAAGATAATATAAATGAAAGCTGTTTATCAATTTTTATTTACACTTGTCTGCAGATATAATGTATTGAAGGGAGTCCTTATGTAGAACATAGTCTATCAACTTTTATGTTTCAAAGTTGACAACTAAACCAGATTTTGCAGTTTCTTTCTTTCTTTTTTTGGGAGTTTTTCGAGAAAGGTTTTCTCTTTGTAGTTTGGAGCCTATCCTGGCACTCGTTCTGGAGACCAGGCTGGCCTTGAACTCACAGAGATCCACCTGCCTCTGCCTCCCGAGTGCTGGGATTAAAGGCGTGTGCCACCAACGCCCGGCTTGCAGTTTCTCATATGACCTTCCAGAGCTCAGAATTCTAGATTATTGTGAAGGGGAACAAATCTGCCATAAAGTTTGCAGCATGATATAACTCTAAATTTCTAGTTTGTGTAATAGAAACACTTCTTAATTGATGACTGTGATGGTTGGAATGAGAATGTCCCTCATAGGGATGATCAATATTGACTTAGACATGATACATATTGTGGAGTTGAGAAATAAGAACATTAAAGTTATCATCATCGCCTTTCATATTGTCAAGAATCTTGGAAAAAGGAATGATCATGTTAAGTACAAATAGAAAATAATACACAGCTCATCTAAAACATCTAGAGGTAAAAACCACGGTTTCTGAGATAAAAAAAGTATCCTAGATTAGACTAACACAAAAGACATTGCCGAGAAAGAGAATAATGAGTAGAAATGAATAGTCATGGAGATGGTTGGAAATGACAAGAAAAATGACAGAGGAAGATAAGAATGTCAGCGGGCTGTGGGACAAACATACATGTACTTGTCGTGACTGTGGGTAAAGATATGGGGCTCAGGAGGCAAGAAAAGATATGTCTGCTAAATAGTTATTGGACACTTCCCAAAAGTCAGAAACATTATTAATTCACACATGTGAGCAAGGCAACAAAGTCCCAGTGTAAGAAACATGAAAGGGATCCTTGAAACGGTTCAGGAGGTGAGAGTGCTTGCTGTTAAGTCTGAAAACTTGAGTTCTATGCCTAGGACCCACTTAATGGAAGGAGAGAACTGACAAGAAAGTTGGCCTCTGACTTCCACATGGGTGCTATGGTAAGACCCCAACTATCATCCACATCCAAAACAAAAATGTAAAAAAAAAAAAAGAAAAAATCTAATAACATCATACAAATTCTTTAAAACTAACGAAAAGCTGCCCTTCTTCTTCGCTCCCCCTCTTTCTTTGTCACACACACATCCAGATGCAGAGAGACATATGAACTCACATATGTTGACTTAAGTGAGGTTCTTTCTATCTCCAGTATTTGGTTTGATTAAAACCAAGCATTCGCTTTGTGTAACTACAGAAGGACAAGTTTTAGTTTAGAAGTTGATTCATCTGATCTGCTAATAGCATATTCTCTTAACCAGAGAGCTTAGACAGGAGAGGAACAGCTGTTTTCACGTTCTTGCCTGGGAACCAGGCCCCCAGCGACTGTTTCACATGCACACACAACGCCTTTAAGCTGCCCGTGATTATCTACAGCAATTAGGATGCTGTGACAGCTGGTGTCTCCTTGATTAGACCTTCCATGACAATTCTAAGTGGTAAGAAGTCAAGTGTTTAGGGTGATCAGCCTCTCTCATGGAACAGAGAATCCTTCCTTGGGTCAGCCTTCCGTTTCGGAGGAGAACAGATGTTTCCCGCTGCTGCTGAGATGGGGCAGCACTGTAGAACTGTGGAGTGACCCCTGGATACCTATACAACATCTTCTTTATAATAAAAACAAGCTAACAATCAAACAAAGCCCCAAGCTACACTAGGTTTGATTCTGTCCTGATTGGGTCAGTTTTTTAATTCATAGAATGCAGTCAGAGACTTCTAGACATTTGGTTTCGTGGAATGCTACTTTTACCCAATCAACCAATTATCCCCTCTTCAGGGTCACAGTACAGTTTCTTGACAAATGTTCTTGCTAGGATTAATAATTCGATGTTAAGAGTTTGTCTGTTTGAAACTCAATACCTACTCTTAGGTGCCTTTTACTTTTTTATTGATATTATTACTTTTTTATTACATTGATACAGGGTGTCAAGTATCTCAGGCTAACCTCAAATTTGTTATGTATCTGGGGATGACTGCTCTGCCTCTGCCTCTGCCTCCTGAGTGCTGGAATTGCAGGGATGTACCACTATACCTAGAAGATGCGGTCCTGGGAATTGAACTCGGAGTTTTGAATATGATAGGTAAAGACATGTACTAACAGATCTATATCCCTAGGTCCTAAATAAGTGTGCCTGTGTATGTGTGTGTTATTGTGTGCTCTCATGTGGGTACATGAGTGTAAAGGCCAGAAGGTGTGGTCAGATGACATCAACCTTTCTCACATTTTCAATCTGATTATTTGAAATGGCCTCAAGTTCACCAGTCCAGCGAGGCTTGTTGGCCAGCAAACCCCAGAGACTCTCCTTGTCTTCACTTTCCAGCACTGGGATCACAGATGTTGTGTGTGCTATCATATCTAACCTTTTATGTTAGTGCTAGGGACCCAAGCTCAGATTCCTATGCTTCCATGTCAAGCAAGTATGTTACTGACTGGGACATCTCCCCAGCCTTTTATGTACTTTTTGAAATCTCCAATCTTTATTTTCTTATATTCATCCATTATCTGTCCCTCTCTTCCCATTATCCCTACCTTTTCTCTTTTCATAAAGTCCAAATAACAACATAAACTCACCGCTGTTGCTCAGTTCACTTGCTTCATAGTTTCTGCCAGGGCTGTGTATCCACTGAGTAGTTGGATCACCATCTTTTCAGACAAGAACACTGCAACACAGACGTCCATGTCTAATTGTATACAAGTCAAGATAAACTGAGTTCAGATACTTGCTCCATATACATGTGCAACCCCAGCTGCACATTCTTTCACCTGCAATCCTTAATTGCATGAGCATGTCTATACCCATCTCATCCAGTTAAATGAAAATGTTGTCATACTAGAATGTTAATCCTAAATTGCTTTCTATCCTTTTTTGGTTCTTTCTAGAACTTAAAAAACAAACAATAATTCACAATCATTGACGTTATGTTTAAATCCATTCTATTTTTGAAAGTTTAGAAATTTCTGCCTGTATTTATATGATGGAAGACAAATAAGGGGAATGAGCTCTCATATGAAGTTGAAGGTGGCATTTTTCATTTTATTATGTTTTCTTTTTCAGGGATGGGGATGCTGTAGGCTGCTTATAAGAAATCTCCTCTTCCTAGGGTCTGGACTGCCACCTGTGGCCATATAGGTGTTCAGTAGCTGCCCCTTCACCTGAGGCTGGTGGCACCAGTGGCCTGGACCGACAAACTCAACTAGCACCCAGGTCCATAGGCCACCCTTGGGTTGGCTCTCCCTAACATCTACCCCATTTAGGATCAGCTGGAGCTTGTAAAGGTGGTCCTGTGGGACAATAGCTGAAGGAGCTCCATGACTCCTGCATGGGAGTGGTGGCCAAAGGATATCCCAGAGGAGTTCTAGTGAGGATCCAGTGATAATGGTGTATCAGAAACCACAGGCCTTGAACCAGACCAATGACTCATTGCAGTAGACATTTGCTAGTAAAGTGGATTGGACCAAACAAAGGGTACACTATGTAACACTGATCCCAGTGCCACCAGGACAAGGAAAAGGTGCTGGAGAGGTGGGAAAGAAGGAGAGGGCTTTTTTTTTTTAATTTATTGGTTTGGTTTGCTTTTGTTTGTTTGCTTTGTTTTGTTTTGTTTTGATTTTTAATTTTCTTTGGAGGGCACTGCAGGGGTGAGGGGAAGATATGGGGGGCTGGGAGGTAAGGGTAATTAAGGTTCATGATGTGAAATCCCCAAAGAATCAATAAAGAAATTATGTTTTCAAAAATGAAAGGAAGGAAGGAAGGAAGCAATTTCCTCTACTAAGGTTATGTTTTGACTCAGGGTACTTCAATCTGATTTATTTGGCTCATTTGCATGTACCTGACCTACCTAAGTGCCTGGGAACTCCTTAACAACACTAGTAAGTGCTGCAACTCCTTTTATTTGTTTTGTGTGGCCTGTAGCCTTTGTCTCTGCTTTCTGCTTACATAATCATGACCACTTATCATTATATTATAATGATAATAATAATAATAGAATAATAGAATAATCTAGGGCAGGATGGCTCAGTTGGTAAAGGCTCTTGCCACTAAACCTAACAACCTGAGCTCAGTTTCCAGAACTCACATAGTGGAAGGAGTGGTAAATAGAATCTCAGAAGTTGTCCTTTGAACTCCTCACAAGCTCTGCAGCACACTCATACACACACACCACACACCACACACACACACACACACACACACACACACACACACACCCATCACACACACACACACACACACACACACACACACACACACACACTGCACACATACACACCAGGGGTTTGACAGAGAGAGGGACTCAGAGAGGGACAGAGACACAGACAGATTATAAATAATAAAGAATAAATAAAATATTCATTCTTAACCAGGAGAAACTAGCCTTTCTTTCATCGGCTTAGCAGAGCCTGCCGCAGGTGTTTATGTGCCCTGGCATGCATGTGGAGATCAGAAACAGCCTTCGTGTCAATCTTCACCTCACCTACTGCCATGTTTGTGATGGGATCTCTTGTCATTTGACACTGTGTACAGCAGACTAGCTATCCCATGAGCTTCTGGGGCTTCTCTTGTCTCTGTCCCCCCCACCCCCATCTTACTACAGGAGTACTGAGATTACATATAACAAGAATAAATAAATAAATAAATGACCCAGAGACAGATATTGGGGTTCAAGCTGAAGATCAGGGAAGCAAAGCAGCCAGCCACCAGCTCTCACTTCTAGCATAGGCTGAAAGGGACTGATCCACACACTGCTGCCTCTCCTCAGTGTGGCTGGAGAACAAATGCTGAATACTGAATCTGTTCCTGTCTTAACTACCTCTTATGAGTCCTGGGATTAAAGGTGTGAGCTCTGTTACTCTTTTGGATTGATTCAATCTTGTTTAAGCCTGGGTGGCCTTGAACTCACAACAGATCCATCTGCCTTTGTCTCCTGAGTCCTGGATTAAAGGTATGTGCCAACACTGCCTGACTGACCTCTATAGCTTGTGGTTGACTTTGCTTTCTGAATCCTTAGGCAAGTTTTATTAAATCATAAATAATATATCACTACAATGTTACATATTTATATAAATATCTATGTAATGTTTGTTTCTGACTGTGTATGACGGTTGTAAGTTTATTTAGCTTTTGTATCATGTTCCAGGATTAAAAACAAAAACCAAAATTCTTTACTCATCTATCTATCTTGCCTTCCTTACCTGTTTAGCCAATTCTTTGACAGGAGAAAGTTATCCAAGTCTGTCATAGTAAAGCAGAATAAAACAAAATATCTGTAAAAGAATGAGCCATTCTCATATATCCATCTCAGCTGTGTAGAAGTATTCTAGGAAATAGCTAATATGGAACATATCAAACACAAATATGTAAACCAAATTATTTGCATTATAAAAGCTTGCTGACTCAACCCTCACTCATATACAATCTATCTACTCATTCATTCAAGCACCGAAAAGCATCTTTTGGCTATGCTTGGCACATGGTTAAGTCAAGTCGGTTTTCTGGCATATTGTACTGAGGAGTACTGTTTGTGCACTGGTCCTCTTTGATAGTCTCTGTATTCTTCAGTTGTCGCACTGGTACAAAGATAAATTATCCTGACTCCCCAAGACAATAATCAGATTTTGGCTTTATCAAAGAACAATTTTAGAAAACCGTGTTTTTTCCTCCTTCAGAGAATGTATGATATACCCTGTAATGATTCTCCCAAAATACTCAATCTAGTTTGGATTTGTACCCATTCACAGTGTCCCAGCCCTTCTACGGAGCACTGTTGACTGTTGACTCGATACCTCCCCGCCCCTCCCCCCCCTGCACCCCCCCCACCCCGCTACCCTAAACCAGCTCTCCCAACTTTCCTGTTTTTGAGATCTACCATTCATCCAGTTACCTGAAGCAAAACCTCAAAGTCCTGTTTATAGTTTCTTCCCCACTGCTTCTGACCCAGTCAATCAGGACTGCACATAACCTTTCCCTCCCACATTTGTCCCCTTCTAAGACCACCTCCTTAGCTCAACCTTCCACCCTAGAATCTGCTTGTATTTATTCCGGAGACCTTTGTGGGTGTATAGTGTATGATGTGCAGCACAATCTTGCCATTGATTTTTTTTGTTATCTATTTGAGGACAAAATTTGATACCATTTTTGTTCTCAAGGAATGCGGAGATCAATCAGCACGAACAACCAATATATCAAGAGCTACTGGTAGAATTCAATGGGAGAGACAGGCAGGACTATCTCACTGCTCTGAGAGCTGTAGAAATTTGAACTGGTCTCCCCCACTTCACCAAGTTTCCACAGTGCTTACATAATTAAATGCAAGTTCCTCACCCAGCCATTCAAATGCTTTTACAATATGGAATCAATCTAACTTTCCATGTTAATCTACCACTTTTCCTGGAAACTTGGAGCCCGTGCTCCAGCCAAATTTTTCCTCTGAGGTCCCTGAAATTGCCTTCAAGTATTCTGTTCTCTAATCTCCTGCAGATCTCCCTTCTCTGTGCCTCTTGTCAAAAGGCTGCGCATATGTCCATGCCTACTTGGAAAGCTCCCTCTGTTTTCCCGCCCACCTGATGGGACCTCTGCTCTCAGTGCACAGAGCATCCTTTCTGTGCTTTGTCATGTCAGTGTCACCCCAGTGTTGCCGTTGGCTACATTTTGGGTTGTAGATATGTGACGTATAGTGTGGATTACTTATCTTAGTTGACTAGGTGCTAAAAAGTACGAAAGTGCAATTAGTGATGTGATGAGAAAATATAGGACCAGAAATGATGGAAGATGGAGGCGGCCAGGCCTGACGTTGCTGGTAGTCTGTAGTCCAGGCCTCCAAATTGACTTTATAGTCTTGCCAACAACATGGGATATTAATTCCTTCTTATATGTTCCTATACATTTCTGATTATAATTTCCTGGAAATATTGGAGACATATTTATCTTACAGGATGATAGCAAAGGCAAATACGGATTTAAGAATTTTTCAAAAGAAGTACGTTGTCTGATGGTACTGCCCATGAAATTAAGATGGATATCTGTTTTAAAAATATATATATATAGTTTTAAAAATCTAAATCTATAATTCAGATTCTGGGGTATCTGTGGCTGTGCTATAGAATTTATATGATTTTAAGAAATGAATTTTAATTTAAAGGACATCAATCACTAGCTGTGGACTTCTGCTCATCCATAGCATCAAATTCTAAAATTCCAGGTTATGTCTTATATCACTGATACAGTATTAATATCTTGTAGCTTTGAGTGGTGTCCCTTTCAACTGGGAAGGTCTCCTCATCAAAACCTCATTGTTCTTCTAATGCGAGCCATCCATCAGTATTGTAAACAGGCTCCTAGCCACTTAGAGTAAAGGATGTATTTGTTTGTCTGCTTTGAGTTTGTTTTTTGCTTTCAAAAATGCTTCTCTGAAACCTCTAGGAAGTCTCTCCTTTCATGTCACCTAGCCAATGATTGCTTAGTTGTAGTTAAGAAAGCACCATCGGGGGACTTCAGAGGCAAGTGGTATTTAAAGAGTAACTGCTTGGTGCAGGCACCATGCTAGACAGTCGCATACTTAATCCCACACAATCTTCTCAGCCAACCTACAGGGGTGTTACCATCCTCACTTCATACTGGAGAAATGTGAGGTTCAGAGGATTAAGCTGCTCTCCCAGGGAACGCCTTGATTCCAATCTTTGTTTTATCCTTTGATGATTCCAAAGTCTGGATTCTTATTTTCTATGATTCAAGGCCACCTAGATTTTAATTGAAGAGATAGTTCTTGAACTCCCGCAGGTTGTAACAACAGGGTTTTCTATTTTTATGTCCTCTGAAGTCCATAGGGCAGTTCCCTGAGATTCCAGAGGCTCAATGAGTTAATATGCCTTGGATAACACACAGAAAAGTGGCTTTCTTATAAAATGTGCTTCAGTTATATTAGATTTCTTCCAACAGTGCTTTTTCCCCTTGGTAAATTCTTATGTAGTCATTTTTATATATGATTACTCTTGGTAGTCTCAGTCAAAGCAGCATTATTTTCTGTAGTCGGTTTGCATCTCGTCTATTGACTTGCATTTAGTTGATTGATTGATGATTAAATTTTTCTATAAGGAGTTATGTTATTCATTATAAGGGGAACATTTGTGCTTTCATAGACTGCAGTCATGTGTCCAAAGATACAGCAAGTAATTACTCAGTTCTCTTTGACCTTTTGTTATGCAAAGAACAAAAACACTTAAGAAGAAAAACCAACCTAGGAAACATTTTACAGACCTCCTTTTATTTTAGCAAAGTGTCTCCCAACTGTGGTATGATTTGCTTTGTAGGATATTTAGTGAGGCCTTTAATATCTATCCATGAAATGCCAGTAGCACACTCCCTCCATCTGGTGACAAAAAATGTCTCACGACATTGCTAGGTCTCGTACAGACATGAGTAACCAAGAGAAGAAAGAACCAACCTTCTAACACCACAATAAGATCCAGACCTAGCTTTTGAGGCACACCTTAAAGAAAGCTAGTGTTTAAGAATTGGGCTCATTTGACTAAATTTTCAGCATGAAATAAGATTAAAAGCCACTTTTCCTTGAACTTTATGGGATACAAACTAGACTGCAAATTAGGCACATTTTTGTCCACCTTAAGCACTGATGTTTGAATAGCCTAGGCCTGGAATAAGAAAAGAGACTGCTGAGTATTGTCCTGTCTCCCCACCACCCAAATTAAGTATTTTAATTTCATTAGAGAGAGTTGAGAATGTAATTACTCTTGGTAGCATTAGTCAAAACAGCTGTGATGTGTCTTTAGTCAGTTTGCATCGTCTTGACTTAATTTGACTTAGAAAAATTCATTATCCTTACCTCCTTTTTCCATTTGAAGACATTCTTTTCTCCCTTTACATGAAAATGGACTTCAGTAAACCAAGAGGTTAATTACTGCTCCCTCCACCTCCCCCAAACCACCCACCCACCCTGCCTAAACGTAGACGTGGAAACAACTAGGTCCCTGAATTTTCACTAAGCTGTCAGGGGAATCTGATTTTCCATCATAACTTGGGCAGTCCCTTTGTTTTCTGCTGAGGTCTGCTCTTTGAGTGTGTAAGATGGATAATGAATGTGGTTTGAGGGCATTAATCTCATTTTTCATGGTAGTTGTTCTCAGTGTTT
This sequence comes from Cricetulus griseus, assembly GCF_003668045.3. NCBI lineage: Eukaryota > Metazoa > Chordata > Mammalia > Rodentia > Cricetidae > Cricetulus > Cricetulus griseus. The sequence continues at coordinate 431,029,028 of NC_048595.1, read as the reverse complement.
ACATGTTCTGATAATAGGACTGCCCCAACAATTAGGGGATTATTCAGTTGCACTGTTTTCCCCATTCTTCAAGTCTTCAACACACTTTAAATACTAGAAACATATTTTTGGGTAGTGTTTTTGCCTTTGGGCAGGACTATTTCATTTAGTCATTATAAGTCCCATGGGATAGATATTTTGATTCTCACAGCTATGATAAAAATAGAAAGAGACTCAGCAAGTTCCAATATCATGGCCAAGAGAATAGCGTTTGTGCCTATGTCCCCTTTAAATGAGCGTTGGTTGGCTATAGTGGGTCAGACAAAGTCTAGGTCAAAGCTGCCCAATAGGAATAGAATATTGGGTTTACAGATAGTTCTAAATTTTTAGAGAGGCAGCTAAAATTAATTTAAATAATATTTCACTTAGCCTGATGTATGAGAGTACTAGTTCCACAAAAATCAGTATGAGAATTATTAATGAGTTCTCATACATTCTTTTTCAGTTTCAAAAATTATGATGCCTTGGAAAGACTACAGTAATCCTGGTCAGAGCAGATACTCCTAAGAGATCCATGTAGCTGTGTTCCATGCACAGCTTTGGGTACCACTTATCTAGGCAACAGACATGTAGAAGTGTCAAACAAAACAAAACAAAACAAAACAGAATAAACAAAAACCTCTGTGTTGACATCAAATTTACCCTCCAGTGCAAGAACCTCAACTATTTGGAGGTTATGTAATTAAGTGCAACCAACCACTTGGAGTTTGTGTAATTAAGCTTGTGTGTTCCAACTGAACATTGTGTTCACCTGGTTTCCTCAAGACCCTTGCTGCACTGCAGGGTGAGTGTTGGCAAAGATAGGGAAGAAGGTTTGCTTTATGTTCTCCTTGTTTGCCTCCTCTTTCCTTTCTCAATCTATCTTCTCATGTCTCCATGCCCCTCATGTGATGGAGCTTTCCTCTCAACTGAGTATCCAGCCAGTGGCATAGACTCACACTTGCTTAGCTTAGATGCAAATAGTATAAACATAATACATGGCACTGCCATTCTGAAGAAACCTGGAGTAAAAGACTTAGACTGAGTGTGAGATGGGGTTAGAAGAGGCTCTGCAATGCCCCCTTCTTCTCTGAGTGCACCATTGAGCCTCATTTTGAACTCTGAACAAGCCATCCTGAACTGCTCCAGAAACCATATCTTTGCAGGGCATGATGGAGACTCATCTTTTAGGGGAGACTATCTTTGTCAAGCAAAAGATTTGGGTACTCAGGGTCATAATATGCCAGAGTAATGAAGTTCTCTTTCATGCTTTGGGCTGGGCTATGGTAGAGTAGGGAGCTGGCTCCAGAGGATGGAGCTGATCCCGGATCTGTGTTTGTTTTGGTAGGAATGGCATAGATGCTTAGTTATTCATGGAGTTTCATAGCAGTTTCCTTTCCAGGTACAACTGCTTCTAAGTCTCTGGAAGGTTCCAGTGTCCCAGGAGTTCCACATGCACTCTAAGATGATTATACCACTTTGCTACCAGCTTGCAGTATTTTCAGTGCTGCAGAAAAGAGTTGCTGCACGATGAGGATTTCTGGCGATGAGAAGCAGAGCTCATCACTGGCAGGTAGAGGGAAGGGGCACACTATATATGTGTAGCAGAAGGTCATGTCCATGCCAAGTTCAACGCTCAGTTACTTCGGTTTTTGATTCCATATTGCTTCTATGTCTGGAGAAGTTTGTCAAACAACCAACTCCCTTACATTTACTAAGAAATGAAAAAACAAACTTCAAAGTAATGAGTGACCATAATCCAAATTCTATAGCCCTGCTATTGAAGGACATAAAATGAAAAGCTACAGCAACTGTACTTAACTTCTCTTTCCTGCCAGCTGCTGCTAGCTGCACAGGAAATTTCCTGTTTTTTTTTTTAATTTTTTTTCTATTAATGCTTTTGAAGCTAAACGGAGAAAATACATAGCATATACACACACCTCCTCTCCACACCTGCTTAAACTACACGAGTCTGTTAGGCACATGGGATCTAGATCAGACATGTTTCTCCACCAGCTGTTTACTTTACTCTATATTTTAAATGCATCTATTTTTTCTTTTATTACAGTTGTGTAGTATGGTTTTACATGCTGTACTTAATCACTCCTTTCAGATGAGCACCCAGCTTCTGTCTCCCTCTTTTTTTATAGCAGAATAGCAATGCTGTGATAAATGAGAGTGTCTGGGAACTTATACATTTATGAGATAAAGACAACATTAGGGCTTTCAAAAACATGTTTGTTAACTAATGATACATGAGACTCCCAACTAGACTTTTGATTACAGTGAGTTCTTGATTAATACTGTACTGAACCGAGTCTGGCCCAAAGCTTAGGAATATTGACTATTAAGTTAGCCTGCTTTTATCTTACCTGGGGGTCATAGTTGATATGTGAGAGTCTTTGAAATGCTGGCAACATTCTTGAGGCCCCACACCACCAATGGCAACAGTACCTTTGAGAGCATGAAAAATACCACCCATCTCTATCCAGATACAGACTAATTAAAAACAAAAATTTTCTTTGATTTGCAGAATTTTTAAGCAATAAGCATAAGCAATGTGACTGAGTCTTTAAGTAGACTTACTTAGCTTGTATGACTGACTTGATCACTTTGATGAGCTAAGTCAGATATTTTTGTACTTTGAAAGTATTGAATGTAAGGATTTAACTACACATACCAAATGTATTACTGACTTTAGTATTTAAAAAGTGGGTTTTCTACAGATTCAATGCAGTCCCCATCAAAATCCCAGCGCAATTCTTCACAGACCTCGAAAAAACAATTCTCAACTTTATATGGAAAAAAAAAGACCCAGGATAGCCAAAACAACCCTGGGCAATAAAGGAAATGTCTGGAGATCTACAAAGATGACACCAGCTAATAATCTAAGCAACAGAGGAGAGGCTACCTTAAATGCCCTCCCCTGATTGTGAGATTGATGACTGACTTATATGCCATCCTATAGCCTTCATCCAGCTGCTGGTGGAAGTAAGAAGCAGACACCCACAACTAATCACTGTACTAAATTGGAACCCAGATGTAGAGAAGGACGAGTGAAGAGCTCAGAGGTCCAGATCAGGCTGGTGAAACCCACAGAAACAGATCAATGAACATCCGGGAACTGTTGCTTCCCAGTCTGATAGCTGGAATACCAGCATGGGACTGATCCAGACCCCAGGAACATGGGTTTCTGTGAGGAAACCTCAGAAATCTATGGTACCTCCTGTAGAAGTCCAGTACTTATCCCTAGCATAGGTGTGGACTTTGGGAGCCCATTCCATATAGAGGATACTCCCTGAGCCAAGACACACGGGGGTGGGTCTAGGCCCTATTCCAAAGGATACAATAGACACCGATGACACCCTATGGAAGGTCTCACCATCTAGGGGGAGCAGAAAGGATATGTGACAGATAGGGTTTTAGTTGGGGGGGCGGTAGGGGAGGACGGGTGGGAGAAGGGAACTGGGATTGTCATGTAAAACAATCCTGTTTCTAATTCAAATAAAAAAAAGTTGGGAAAAAAGAACTTCTGGAGGCATCACCATCCATGACTTCAAGCTCTATTATAGAGCTATAGTCCTGAAAACAGCTTGATATTGGCACAAAAATAGACAGGTAGACCAAAGGAATCGAGTTGAAAACCCTGATATTTACCCACACATCCATGAACACTTGATTTTTGACAAAGCAGCTAAAGCTATATAGTGGAATAAAGAAAGCATCTTCGGGCTCGAGAGATGGCTCAGAGGTTAAGAGCACTGGCTGTTCTTCTAGAGGTCATGAGTTCAATTCCCAGCAACCACATGGTGGTTCACAACCATCTGTAATGAGATCTGGTGCCCTCTTCTGGTGCGCAGGCATATATGGAGACAGAATGTTGTATACATAATTAATAAATAAAATCTTAAAAAAACGAAAGCATCTTCAACAAATGGTGCTGGCATAAATGGATGCGGGCATGTAGAAGGCTGTAAATAGATCCATGTCTATCGCCATGCACAAAACTTAAGTCCAAATGGATGAAAGACCTCAACATAAATCCAGCCACACTGAACTTATTAGAAGAGAAAGTAGGAAATACCCTTGAACAAATTTGTACAGGAGACCACTTCCTGAACATCACACTAGGAACACAGACACTGAGTTCCACAATTAATAAGTAACAGAGGAGAGGCTACTTTAAATACCCTCCCCTGATAATGAGATTGAAGACTAACTTATATCCATCCTAGAGCCTTCATCCAGCAGCTGGTGGAAGTAGAAGCATACACCCACAGCTAAACACTGAGCTGATCTCCAATCAGTTGCAGAGAAGGAAGAGTGGTCCAGACCAGGCTGGTGAAACCCAAGGAAACAGCTGACCTGAACAAGGGAGAGCTCTTGGTCCCCAGACTGATAGCTGGGAAACCAGCATGGGACTGCTCCAGACCCCATGAATATGGGTGTCAGTGAGGAGACCTCGGAAAGGGGCCAGTGAGGAGGCCCCTTGTAGTAGATCAGTACTTATCCCTAGCATAGGAATGGGAGCCCATCCCATATAGAAGGATACTTCCTGAGCCTAGACACACAAGATGGGCCTAGGCCCTATCCTGTAGGATATGACAGACTCAGAAGACCCCCCCCATGGAAGGCCTCACCCTCTCTGGGGAGCAAAAAGGATATGGGATAGGTAGGGTGTTATTTGCAGGGATTATGGGAAGAAGGGAGGGAGAAGGATTTGGAATTGACATGTAAAGCAATCTTGTTTCTAATTCAAATAAAAAAATTCAAAATAGTGTTGTTTTTTGTTTGTTTGTTTTTTTAAGTTCTGAGGATTGAACCAAGGTCTTTGCACATGGTAGGCAAGTTCTTTACTATTATTTATTTGTAAAAATACTTGTTTTCTTTCTTAGGTTAGATTCTGAATCATGGCCTACTAACTAAACCCCGGAGTGCCACACCTTGGAAACACAGAAGACAGAAGTCTCAGTGCGTCATTTTTCTAGTTGCTTTCAAGGTATCATTAAGTGCTGCCTAAGAGTACCCTTCTAGTGCAAAATGTGTTGTTCAGGATTCTGTCCAGATGCTGTTGGGCTGCTTCAAGGAGACTTCAAATGGTCCTACTAGTGAGCCACCTTATCGACCTTCACTCTGACATTTGGCTTGGCTGCGTTTGAAGTGGTCCCATGAGTGAGTCATCTTACCGACCTTCACTTTGCCATTTGGCTCGACTGCATATCAGATGTTGTTGAAACCAAAACTAGTGGATCCCTCTTCTTTCCAGGGAAGACTACATTTTAGAAATCTCCACAATTACAACTTTAAACTGAAGCCAGAAAATACATTTTTTTGAAACTAATCAGTCAGCAGATCACCTGTCATCCAACTGTGTGCCATATACATATAATTTCAAGAAACATTGGCCATCAAGTACTTAAAATTTTAGGGATTTGGGCAACACCCAATGCAGAACAGATGAATTTCATGGTTTCTTTATGCATTTGCACAAATTAAAATATAAGTCTTCACTTGGTTCGTTTGAACCCCTTTCTTCAATTAGCTCTGTATGCAGAGAAGGCCAGACAGCAGTTTTCAGAGAGCAATCAAGATTCTTCTGCATGTTGTTACCTCTGTGTGTGAACGCCACTCTGACAGGGCAAATTCTTGGATTAAAAGTTGATTGTACTCTAGCAGTTCTTCTTATAACTGGTTTTGTAAACACAAATGTTCAAAATCACAAAAACTCTTTTCAAACAGTTATTTTCTTTTCAGATACAAGAACAGTAGGTATAAGCTTCCCAAAGGTAGATCTTACATCCAAATAATACGTGTGTGTGTGTGTGTGTGTGTGTGTGTGTGTGTGTGTGTATGCGTGTATGCGTGTATGCTTGTGTGTATGTATGTATGTATGTATGTATGTATGTATGTACGTATGTATGTATGTATGTATGTGTGTGTGTTTATGGAGCTATAGGTTGATTGACCTTAGTTGTCTTCCTTGATTCCTCTCTATCTTACTTTTTGAGACAGGATCTCTCACTGAACCTGGAATTTGTTGACTTAGTTAATCTGGCTAGCCAGCAAATCCCAGAGATTCTCCTACATCGGCCTTTTGGGTCCCAGGATTACTGGTGCTCACCAGTAATCTATGTAGACCCCAGGGTTCCAAACTCCAGTTCTCATGCTTGTATGGCATCTGAGCTATCTTCCCAGCCCCTGGCCTATCATATTTTAAAAAACGATTCCAATTACAATATTTTAATTTCATAGTTTGAACAGCCTTTAAAGGAGTTACTGATTTCACAGTAAAACTTTTGCAACCTGCAGCAAATCAGTGAAGTAAATCAGGCTTGGAAGACTGAATAGGTGATAACTTAAATAGCAATAAATTTCTGGTCTTCTAACCCTAGATGAATATTCTACTTTCCTTTCTTATTAGCATTTGAGAGCTCATGATATTTGTTTGTTGGAGATTTTCAGGGCCAAAGTATAAGCTACATTGTAACACAAAAATAAAAGACCCAGAGACTGATATTGGGGTTCAAGCTTCAAGCTGAAGAGGAGTGAAGCCAAGTACCCAAGCCAGTAGATCTTACCTCTACCCAGCTGAAATGGCAATTCTGTCTCCACGAATCCTCAGAGGCAAAAGGCTCTCAGTTCCTCCTCCTCCTTATATTCCTTTCTCTGCCCAGCCATATCACTCCTGTCTCCACCTCCCTAATGCTGGGATTAAAGGTGCATGTCCCAGGTGCTGAGATCACCTTTGTGTGAGCTGTTTCTTTTAGGACTGGATCAATTTCGTGTACTCGGTGTGGCCTTGATCTAACAGAGATCTGTCTACCTCTTAATCCTGAGTCCTGGGATTAAAGGTGTGTACCATCACCGCCTGGCTTCTATAGCTAACTTGAGTGGCTACTTTGCTATTTTGATCTCCAGAGGCTTTAATAAATCATAAACAGTATATCACCACACTACATTTTCCCTTCCCTCACTTTGTCTGGATAATCACCTCTTTTGTTTACATATCTATTCAAATATGCATTAGAGATATAATTACTGTCATAGAAAGATGGCACAATAGGTAAAGCACTTGTTTCCGAGCCTGAGGACCTCAATCCACATGAGGGAAGGAGAGAACTGACTCCTGGAAGTTGTCCACTGACCTCCTGACACACACCACTGTGGCACTTGCACAACCACCCCCCCCACACATACACACAATAGATGAATAAAAGCACATAAAACCATAATTGGCTAAAGAAACTACATTTTCATTTATTTGAAGAAGATTAATTGGGCATGTAGGTGTCTGTTTACGAGGCAGCCAGCTGCCAATTGAAAGAAGATCAGCCTGCTGCTTTTGGCAATCCCAATTCTATTGAAACCCTGCTGTAGTTAACTGAAGAGTTTTTAATGGATTCTTAAAAGCAACTGTTTTCATCATTTTGGTACCAGTGGGGTAGAAGTTAGAAACTGGTAGACAGACTAATTGCCAAATGAGTCATTCATTCACTCATTCGCCAGTCAGCTGGTGCAGTAGTGCTTCACCCCTGACAGGTGGGAGGAATGAGGGAAACTGTTTCAACAAGTAGGTGGTACCCTGTATCCAGGAACTGCAGGCTGGTGGGAAAGTGAATGATTCCACAAACGAGAAGAAATAATAACAAAGGCCCTGAAGGAAACTGTTGGCAGGCTAACATTCCATTTGGGTAGTTGGGTGAGGCAGACTTCCAGCTGTGACCTGACAGATGAGCAGCTCTGAGGCAAGGGAGATGACCACATGTGCAATAGAGCAGGAGTGAGGATTGCTCACCTGGGAGCTGAGGGACATTGCGTGGTGGAACTGACAGGGAGTGGGCGGTACAGCCGCAGATGGGGAGGTGACCATGTGTGTCCTGGTGTGCTGACAGTGTCCACTTCCATAAGATACTTCTCCAAGCTTGTATCAAGCCCCTCACTAGGAGAAGAGAGACCAAAGAAGATGCAGGAGATCTGGCTTGGGTCACTGTTGGTTCTTTGTCTTTCCCTTTTCACAGCATGGTTTATCTCTTGCCTTGACTTTGTCCAGGGCTGAAGTTGATTGAACCTTAACAACCTTGCCTCTTCCTATGTGTTACCTGTTTCTAGAGTTAATGTGACCACCTGTAGAGAGAAAGGATGTCTAACAGGTCTGAAGCTCTGGCTCCTAGTATGTCAGGCAGCTTGGAGAAGGCGTGGGCATTCGCTGAGATTTGGGCATCAGTGGCGAGAATGGAATAGAACACTCAGCAGAAAGCACAAAGGCAGATCTGCACCTTGTATCTTTCCTGCCCTCTCTCCCTCTCTTGTTTCCCTCCCCTTCCCTATTTTCCCCTCCCCGCTTCTCTCTGTGTCCCTTGCGTTAATTCTTTTAGGAAAAGAAATCACACAAAGAAGACCAGAAACTGTAAAGCTTCAGCTAAGTAATGGCCCAACCAGTATCCATATTGTCTTTATGCAAATGCAAAATAAAATGTTGCCAGCACTCTGACATCTGTAGTCTGTCTTTCCTATGTAATCTCCTCTGTCCCTGCTAGAGATGACCATGATCCTATTATGAAGTCCGTTTATGGGATTATTCTGCCCATGTACCAACGATAGTGTGCATTTACCCCTCTTTCTTTGCAGTTTTAACACCTAGTTCGATATGTGTGCCAGGTACTGAATCTCCTATAAAGGGAACATGACAGAAAATATTGTTTAGTCTCAATTACTTTGGTTAACCTTACATCACAAAAGGACATTTTGACACTAATTTAATATTTTAAAATATATAAAGTAAGATAATACAAAGAATGCTCATTGCCCTTTGCCAAGATTTATCAATTAAAAAAAATTGTCTCTGGCTGGAGAGATGACTCAGCAGTTAAAAGCACTGGCTGCTCTTTCAGAGGACCTGGGTTAAATTCCCAGTGCCCACATGGCAGCTCATGACTGTCTGTATCTCCAGTTCCAGGGGATCTGGCACCTCACACAGACATACATGTAAGGCAAAACAACACATAAAACAAGATAAATTTGAAAAGTTGTCTCACTTGTTTTATGATTTATGTGCTCTTGCTATATATATATATATATATATATATATATTTATGAATAATTTGAGACAAACTTATAGACATCATAGCATTTTCACAAATACTTTAGTATGTATTTTCAAAGAATAGAGATATTCTCACATAACCACAGGACAGCTATCAACTTCATAAAATTACATAGATACAATATAACCTGTGGTTAGAAACCATCTTGTAATTTGACTTAACCATCCTTCACCACATAAGGGATCTTTTCCTGTAAAGGGTCCTCTGAATATAGGACCCCATTTAGGGTCAGCTGAGGTATTCTGTTATCATTTCTTTTTAGCGCCCCTTTATCTGGAAAGTTTCCTTATCCTTTTTGCTTTTGAAAAGTCACAATCTTAGCTGGGCGTTGGTGGTGCATGCCTTTAATCCCAGCACTCGGGAGGCAGAGGCAGGCGGATCTCTGTGAGTTCGAGGCCAGCCTGGTCTCCAGAGCGAGTGCCAGGATAGGCTCCAAAGCTACACAGAGAAACCCTGTCTCGAAAAACCAAAAAAAAAAAAAAGCCACATTATTAATTGTTATAGTAAACATTCTCTCTTCTTTTTAAATGGACTATGACTCAGTTTGTCACCCATATTGCATGTATCATAGCTGTCTGTTAAATAGTCTTTGAGTAGTGTGTGCGATATTTTATCTTCAGGGATACAGGAGCTGAGGCTAACTATTGCACTTGGTTATTCTCTAGTACACACAGAGAGATTAAGTCAATTGTTTTGAGATTGGGTTGAAAGAACACCTATCAGTAGATCTCAGATATACTTATGGAAGCCACCGGATGTTAGAATGGTGACCTGGAAGAGATACAAGGTCTTTGAAAGTTTGCAAACCCAAGCTCACAAAAATGATAGTAAATACAGTCCTAAGGCTTCAGTGTTAAATATCTGTTCTGAAAAGAAAGGAAACCCCCAGTGCCTGAAACCATTGAGCTAGCATGGGGGCATTAGGATGCACAGTTAATTGGAAAATGACTAGTGGTGCATAAACCTCAGAGACTCCAATAGTCGTGATGCTTATGTGAGACTTTTAAAAATACTTTTAATCAAATGGACTCAAATCCTTTTGGTTAAAGCCCTTTTCTCAATTACTGGTTCCCTTTCTATGCAAACCAATGAAATTCCTGTTATTGACTTGGCTTCCATCAGAACAGCCTTTCTCCTGTCTGAGAGTGATCGTCTTTGTTGATTCTTCGCTTTGAAGTCGGTACAGGGTTGCACTACATGACCAGTTTTACGATAATAACCCCACATTTGAGCCAAAAGAATTCCAAGAACTAAGTTTGTTCCAGGAAGTGGTTTTAACCTCCATTCTTCCCTGTTCAAATTCTGTATTAATCTGTAACTCACTGCTTTGAAAAGATAGAAGTGTGTGCCTTTCGTATGTATTTCCCAGTTGTCTGTAAACCTAGCCTTCCTCCTAATTCAGTCCCATTGATGCAGGTGGTGGCACTGTAGATATATTTCTCTCTTTCTGGACTTGATATGTCTCATCAAAGAACTGATTGCTAAACACTGAAAGCAGAGTTTGGCACTACACTAGGTAGATCTTTCTAACAAAGGTGACAGTTACAGCATTTTAATGACACATGAAAAATATTCTGATTCAATGATAAGCTAGAATTTCAAGTGCCTTTAGAAATTGTAAGCTGCTGGAAAGAGATAATACATACCAATTTGGGACAGTAATTTTTGCATAAAGACCATAATCTTAAGATAGCAGATAGGTAGCAAAAGAATTTCCATGTTCAGATGACCAACGCAGAGAACAATGAGATGTAGGCTCAAACAATGCAGCTATCCCAAGGTGTTAGTAGTGAGCAGGCACAATAAAGAGGAAGTATAAAATTCATGAGTATGAAAAAGCAGCTAAGGAATCTAAGACACCATAATTAAAGCTCAAAGAATGGCAGTTCTTCTGAAAGAGAATATAGGACTTAACACAGATAATCTGTAGGGAACACCAGAGAATGCACTGAGCTATTCAAGGAACTGAGAAGGGAACCCAAACACCAGTCAGCGATTGCCCTGTTTTCTGGGTCAAAAATGCTAGGTGGGCTGAAGAGAGATATGTGGAGGAGAGATGAACACACGGAGTCTCCTGGAGCCCTTGTTAAAGGAAGGGACAGAAACAACCCAAAGCGGTAATTTGCAATCGTGACTGTGGCAAGAGTCATAACAGAGTTTTAAATCCACGAGAAAGCAGTTGAAAACAAAACCCAGAAAGGCAAGCTTAAGAAAATGAAAGCCCATGGCTCAAGAGAAACTGGGTAACAAGGAGGACCCTAAGAGGGACACATGGAATGCCCTAGGAAGGGGAAATAGATGAGCTAGATCTCCTGGGTAAACTGGGGTGGGGGTGGGGTACCGGGGAGGTGATAGGAGGTGGGAGCATGAGGGAACAGGGTGGTCAAGTTGGGGTAGGGATGGAGAGGGACAGCTATGAAAGAGATATCTTGAGTGAGGAAGCCATTATGGGGTTAGGGAGAAACCTGGTGCTAGGAAAATTCCCAGGAATTCACAAGAATGACTCCTAACAATAGTAGAGAGGGTACATGAATTGGCCTTCTCCTGTAATCAGATTGGTGGCTGCCCTAATTGTCATCATAAAAAGTTCAGTTAGCAACCAATGGAAGCAGAGCAGAGAACCACAGCCAAGCACTGGGCCAAGCTCCAGGAGTCCAGTCAAAGAGAGGGAGGGGGGATAATATGAGGGGTTTGTATCAAGATCATGACAGGGTAAAGACAGATGACCCAAGCTCATGGGAGCTCTTAGACTCTGGACTGACAGCTGGGGAGCCTGCATGGAACCGAATTAGGCCCTCTGAATTCAGGTGACAGTTGTGTGGCTTGGTCTGTTTGTAAGGCCCCTGGCAGTGGGACCAGGATATGTCTGTCCTTGGTACATGAGATGACTTTTTGGAGCCCATTCCCTATGGTGAGATATCTTGTTCAACCTTGGTAGTGGTGGGGGTCTTGGTCTTGCCTCAACTTAATGTGCTAGGGCTTTGTTGACTCCCCATGGGAGGCCTTATTCTTTCTGTTGAGTGGAGAGTAGAGCGGGCATGGGAAGGTGGAGGCAGGGGGAACTGTGTTTGGTAGACAAAATGAATAAAAAAATTAAAATTAAAAAAAGAAAATGAAAGCCTCACTTTGCTGAAATGGTTAATTTTGGAAAGTCAGTTGAACTCCTTAAAGGAGAAAGTGGACAAACAACATGGAAAAGTTAACTTTCGTAAAACAAAACAAAACAAAAACAAACAAACAAACAAAAAAACTAGCATGCTAGATTTTGGTTAGATGCATTATTCAAGTGCATCAGGCCATGAAGAAGAGGATTTGGCGAAAAGTTCAGGAAAATTACTTGGGGTTCAGAAAACAAATATTTTGGGTATAAAAGGAGACCCAAGAACAGAGGCAGCTTTGAGCAAGTCATTTGAAAGGAGTTAGGATGGAGCATTTTTGACCTGGCATTGAAAAATAAAGGAAGGTTCTTGAGAACGTAGCTATAAACAGGAAGACACATCTGTGGGATGTCAGAATGCTCCCCCATTTCTTTCTCCTTCCTTTCCTCCCTACTTGTCTCCCCTTTTCTCTTTTTTCCCTCTTTCAGCAGGGCCTAACTTCAAACTTTCTATATAGCCAATGATGCCTTTTTTCTCTGTGTAGCCAATGATGATTTTTAAACTCCAGAGCTTCCTGTTTCCATTTCGAGTGTTGGAATTACATATATCACTGTGTCGAGTCTGTGTGGTGCTGGAGGTCATATTCAAGGCTCTGTGCATTCTAGGAGAAAGCTCTACCAACTGGTCCACATTCCCAGCCTTCATTTCCCCTTCCAGTGTCCAGGGAGCATGAGTTGTTTCTACCTCTGTTTAGATGCTATCTGTCTGCAGCTGCCTCTGTTGTTGGCCTTCATGGGAACAACCAATTGTCATAGAAAGAAGCAGGCAGCAGATAACAGAGGCTGTTGGGGTAGAAAGGGATTTTACATGCTATTGAGTTCAACCCTGTAGGAGGCATGGAAGTCTTTGCACACACAGATAAGCACTAGGGCAGTGGTTCTCAACCTCCCTAATGCTGGGATCCTTTAATATGTTCCTCATGTTGTAGTGATCCACAACCATAAAATTATATTTGTTGCTACTTTGTAATTGCAATTTTGCTTCTGTTATGAATCCTTATGTAAATATTTTGGGAGATAGGGGCTTGCCAAAGGGGTTGCCAACCACAGGTTGAGAACCACTACCCTAGAGGACCCTGGAGTGGTAAGCACGCAGGTTGCTTTGTTGTGTGATATTTTGATTGTATTTTGACCATAAAGTTTGTCAGAGGTCAGAGTGAGCCACTAGCTGACCAAAATTAACTAACCAGAGAGGTTTTGGAGGACTGAGGAAGTAGTAAGGGGCTTAGGGAAGATCTCGACCCTTTCAGATGGAGGAACAGAAGAGGTAGGAGGTCATTGGTGGCTTCTCTGCTGCTTCTCTGATCATTCAGGTTCTCACCCCAATATCTGACTCCTGATTTTTAATTGATAAAGAATAATTAGATAAATGCTTCATTGTTCCTTCAAGGTAAGAAATGCAATACCTGTTATCTGCCCAGAAGGCTGGAGCAGAAGTGCTTCCTGGCCTGGAGACCTTTGCACTTATGTGACTAGAGACTTTTCCAACACTGGATCCTCCCTGAGACCCTTGTCATAAGCTTGTTTTTTCTCAGTCAATCTATAGAACCCTTCATTTATGGACATTACAAAGTGTTTTCTAAAATTTATTTTAGAAGCACTCTTATTTACATATCCATCCCCCCATTCCCTCACCCTCCCATCCTCCCACGCTCCTCACCAACCTCCCAACTCACCCTCACCCACTCCCCAGGGATAGTGAAGCCCTCCATGGAGGACCATCAAAGTCTGTCACATCATGGGGCGGGGCAGGCCCTCCTTCCCATATCTAGGCTGCAATAGTATTCCTCCATAGGGAATGGGCTCCCAAAGTTCATTTACACTCTAGGGATAAACACTGGATCCACTGTTAGAGGTCCCATAGACTGCCATGGCTTCCTAGCTGGGACCCACATTCAGAGGGCTTGGTTTAGTCCAATGCTGGTTCCCCAGCTTTATGACTAGGGTCTATGTGCTCTCACTAGGTCAGGTCAACCTTTACAAAGAGTTTTGACGTAGTCAGGTCTGATGTGTATTTAGCTCACTTTGTTCCCGAAGGAGATTTATGTATGCTTTCTTGTGCATACAAGATTGAGTTAATTATCACCAGAATACTTTCACCAACTATTCTGCATTTAAGCAGAATATTTATATTAAATATTTAAATGCTCAAAATATATTACTCAGGGTCAGAATCCAACACAACTAAGTTGCTGGTGTTGAGCCAAACTGCCTTCTTGCTTCCCTCACCTTGATTTTCTGCAGCCTGTGAATGCTACAGAGACCCCTCCACAGCCCTACCATTTACAGATGACAGAAGAGATTGGAAATGGGCATGGCCAGTGGAAGAGTTTTCAGTTGGAAAATACCTGTCATCTAGTCTCACCTTTTCAAAATGCCAGTGGCCATTTCTGGGGGGCATCCCTTCCTGCGGATAATTTAATTTTGGGGGGAAGTCTGCTTTCCTTTCTGTGAAGTTAAAGAAAGACAGATGTCCTAAGTTTGGGTATTAGTCTCTTTCTCTGGAAACTTGGGTTCTGATGAGAAGACCAGGGGAAACTTAGCCACTGTCACATCAATGGACACTCAGATTTCCTTGGTTTTTGCTTAATGCTAAGTTCAGTTTTTAGGCTCCTTTTTTTGCATTTGATGACTATTATTTCCTTTTTAGATAATATTTTTATTCTTTGACAATGTCATAGATGTACACTATGTATGGCCTCATCTCCTCCCGACCTTTTAAAGTTAATTTATTTAATTTTAAATGTTTATTTTTTTAGATGAAGATGTAATTACACCATTTTGCTTCTCCTCCCCAAATTTTCTCATGTACCCATTTTCCCTCTAATTCATAGCCTCTATTTCTTTAGTAATTGTTTACACACACACACACACACACACACACACACACACACACACACACACACACACTCCTAAATACATAAGGAGTCTACATGGCTCACCATACTATTAAGAAAGAAGAAAAACTGTGATATAGTGAGTACTGCAGTACTGTGTGCATAGAAAAGGAGGATTATCTGATGGAAAACCCATAGTTTTGCTGATGGGTTACCTCAGCCAAAGATCTCTCTCTCTCTCTTCTCTCTCTCTCTTCTCTCTCTCTCTCTCTCTCTCTCTCTCTCTCTCTCTCTCTCTCTCTCTCTCTCTCTGTGTGTGTGTGTGTAGAAGGTAGTAGCCATGGCTTTGCCAGATAGAAGGCATTTCTTTCGTCTTAGTAGACTGTGGAATGTTCCATGTGAAGTGTTTAAAGGAGACAGGAGAATAATAGAGAAGATGGTCGTCGCCTAAAGAAGGGAGCTTGTATCTTGGTTTAACAGTGTATTGAAACATTAGCAACACCTTTGCTAGAGTTTCACAGAGTCTTAGGGTCGCAACACCAAGTGGTTTATCTAGGCTATACCAGAAAATAGCATTATGGGTAAACATGGACCAGAGAGATGGATGTAGCACAGGATGGCCAACCTTTTGACTTTGTGGGATTGTCATCAGCAGATTTGTTAGGCTTCTTTCACCGCTATCCCAGAACTCAAGTAATATACCATCTGCATGTTTGACATGCCTGATGGGGCCTCCACTCTCTCACAGGGCATGGACAGGTGTCATAAATCTTACATGAACTGATGCTTAGTGTCTGTTTCACAATGCTGCACCTCCACATAAAAGCCAACAGCCCAGACAAGTGACACAACAGACTTTGTCCTTTGGGTTTGAAGCGTTGGGATGTAAGGGAGCAGAGTTTAGCTTTTGGATGTTGGATTTAGCATCTGACGATGGCCCCTGCTGAGGAGGTCTATGACGTGTTCTTCTGTTTTAGAGGATGAAGAATGGAGACAAAGTTGGCTGTGGCAACTGCACTTGAGTGCAAAACAAAAGTCTCTGTGAGTAGGAAACTGTTCTCTCATGAAGGTGGCAGAAGTTCTTATGTTTTTCTGTCAGGCAAATAGAGTGTGTGACAAAGCAGTGGAAGGACACAATTCACACCCTTCTATAGTGGGAAATTACCAATACAGAGCCAAGTAGAAATATAAGGGTATTTAATAGGGAAAAGCCTTACTTACAGAGCGACCTAGCCAGCCGGTACAGCAGCAGTCTGTGAGCAAGCGGGGGTGGGGGTGGGGGGGGGGTGGGGTGGGGGGTGGGGGGGGTGGGACGGGACGAAACTGAAACGAAGCCCTGACCCTCTCACTCTACATCACCCTGACCCTAAGCAGGCGTGGCTACAGGTTCCCCTACACCCTTCAGATACAAGCGATCATCCAGATCTCTACTGTACAAGAATAATGTGTCACGACTTCCCAACCTCATTACAACTGGCTGTCAGAGACTTGTGGTGGGGGCATTAACAAGAAGACAATACCTGAAGAGTTGAAAACTTAGAAATCTAGCAGCGTTCTCCAATAGGAAGCCAGGAGGCCACAGGCCTTCTTCGCCATTTAGGAGAACTGACTGATCTTTTGGTCTTGCCTAAGAATCCACAGGTTTTCATAATGTGGGATGATGAATTCTGGGTAAATGCTTCAGCCACACTAAGATACAGATAAGAATGTTTCTTAGAACCCGAGGAACGCTGTGCAGATTGAAGTTGTTTAGTTTTTAAATTTTTATTTTTATTCTTACATACCTTACATCCTGACCGCAGTTCCCCCCACCTCCACCCTCCCAGGTCCCCATCCCTAGATCTACTTCTCTTCTGTTTCCTTATAAAAAAATGGCAAGCCTCCCAGGGTGGCAACCGAACACAGCATAGCAAATTATAAGATTTTTGCCTGTGCCTGGGACCCCTTTCCTCCTACCGTGTTACCACATAATTATGTTTAATTAGAATCATATGATACCTCAAGTTCAAAAACAAGTTCTTTCCCCAAGTGATCAGTTTTTAATATAATATTGGACATGTGTGCCAGAGATCACCACAGTGCTTTGCCATCTTGGGTATTCTCTGGGCTTCACTCTACACTACGATGGGTGCTGTTCCAAGTAGTCATGCACCCAGTGGGGAGGGTAGAGGGTTGTTTGAGGTTGGTCACAAGACCAGTGCTGTCGCAAGACTCTGGGCAGCTTGTTAGCCCCTCATATCAATGAGGATATGGCAAGAAGGTGCCACTGGAAGTGATTCATTTTTGACATTGAAATTGCCAACACTCAGAAATAAATGTCTCTTATAGTAATTTGTTACAGCAGTCTCCGAAGACTAAGAAAGTGGTCCATCTGTCTGTCTGTCTGTCTGTCATGTCTATCTATCTATCTATCTATCTATCTATCTATCTATCTATCTATCTATCTATCTATTATCTACCCATCTGTATACTCAGCTATCTACTAGTTCTTTCTCTGTATATATATGTGTGTGTGTGTGTGTGTGTGTGTGTGTGTGTGTGTGTGTATATATGTATATGTATGCTATCTATACAAATCAATTAAGGTGGCTAGCATTGCTAGCCTGTTTACAGGTTGCTGAGTGTTGCACAGCACTTGGAAGCAGCTGTTACAGCTCCCCTCCCCCCCATGTGTGAGTGTGTGTGTTCCAAGTGAAAACAGAAAATCTCACACCGTATTGCTGTGTACCTCCAAGGGCTAAAAGACAAGAGGAAATAAAGTGTGTGTGAAGACACAAATCACCTGGTACTCTCATATACTTGGGCTGAGAGTATAAATTTGAATAACCACCTTACAAATCTCCAGAATCGATTCAAGCTAGTTACATTGCTCCTCTGTTCTGATATCTAGCTATAAACCCACAGCAGTCTATCTATATGTAAGTTTCCTAAAAGACACATACCAAAATTTTCATAGTAGAAAGCTGGAGTACAGAATGAACGTGATTAAGTGGAGTGAATAAATTCATACGATCAAACAGCCTACAGCACTGAGAATTAACTACCAGCATATGAAATGACATGGGCGACTCTCACAATGGTGAACAAAAGAAGCCAGCTTTTGGTGTGCACAGAGCATACAAGGCTCTGTGTGTAAGTTCATAAGCAGGTAAAATAAGTGATTGGGTGAGAGAAATTGGGTCAGAAGCTTCCTTGGGGATGGCATGTAGGTACTGAAAGGGGGGGTATAAGGGGTGTCCTGGGGTGGTTGATGCTCTGATTCTTACGGATTTCTGGTTACATAAAGGCATCCACAGCCGGGCATTGGTGGTGCATGCCTTTAATCCCAGCCCTCAGGAGACAGAGGCAGGTGGATCTCTGTGAGTTTGAGATCAGCCTGGTCTACAAGAGCTAGTTCCAGGACAGTCTCCAAAGCCACAGAGAAACCCTGTCTCAAAAAAAAAAAACAACAAAAAAAAAAACATCCACTTTGGGAAACTTCATTGTCTTGTATGAAAGACAGGTCTGCTTTACTGTATGAAGCTTTCATTTTTTTATTAACAAATGAAGGCTAGCACCTCTGAAATCAGGTCAAGGAGGCAATAGGCGTGCTTTCAGAATGGTATCATTCAGACATGTATCTGTGGCAAGTCTTTGTTACAGACAATGTTTTCAAGTTTTCTTTTCATTAAGACTTTAATAAAAGAGGTTTTATATTTATAGCAAAAGTAAGGGTAGGGACCAACTTCTCCTATACTTCTGCATATGCATCCTCTATAATCAGCAGCCCCTACTAGAGTGGCACATAGGTTGCTCAAACACATTGCTGTCACCCAAAGGCCATCGTTTACTTCAAGGCATGCTTAGAGTAAGTAACGTGGGCTCAGGTAGCTATGTAATAACTTCTAACTTTTATGATATTGCCATATGAGTGAATTTATTTGTGCCTAAAATTTCCCTGTAGTCTGCCCATTTCTTTCTTTCATTATTTTTACCCCAGACACTTGGAATTGCTTGATCTTTTAAACACATCCATAGTTTTCCCCCAGAATAGTTATAACATTTGCAGCTTTATCAGATAGGATCTTTCCACTTATTATATTACACTAATGTTTTTCTCTTCCATAGCTTTATATATCATTTCTTTTAGTGTTGAGTAATATTATAGACATACTCTATATCATCAATCCACCTACTGAAGGCCTTCTTGTTTTCTTAGAAAATATTTATTATTATTATTATTACAATTATTATTCGTGTGTATGTGTATGTGTGTTTGTGTGAGTGCCTACA
Organism: Cricetulus griseus; assembly: GCF_003668045.3. Taxonomy (NCBI): domain Eukaryota; kingdom Metazoa; phylum Chordata; class Mammalia; order Rodentia; family Cricetidae; genus Cricetulus; species Cricetulus griseus. Next base: position 431,009,640 of record NC_048595.1, on the reverse strand, counting down.
TGTGCATGTATGCATCATGTGTTTGCCTGGTACCCTTGGAGGCCAGAAGTGGGTGTCAGAGGTTCAGAGTGTATATTGTTCTTGCAGAGGACCAGAGTTTGGTTCCCAGAACCGAGGTCAGATAGCTCACAACTGTCTATTATTCCAGCTCCCTCTTCAGGCCTCTGTGAGCACTGCACTCATGTGTATATACCAACACATAGAAACACACACGCACATGCACACACACACTCTCTCTCTCTCTCTCTCTCTCTCTCTCTCTCTCTCTCTCTCTCCCTCTCTCTCTCCCACACACACACACACACACACACACATTCACACACATACATTCACACTTAAATATGAAATAAATCTTTGAAACAAAAGATCTTATTGGAAAATAGAGTTTAATATCGTCTATGCCAATCCTCACGAAGCTGAATGACTGGCAAAGCTCTCCAACTTCATCAAGCCCCTTCATCAAGCTTGGGATGTTCAGTTGGGTCACCCTTGGACTGAAAGGGCTCTGGGCAAAGCTGAGACTAGACCCTGGAATTCTAGAATCCTGCAGTCACATGTTTGCCCCACCACATTGCATCTGTTTTCTAACTTGAGTTCTTCAATTCCTGGACACCAAGTTTTGAGACTGTGAACTTGGTTATGGCTTCTCTTGGCATCAATTCCTAGTATGTGAAGTATGCTAACTGTGCATTTGAAATAAACTAGCCACTAAGATCTGTTGACAATGTGCACCCAAAATAGCCTTATGCAATAGAATTAATGCTGTGTAAAATTTTCTGTCCTTTAAGGAATGCTTCCCTGCAAACTCTGGAAAACAGTCTTCTTTTAAAAAAAATCCAACTCAGTCATCAGCATTCCAACTTGGAGAATTCTTTATCTGTTGGTGTTTTCATAGGGCATGAATTAAAATGTACGTAACAACTGTTATTTTCCCACACCATTGAGTGGGAACTTAAAGTTGGCTTGAGAATAATGATAGGATGTAATCTAAGCATAGTTTTTCTATGAAAATGTCTAGCAACTGTTTAAGGAGCTACATATGTAAATTAATTAGATTTGTCTACCCAACAGGGAGTCTTCACCCACAGCTATAGGTGAAGGATAAAGAATCCACTGTTTTAAAAATAAAACTTAGGATGAAATTACGTGGTGAGGGAAATGAGAGGAGCTAGAAATCCAGAAACTGAAGAATCAGGACTCAATGAGTAAGCAATAAAGGAGTAAGCAGTAAAGGCAAAGAAAATAGCTCAAGTTCCTTGTTCATAAGCTGAAGTTTCTCTGGCCTGTCTTTAGTTCCTAACCGTAGAGTCTAGGGTCTCTAAAGGACTCACATGGGCACATCTAGTGCACATGCTCTGTGTCTTTGCATTGGACCAATAAGATCTTGTCTGTGACAGAAAAAGACAGACAGCCTCTCCTGTGTTGTCCGTCTCCAGATCCTTGGGGAACATACCCCTCCTACATATCTTCAACAGTAGTTACTGGGGTTGTGGGGTTGGGGTTGCAGGTGACATGGGTCACACGGTGACTTCATAGCTTATTTCTGTTGTCACCTAGAATTGGTGGCAATAGGAAGAATCCTCAGGAAGAGATCATCACAAAGACAACTGGTACAAACTGCAGTTGTTTCTTTCTAGATAAAGGGGGCAGTTTTAGATTACGTTCTCTTACCTCTGGGCTTGACTAGAAAAGCTAGGAAAAGCCCCTCCTCAAATCTTGCCAAACACTGGAGGGAAAGGCAGTGGCTTGTCTGGAAAGAGATCTATAACTACTTTCTTCCCCTTCTAAAAAGATCTTATGAAAATGCAAGTGAGTGCATATAAACATTACTATATCTGCATAATACATATTCATCTCCCTATCCTTCTACTTGTTTTTTCTGTTTATGCAAATAGGATCAAAGTGTCCTTCCCTTCTCTCCACCTTTCCTTCTCTCTCTTTCTCTCTCTCCCTTCCTTTCTTCCATCCTCCTTTACTCAGTCCCTGTCTTCCTCCCTCCCTTCCTTTTTTGCCCCACCCCATCTCTTTTTTTATGGTGCTGAGAATCAAACCTAATAAATTCCCTCAGATTATGCATATATACTCACACATATACATATATAGCTGATTCCTGGCATTCTGCTGTACAAAAGCACAATAATTCTTTCGTGCAAATATTTATGTTTCTAATTTGCAGTTCAGTATACATCTGTTTAGAAGACCATACATGTATTGGTGGGCTAAATAATTAGATATCTAAAATTTTAATTGCCACAACTGAATTGTTGTCCCAAAATATTGTACCATTTGGCATATTTGTGAACAACCTGTATTAGTGACATCACCAGAACATTACATTTTAATCAAACCTCTAAGCATTATAATGCTTCTTTTGCAACAGAAATAAACCTAACTACTATGATTTCCATGTGTTAACCATAGATAGAATAAAGCTCCTTTCCTGTACTTATCAGCTACTTATATTTCATTGGTAGTGCTTGCTCATTTTCCTATTGGACACTTTTTTTTCTGACTAATATGCTAAAGTCTTCTTTGTATGATGGTGAACCCTGTTTCTGCTTATCATTTGTCTTTGGTGTTCCTTACCTAGATATCTGTATCTATACATGCATGTGCATTTGCTTTTCTTATTGGTGTTTTACTCTTTTGCTTATGTGTTCTGGATTTTCTGGAAGCTTTTTAGGATAAGAAAAAAAGTTAAAATTGGATTTAAGTGTAATTCAATTGTATGTTGCTTCTTTAATTAATGCCAATATTATTTCCTTATGATACAGTTCCAGAGGGAGCCCACCATAGAGATGCCAAAGGAAAGCAGTTACCTTTCCTGGGGATGTTGTTGTTAGGACCAAGTAAGGCAAGACTGCACCCTGCCCTCCCCCAGAGCTGGCTCCTCTGCATTGGTGAGGACACACTTGGGCTAGAAGTCAAACACATTCTGTCCTTGTTAAGGAGGGAACAGAGAAGATACCAACTATATTAGAATGAAGTTTTATGTTGTTCTCTCAAGGGAGGATGGTTTGTTCACAGATGAGAAGCAAAAGGGAACGATGTCCTTATTCAAGGTGACAGAAACCTCTGTTTATATTATAGGAAAGTGTTCTGTACAGGGACTAGCCTATGCAGTTGGTTTCATTACTATAAGCTGAGCACGAAGCTCAGTTGGTAGAATACCCTGACTAGCACTCACAAAGCCCTGAGTAAGCTTCCCATCACAAAATAACCTGGTGTTGAGATGTAGAGGTAGAACAATCAGAAGTTCATGACCATCCTTGTCTACATAGAAAGTTTAAGGCTAGTTTGAACTGCATGAGACATTGTATCAAATAGAAAGACATTAATATTACATTTTTAATGTGTCTGATTATCCATAGGCAATGCACTTTATTTGTCCACACTACAGACATTCATCACATAAGTTAAAATATATATAAATAATAAGTACATGGATCTTTTTCATCCAATGGATTCTACCTCCATTATAACTGACCTCCTGTCCATTTCACATCTGTATTGGGATCATGAGTGTTAAGAAGAAATTATGTATGGTTGAGACCTAAGAGATTTTGCTTTGTTCTCTCTTTGCATTTCTTTGCAGACTTAAGAAGACTTTCTTAAATAAATCTTCCACTTGAAACCTTATGTTTTTGTCGGCACAAGATGGCACTCGTTGTAGTGTCAACAGTGGGGAAAGGGACAAAGCCAGGAGATTATGCATTTGAAGCCAACCTTGGCTACATAGCAAGAACCTGTCAGGGATAGAGAATGGGAGGTGGAGGGATGGGGGCGGGGAATGGGTAGGTAGAGGAAAATAGAAAAAAAAGAAAAACAAGAAAAAGGCAGAATTTCGGTCCTTACCAATGCAAATAAAAGACAGAAATAGAAACAACTGGAAGTGGTTGTTCAAAAGTGATATGTCAGAGCAAATGTCTTTCTTATTTCCAGTTTGACTTGTACACATCCTTACATATTTTTAAAGATTAATTGCCTACAACAGAAATATCTTCCTAACTGGCTGTAATGGAGTGGTGACTTCTGTCAGAGGCTCATTGATGAATTTTGCCATGTTGGGTGAAGCCATGGAGACATACGAGGTGCTATATGAAGGGGGGGCAGGGAGAAGGAGAAGTTTTCCAGAGGGTATAGACCAGCTTTAGAGGCATTTGTGGGAATTATTGATGTACTTTGTGGTGGGATAGGCTATGTGGAGAGAAGTTCCAACAGACCTACCCTCTCTGTCTTAGAGTTTCTGTTGCTGTGATGAGGCACCATGACCATGGCAACTCTTCTAAAGGGAAACATTTCATTGGGGCCAGCTTATAGTTCTGAGGTTTAGTCCATTATTGTCATTGAAGGAAGTATTGGGCATGCACATAGACATGGTACTGGAGAGGTAGCTGAGAATTCTGCATCTGGATTGGCAGGCAGCAGGAAGAGACAGGCAGCCACTGGGCCTGACTTGAGCTTCTGAAACCTCAAAATCTATCCCTAGTAGCACACTTCCACTAAAAAAGCTACACATACTCAAACAAGGCCACACCTCCCAATAGTGCCACTCCCTATAAGCCTATGGGACCATTTTCATTCAAACCATCGCAATCCCAAAGTCTTGAGAAAGGTAGAGAGTGAAGTGTGGAAAAAATGGGCTGGGTAGATGGCATTGTGGGAAAAGGCACTTGCTTCAGAACCTGATGATCTGAGTTTGATCCTAGGACCCGTGTGGTGGAAGGAAAGTTCTGACTCTCACAAGTTGTCCTCTGACCTTCACATGGCGTGTACACACACACACACACCAAACACACACACACACACACACACACACACACACACACACACACACACACACACACACACAAACCTAAAGAAAAATGCCAAAAGGACAGATTGTGAAGGGGAGATTGCCATGTTCCAGGGGTTCCAAGTTGCTTGGGTGGTGCATATTGGCCCCTTTCTCTCTCTTGCTGTCTCTCCATCTTTTCAGTCTTATCTCTGGTCCTCAGTTTTACAAATCACCCATTAGTTCTAATCCTTTGGCATGTGTAACTTCTTTATCTCACTTTTTCCCATGTCTATTAAATAACAGCCTTATATAATTCTTTCTTTAGCTATATATTGTTTCAACTTTATTTGTCTCATCCTCAGCCTCCTCAAATAAGGAAACATAAAAACAGTTAATTCTAAATTTGCTATTCTTCCACTGGCCTATTTGCATGGAGAGATTGGTTTTTCCCTGGAGATGGAGTCTTATTAGGCAGTCTATACTGACCTTAAACTCACAATCTTCTTGCCTCAGCATCCTGAGTACCAGGGCTGCAGTCATCTACCACCATATCCAGCTAGATAGACCTCTTAATCAAAACTTCCAGCTTGGTCAGAGCCTCCAGTACTCAGTCAGAGGAGAGCTTAGTGTTTCCAAATCTATACCTAGTTGAATCAGCAGCTTGCCATCCTTTCTTTTGGCCCTGTTCTAGCTGGGCTCATAGTTGGATCCCTCTTTGACTTATTCCTGAGCCCTGTTAGGTATGTTGGTAGCCATATATCCAAGCTCTTTTCATATTCCCGTATTCCCAATACTTGACTGGGATGCTGCCTCTAGCTCTCCAGATCTCACAGGACAAGAGGCTACTTCCTCCCAGCAGAGTGGATGGAAGGGATGATTCCTCCTGCTCCCAATAGGGATCGGTAGCAGGATGCTATCTATTATCATTCTCTGGAGAAAGCAGATTGTCAGTCCAGTGGCAGGCCTTCTCCCTCATTCATTGTCCAGTTCTAGTTCTCAGGGCATTTATTGAGCTTTCTCAACCCCCTGCTGCTAATCCATTTGTTCCAGGTCACATCACAAGGCACCACAATGTTGATTTGTATGTGCTCTTGGGGTCATGTTTTTTCCTTTGAATTAGTAACCTGAGAGGGTGAGAGGTATACACACACACACACACACACACACACACACACACACACACACGAAGAAAGAAAACGTTCCTCTTATTTCATCTAAGGTCTGAGTAAAATAAGCAACTCAAAGCATTTCTCTTTTATCCAATGAAACTGCCCCCCCCCCCAGAATACTTTACTTATGTGCTGTTAAGATCCAGACAGGGTCCATGTGGGCATGACAGGTTTGAGGTGAAAGTGAGGCTGAGAAGCTAGGGAATAGAGAAGGTGATTTGATGAGTGTCCAATCGAAAATCCTTAATATTTCTTCCAGGTGTTAACTGAGACAATAGGTACTTGAGAGACAAATTACTTTGGTAAGAGTCACCCTTTACTAATGACATTTGGAAATGTGTTTATCTACCAGAGGACATGTAGTTCCAATGAAGCCAGTTGGCCACCTTGATTCATAGTGGATTGTCACTCTGGTTTATGGTGATGAAAACATGAGATTTTCGGTTACAGTAACAGTGATTTAAAATAAGTGTTCAGAACTAGCCACATGCTGCATTCTACCATAAGGTCAGTTGAGTACAAGTTAGCCATAAGATGTTCATAGTCTAGTGTTCTATTGGAAATGCTGCTATAGAACAAACTGCCAACAAGCAGACCACAGAAGAATGGTTTCCATCTTTTTATACCTAACTGATAGAACTTGAGACAAAGATCAGGCATCTTTATTTATTTAGGGCAATGCTGTTTTGTCTTATTTATTTATTTATTTATTTATTTATTTATTTAAGATTCCAAAGAATTAAATGTATTGTTTAAGTTTTTCAACTTTTAGAAATTGTGGGTCTAGAACCCAGTTTTCCTGCTCTCCTGCTTTGGGTCCCAGACCTCTTCTGCTTTCATCTGTGTGTTCTCTGGTTTCATCTCAGGAGAACAAAGGCAACCTTCAGAAGATGAGAGTCATTATTGACTCTGGCTACACATCAGAACTACCAAGATGTCTTGAGAAAAAATTACATCTGAGCCTTACACTTATTGATTCTTATTTCAAACTCTCCCAGGTAAATTATATACAAGGCCAATATTACTTTATTTCCTTTTGGGCCTAAAAATTTAACATACCTAAAAGAATATTACCACTAATACAGGCAGACTACTGAGGACACAGTGGAGTTGGTTGGAACATGGCTAACTCTTTGGAAAGTGAAAAGGTTTAAATGGCTGGGAGCCTCATGCCACTCTGACTGCTTGGTCAGTCAAACAGAAAGACTTGTGCCAAACACTACAGAGCATTGGGATGTCAAGGGATTGTCCTTTAAGTCCGCATGACTCACCTATTGGATCTAGGGCTTCAAGGATGGCACATCCAGAAACAAGCAAAGGGGCTTCTTTCTCAAAGTGGCCCAGCTGGTCTGGAGTCATGGCAACATCACTGTAAGCAAGACATTTAATTGGAGGACTCCACAAACTGTCCATGACCTCGGAGCCACCACAATTCAGTGAAATACAAAACATTAAGTTACAGGCCTCGGGAAGAGAAGGTGGCACGAGTTGGTGTCACCTGATCCTGGTGGTTCTGTGGGTGAAGATGGGGGAAGGTTAGACCAAGCCCCTCCTCTCAAAAATTGCTTTTATTGATATTAAATTGCATTGAAAACAAAAGGGACTAAAAAGCAAACACTACTCTACATTGGGGTGGAGGTGGAGAAAGAATGTGTCCTTGAAACGGGAAGTAGATAGCCCAGGAAGGTGGTCTTGCTGGTCATGCGCACTGTTCCATCTTTAGTTTCGGTGGCCGCAGGAAGGTCTGATTCTTCTTCTTCCCCTTTGTATTTGCTGGGAAATTTAGCCAACTGTCCACTCAGCCATCCTGACTTTCCTTCAAGTTTTTCTGCCATTCTCTTTCTCACTTGCCTTTTTCCTGTGCTTTGAGCCCTCTCCTCCTTGTCGTTTTCCTTTCATGCATTTCATGCTTCTCTCTCTTCCCTTTTAGTTTCTAGCTCAGCGAACAGTTTCATGGTCTGTAGACCGTCTGTTGGAACAATGCGGGATCATATTCCTCTGTATTTGTAGGCTTTCCTTCCTACTTTAGTTGTTTTTCCTGCTCTTTAACAGTGTGTTCCACTATTCTTTTCCTGCCTCAATCACGTTCAGGGTCCTCTTCTTTTGTTTATGACCCCTTAGCATCTTATAAGCTTTGTCCACAGCCCCCAGAAGCCTTCTGAGCTCTCTCAGCGTCGTCTCCAGTTTTGTTCAGATGCAGCAACGTTTTCGTCAGGATGCAGCTGCTGAAACCTCTCTTTTGTTTCTTCATCTGTCACTTCAGGAGCTGTCTGAAGACCCTCAAATGGCTTCAGAGTAAAGCAAGAGGAATCAGGATGAGTCGATCATTCAAACTAATTTTTGGACGTGAGCGCTGAACCTCTCTTCTCTACTGGCTTCACTTCATTGTGGTCAGAAGGTCATAGATCCCTCCTCCATGCGCCTCAGCCACTGCCCAAAGGCCTACTCTTCCGCAGCCACCATTTCTCTGGCCAGCCACCACATGACCTCAAAGCTAGTATTCTTAAAAATTGCTTCTTACAGGGTGCCAATTTGTGGCTGGAGTTAAAAAGCCTCTGCTATTATTGGTAATTCAGATATTTTGTACATCTCCTTTTTTTCAATTCGTAAATCTTGCAGATAGAGACCACAGTCATTCCTTGTTAACTTTGCACTCCTGCATTCCCCAATTAATGTTTAAAAATATTTTTTTCTTTAAAGTTTTTTTTTTTTTTTTTTTTTTTTTTTTTTTTTTTTTTTTTTTTTTTTTTTTGAGAGGGGGAGACAAGATATTTCCATGTAGCTCTGGCTGTTCTGGAACTATCTATGTTGACCAGGCTGGCCTCAGACTCTCAGAGATCCACCTTCTTCTGCCTCCTGAGTTTTAGGATTAAAGGCATATGCCTCTATGCCCAGTTACTCTTTAAATTCAAAGTATTGACTACTTCAAAAAGAAAGTGACTGAAAGGTTTTTTTTTTTTTTTTTTTTTTTGCAGATTTTTAAAATTTGAATTAGAAACAAGATTGTTTTACATGACAATCCCAGTTCTCTTCTCCCTCCCGTCCTCCCCTACCACCCCCCAACTAAAACCCTACCTATCACATATCCTTTCCCCTCCCCCGGATGATGAGGCCTTCTATAGGGTGAAGAAAGTGACTGAAAGTTTACGAAATCATCTGTGTGTGCTGGGGTGACACCTCAGTAAAGTACTCTCCTAGCAAGCATGAAAACTGAAGTTCAACCCCTCCTTTTAATCCCACATTAAAAAAAAAAGTCAAGTGTGAGCATGTGCTTGTCACGGAGGCACTTCGAGGTAGAGAGAGGTGGGTCTCTAGGGCTGAAGGACACACCTAGCCTACTTGACAAACTTAGGCCAGTACGAGACACTATCTCAAAAAACAAGGTGGGTGGTACCTGGAGAATGAGAGTCAGGGGTTGACTTTTGGTCTCCACGTGCACTAAAACACAAATGCATGCATACCTGCACACACACACACACACACACACACACACACACACACACACTAAATCTGTGACTCTACAATCCAGCACTAAAGAACACTTCTGAGTCCTTCTTTAGCATTCCCAACTGAATGAAACTCCAGATGGAAGACGAAATACACCTCTGTGGGTTCCTGTTTGGTTTCAGGGTTTTTGTCTGTTCCGATGAAAGGACACTTTGGACAGTCATTTCCCTGCCTTCTATGCCACTTTCCTTTCCTAAGAGCCCGGAGACCAGACTGATTTGTGATGATGAGAATGGCTCTGAACGACAAGGACCTGTAGGTCTTGGCAGTGAAGGGTGCTACCGCAGTGAGACAGTACACCAGCTGCCTAGGGAATGTAGACATATACACTTCAGTAGAAGAAAAATGGCTTAGTGAGAAGTTGGAGGAGGTCAGTTTTCACGCTCACAAAACGGCTTGGGAATCACAGACCACAGACATGCCTGTAGGAATGCAAAAATCCAAGGGCTGAAGCTATGTGGAACTGTTATTTTTCTTGGCTAAGACCGATCATTTTCTTCTTTCTCCCCTAAATTGGGGTTTTAAAATGTTGTTGCTACCACTTATTTCTCTTGGCATGTCTAATGACTGAGTTTCTTTGTTCCCACTGCCTTTTCCGTGGACCCTCTTCAGCTCCCTCTCTTGAGTAAATAATCTAGCTTTTCTGTGGCTTGTGGGGCAGCTTAGCACTCCCTCCTCGGGTAATTTTCCCCTTAGGCTCTGGGGTTCTGCCGACCATGCTCTTAGCACACACGTGTGTTCCTTCTTTCTTTCGTCTCTGCAATGAAGAGTGTTTGGTTTTATTGTCGTGCAGTGGACAACTGTCTTTTCCCTGTCTGCTCCTCCCTAAGCAGCTCAAGCTGGGCTCCTGTTCTGATTTCACACTCTGTCCCTTTGCAGCCAGCTCAGAGCTCAGCCAAATGTGCCAATTCCCTCCGCTACCCCTGGTGTGGGTTATGTCTCTGTTGAAGTATTAAGTCCCATGCTTTTGTTTTCGTTGTTAAGAACAAACAAATAAATAAACAACAGAAAATGACAGCAGCTAAAGATCTCTTCCATTTTCATTCTACTTTAAAGAATTTTTTATCATTGTGGTCAGTACCACCCCAAATCAATGTGGCTACAAGTAACTTCTTTCATCTAAGATTCTCTGTTCATTACTTGCTGCATACTCCACAGTTGTCACATCAATTATTTTTTTGAGGTGGGAAGGAAGAACAGGTCTGGAGAGATCCATTGTTCTACAAAGATGCATTTCTTTTTTATAGGTTAAGGCCAAATACAATGAAACACATGAAAAAGAGGAAGGGGTCCACGGGTGTCACCACTTCCACCCACTTGAGAAACAGTAACAAGGAAAACACAGGACGGCCCAGCCGTTCTGAGGAGTTGTCTGCTTTCTTAACAAAGCCTTTTGAATTTTAACATTAGAGCTTCTTTCTCTCCGTGTTCTGTAGTCTGAACATCATGGCTGTGTATTGAAGGTAGGGAAGCAAACCTGCTTTGGAGTAGAAGGGAAATCTCTTCCTAATGGCTAGGAAGTGCCCACTACCTAGCAGGCGAAGGAAGGGCAGTGCTCCACCCACCCAGGCAGCTTCTCCCCATCTGCAATGACAAGATAGCTTTTAGCTAATGGGATACGATTTTGAGTGGAGTTCCTAGATCTTCCCATGTGTGTCTGCTTCACCACCAGCCCTGAAACATAACCCAGGATGCTAAGTTGGCTTTATGCTTAATGAGCCTGGTTGCATCATGTACTCCAGAAGAGGGATGTGGTGGCTGGGATCATGGACATATTGCTTTATGCTCCTCAATCTTACTTTAAATTCCAACTTTTGAAATAGCTTACAAATGCCGCACAGTCATTAATGTTGTTTTCCTTTTAAAAAGTTCCATTGCATACTAATGAGCAGCTTAATGCTAACAGAAGCTGTGTCTCCACGCGAGCTAAAGTTTGCCATATGCCGAACTCCTGTTTCACACGAGCTCTAAGTCTGCAGAATGCAAAGTTGCCACAAATATCCAAGTGCAGAATTGGGTCCCATATACAAGTATGTGAGCGAAGAATTTGGCTCATGCATATACTCTTGGAAAAAAATTTTCCCATAGTTTTCTTTTCTCTAAGGTATTGAATGGGCCAATCCGTGTCCTCATGTTTCAAACATTTCAGCCCCCTTGAAACATTTTGATTGCCTCTCGCACTGACTGGAATTGCACAATGCTGTGTTCCAAATGCTATCTTTTTCACTGGCTTCATATAATTCCAGGATAAATTCTCTGCTTCATACACTGTACCCTTATGTATACAGCTTCTATTTTTACTCTGCCTCTTCTTTTGTTTTCCTTCTGCCATTCCACCCAACATGTTTTGAATTTGCGTAGTTGTTTATATTTGAGACAATCATACTTGAAACCAACAATACTTATTTTATTTAAAAAATATTTGTCTTGATGCAATTCCCAAGTTTGGGACCTGGCACATCAAACTCAATAGAAAGAATGCAAGCCTTGGGAAGAGGCAAGAAACCCCTGACGCAATCAGCAGAGGCAATGTGTTGTTTTCATCCCATGGAATCAGTATTTCTATTTTATTATCTTCTACATTTGACAGTCACAGAAATATAAGTATAGTGTTTCAGCAGTAGATGCTAAACACTTATGTAAATGAGGCTATTTGGAAAAGGATGTGGGTGCTATTGGCCTTTTATGATTCCATTTCATCTCTTTTAACATAGTCATCAGATAAGATGCCCAGACTTCTAAGATGACAGACACGTGTGAGTGTTCTAAAGTACAATACCAGGTATTTACTGCTAAATTAACAGAATGCCTTACTTAGAAAGTCGGAAGATCCAGACTCTAGGTCTACACTGTAAGTGTCAGAGGAACTGCCTTTGACTGTGAATTGAGATATTCAGAAAGCTTGGCTTCATCTTGCTGACAAAGTAGAATCAGACGCTAAGCTTCTCTGGTGCAGCTTGGCTTTCTGGGGGAAATCCAGTTTCATGATTCTACTTTCGGCTAAGATTCCCTGGAAGTGCCATTAATTTATGACATGAAGACAGAAGGCCTATTAATTCATCGACTTCAATTAGCTTCTGCCTCTAGCTTATTCCTGCTTGTCCCAGCTGCTTAAGACAAGTTTTCTCAACTCTGGAGCATCAGTCTTCTCTTGGCAGTTCTAACCTCTCAGTCCTGATTCCTTGAATAAGTGTTAGGAAAGCCCATTTCTATCACTACAGCTGTGTCTGTGGCAAGCTTTGTACCTGGCATTTACTGCCAATAAGCCAGTTTTCTCTGTCCTGACTCAGCAGCCGGGTCCCTGGAACAGATCGATCCCCTGTTCTCTGCCTCATTCTGATAGGTTGATAATTAGAGTTTTACTCTGCCTCTTTGCTTATCGTAAGTTACCATGAAGCAGATCTGAAACAAAGATGTGGGGATATGAGTTAATTAGGGAGATGATCCCAGGAAGATGGAAAGAACATGCTAAGGGAGACAGGGAAGTGTAGGGAGCTGCAGAAAACCCGCACCCAAAAGATGGCGCCGGTTTCCGCCCTCCGCCAGCCCGACGGCGAGCGCTCTCTGTGGTAAACAACTCCAAATTAAGTAAAGGTCATGTATCCTCTTAATTCTGCTTGGAGACAACCTATCCTGGCGCGCCACGTAGGGTTAGGTGATTGGTAGATGTAGACTATATCAGGCCCCGTCTCCCTCGGCCCGGGGCTGCTGCCGCCATTATACATTGTACAAAGCAAAGAGGTTCCCGATTAAACTGTGTTTGAAGAAGATTCCTCAGTGTGGCGTCTTTCTTGCTGGTCAAGGGTGGACGCCGCAGGGAAGGAGGGATGTTAGTGATGGGATTACCTCTGGGGGAAATGGATTCAATGTCTGCAGGACCCACTGAGAGCCTGTGGTGAAAACGCTTAGGTGCGAAGGCAGAAATATTTCTTTACCTACCAATTATCTCTTATGCTTTGAGATTTTCCCCCAACTAGACACTAACTCTAGATTTTAATATTTTTACATTTATCCATCTATTTGTGTGTGTGTGTGTGTGTGTGTGTGTGTGTGTGTGTGTGTGTGTACCTACACATGTCACACCCATGTGTGAATATCAGAGAACAATTTTTAGAAGTTGGTCTTCTTCTAGCATGTGTGTTCTCTGGATCCAACTCAGGTTTTCAAGTTTAAGTAGCAGGTATCTTCACAGAGTGAGCCATCTCACTAGTTCTAGGTGCTAACTCTAGACTATTCAGACTCCCTTTTTGCACTTGCCTTTGCTTAGATTGAAACTCCAAGACAGCCTGGTTGGTCATGCTGTTAGCCTTTAATCCAAGTACTTTCGAGGCAGAGGCAGGCAGATCTCTATGAGTCTGAGGCCAGTTTGGTCTACAGAGCAAGTTCTAGAACAGCCAGGGCTACACAGAGAAACCCTATCTTGAAAATCTAAAACTAAAAAAAAAAACCCTAAAAACAAAACAAAAAACTCCACCCAAAACAAAAAACAAACCAAAGCAAAAAACAAATCAAACAAAAATGGAACCAACCAACCAACAAACAAGACAAACAAAAAACCAAAACAACAAAAAAACCCTCCTAGACAAACAAACAAAACACAACACAAACAAACAAAAAACCCAAGTGCTGAAGGTAAGAAACTCTTAGCAAGTTCAGGAAGTGCATACATGCTGTGTGGTGGGCCCATGCCTGCTACAACATGTCTGTTGGTTTCATTGCAGGACTTTTAAACAAAAATTTATTACTTTAATAAAAATTATGTATCTGTAGGCATACACACATGCATGCAGGTGCTCACAGAGACCAGAAGAAGCCACTGAATCTTCTGAAGTTGGAGAAACAGGTGGCATGAGCTTCCAAACATGAGAGTTGGGAAACTAGTTTCTGCAAAAGCCACACATGCTTTTAGCCACTGAGCCATCTTTCCAGCCCTCATTACACTAATGTTTGAACAATCAGATTTAAAAAGACCCAATTAGAAGCGCCTGTTGCCTGGGGTTAGAAAATACTCTTGATGGAGAATTTATTTCCAGGAGGTCCTATCTTTCTGGATTTCACTTGTCCATCAGAGGCTGCATCTGGGCTTCCTTTGAGGGTATTAAGTAGCCATTGAGGATTGAGAGCTAAGCAGTGGAGGAAACCCTGAAAAGAAAACCAGAGCTTGGAGTGGTGATCATGAGATGTATGGCTTAGTCACCCACTGAAGTTCAAGCTTTCAAAATAGCTTTGTAATTTGTCTTTGTGAATAACTTGGATTTTCCAAGTATGTATTCTTCATGCCTTGAATGGCCTCACTATGGATGATAGGTCAAGGATCTGTACCCCTCGTTACTGAAATGTAGACGCTTTTGCCTATGTCTTGAGCACAAATAGTTCACCAACTAGACGACGATGTTCAACCAATCTAGACTCCTGTAAGTGGAGCAGCGCCAAACAAAGAGCTTATCGACTGTTTCTAATTCCGAGCTGGGGGAAGTATGGGTAATCTAAATGAAACTCACATATGCATCGTTTATTTGTAGATATGGTTGTGTAGGAGATTTGTAATGAGTTGTATATGCTTAATTTGAATGCTTGGTAAATTTTGGTTATACGCTTATGCATATGGTATGTGCATTAAACCATTCTCCAAGTTGCCTTTGGTTTTAAAGTCTCAGTTCAAGATCCTGCTACACATCTGGCTGTTCCTTTGTTCCCAGGCAGAGACTAATTCTGATCAGATCTCCTTACACCTCCAACCTTGCAAGGAGAGAGAAGACGGATTCCAGAATGAAGATCCCAACATTGATGTTTTGATGTAGGAAATACAACTCACTATGTCATAGATTCTTAGCATTTTGTGCTGCAAATGAACTTTTAAAAAAGGTAAATGAACTTTTAAAGAAATCAGGAAACTGCAGCTTATGGAGGAACAGTGGTTTACTTATTTTTAATAAGAAGGCCTTATTTTTAACTGGGAGAAAATCTTGGTGATACACTTGCATTGTTGATAACGAACTGTCGTGATTATGATTAATGCTAGTGTCTGGCATCATGTAATGTTAAGACCCTTTTATGGATTCCTTTCAACACAGTGGAAGCTACTGTGGCCATAAATTTCTTTAGCTGAAGCAGCTGCTGTGCAAGACAGTAGTAAAAGTTCTAATATTATCCTCTCCTTTTCTCTGAAGATTTTAGTATATTAGGAGAATATACTAAAGGGAACTTTCCAACTACCCTTTGTGAATTGAAATGGGGCGGATGGCAGCATCTTTCTCCAAACATCAGCCAAGAGAAGAGGCTTGGTGGGTGCTGGATGAATGCAAAGAGTCAGGCTGCTAACTTAGGAGAAAGGTTTTTTAATATGAAGCTTTCTATCCTAGCCCGATGAAGTGGTGGAAGAAAGATGGATTTGGCAGTTGGCAAAAGGAAATATAAGGCTAAAAGTCATGGTAAACACTCTTCCTTTGTTTCCCCTCCCAAAGAGTGCCAACACATTTTTAATTCTCAACAGACACATTATACCTAGAGCTAAACAAGGTACAGATTTATCTCTCTGGGAGTAAGAATGCGTCAACTCGGCTACAGTTCTGAAAGGGATTGAATCATTTATCCCGTGGTCAGTAATAAACAGAAACACACAAAGAGGAAATTGTTCCGTTCGTATACTATAGACCTCTCATTGTCTGCTTTTGCTTAATAACTATCAAAGTTTATAACTATCAGTGTTTTCTGACTTGTTGTCAAAAAAATATAAAGCCTCAAACCCACTTCACTGTGCTTAGAAATCATCCAAACAAAGGCAATGCACTTCTTTGATGCAATGGTGGTGTTCTTTAGAAATAGATTCTTTGAGGAGTTAGAACCATTGTGTTTTCCTTTGTCACATTCTAAAGGCTGAATGAAGTATTTAAAATACAACACTCCAATAACAAATGCCACATTCTCTAAAGGAAGCAGGGGCAACAGAGGCCCTCCAATGAAGGCACACAAAGATGCTGATGACCATATTTCAAGAGAGAGGGATGAAATAAATGTAGATCTATAATGGATGATTTAATCTAATGCATCATTAAGACCCTTGGGATGGTCAGGAGTTAAAGGCACCTGCCACCAGGAGACTGAAGTCTGAGAAAATGTCGTTTGCCCTTGATTGCAACTGGAGATAATTGAGTTGCAATTACTGAATAAAATTTGCTGAGTGACAGTCCAATAAAATCTGATGGATGAATATCATATTATTACAAGTGTAATTTCTGATTTTCCTGCATGAAGCAGATTAATGACAAAAATTAAGTGGCTAGCAAGATGGCTTAGCAGGTAAAGTCAATGGCTGCCAATCCTGACAACACAAGTTCAATCCCTGGGTTTCTCTCCTTCTTATAAAGAAAAAGAAAAGAACTGACTTTTGCAAGTTTGCTGCCCAGAAACTGATAAGTGGATAAATTATAGTTGAAAGCCAGGTGTTGGTGGTGCACACCTTTAATCCCAGCACTCAGGAGGCAGAGGCAGGTGGATCTTTGTGAGTTCGAGGCCAGCCTGGTCTCCAGAGCGAGTGCCAGGACAGGTTCCAAAGCTACACAGAGAAACCCTGTCTTGAAAAACCAAAAAAAAAAAAAAAAGAATGGTTGAAAAAATAACAAAAAAGTTCTGGTGTACTCCATTGGGGTGACTACAGACAATGAAGTGTGGGGGACACTTCCAAAAGAAAGAAGAAGGATGCTTGGATGCTTTTACCATACAGCAGGGGTACAGTTCCTTGTGTTGTGTGACCCCTAACCATAAATTATTTTCATTGCTACTTCATAACTGTAATTTTGCTGCTGTTATGAATTGTAAATATCTGATATGCAGGATATCTGATACACGACCCCTAAGGAGTCAGGACACATAGGTTGAGAATCACTGCTATAAAGAGCTATGCAGCTTTGAGACAACAGGTACGTTTAACCTGCCTTAACAATGATACTATAATTACATGTACTGAAATGCATATATTGTCCCATAAGTGTATGCCAATTTCTGTTTTTACGTATCAGTTAAAAAATTCAATTTACATTTTAAAAGCATCTAAAATGGTCTCCATTCCTGGACCAGGGGCTTCTGATATGAGCATTTCATACAGCAATGCTTCCTGATGCTTCTTTTAGGATTTATGTTAAGAGTGACTTTTAGGTATGTGAACCTAAGTAATATTTACATTAAGTACTTCTCCCTTTGATGAAGGTTTGTCATGGGATATGTTAAGGTCATCTAATGTAAATATGTTTGACTTTCCCTGTGTAACTTGAACTTGAATAAGTGTTTCCAGTGTAAAAGACTGGCGAGGAATTTTGTTATTGCTTGTTTTGGGACACTTAGCATTCATGGGGAGGGACGAAGGATTTCATGGACAAATGCATTTTTTCCTTTCACAAGTAAAGAGATTTGTCCAAAGTAATATATTTGCTGATGGAAGTTCAAGTTTACCATTCTATTTCCTCTTCCATGCAGAGAATGGAGCCATTCCCTCCCACCGACTTACTGTGTAAAAAAAAAAAAAAAGCACTTTTCTGTTTTTTTTCTGTTTTGGCTAATCACAGTAATTAACACAGCATGTTTGAAAAGACTGACTTAACTGTGTTTTCCAGAATACAGGGGAAGTGATCAGTGTAAGACTTCTATTTTCATTTGTAAACTTTCGAAATCATTCCCTTGCTTGTTTCTCAGGACACCTGTATGGGAATGACACGGCAAGTCACAGAAAGCCCAAACAGATTAAAACTCTTCCTTTCCTCTTCTGTGGACACGTTTGTTTCCATAGTTGATATGATTGAGAGTAATCACGCACAAAAGGGGAAAAGATGACTCGTTGTTTGGAAGGCTTAAAAAGCCCCTGGAGAAAAAAGAAAAAAGGAGGGTGGAAAAGATTACTCCATGGGAAATAATTACTCCTCAAAAGCTATAGGATTTTCAAAAATTGTCAAAATTCAGCTCTCAAAAGATACTGTAGAAATAATTTCCTTGTTTGAGTCCTTCTATTTAACAGTTTTTTCAGGGGAATCCTCCCTCACCTTTTGTTGGATTTTCCTCAGGAGCACCCTTATGTTAGTCACTCAACAGCATCCCTGAGGTACAAGAGAGAGAGAGAGAGAGAGAGAGAGAGAGAGAGAGAGAGAGCGCCATCATTTATGGACATGCTCTAATGACCCAATGACCTTAGTACCTGAGTACCACCCATTACCAGTAGGGCCAAGATGGATTCCAAGGCTTTAAAATCTGCCTGTGGGTCTCTGGAAGACAATCCAAATCCCTTATACAGCATCATCATGAACTATACATGGTGTTCATGGTACTTGGTGAATCAGGAAGGCACAAAGATAGCACTGGTTTTTTGAAATGTCTGACACTTCATCTGGAAAGACTTGTGATGTGGGATGTCCTTCTGTATACTTCAAGTATGTGTTGCTTTTATTGGTTGATAAGTAAAGCTGTTTTGGCCAAAGGACAGGCAAAATATAGGTAGGCAAGACTTCCAAACAATGATACAGAGAAAACGAAGGTAGAGTCAGAGAGAGGCCATGTAGCAGTTGGGGAGGCAAGATACCAGGGCATTACCAGTAAGCCACAGCCACGTGGTGATATACAGATTAGTAGTAATGGGCTAATTTATAAGAAAGAGCAAACTAGCCAATAATACGCCTAAGCCATTGGCCAAAGAATTATAAATATATATTAAATCTCTGAGTGTTTATCTTATAAGTGGCTTCGGGCACCTGGTGGGTGGAGAGAAACTGATCAAGAGGAACTGGACAAGCTACACAGAGAAAAGTCTCCTTCACAGACTTGAAATTTAGTAATGAGTGAAGCCTGGGAAAACCTGAAGGTTCGTTTACTCATGTAAATGACAATCCATGTTAGTGATTTATTGGATAGACTACTTACCTATATTGGTTCCACGTAGCTGCTTGGGCTTCCATACAGTGTGGTGGGTGGTTTCCATGAGCAGGAATCTTGAAGCAGCCAGATAAAAAGCCTGCATTGCCTTCTATAACCTGGTATAAGACATGACACAATGCCATGTCTACCATTTTACAAATGCAAGGAAAGGGAATGGAGACCCAACTTCACAGGAGGCATGTTAAAGGAGAGTGTATGGCCGAGAGACATTCTCGTGGTCATCCTTGCAAAATATCATCAGACGTGTTTTCCCTCTCAGCCTGGTTCTGTACACATGGCAGAAAGGATGGTTGGCAGAAGCTCCAGGCAGTCCTGAGACTTATTTCTTGGCTTCTCAGAAAGAGAAATGTGCCCCCTCCCCATTGCATTGTCTATCCCAAAGAAAGAACTGTGGTTGGCCAGCCTGGGTCATATGTTTACCCAACTGCAGATGCTGGCAAAGCTATGTGAGGTCAGGGATAGTCAGCTCCAGAATGGAAATCTATCTCTTTGATACCAAAGAATAAAGGGGATTCTAGCAGAGAGAAACAACCCATGTTCACTCCAGGTGGCTTCTTTGATCACTAAATACTATACAGTCTTTCCCCTTTTATCTAAACTGACCCATGGACCACCAGGATGCCTAGATTTTCTCTGTGAAAATGATTATGTGATCACAAATGGTTTCTTCATTGTCTTATCTGCCCCGCTAGCATTTGTTTTGTACATTCAAGCCCATATCTTATTTGACACTATCATTCTAGGTGAGTGTTCTTCATATGTGATCTCTGGACCAGTGGCACTAGCATTTCACATGGGCTTGGTAGATTTGGGACTTCTTAGACGTCCTTTCCAGCCCTACTGTGTCAGCAATGGTAGGGGTGGGACCTAGTGCTCCATCTTCAAACAAACCTGCTGATGGTCGTGAAGCAAGTAAAAAACTGAGTACTGCTGTTTTAGATGGCTCCAGGTGTTTGGTGGGTTACTGAATGAGCACACAGCATCTACCATGGTAGTAGTTCATTTTCTTGTTGTGGCCAAATACCTGAAAAGAAGCAGCTTAAAGGAAAAGGATTTGTTTGGGTTCACAATTTGAGGGTACAATCCATTGTGGCAGGAAGGTACAGCAACAAGAGAGTGAGACTGCTTGCTCACAACTCTGGAGATGAGAGGGTGAAAGAGATGAGTCCTGATGCTCCATGGGCTTTCCTATTTTCCCGATTTAACTCAGTCTCTTTCCTCCCCTTAGCCCATGGAATGGTGCTACCCCAGTTTAGGGTGGGTCTTGTCTCTTAGGGTATGCTCCCTTGGAAATGCCTTCAAAGACACACTCAGAAGCCTGTCTCCTAAATCCAGTCCCATCGACAATGGAAATTAACATTCATCTTTCCCCCACGATGTTCAATGAGTGGTTTGGACTGTATGCGCGCCAATCATTTGTTTCACTGCGTGTGAACACTTTGCAGAGGAAGGAGAGCTCGTCCACCCAGCTGGAGAAGGAGAAGGGTCTCTTGGGAGAGGGTGCTGAGGAAGGTACAAGGGGGACCTGCTTAAGGTTACTATTTGAGCAGCGACTGTACAGCCAGAGCTCCCAGGAACCACCAGGATGCTGAAAATTATGGAAAGAATTGCTGCTTCTCCTTGAATTTGCATTTTCTTTTCATCATGTTGACATGAATGCAATATGACAAAAGGACAACTTAGTCCAAATTGCCCAAGATGGTTCCCCTGTGCAGCCCAGCCTCTGCGCCTGCACCATGTAGAGACACATGGGTACAAAAACCCATATGGCCACATTATCTCCTCAGTTACACATGTACAACTCCTAATGACTTCAATGGGAGTTGCCCATAATAACCAAGGATAGGGATTTGCCCCATGCAATTTGAATTGAACTGAAGCCCAATTTGTAATACTTTAGTTGAAAACCAGCAGTGATTATAAGACTAGGGTGTGATTAAAGCTTCACCTTCGAAGTCTGCTGCCCAGAAACAAAAACGTTTCAAAAATCATTATGTATTTTTTTTCAAGTTAGAGTAAAGAATGAATTGTTAAAACTTCCAGCCTAAGAAAGGAATTAAAGTATTGGGGGAAATTGGATATTCAGGGTGGCTGTTTTTCATTACTCTGCAGCTAATGAAAAAAGTGAGACTTGAAATAGCATCTGCTTTTATTGTTTCTGTTTCCCTAAGAGGACCTTCACATTTTCTGAAATCATATCTACAACCTTCTCGTGAAGTCAAACTAATCTTAGGAAATAACATTTCATGAATTTTTAATTTTCTGCTTTTCAAGTATTACTTTAAATTTTCCATTACCATTTTCAATTAGATAATGAACCACCTCAACACTGAGGCTCCCTAAAAAAGCCATTTTTTCCATGGCCTTGGAGGGGTGTTGGGACACATGGAGGGCTCATGGAACAGCTTGTCACTGCTAGATAGGTTTAGCTGGAGCAGCAGGGCCTGGAGGGTCTGCTTCAGCAGGGGCCTCTTCCCTTAGTCTGAAGACATTTTTTTTCCTCTACATGATTTCCGTGTGCTTGAAGTTTCACACTGTATGGAAGTCTCAGGACAGCCACCCTCTTCCCCACTTGTCTTCTGAAAGACAGGACGGGGATACTTCCAGGCTAGTTAATTCTTCACCTATAACGGGGACCAGGTCACTCTCGTTATGTCTACCGACTAAGTCGTTACAGAGCCTTCACAGATCCCAGGGAGGGAGCAAGATTCTCTTCAGGGTGGTAGTTGGTAAGGTGCTGCATAAGAATGTATGGGAGATGAGAGGCTTTGGTGTAACTGTCTTTAGAAAGCACCGTCTGTTATGCCTGAACATGTCTGACATGTCCTTGCTTCCAAAGCCCTCACAAACTTGGATTAGACCTGTGTGATATATTGATCAAATAAGGAGGATTTATAATCATGGGAGTTGCCTCTCCAGTTACCTCATGTTCAGCTAAGGGGGTCTGCTGAGGTTACCTAAGAACACACAGCTAGTTTGCTTCCTTTGGGGTTGCTCTAAAATAGATGGATACAAAGATATGGGTCAGGTCCTAATGACTTCTCACAGAAAACAAATGGGAAGAAATGGGGGAAGTGGCCAAAGGCAATAGCTGTGATCCCAGGAAACAGATATGAAGAAAGGCATGGGAGACAGGAAAGGAGGAGCCAGGTTGGATGTCTCTTTGAGCCACTGAGGCTCAGTTACATTGGAGGCTGGTCTGCTTACAGCATGCCTCAGAAATGTGCTGCCCAACGGAAGGGTGCTTAGTAGGTTCACTCATAACCAGCATCTCCTCTTGATTAATGGTTGTCTCTGGCTATGCAGTCAACCGATGGTCTACTTGGGCATATTCTTATTCATATACCAGAGAAATCATCAAACAGAAACCACCTGGTATCAAAGATAAGACATTGCCCAACTGGAAGCTGCCCATCATACCTGTTGGTGCACTCAAATGGTTTATGGCGTGGTTGGCAGGCATCTTCAAATACCAACTACCCGGTTGATGGCTAATGGGCAGATAGACTTTTGAAGTGCCGTCCTTACTAGCATTTATAGGACACCATCTATATCTACCTATTTCTGATGCTATTATCATTGCACTTTACTCTTCGTCTTTCCTAAGTACATCTGTGCCCTGGTAAGCTCCTTCACCTGGTCTTCTGCAGTATCCCCTCAGATCTTCTCCTTCGGGTCATGCTTGCCTTCCTCAGAGCATTCAAAGTGGATTTGTAAAACCCAACCCCAGTCACACCTCTCCATTCCATCAGTTTGTTGCTGTTGCATTCAGAATAAAGTCCCTAAGCTATAACAATGTCTGCAAAGCCCAGCTTGGTAGACTTCCTGCTCAGCATTCAGGTCAAGTCTGTCAAGCCTTAGTTACAATGCCATGGTCTTCTGTTTCTCCAGTCCCTGAGCTTGACTCAGCTGTAAGGCCTTTGTACTTGCTCTTCATTCCTTGGGATGCTTTCCTTCTTGATCTTGGTATCCCTGGTTCTTTCTTACCATGACCACCTCAGCAGAAATGTTAATTCCTTAGAGGGAGACTTCAACTGCAAATTAGGAACACAGTGACTTCTGAGATTGAGCACTCTGAGTCTTCAGTGGCCATCCCTCCCCTCCCCCCTTTTATCACTTTAATAGCAACAACAGTGAGTTCAGATGCTTGTTTACAAGCTGTTTACTGTGTATCTCTATATAGAGACATTTAGACACACACACTCCCACTCACACACATACATGTATCCTGTATATGTATATAAAGTTTTAGAGACATGCTTCTGTTTCGTATTTGCCTTTGAGCCCCAAGTCTGTTCTCATGCTAGCTACCTATGCAAGGCTTTTAAGCAGGTAAGCCCCACTAGAGTGCATGTTCATGTGTGTTGTATGTACACAGCCCAGTGTGCGGAAGGGATGACCCAGTTCTAAAGGGCAATACATAAATCCTTCATGGGACTGATGTATCCTAGTTCTGGCACCACACTCACACACATGCATCTCTGAAATTTTCTTCTAAACATCTCTGAAACCTTTTCTCTTTTATGGCTGAATAATGTAATACAGTTCACATGTCAGAAGTAAATTTGTTGTTCATGCGTTGTGAATGGACAGTCAACAAACTTCGGTAACTGCTCAGTGTGTGTCATCCCATTAGTGAATGCTATTTCTGTAGGGAGACACCCTAGCCCCGCCCAATAGTCATGGGACAGGTGCCAGGTGGACCCGGGACTCACCCATAAGGGCGTGGTGAAGGAAATCCGGTGTGACGTAAGGGAGCTTTATAAGGGCTGCACCGGAAGACCCTAGCCCTCACCTGTCCCATGACTATTGGGCGGGGCTAGGGTGTCTCCCTACAATTTCCTTCCTCGCTTCCTCCCCATCCAGTGTTCCTACTCTTGCTTACGCTGGGTTCCGCTTGTGCCTCCATCGCAGATGACCTCAGATCTGCTTCCTGTCTCTTTAATTCTGCCTTTCCTAGACATCTCATACACAATTTACCTTTGATTAGTTTAGTGTCTGGTTTCTTTCGCTTAGCATAATGTTTTCAGTCTCACCCATGCTGTTGTATGGATCTGTCATTTGTTACTTTTTATTGCATTTATTTTTATGTATACCTCCTTTTTCCATTCACCAGCTGATAGACATCCATGTTCTCCAAGATGTTTGCACCATTAGATAATGCTGCTGTGAAAATCTATGTACAAGTTTTTCCATTTCCTGTAAGTAGATACCTGGTAGTGAAGTTGTTTGTTCATACGGCCACCCTGTTTAATTTTATAAAGATTTCTCTTGTTTTCATTTTTCGTCAGCAGTGTGTAAGTGTTCCTGTTTCCCCCCACCTTCACTTTCACTTGGCTGTTCTAAGTCTTTTTGATCATGGCTGATCCTGTGGGTTTTCACTGGGGTTTAAGTTTGCATTTCATACATTCTACATCTTTTTCGTATCTGTTTATGGCAAAATGTTTATGAAAATCCACTTTTTACTGGTTTCTTCCCACACTATTTTTTTTTTACATTTATTTTTTATTCTTTTGGTTTTTTTGAGACAGGGTTTCTCTGACTGGTCCTGGAACTTGCTCTGTAGACCAGGCTGGCTTCAAACTCACAGAGATCTGCCTGACTCTACCTCCAAAGTGCTGGGATTAAAGGTGTGCATCACCACTGCCCAGCTTGATCATACTATTTTCAAAAACATTTATTCATTTATTGATTTGCTTATGCACATGTACCTAGTCATGCGGATGGAGGTCAGAGGACAATTTTCAGAAATCTTAATTCTTCTTCTACCATGGAATCTGGGGATTCAACTCAGGTCTGCAGGCTCAGCTGCATGTATCTTTGCACTTTTCACTTTGCCCGTCACACTGTTTTTAAATCTCTTTTCTTGTGGCTTTCTTTTTACGACCTCAGGACTGTCCTTTATACAATGATGTCATGGTCAGACAACGCCAACAGGTTACTGGCCTCAGAGATCTTTTCTAGTATTTTCTAAACTGTTCTTCCATGGAGGAATGTTTTAGGAAATGTGAAAAATAATTTTTTTCTGCTAAAGAAATTTGGGGAATTACTCTCTAGAATATTTATGGTGCAGAGTCCTAATGTATGATCATATACAAAAATTCTGAGAAGTTCTGTAGTTACAACCAGTTAGCCTCTTTCCCCAAATCTATTGAGTCTCTCTTAATATATTATGTCAGCATTTAGCTCACGCTAGGGACATTAATGTATTTATAAGGCAAATGTTTTCTGTGGATCTATTTGACGGGTAAACCATGGAGAAGCAGGCCCAGGGAGGCCAATGGTTTTCTTATGATGCTGAGTAGAGAACAGTTTTCTCACATGTTGATCTTAACTATCCTATGCTCCAGCACACTGCCTATAGCTTCTGTCTAAACACAAAAGAAAGCAGGGAAGGTTTGGGGGTCCATGATCTATTCCAGCCACTTGACTGCTATGCAAATACCTCCTTTCTTTCAGATCCAGCTTGTGGCATATCCATTTATTCTACCAACGTGCTACTTTGCAATTAATATTTTGCTTACATAACTCAATTCAAAAAATTAGGTATTCATATTGGTTACTTTTCTTATTTTTGTTTCCACCCAATACAATTCAACTTAAAGAGAGAAGATTCCCTTTGTCTTATGGTTTGAGGGGATGGTGAATGGAAGCAGGAGTGTGAGGCTGTTGGCCACCTTACACCCACAGTTAGGAAGCAGAGAGGCATGAATGCTGGCACTCAGCTTGCTTCCACTGTTCTTCCTTTTGAACATGAGGAAGGTGAGGATGGAGATAGCCAACAAAGCATAAATACGTGATGAAATGTCAGGCTGACTTAATGCTGTGGAGAAAAGTAGAGAAAGGTAAGGAGAAAATAAGAACAGAACAAATGATTTTATGGCAACTTCGGATGTGAGGAGTCAGGTAGTTGAGAGGAAGGTTTAAAGCGTGAGAAGGAGAAATGAAAAAGGCTGGGGTGAAGTGGCATCATTTGCCCAAGGGGGGCTGACTAGAGGGAGGACATGGGTGAGAGCAGGTGCCTGGAGCAAAAGCAAAGTGTGCATCAGTTTTCTCATTGACGAGACCAAGCTCCAGATGAGACATTCCTTAAGGGAGATGGATTCCTTTTGGCTTGCAGTTTACGGGGACCAAGTCCACCATGGAGAGGAAGGCCTGGTGACTGGAATGTGAAGTGGCTGTTCCCATTGCATCTGCAGTCAGGAAACAGGAAGTGGACCCAGGCTATAAGAACTCAAGGGTTGCCTCCAGTAACCCACTTCCTACCACAAAACCTCCATCCCCTGAATGTTCTATAACATTCCCATACAGGTGGGGACCAAATTGTATAAACACATGACCCTGAGCAGTGGTGGGGAAGTTCACATGGACATGACAACAGAAGGTAAAGGGCACAATCCAGCTAGGAAGCATTGTTTTAAAAACATGAAAACACTGGGACCAGAGAGACAGGGTGGCAGGTAATTCTTGCAGAAGACTGGAGTTTGGTTAAAAGAACCACATCAAGTGTCTCACAATTCACTGTAGCTTCAACTCCAGGGAATCATGGACCCTCACTTTCTACTGACCTCCACAGACACCTGTAAACACACACACACACACACACACACACACACACACACACACACTAAAAACAAAATATTTTTTTTAAAAATAGTGAAAACAAAACTCAACAATTAAGTTTAAAATGCCATTTTTATGCACGCATTTTCATGGGAATAACTGATAATGGATCTTCCAGCAAGGGGGCCAAGAAGGGAATTTTTAGATCATGTTGTTATGACAAAACACGTGGTAAACCGTGGTGGATTCCATGGTAGGTGAGGGTGACTGAGACAGAGGGACAAACATGTCAGGTGGACAGAGCTCGGTGTGAAGTTTTGTTAGAAAGGGAAAAGGAGGGGGGAGAGAAAAGAAGTAAAGAGACACAAAGACAGAGATAGGACAGAAGAGAAGAGGGAGACAGGAAAAGTCCTCTTTGCCCCAGGGGAACAGCAGCAAAGAGAGAGAAGTGGACAGGGGTCTTTCTTTTAAAGGAGTCCTTTGCACCTGCATGTAGACTGGTACTCATGGAACCCTGGGCTGAGGAGGGTGCTGCCTGAGAGCATTCTGCCAGGTGACAGGGGCAGGCCAGCACAATGGCTGCATCCTTACAGGAGTCATCTACACAGTAAGAAACTCAGTGATGAAAAAACACTTTAGCTCTCTAGCTTTCTTTCACATGGTGTTTTCTAAATATATTTTGCTACGAAGCTCCTTTTTTGAAGAATGTTAAACAGCATAGCAAGGGATCGCAGCATGGGGCATTGATCACCTCTTCAGATTTGCTCAGTGTCTACTTTCCTAGTCAGAATTTTGTCTCATTCACAGAAAATGTTCAAGGCTGTGTGGTTGATACGCATTAAGTACATGAAACTAAGGAGCTATATTATTAACTGGAAATTTTATCTTTTTTTTTTTTATGAGCCAATCAACATCTTTTCACTTTGAAGTTCTTCCCAAAGTTTTAGCATGCCAGCTTTAGGAACCAAAATGAATACAGACTAGAAGTGGACAGTGGCCTTGGATCCCAACTCCAGTGTTTGTGCAGATCCTCAAAGATTCATTCTGATTTATGACCATCTGAAATACGATAGTTTTTACTAACAAGTCAATCATCATGATATTGTTAAATGCTAAATGAATTCCAGTGTGGGTATCATATGAGAAATGTACTGTCAGTGAGCAGTATATTTCATGTCACACAAGAATGGAATTCACATGAAATTTTATGTGCCTCAGAATAGAATAATCCCTGATTCATGCAGGGAGATCTGAAACGCTAATGTATGCATATTTATGGAATGCTGGCTGAGACTTGGCATGCTGCCTTCCCAGTACTGCTTCTGTAAACCTCAATAGGACCCACCTGGTGCAGCTTCCACAAGCCCTTTGCAAACTCAAGGCATGCAAAGTCCCAGGGCCGCCTTTCCAATGGGATTTGCAGAAACTGGTCCTATTACCTTGGACACACACCAGAGAAAACAAAATAGGCTCAAAGCCACGTGAGAGAAAGAAGAGAAACGAGAAGTGGGCTCTAAGTCAATACGCTGCTTCCCTTCACAGCTCTTTTTCCACAGGGAGAGTGGCCGCCATTACTGTGTGGTCCTTGACTTAGAGATTGCGGACAATTTTCTAACCACACTGGTAAATACCATGTTCCCACATGCCTCTAACAGAGGCTGCTTCCTCTCTAAGTCCACATGGGGCTTTCTCTTGCAGATGCCCTGCAGACCTTAGGAGTCTAAGGCACAACCAGGAGGCTAAAGGTCACACCTTCTCCAATACTTCAGTTGCCTTTTCTGTAACTTTTAAGCTCTGAGAGCTCTGTGAGCTTTCATTTTTATGTCTGAAAAGTGACTGTCAGCTTAAAGGCCAAATTAAAAAAAGAATTAAGAGCTTAGTTTTGGCAAATACCCCATATCTCTATAATTCAATATTGTATCTTTTTGAGTCAAAGCCCCAAAGCTCCAAATTATTATTTCACTATTTTCATTTATTCTCTTTAAGCCTTATTAAAGTTTAGGAGCACAGTACATGCTGGTCTCCCTCTTCTCTTGGACAGCCTGTTCCTCAGGCTCTCAGTGGACATGAGCTGGTTTCTTTTTCCCATTTCTTTCAAATTGGGGCCACATGCTTTTCTGACTGGGCGGTACCTCATAGAGGGAAATGGGATTTTAATCCAGGAGAGTAAATTGTTAAGACTGATCTGTTCTAGGGAAGCTGGAATCTACATCTCCTGGTGCTCCGTCTTCTGCAAGGCCATGATCTTCTTATTAGTTACCAGAGGGAAGGTCTTCTGTCTGGCATGCCAGCCTCCTGGCCCTAATCACGTTACTTTTCCAACATGCTCACTGTGCATCTGTGTCTGTGTGTGTATGTGCGTGCGTGCGCATGTGAGCATGTGTATGACAGAGGGGGATAGAGGAAGAAAGGGAGGGAGAGAAAAGAGAGGAGAGAGAGAGAGAGAGAGAGAGAGAGAGAGAGAGAGAGAGAGAGAGAGAGAGAGAGAGATAAATATGGCCATCTTATAAGGACTATCAAGGAATTCTGTGACTTCTTGGGTGGTTGTATTTTTCCCTTTTGGCGATTTCATGTTGCTGTCTCGAGTTCTTTTTGTTTTATAATTCGGTTTTATTAAACAGCTCTTAAAGTTAGCATGCCACCAGCATTGGTGACAGGTTGGTGATGTCTAGACATGAAACTTCTTGTGATAACTTATTATCACAAGATAATAAATTTGTTTGTTTGTTGGCAGGGCATGTGTGCCGCTACAACAGTTGGGGATTTTCTGCCTCTTTTTCTGTTGCTTCTTGCTTCTGTGATACAGGAGGTTACGGAGTCAGGGAAGTCTCCCATCAATGTCTCCTTTCAGTCAACTCCTGGGAATGGGGAGGGGAGAAGGGGCTCTGTGAAGGGTGTGTATGAGAGAAAGGATATAGTGTGGCTACCACCTACCCTACACACATACACATTTACTTTCTTGCGGAGGCCAGAGATAATACTTTCTGGTTATGGCTAGTCAGTGTGTTCTCAATGGTCTAGCTATGGTGACCAGGCAAATGTAGGTGCCTTGTAAAGGTGAAACAGTGACACATTCTGTCATAATTCTAAAGCAACAGACTTCTATGTCTTAGCCTTTCTCTCCCATTGCCCCCTCCTTCTTTGTGAGCAGCTAATCTGTTATCCTGATTTCCTGGTGTCTGAGTCTCGTACCCTCCATTGTTCTTTGTTCTATTAAAGACACATCAATCAGCTCTTGCTCCTTGATTCTGTCTCTAAGTCTAAAGACCTTTAGAGCTTTCTGCTCCTAATTTTCCACTTTTTGGATTGTTTTGTGAGATTGAAAGAAACTTCAAGAAACTCTTTGCAAATAGAAACTAGATCTGCCTTTCACAACCAATTTAGGCAAATACCAAGGACACTTGGGAAGTTTCCTTAGCTACACAACAATCATCAGGGTGGAATGATTTAATCATCTCTCCCAAAATGGAAATTCGAATAATGACACAATCTCCACACTCAGAAATCTTGAATTGCTTAAACACACATCCTCTTGGGGTGCCGTTTTCCATCGTTTTACCCACCTGTGCACTGGAAGGATTAACTGAAAAGCTTCAAATTGCACACCACACCGCACGCATGCCATGTGGGAGACAGAGCATACAGAAAACAACATCTCTAGCTTTCAAAACAAACATGGAAAGATATTATGCAGGATTGTTCTGGGAAATGAGAGAACATGACGGATGCTGTGTGTGTGTGTGTGTGGGGGGGTCATGCTGGCCAGGCAGTGGAGACAGCCTTGGAGGGCATCTCTGAGCATCGGCTGGTTGGGTGGCATTCCGTCACTCTTTCATAATAACTTACCAGTGTGGATGATTTCTGGATATTTCTATTCATCTTTCAGTGGTGAAAATTTCCACAAAGTATTTTATTTTAGTAGTAGTGTAATTGTTTTTCTTGAACCCCACGAGGAACCCGCCAGTTGGTGTCTAGGAGAGACCTTTCCAGTGAAGCCTTGAGGGCTCTGAGAAAGTCCAACCCCTGGGCCCACTTGGGAAATAGGAACGTAAGAGCACTAGGAATTTTACTGGTTTCCCAAGCATTTTGATAGTTTGCACAATTAGGAAGATCTGGGAGAATAGAAAGGGTTTCTAAAACCTTTGCATTTTCTTGAAAATATTTTACGTGGCTGTCGAGGGAGGATTTTCTTCTTTCAGCTCTCCTGGTACCCTTTTTTTCAGAACCTGTATAATAGAAGAGACACCAATGACCATGGGATGGGGGTAGGGGTGCCTTAACTGGTTGTGCTGGCGATGAGGGTTTTATCTGGGCCTTTTCTGATGACAGTTTTCCCATGTAAATGTCAATTATGTTGAAGTTGGAGATTTTGTCCCTTTCTTTGGCACCTCCCTGCCTGCTGGCCAGAACTCTTTCCTGTGCACCTGTGGGATTGCTCAAGGAAGCAATTCACAGTTGTTCTTGGAGAATTCACAGCAGCCTGATTCTAAACCATGGCTGCTGGAGAATTGCCTGATTGGGAATGTTTTGGAGGTGTTGTGATATACTTACCAGGGACCACATTTTAGTGCATAAATAAATAAAATGTTCAAAACTGAGCTGGGCATAGGTAGAAATGAAATTTTTGAAAAGCATCGCTAAAGAGCCTATTCAAGGCAATAGGACATATGGGGAACTGTGTCTTAGGCTGTCTTAGACTGTGCAAAATGTTTCCCAGGCTTTGGAGCTAAAGAGGCAATGAATTGACCTGACATTTCCCTCACAGTCAACTCAAAGTCATATAAGTTTGATAGATAAACCATCTTGTCTACTTAGAAAGGCTGAATTCTTCAAGGAAGATTCTATGCCTGGGAGATCTATAGCTGCAAAGAATAGCAACAAAACAGTATCACTTTGTATGTAGTGGGGTTTGGTCAATTAAAGGGGTCATGGAGGACATTATAGATTTGGGCTGTTGAATATCCACTCCATATAATTGTCTTTGGTGACAGTGAGATTGATGGGACATGGAAAGACGGACCTCAGAGGTATTCTTTCCTACTTGCTGTGATGGTGAGGGGGCACAAGTGGCCACAAGCAAAACACAGGAGTACTCTCTCTTCTAAATGATGTGGCATATGGATGTGAAGTCTGACCTTACTGTAGCCATTTTTCTACCATGAGAGAGAAAGTCAGAATGAAGTCAGCCAAACATTATTTTTCTGGCTGCTGGGATGAGTTCAGATTAGAGCAAATGCTCACACGAATAGAGTTGCTCCCTCTCCCCACCAAGGAGAAGCAATGACTTTTTGTTCAGTACTTTTATGGCCATACATTCCGTCCTCGTTGGGCAATAGGATGTAAGAACTGAGGATATACTGGGTGTGGTGATACTTGCTCAAAATCCTACCATGCTGGAGACTGAGAAAGGAAGATTTAAAGCTAGCCTGAGCTACATACTGAGACTCAATATCTAAAATCGATACAGCAATAGGACCAAGGCTGGATAAACACTGGTCATTTTACTCCAATGGAAGGAAGTAATTAGAAGACAAAGACAGAATTTGGACAACTGCAGAAAACCAGGGCTGAGGTCTTGGTCAAATCTGTTCTGAAGTTTTCCTTTCTTTCTTTCCTCAACTTTGAGTTTGTGAGTCAGTATTTTCTTTGTACAGACAAATGCATCCATTGAATTGAAAACACGAGTTGATTAAAATGAACTTGAATAAACAGGACTCCTTAGAGAAGAGACGATGTGTTGCTCTGTTGGATGCCATCATAATTTTTAAGTGTCCAGAGAGGAACACTGATGTGTAAAGGACAGAGAACAATAAAACATGCAAATTTAAATCTACACCTTCACTAAGTAGGTCAAATGCCACAGTCACTTAGTTTCAACTGATTTACTGGAGAAAACACAAAAGCTTGTAATAAGAATCAGATGTACTACAAGTTGCATACGACTAATTGGATTCAACAAAATCTTGGAGATGTTTCTGCTTGCCCCCCCCCCCCTTTGGAGCAGTCCAACAATTTAGTCAAAATAGAAACTGCCTTCTTTCAATTCTCAGCAACAAATGAAAAATATACAGCGCAACATAAGAAAACAATGTGATCTCGTTCCATTGAAACACACACACACATACCAAGAAAACTACAAACATACATACACAAACACAGAAGAAATTATACAATGACACACACACACAAATAATTTACCCAAACACAAAACTAAACCGTCACACATGCTGAAATCCATGGGTACTGATACACAAAAGCAGGGTCTCTGCTCTGTCTCAACACTTAGAGCATGCCCTAAAGTGACAACCCCCAAAATTGAAGTATGCATTGGTTGTTACATTTACAATAAATAATTTAATATTTGCATGCTTTTCCTCCTTTAGGAAACAATCAAAGGACAAAGACAGCCCATAAAACTGTCCTAGATCCTAAGCTAACCCTCATGTAAAGCCAGTGAATTAGAATGTGTGGGGAGAATCATTTATTTTGCTTTTGTTTTAATTTAAGACTACAAAGCAGCGGGGGTGGGCAGGAAGGGAGGAGAGAGAGGGGATCAGGTGAGATGCCATGCTGATGTTAGAGGAGAAAAAGAGTAACCAGAGTTACATTACTTGGCAAATACTGCTTACATGTAAGAAGACGAAAGAATCACACAGCCTGTATTTCTAGAATCTTCATACCCTACCACTGTTAGCAGTGTTATCCAATCCACTGGTACTTATATCAAAAAACAACTGAGTTGATAAAAACATGTTGCAATAAAAACAGATTCTTCTTTCTTACTGTATGCTGTAAGAACAAAAAACCCATTGTGATGCTGGTAATTATAATACCTCTTCTGCCACAGCCCCTTCTAAGGGAGCAATGCCCTGCCCATGGTGCCTGCTGCAAGAGCACTCAGGCATTTGTTAATCTAGGCCCTGCAACCAGATTATTAAGGCAGATATGTGAATTTGATTTCAGATCAGCAAAGGCATGGGCTGTCCAATGAATTGGAGCATGGCCTGGTTCTAGGAGACAGACTAGACCAATCAGATTTTCTATCTCTGGAAGTGAAATTAAGAAAGACAAAAGAATCTGCCAGTTGGCAATCAAGCAGACATTGCAAAGTTGCCTTGAGGTGAATTTTAGGCAGCAGTGAGCCAAAGCCATCTGCAGGGAGGAGTTTAGAGAAGCAGCTATTTGGAGGAGGGTCAGAGGGAAGCTCACTGGGATTGCAGAAAGTCCTGTAGTCAGCGTCAGTGACATCGTCAGTCACAGTGATGGCAGAACAAAGAGCTACAGGCTCTTTTTTTTTCTGATGTCTTTCGAGAACTGACCCCAGCATCTTAGCTCAAGCTTCTGCCATCATTTCCTTTAGTGCTTGACTTGACCCTATTTTCATTCCTGCAATCTCAAGAAGACAGCTGTAATACCTGTTTGGGATATTTTTATCTCCAGTCCTTAGTTAATAGAAGGACTAGTCAGTAAGCTTGAAAAAAAAAAAAGTAATTGCCTAGGACAGACCTTGGGGGACTCCAAGTAGACCAGTATGGCAAGTAACTTGGCACTTGATGCTAGAGACTGTCCTTAGTGTCTACTGGCTTGGTGTATGTTAACCGCTTAAGAAAGGGTCGGCCAGGTGTTGGTATCCCATGCCTTTAATCCCAGCACTTGGGAGGCAGAGGCAGGCGGATCTCTGTGAGTTCGAGGCCAGCCTGGTCTCCAGAGCAAGTGCCAGGATAGGCTCCAAAGCTACACAGAGAAACCCTGTCTTGAAAAACCAAAAAAGAAAAAAAAAGAAAGAAAAAGAAAAAGAAAAGAAAGAAAGAGTCCTTCCCTTCCCCTTTCCCTTTGTCTTCTTCAAAGTTTTAGTCTCAAATTCCTTTCTAGTCTTAGAAATCATTAAAATCCCAAAGAGATTTTCTTTAACATAATTTCTACTGTCTTCATATCAAATTTAAATATTCAATGGTTCATCAAAGACAGTAAAGCAATCACATGTTTTATTAGAGTCATTTAAAAATGGTTACAAACTGGTCTGGCAAGATGATTCAGTGGTTAAAAAAAGTGTTGACCTGAATTTGGTCTTTGGGACCCGGATAGTGGATGGAGAGGACTGACACCAGCAGGTTGTCCTCTGACCTCCATATGCTCTCCACGTTGCACACACATGCCCTCTCCCCACCATGTGCTCACTCACATGCCTGAACACACAATACAATTTAATAAAGGACAAACTGAGTGGCGTTAGCAGCATGAATTTAGTGAATTAAAATTACAGTTTAGGAAGTTTCATGTTAAAAACTGGAGGTATAAGATCTCTTAAGCTAATGGGGATCATTTGGGGAGGGGAGAGGGAGTTAGAAGAAAGAGAAGGGGAGAAGAGGAGGGGAGAGGAGGACATGAGGGAACAGGAATATCTAGTCAGAGGAAGAATAGAGGAGAGCAAGAAAAGAGATACCATCATAGAGGGAGCCATTATAGGTTTAAAGAGAGTTCTGGCACTAGGGAAATGTCCAGAGATCTACAAGGATGACACCAACTAACCATCTAAGCAACAGTGGAGAGGCTACCTTAAATGCCCTCCCCTGATAATGAGATTGATGACTACCTTATATGCCATCTTAGCGCCTTCATCCAGTAGCTGGTGGAAGTAGACACAGACACCTACAGCTAAACACTTAGCTGAACTCTGGAATCCAGTTGCAGAGAGGCAGGAGTGATGAGCAAAGGGGTCAAGACCAGGCTGGAGAAACCCACAGAAACAGCTGACCTGAACAAGGGGTTGCTCATGGACCCCAGACTGATAGCTGGGAAACCATAGACTGTTCCAGACCCCCTGAGTGAGAATGTCAGTTTGGAGGTCTGGACAATCTATGGGGCCACTGGTAGTGGATCAGTATTTACCCCTAGTACACAAATGGACTTTGGGAGCCCTCTCCACATAGAGGGATACTCTTTCAGCCTAGACACACTGGGGAGGGTCTAGGCCCTGCTCCAAATGATATGACAGACTATGAAGATCCCCCATTAAAGGCCTCATCCTCCCTGGGGAGCAGAAAGGGGTTGGGATAGGAAGGTTGGTGGGGGACAGGGGAGGAGGGGAGGGAGAGGGAACTGAGATTGACATGTAAAAGAAGCTTGTTTCTAGTTAAAAAAAAAAAACCTGGAGGTATTGATAGGGGGCTCAATTCTGAAGGTTTTAGGGGCAACTCCACCCTGAGCCTTCTTCCAGCTTCATGAATTCTCAGGTGTTCCTTGGCTTGTTGATGACACATTCTTTCTGTGTCAACTTAGTGTCCAAATTCCTTTTTATAAGGACATTGCTCACCCAGGATTAAGAGCAACTCAAGTAACTTAATCTTAATTTGATCATATGCAAAATCTATTTTAGAATAAGGTCCTATTCATCGGGTAGTATTTGCATATCTTTTCAGGAACGTGGGTCAGGAACGTGAGAACATCTTCTCATGCATATTTTTGTAAAAATAATTCTATTTCAAAAGTAAATTTAGTTAGAAGATAAAGATTCCTTTATATTTTATAAATCTCTTTAACATCTGGCTTAATAGAATAAAATCAAGTTAGTTTCCCAATCTGCTGGGATAATATTGCTTTGTTTGAAGTATCTATAGAAAATGTAGTCTTCTGAACTACTGGATCATAGCAACCATTTCAGCTGATGGTAGAACATTGTCTTTGACCCCTACTCCACAGCATGGTAAGTTGCAGTTTCTTTCTTTTTCCTTTTAAAAAAACGTATTATTTATATTTGCGGGTACATGAGTACATGGTATTTGTATCCTTTTCAACCCCCTCACCGCCTTCCCACTCTTCCTGTGTCCCTAAACTTTCTTGAATTGGTAACTTCTTCAAAGCTATCATTATGTGGGATTTGATTCTTCTTGTTGTTGTTTAGTTTTTGAGGCATGGTTTCACTGTGTATCAGTGGCTAGCCTGAACTTACTATCTAGAACAGGCTGGCCTTAAACTCATAGAGTTTTGCCTTCCTCTCCCCTTCAAATACTGGGATTAAATGTGTGCTCTAGCATGTCAATAGATTTCTCCTTTATTGCATCAAAATCCATTGGTATCTCTTGTGATTTGAAAGATTCTGTTACCAGTTGGTAATTTTGTCACACTGTGCAATGGTCATTTAAAGAGCTGGCCCCCTGAGTTACATAGGTTTTCCAAATGCACTGTGGGAAGCCCCACTGCATCCTTACAGAAGGAGAAGGATAAAGAAACACAACTCAGTACTTACATGAAAAGGTTCCTCACCTTACACACGATTCCCTTGAAAGGACCTCAGGGACACCTTTGGGTCCCTAGATCACATCTGTGCATGTTTGTGTGTATATTCATTCACAGGTACATGAGAATGCAATGCACATGCATGTGGAAGACAGATGTCAACTTTGGGTATCTTCCACTAGCATGTTCCACCTTGTTTTTTGAGACAGGGTCTCTCACTATACCTGCCCCTCACTGATTGCATACAGCAGGATCTACTTCGCCTGCCCCTCCAGCACTGAGTAATAGGCATGTACTGTGGTGACTGGCTTTTTACATAGATTCTGGGAATCCAAATTTAGATTTTTATGCTTGCATGGCAAGCACTTTATACCCACTGAAACACCTTCTTAGACTCCCCAAACCACACTTTGAGGATTTGTGTTCTAATCCATCTTTGCTTGGGGAAATTCTACAAACATGAATTTCAAGTTCTACTTTAAGACCTGTTTCCTCCATGCAACTGATGTGGCAGGTAGGTGTTTTGCTATTTTATTTTTAACTTGTTTTTGCAGTTCTGGATGGAGGCCTCGTACATGCTAGGCTAGTAATCTACCAATGAGGTGTATATACAGCCCTTTATAGTACTGTCTCCTTGGAATCTCCTGGGACTGGATCTCAGTCACATTTTTACCTCTTAGGTAAAGAAGACAGTGCCTTGGCACAAATTCTTTCCTATGTGAGCAGAATCAAATTGGTGATGTCGTTTCCATATAGAATGGCTTGTAAACATCAAGGGGCCCAGCTTTTACTTGTTGCTACTTCTGATGTTTATCATAATGTAAACATTCATATCAGTTTAAAGCAACATTCTGCCTTCTTTACCCCACGAACAAAAAAGTCGTTTATAAAAGTAGTAAGGCTCATAGACTTTCTTGCAATTCCATAACCATGCCTATAATCAGTGTGTGTGTGTGTGTGTGTGAGAGAGAGAGAGAGAGAGAGAGAGCAGAAGTTCATATTCTGTGTCTTCCTCAATTTCTCTCAACCTTACTTTTGAGACAGAATCTTTCACTGAAGCTGGAGCCCACTGATTTGGCTTGGCAAGGTGACTGGGCAGACCCAGGCATCTTCTCTGCAGCTCCTCTGGGATTTCAGACACGTGGCTCTAAGTCCAGTTATTTATTTATTTTAACAAGGGTACTAGGGAGCCAAACACAGGTCCTCTTGCTTGCATAGCCAGCCCTTTATTGGGTGAAACATCATTCGAACCCATACATTTGTGTTTTATGAGCACTTTCCTCTCTACCCAGAATGCTGGCTAAGTTCTACTCCTCTTTGATGATGTAGGTCGAGTGATACCATTCTTGACCTTCTGAGACTCCTTCTATCTCCTAAAGCGATTGCACTCACTTTTCATTATACTCTGAAGTGCTCCCCCCTTCTCAGAATGCTTCCAGTGATTCAGATAGGGAGATGAGTCCCTCCTTCTGTGTCATGGCTGGTAAAGGCAGGAGCTATGTGCATTATCACAGAGAATGGTGGTTTGTGCTTTTCATGAGACTCCATGGGTTTCCAGAGATAGAGTTCATTTGCAATTTGTATACAGTGGGGAAATTTATCAATGGTGTTGATTGGTGGACAAATGCCTGACCTTTAAAACTACTCCATCAATGAGCTGTAGACATAGAGCAACCATGGCTACTCCAGGGAACCACAGACTTTCTCTCTCTAGATCAGCATTCTCCATGAAGGGGAAATTGTCCCCCCCACTAGTGGCTCTTGGGACTCTTTCTTACCCACATTGCCCTTCACAAGGAAAGGAGTCTGCTTCCAGCAATGTTTGCACCATCAGAGCCCAATCAGATGGCTTTCTTTTTGATAACTTGCCCAACTCCTAGGGAGACAGCCAGAGCAAGGACAGTGAAGAACTGAAATTGACTCCACATAGCCCATAGGCTCATCTAAGAGACAGTTACTGTGGCCCGGGAAGGGATTCCGGGAGGATGGCTGACAATCCTTCAATTCTAATGAACACAGTAGGAAAAGCAGGGGGCAGATAGAGATACTCCCAAACATGCCAGGTGATATTTGTAGGAGAGAGATGGGGGAGGTTCATCCACACAGACTAATCTCCAAATGTCCCCTCCAATAACTGTCTGGTATGTCTTTACAAAATTCCCCGTGAGGACATTTGAAAATACCATGTTACCCAGCCATGGCCAATTTAATCATGTTGTATGCTTTGGAGTAGTGACATCAATTAATGTCTGTGGCTGAATGAAGTTTGTTATTTAATAATTGCATTTTAATATTTCAGGTTACATGCTCTCCTAGTATTGCAAATCAGGACTTTATCAAGAGCTGTTTGTTATTACTCTCGTACGGTGAGTGATGAGATGAAATTACACGCTGCTGCTGGGTTTTACATGGACTCAGCATCCTTGTTTATTTCTGCCCGTTTCCCCATTTAATGCAGTCTTCTGAGAGTAGTTATTGATTTGGAAAGGATTGGTGAAGCTAGAGAGGTGACCCAGTGCTGCCGTGCCACTCAGGAGACTCCCCACTTTTAAGCTTACCTTTGAATACCCAGCCCGGGGCTTGGCACATGGATGACAGTTGAGTGATAACTACAGATATTTGAATGTCAAATGTCCTCTCATAAGTTCATGTGTTTCAATATGTGGTCCACAGCTGCTGGTGCCATTGGGAAAGGTGGGGAAGCCTTCAACATGTGGTGCCTTATGGAGGGAGTGGGTCACTGGGGGTTGCACTTTGTTCTCTATAGCCTGGCTCTACTTCCTGTACATTGTCTACTTCCTTCCTGCTGACGCCTGGCTTCCTGCCCCTACCGCTATGCCTTTGCATGCTCGCTGCCATGTCTATCCCACCTTGATCTAATGATCCTCTCACTCTTAAGCGAGAGTTGACCCTTCCTTCCTTAACATACTTTGGTCAGGTATTCCGTCATGGCAACGAAAAGGTAACCAATGGCCAACTGCTTCCCATAATGTAATCCAATCGGATGCAAGTGCTGTGTCACTTGTCCTTCACATATTACTTATTATCTCTCTTTTTTTTTTATGACTTACCATTCATTGGCAACAAAGTTTAATGTTTCTCACACTGAATTTTCTTGTATATTTCCTTCACTATTCTTTGTCTTAGATCACGAGTTTTGATCTGGGGCTAAATTTCAAACTGGCCTCTTCTTAGACCTTGATGCATACAGATTTCATCGATTAAGCCATTCCATCCCCTTTGTTTCTTTCATAGAACCCAATACAGTTGATACTTTAATCCTTGCTTATTTATTTCGGTCTCATCTTTTCTCCCTTCACAGAGACAAGTGACGTTCTTTTGGTCATTATTAGGATGTCCTTCACCCAACACAAGGAGTCGTCACATGTTTAGTGCATAGAAAACATGTGTTCAATGACTGCAGGAACAAAGCAGACAGTATATATATTTTATGTGTGTTCTGCCAGGAAATAAAATCCGCCTTGTGTGCAACAGGTAGTCCCAAGTAGCAGAGGAGGAGGGGAAAATAGAGAAGAAACTGGCAGGCAGCCAAAATGCAAAGGCAACCGAGGTCTTTCGACTTTAAATAGTCTCCAAAAATGGCCTCTGCCCTGTGACGCTCTTGAACACAGCCTGGGAATGTGAAGTACACGTGTTTTACATTTGAGTACACAGAGGAGGGGCATTTGGCTCTCACTGTGAGCGCTCGTTCTCATGGGTGGGTCGTGGTGACTAATGGCTGCTCCTTGAGCATTTATTCCTTACTCCTCTTTTAGACCAGGAAGTCAGGTCCAGCCAACACAAGGAAGTGACCTCTACAAGGACTGGATCAGGAACCCTTGCTTTCACACACTGCCCACCTTCAGGGGAGGGCAAGCGGCAACAAGGCAAGAAATGTTTGCAGTGCAGACATCTTCTTTTCTCTGAAGTCCAGATGTGCTTTGCAGTTAAATTGGAATAATTTATTTTCAAAGGAAACAGAAAAGCCATATTTGTTTTCCAACACTTCATCATCAACATCAAAGGTCTGTCCCAGGTTCTCATCTGCATGTTGCATCTTGCTACTTACATCGAACCCTCCCCCACAGACTTGAAGTAACTAATTAACTGTGTAATTTGGCCATGTCACTTTGGTTCATGTCATTTTTGACTTGAACTTTCTTATTTGTGAAAAAAATTTAACAAGTCATTGGGACAGATTATGGTCATTACAGGTCTAACCATCAAGGAAGAGAAGCTCCTACCGTATCTCTTGCTTGGATGGTCACATCTTTTAAATGCAACAGTCATTGTCCAAGACAAGGAGGCAATACATTTATTTATGTAGGCCTTGTGATGCTTAATACTGATCACCAACTTGACAGTGTCTAGAATCATCTGCTTAGAACACCTTCGAGGGATTATCAAGGTTGGATTAACCTCTGGGCATGTCTGTGCGGAATTATTTATATTTTACTGATTAGGGTAATCTTAACTGTGGGCAGCACCCCAGAACCTCCTGATCAGAGGTGTCCCCAGCCACAATGGGTTGGGCTCTCCTGTATCAATCAATCAATCAATCAATCAATCAATCAAGAAAATGTACCACACAGGCTTGCCCATAAGCCAATCTGGTGAGAACATTTTCTCAATTCTGGTTTCCTTTTCCAAATGACTCTAGCTTGAGTTGACATAAATTTAGCCAGCACAGCACGTTAGCGTTCACTGTTCTAGCTCCAAATCTAAACCTTGCTGCTCATTTGAATCACCATCTCCTAAGTCTCTCTTTTGCTGTCACTTTCCGGCAATTGTGACCGAGGGTACAGCACATGCTGAGAGTAACAGCTCTCTTCTGCCAGGGACACCAGGGTCTTGTGTCTGCTTCCAGCATTCACAAAACCTTGGCAGACTGATCTTCAGCTTTTGTAGAATAAGTGCTCTCATCATTCCTACCTCCTTTATTTCAGTGCTGATGGATCAACCCAGGCCCTTATGCACGTCAGCAGTCTACTCTGGAGCCATACGCCAACACCTTTTTTTTTCATAAGCTATCTATTTTGAAGCATATTCTTGCTAAGTTGCCTAACTGACCTTACTCAGTAGCTGCTCACGTAGGCCTTGAACTTGCGGTCCTCTCATCTCAATTTCTCCAGTAGCTGGGATTACAACCCTAAGATGCCAGGCCCAGTCTTCATTCCTAACAAAATCCAGACAGAACCACGTGTTCATAGGAAATTCAAGGGTAAGAGGACAGGTTAGGCAACACCCAAGACACAGAATGTCAAGAATTGTATAGAATAAAGAAATCCAGTTTCTTTAACAAGTTTGCAACATGGAGAAAGAGAGGGAACTGTTTTAACTTCTGGTAAGAAACAGCATCAGACCGCCCCCCCAATCGGAGGCCTCACTGTCCCTAGGGAGTGGATAGGGGAATGGGATGGGGGGTTGGTTGGGGAAATGGGAGGGACAGAGGTAGAGGGAACTGGGTTTGGTATGTAAAATAAGATTGTTTTTAATTTAAATAAAAGTAAATAAAATAAAAATATAGAAAAAAGAAACATCATCAGAATAATGAAATAAAATGTGTGAAACTTGATTTGGCCATTATTCAAAGAAACATAATATAAAGAAACCTTTTTTATTGGATAAAAATGGATAAAGTGAACCTATTGTATATTAAATGGTGTTAGGAAACATTTTATTTTATTGTGTGCTTATATTTAAAAAAATTACTTGGACTGGGGGATGGCATTTGCTAGAGCACCTGCTGCACATCATAAGGGTCAGAGTTCAGACCTACATAATGCCAAACATCCTTACAGTAAGATGAAAGTGGAGACAGAATTCCCAGAAGTGACTGGGCCCTGCT
Organism: Cricetulus griseus; assembly: GCF_003668045.3. NCBI lineage: Eukaryota > Metazoa > Chordata > Mammalia > Rodentia > Cricetidae > Cricetulus > Cricetulus griseus. The sequence goes on along the minus strand of NC_048595.1, from coordinate 430,966,622 downwards.
AGCCTGATCTATGCAGCAGAGAACAAGAGAACCTGTCTCAAACAGGGTGGAAGGTGAGAATAAACACCGGAGGTTGTTTTCTGGCCTCCATATCTGTGTCGTGTCATGTGCATGGCCCAATTTCACACACACAAACACACATGCACACATACATCATACACACATATGCACACAAATAAAAGATAGAAAAAAAAAACTATCTCAAGTTTAAAGGATACAAAGAATCTGAAATGCACTGTGTAAATGCATATAATTTTCAAAGAAGTGAAAATATTATAAAGAAAAGCAAAGTGGTATTCTTCATCTAAAGAACAAAGCTGACAAAAATAGAGGTGATGATTTGTAAAAATGAATTTAAAATCAAAGGCACAAAGAAGATGACTCACGTGTATTCCTCAAGGATTTTACAAGATGTTGGGGACATAGAAACATAAAAATGCCCACATTTTGGAATTCCTAAATACAATTTTAAAATGATTTTAGAAGACTATACACAGCAAATGGCTTCATAAAAGAGGACCTGTGTTGGATATTTTTTCCCTAGTGTTTCTCTGTGTAGCCCTGTGTGTCCTGGAACTCACTCTGTAGACCAGTCTGGCCTTGAACTCACAGAGATCCACCTGCATTGGTCTCCCAAGTGCTGGGACTAAAGGTGTGTGCCACCATGTAGGCTTCTGTGTTGGGTATCTAGTCAGCATCAGGATCTGGTATACAGTTTGATTGGCTGGCTAGATGCTTCACAATCAGTAATATTATAGACTCCTCCCTAGTAATTTTTCTCTAGGTAGAAAAGTTCATGGTCAATCAATCAATCAATCAACCAATCAATCAATCTTTATGTTCTTTTTTCCTGCCTCTCTCTTTTTTTCTTTCTTGCTTTCTATGTAGGTGAAGTCATCCACTTTGTGTACCCATAAACACTGCCTTATTCCTTTGAGACAAGCTCTCTCCACCTGATGCTTGCTTTCTGGGTAAAACCAACCAATGTAGGCCAGTGAGCTCCCTGGATCATCTCTCCCCATCTCCCAATTCTGGCCACAAGTTTACAGTCAAGCTCATTAATTCCTGGCTTTTTAAATATTGATATTGGGTATAGATATGGCTTTGGTATTCATGCTTGCACAGTAAGTATTCTTATGCACTGAGCCCTCTCCTCAGCCTATTACATATTTCTTTCTGCAGAGATTTGCATTCACCCACTCACTCACTTGGTGAATTGAACTAGGAGCAGAAGATCAAAAGATCTCATACAAAGTCCCCACCAAAAAAAAGTTGTATCTGAAGAAAGGAGACAACCAATAGCACAACAATTGGGATAGATGGAGGTATGGTAGGTAAAATGAAGGCACAAGTGGATACTAACATAAAGTAATTCATTTTGAAATTTAAAAATATAATTTATTTGAGGCATGCTCCTAAAAAGGCGTGGCTACAGCTTCCCCTACACATGTTTTATAATACTATAGCTTTTCTATTTCAAATTTACTAAGTTGTGCAACTCTCAAAAATTTAGGAACATTCCCCTGGAACTCCATCTTTGAAAGATGAGAAGGTCTGCTAGAGAGACAAGGGAGGAAAAGTCCCCTCCAGGGGAGACTGAAGGATGAACAAGCAACCACTGTTTGCTAATGAGAGCAACAAGGAATTTGCATTGTGTACTCAGGTTGAAGTTTGTCTCAAGGGAATATGGCAGAGAGAAATACAGGAAGACACCCAATGTACTTCCCTTGCACATAAAATGGAAGAATGTAACCACATAGAAAGGAAGGAAGACAAAAGGATCACGGGATTCTTGTGATTAGTAGTCCTAATGCTACTACCCATGGGAGGCTGATCACAATGAATATATTGCCTTAGGTCATATCATTAAGAAGTGATAGGGGAGCTGGGTGGTGGTGGTGAATTTCATTAATCCCAGCACCCAGGAGGCAGAGGCAGGCAGATCTCTGATTTTGAAGCCAGGATGGTCTACAGAATGAGTTCTAGGACATTCAGGGCTACACGGAGAAACCCTGGCATGAAAAAAAAATGACAGAAATCAATTCCCCAGATTGGGTTGTCCTTTGACTTCCATAGGGTCACCACAGCACATACATATCCCCAAATAAATGTACATTTAAAGAAGAAGCAATGGAATGAAACTGGAATTCAAGCTCAGAGTCCAAACCCTTAAGTTCCTTGCTTTTCTGGTAGGATGTCCCAACGTCTAAAAACAATGGTCTCAGGCAGCATGGAGAGGGTTGCAAATGGCAGTATGGCTATGTCCCTATAGGTTATAAAATCTGAATCATGTTCATTATATTTGACATTTAGGAAGTCATTTCTAGGGCGGGGAAGTGGTGGTGATTGATAGAAGGTCCAGATTAAAGTGGACTGAAGGAAACGTGAATTGAAGAGGATTGTGCAGAGACGTTCCCTGCTGCATTCACAAGGCAGCTTGTTAGAAGTTGCTCCCACTCTTGATCCAGGGATTCAACTGCATTGATAGAGTGCTTGCCTAGCCTGCTGAAGTTCTGTCTTTGATCACCAAAATCCCATAAACTGAGTGTGAAGGTGCAAGTCACTCAGGAGGTAGAGTCAAGGGAAGCATAAGTTCAAGGTTATCCTAAGCTACACATAGATTTTGAAGCCAGGCTGGGAAGCATGAGGCAATGTCTTAAGTAAGTTAGCAAGCAAGTAAACAAACCTACAGACAAAAAGTTCTCTTAGTCTCTTACTGAGTTATAATCACATTTGAACAAGAACCTCAGATTCATGCACAAATTAAAGTTTGAAATAAATCTTAGGTCATTCTTTGTGAGAAACTGCTTGGAACAAGAATGAAGGAGGTCTGAGATTGATTAACAAGAAGCAGAAGTGAATATGTTCTTAAAGATGAAGTTCTCTGTCCTACTGACAGTCTGTAAGAAAGCAGCTGTATGATAGGGAAAGACTGGGAATAAGGAGACACAAGTAAATAACCAATGTAGCAAGAGCATCAGGGATGGGTGATATCAAGAAGCCAGGCCAAGAAATTAGCCCAATGGGGAAATAGAGGTGTTTTCCTATTGGCCAATGGAAGTTTATGAACATATAGACTTTTAGATAGAGATTAGAAGCCCAGGGACTGTGCATTTAAAAGTCTCATCTCATTTTCTCTATGAAGATGGATACCGACTAAAGATAAAGTGGTTGAGGTGAAGATTGATGTGGTATGAGCTACATAAGAAAGTAAGACACCATGTGAACATGAAGCGAATGGAAAAGGGTGGGAAACTGGACAGCTCAAGGATGTCTGGACCTGCTGATGATTGCCATAGACAGCTAAAGATGCAAAGGGATTGGGAGAGTGTTCTGGACAATGTCAATGTCTTGAATATGGTCCTGGAGTGGGAAGATGAGTGAGAAGAGATTGTTGAATCACAGAGTTTACCCCAGACAGATTGTCAGCCTGGATTTTGAGGTCATCCTTCATGAGACCAGGATGGAGACAAAGGACTGAGAACTAGATCTGGGTTCTAAAGTCCTCCAAAAGAGACTTGTTGGGACTTCCAGGAAAAATAAGTAGAGGCTAGGGTAGGAAGTCTCATGGGAGTGTTAATTGTCACTGCATAAGACTGGAAAACAAAAGGCTTAAAATCAGCCTTAGGGATTGCGATGGTTTGAATGTCCTATTTCAGAATCTTGAGAAAAGACTCTCCTCTCACTAATGGAACACTGCAGACATGTGTTAGCCATTGTGCCAGTGAATTTGCTGTAAGTTCTCGCCCCTCTTGCCCTCTGTCCTCCACTTGCTCGTTTGTCCTCCTGTCACACGGTAGCACACAATGGAGACCATCATCAAATGCCCACACATTGCTCTTGAACTTCCCAGCCTCCAGAAGCGCAAGCCAAGTAACTGTCTGTTGTTTATCTTTACCAGGTCTGTGGTATCCTATTTGAACAGCAGAAAACACATTTAGACAGCAAGCAAGCAGAATGAGGCAATGGCTTGGCCGTGAGAGGGATCAGAGATGCCAGGACAGAGCCAGCACAGTGTGTTCCTGCTGATCTCAGGAGGCCACTGCATGCTACAAGCCCGGCTGCCTTCACATCATGATGCTGCTCCTCCTCCCACCTCATCTGTCTGTCAGGCCTTCTGTGACTAATGTCTGTAGCTGCTCCTCACTTGCTTCAGTGAGCATTTCTGCCATCCTTCCTCATGTCTCTCAACCCTCATCAGAGAAGCTTCTTCATACAGCCAATGGTAGTTAAGACAAACTCACAGCTGGTCAACATGCAAAGAATAAGAGGTTTCAGAGCTCTGAAATGGATGTCTATATTGTCCCCTCAAAGTTCAGATAGAATCACAGAAGAGTAGGAGAAAGGGTTGTTAAGAGCTGGAGGTAGCAGATGCCTACAATGAAAAGGTATATGACACATGAAACAGCACCATGGCATGACATGACATCACACAGAGACACAGACACACAGACACACAGACATACACACACACACACACACACAGAGAGAGAGAGAGAGAGAGAGAGAGAGAGAGAGAGAGAGAGAGAGAGAGCACCTGTGATTGCATGCAAAGATCAACTCACACCAAAAATCCCCACATGAGTCATGGAGAGGGTCATGACATTCTACCCTGACTCAGGCACTATTAGCAATTGATGGTTGCTGGTGGGAAGGAGGGAAATTCAGGTTCCTTTGGGTATATGACACCTGAGAGACTTCCTATGCTCCAGTAGATGGTCCTACACCCATGCACATGCAGGCAGTAGTAAGTAGGCTCAGTGTGTATTCAAAAACAACAAGAGCAAAAAGAGCACATGAAGTTGAGGGGGAAAGGACTGGGAGGAAGGGAAAAGGGGTGGACTTCATCAAAATACATTATGTTCATGTATGAAATCCCCAAACAATAAAAGAAATGTTTGGATCAGTTTGAGACGTTTAATGAACAGTATATAGTCTATGGTGTGTACCCACAAACTTTGGTCCTCTTCCTTCCTGACCTTCTCTTTTTCCTTATAAGTTTTGAAGACTGGAAAGTAGAGTTCATATTAGTAGAAAGCAGTGGAAGATGGGGAGAGACTCTATCAGAAGAGTATAGGAAAGATTACCCAGTGACCTGTGGAAATGGCATTCAGCTGCAAGCACTTATGAATGCAGGAAGCACTGGAGACATTCGATAGCTTATATTTTCATCTATACATAGAATGATTACAAAGGTGGTGAGGGTGGGCCGGACCAATGACTCAGTACATGACGTTCTTGCAAGTAGAAGATCCAGAATTCAGATCCCCAGCACAGGGCTAAAAGCTGGACAATAAAAGTGCCTCCATTGCTGGGTTTTATAGGGTAGTAAGGAGGCAGAAACAGAGACATTACTGGGGCATTACTAGCCAGCCTAGCCCAAATAGGAAGCTCGAGGTTCAGTGAGAGGCCTTGTCTCAAAATGTAAGATGGAAAACAATAGAAAAAGAATATCCTGGAAGTCAATCACACACACCCACCCACATACACAACACACCAGATGATGATGTTCATAGCTAATGGAGTACTTTGATGACATTTAGATCAGATAATTAGGTGAAAGGTTGTTGCAAGTCACTCAGGCACCTGGGCTATGAACCTAGAGTGATCCAGCAGTCAGAAGGAAAAGGCAAGCAGAAGGCAGGGTTATCTCTCCTTGCAAAGATGAAATTCAATCTATTTTTGTGTAACAATTACTTCTGGCCTCATTTGTTTCTTCCTTTGCTTCAATCATTCTGGCTGATTTTCTTTATATGGTATTGTTTTGCTGGAGTAGGAACTCAACCAAACTTTTTTTTTATTATGTCTCTAAGGATAATTAAAAACCAAGTAGTAGTTGCAGGGTTTTTTGTTTTTGTTTTTTGTGTGTGTAACTTTATTTTTTTTACTTTTTAAAATTTGAATTACAAACAAGATTGAATTACATGACAATCCCAGTTCCCTTCTCCCTCCCTTCTTCCCTTAAAACCTCCCCAACTAAAACCCTTCCTATCACATACCCTTTCTTCTATTCTTCACCTGACTCAACCTTTCTGCTCCCTCATGTCCTCTGCATCCTTCCTCTTCTTCCCTTCTCACTCTCGTAGCTCCCTCCCCCTCTTCCCATGTTCTCAATTTGCTCAGGGGATGTTGACCTTTTACCCTTCACCAGGCAACAAAGTTTGTCTCTTTAGGGTCTTCCTTGTTTACTATCAACCAAACTTTTATACTACTTGTTACATCAGGGGTCAGGAATGAAAGAGTTTTGGCTTGTGAAGTAAGCAAGACTACTAAGAATATGCTTTTATTGTAGAATATGGCTCATCACCTTCAAGTCCTTAGCTGTCCATATGCAGAGATGCTCCAGCCAATCTACTGCTCATGGTTGGCTTCTTAACTGGTTTAAAACAATCCGTGAGACTGTGTGTCCATCAATATTCAGTCTGTATCTCCAACTCTATTTACATCTATTAAATCTATCAACTATCTGTCTGTCCATCTGTCTGTTTGTATATCTATCTATCTATCTATCTATCTATCTATCTATCTATCTATCTATCTATCATCTATGTAATAGTATCCACGAGACCAGATTGAATCTGAGAGTCAGGATATTAGTTTTCCCAAGGCCCCTTGCAGTTCTGTAACAAAATACTGCAAGCAATGGTTTCTAAGCGACAGAAACTTAGTTCTTGCAGCTCTGAAGGCTGGAAGGACAAGGTCTAGGTGCTGACAGATTTGCATTCTAGGGAGTGTTCACTTCCTGGTTCATAGATGATGTCTTTTTGCTGTGTCCTCACTTGGCAACAGAAATGAACTCTGGCCCCAACTGGCTCCTTTGAAGGGCACTGATCCAATTTATGAGTGCTTGACTTTCATGACCCAGTAACTCCCAAAGGTTCCAGGTACTACTACTACTAACACCACATCAGGGATTTGATTTTAGCGCAGGAATTTTGTGTGTGTGTGTGTGTGTGTGTGTGTGTGTGTGTGTGTGTGTGTGTGTGTGTATGCACAGACACTCAGTGCATAGTAATTACTGCAGCCACTTGATTCTAAGCCTAAGGTTGCTTTAGCTTCTTTTGGTAATGGGGTTGAAAATCTTTCATTTCCTTCTTATTTGAGGCTAAGGAAAGCACATTCATCAAAAGACACTTCAGGAGTGAAGGCACAATGAAGCATAGCAGGGCCACTGCTGGTTAGGATCATCGAGGTCTCCTCAGAACGCCCAACTTCCTAATTCTTTGGCAAGTTACTTGTTCTTTCACCTTTCACCACTGAAGTTTATGAAACTGAAAGTAAAGTTAAGGCCCTTCTACATTCCATCATGGACAGAGGAAGTGCAGAGGACGTTCCATCACTTCCTGAGGAGTTCCTGACTCTTAATGGTTATGTGAGAAGGAGGTGTCATCTTTAGTGGTGTAGCCACTGGAAGAGTCGCTGGGAAGAAGAAGGGGTTAGTAGAAAAGGAAATGGGTAAGAGAGGGTAATGGGGTGAATATAATGATACTACATTGTACAAATGTGCCCAAAAGTAAAAGGGGTGAGAGTAAAATAACGAACCTTACCTATCACAGTTTTTGGGAGAATTGATGGGATCCTACGGGTGAAACCCAGAGAAGTGGTTTGATGTTAGTTTCTTTGACATTCATTTTACTTGGACACCTGCAGTGTTCTCAGTAAGGAGAATGATCTTTAGGTTTAGCACTATAAATACAAAAGGATGGAAAACCCAGATACAAGAGGCAGACAGTATCACAGTACAATGAAAAGAAGAACGGTCAATTGCCACTAACCATAAAGTGCTGGAACATGACAGGTAGTTGTGTATCTGTGCCACATGAGACAGTGGAAGAAGAACTTGTTTGTGTGCTCTCAAGGGGTCCTATCAAGCTGCTGGCTTCTTCTAGACCTGAGCTGGACAGTGAGTCAAGAACGGGCAGTATTTCCAGCCTAACTCTTGTCAGATAAACCTGAGAGTCAGAGGAGAAATGGGGAGTACATGCATAAAGTATACTTTATACATGGAAAGGGCAAGGCCTGAGGCATGAATGCAAGTGTTTAGGAAAGGGCAATGATGACATCATTTTACAGATCCCCACATCTACTTGCTTTTATTCAAGGGTTCCTTTCCCCCAATCTTCTCTACCTGAATCATCAATGTGGAATACAATAAAATCATCCAGAAGCTCAGTATTTGATGTTGTTCACTGAGGTCAAGACATAGAACATAGTTGAAAAGACCCAAATATTATAAGGTTTCTATCATCTATGGCTTCTAGATTTTATAGAGTCATATACAATGATGCCTGTAATACTAAGCGAAAGTAGAATGGAAGGGGAGGGCACGGCAGGGGTGCAGATTATGAGGAGAATATGTATACAATCTATGCTAGTATGAAAATAGATAAATATAAGAGAGAGTTGTTCCAATGGGAAAGACTGAGGCAGGATGCTACCTTAGATTGGGATTCTGTACCTTCATCTTGTGTATGTCTCAACCTTGGCCAGTGCAACTTCATCCTTCTCTGTCTCTCCCTCATCTGTAGAATCAGTAAGATGATCCACTCTCCATCTCATTTTGTTCAGGACCAAGAAAGCAGCAAGAGATCCAAAGGAGATGATGCCTAAATAATACATATTGCTAATTGTATTCATCTCAGGTGCAAACAGTACAGAAGTGAGGTGAGGTAAAATGTAAAGGCCCATGACTCCTCCAGAGGACAGACCATCCAGCCACTCTATTCAGTTGCATTTGTGCAGAAAGGTTAAAAATCTACAAAAAGATTTATGAAATAGCATGGAGTTGCCAGATGCTCTATAGCTAAATCCTGAGAAAGAGTAAACTCAATCACCAAAATCACAGTGACTGTTTAAAATACTGAGATTTGTAAATTTATGTGTTTTTCCCAAATTAAAAATAAACTTTCTTGCATCTCCCAAGTTAATAAAAACAAAAAAAACACATGGGGCCAGTGAGATGGCCCAATAGGAAAAAGTACCTGCTGCCAAGCCCTAGAGCTTGAGTTCCTTTCACCCAGACCCATGTGGTGGAAGGGAGACCCATAGGGTAGAGGTGGAGGACGAACTCCAACTAGTTGTTCTCTGACCTCTACACTTAAACACACACTCACAGCCAAAAGAAAATATTTACAAAATAAGTATATGCCATTGTTTAACAAGGAAAGAAGTTATTGAAAAATAAAATAAAACAAAAATTGAGAAGATAATGTATATCAAGAGCCTGGAAAAACCCTCTACCAAGTACCCACAGAATAGGTACCTCACTGGTGTGGGTTGAACGTAAATGCAAACTCGTAAATCACAAACGACAGGAGGAGAATGAATGCCTAAGATCCGGACATCCGAGGATGTTCAAAAGCGATGGAAAAACAAGAGCCGTCAAACATGCCACGGCTGTGAGGTCAACCCCTTGAAGTCGACTTTAGGAAAAGCCTTGATCCCTGAGTGCTGGACAGATGCTGTGACTACTTCCACTTCCTTCAGGACAAACAATTAACATCCAAGAGTCTCCTGTTCTGCATCCAATCAGAACCACCTGAAGGATTTCAAATATCACGGAGCTCCGTGTTACCGAGCAGCTGGCTGGCTGGAGGGATCTCATAAATGTCACTGGAGGATTCCTAGCAATCGGGAAGACAAGAGACAAACACAATAACAGTAATTCTTTGCCCTCACATAGCATCTTTCATCTGAAGAACCCCAAGGTGCAACGTATTTTACAGATGTTGTAACCATTAAAATATATATGGCAGACATTATTCTCCCTGGATTACAGATGGGAAGGGGACCGTAATCCTGTCACTCAGACTAAAACTGGAATAAACATCTAATTATCCCTGAGAGGAATTCTTTCTAAAGTAGCCCCTCTTTTTGCAGTCTCCTATCGTTTCTGAGTGGACAGGACAGGTCACCTCATTGGGCCCGTTATATCTGCTGCCAGTCTCCAAACATTGAAATGAGATCAGATTGGAATCTTTGTCCCAGACGAAACATATTTAACTTTTCAAATCTTTCTTCAGAAGCCCAAGCTTCCCCTTTCTCATTTTCCTACAACCTGGAGGTGGTTTGTAACTACAGTAACTGAAACCAGGGCAGGACGTTGTAGCCCAGATCAATCAGAAACTTCACCTGAGTCCAGCCCGTGGTCTCCAGGTTAGACGCTGTTTTTACAGCTGGTCCTCCCAAGAAAGTTTTTCTACTTTTAGGACAGAACAATGATTTTTAGTTCCTATGTTCAAAATACTCATTGTTTCTTTTTTGTTTGGTGTCGGTCTGGTTTTGTTTGTAGTTCCGGGGATTAAATCCAAAACCATTCATGCCAGGTAATCACCCTGCCACTGAGCTATAGCCTTAGCCCTTAAATTTCCTTTAAAAAGTGGAAAAATGCAAAATAAATGGATAACATGAACCGAGAGAGAAAGCTCTTCATCTCTTCTTAGCACGGTAAGGGTTATTTTTGCGTTGACTAGTTTCCTTCACCCACGTTAATCTCTTAGCATCCGTGGAGTGATACTATGCCCATTATTTTCTGGTGTTTAAATAGCATTCTGCTTTCAAGGTCACATTACACTACAAATATTTTTCTTCACTAATTTTTGGAAAAGAAGCACAATATTTTGCAGCATGTAATAAAGAGTGAATTTGTAACATAATTTGCCAAGCTGTTAGGGGATAATAGATCCCCCCCCCACACCATATCATCTTTTGTTAACCATCTTTGTATTTGAGCATTTTTATTCTGCAAGTAATTTCTTAGGAGTCCTAACAATCTATTTTAAACAGCTTCTCCGATGGTAAATGCTAGTTAAAAAAGCCTCAATGTCAACATCAGCTGTGCTGAACTCTGCTTAGGACCAAATGTTCCCATTGTTTCATTAGTGAAATGTTTGTCTTGTTTTAGAAATGAATTCAAATGTCCTTCCTACCCTCTACCCCCTTTTTTTCTCCCCAGCAGACTAAATGCATTCTTCTTTTGATGGAATTACACTTGAATAAAGGATGGTATATAAATCTAAACTAGGTTAATGAAATCTTGATATGAAAATAGACACTGTTACAAAATCTTGTACTTTCTGAACTTTGCTTGCCTATGGGTTCAGACCACTGCTTTCTTCTTTAAAATGTCCTTGTAAGGTAAATAAGAAATATTATTAATACACTGTAAAGAAATCATAGCACTTGGTGTCTTGGCTGAGACCCAGCACTGCTGAGGTGAATGGCTTTGCTCTATTTTCTAGGGCTTCTTCTCCCTTTAGTCTCAAGGCAACAGGGCTGTAGGCTTTGGCTCAACCTCATTCACGTTCTCCAGGCATTATTCCCTTTCTTTTGTGTTCTTAACATATGTATGATTATCTATCCTATGCTCGGAAAGTGGTGAAGAAATCATCTAAGCCCGTTGTTTGGCAATATGTTGGGGAGGAAAAAGCACTTGTGAATTTAATCTGCCCTTAGAACTAAAGTGATTTCCATACATGTCAAAGAGTCAAACTAGTCTGTGCACGCACTCCCCAGCTCAGACAGACCGGTTATTGAGGTCGATACATTTCAGGTAGCTCTGACTTCTTTGGAACCTTATTCATGATAAATCTCAGGGGTGGGTGGGGGGATCCTGGCCAGGGACTAGAAAGCCTCACTCTGCCCTGCTGATGTGTTTTTCTTCTTTCCCACTCATTGTAAGACTTCTGTGCATCTCAGCCCATAAAGTCAGATATCCCCCTGTCATGTGAATTTAAAAACCAGTAACTTGGTAAGCTGGCCTTCTTCCAGGGACCCTGAAACCAGGGTGTCTTTTAAGTTAAGTCCTGGAATTCTCTTTCTTTGGCCCTTAATAATCCTTGGTCCCTTTTCAGAATAGGGATTCAATTTAGAACCATAGCTGGGAGGAGAGTGGTTTTTAAATAAAACGTAGCTTTGGAAATTTGGGACTTGAATGCAGTTTTTCGGAACATAACTAAACGGCTCAGCAGAGGCAGGCTGTGCACTCTCTCCCAGGGCACCCTGACTGGCTCATGTTTATTTAGAGAAAAACCAAGGAGAAAGCAGTTGCAAGGCAGACTTAGCTTGCAAGCTCAACAGAAATTGGACGGGATTCATTAGTAGAAATGCTGCAGATTATTAAGCAATGAAAACTTTTCAAGTGAGAGATAAAGTAATAGAAGGTGGCAGGAGCGAGGCAGGAATGCAGAGAGAAAAATATCAGGGACAGACCCTGATAAGATCTTCAGGAACCCGAGACAGATGGGGCACAGGCTTGCTATGGCCTCCACCTAGCGCTTTTCATTTTTGCTCATGACTTAGTTCTGGAACTTTCCAGTAACTTCTGATGTGAAGCAGACCCCGCCCAGTTCCTCTCCTCCCTTCCCGGTCTTACCCTTCAAAGGGGGCTTCCTATTCCAGGCACCTTTGGTTGCTGGGTTCTGTCGGGCTTGATTTGACCACCTGAGAGTAATTAAGCAGTCTCTCCTCGACTGGTTCCAAAATTCTGTTTTCCTGGAACATCTCGTTGAACTGGAATGCCTAGGCAGTTGAGAAACCACTACTCACACCTGAACAAATCAGTCTGTTTTTCCTGAAATGGAGTACACGCTCTCCTCCTGGCACTCACTCAGGTAAATGGCAGATCCAATTGTCTGGCTGAAGCAGACCATGGTGAGGTCATTATCACCATCCCGGAGCACTCTTGTTAGGGATAGGGATGTCGGTAAGCCAGGCTCTGCACTGATTGAGTGGCAGTCTTATTATGCCATTGGTGCGAATGAAAAAGCCCAGAAGAATAAGATTTTACAGCATATCCAAAAAAGTGTTTAGAAAAGTCCAGACTAACTCCAGCCAAGGGGGGGGGGTGTCTCCCAAAGAAAGAGAAGTCCTGGAATGTAAAACCTTTTTATGGCATATGTAAATACAGACAGACAGATACACACACACACACACACACACACACACACACACACACACACACACACACACACCACTCATATGGGGGGGGCAGAAGACAAGGAGGAGAGAAGGGATATTTCTGTTGGGAAATAAACCCTCTGGATTTTCAGTCTGCCTAGAATTTTATTACCTTTGTTACTGGTGATCATGTCCTTTTGGCAAAAGTCAGCAAGTCTGTGGTTTGTAGGCAATTTGAGCAACAGAGTGGCAGATATAATTGAAAACAAAAGTCTTAAAAAGTACTTTACCCAGGTGAACTTCTGAAAATATCTCACCCATATCCAGACCCAAACGTAATAATTTTTGGGAAAAGGCACAAACAAGCTGTTAGGAAGATGACTGCATTACAAATAGAAGGCATTCTTCCTTAACACCCTGCCTGATAAATTGAGCTGGCCCCTTTCTCTGGTCTCACTGTTCAGAAGTGGCTCTCAAAAAAATACTTCAAATAATTGCTGTAACCAAAGCATCAATTGCATTCTGGGTTTGGTCACCTCATCCCCTGCCCAGGAAATAGGAGAATCTGCTCGTTGCCATCAAGTGGTACCACCAGTGCTAACGTGTGAAGTGTTGCTCTGGGCCGTGGCACTCTGGCTGGAGTATTGTGGGAATATCCAGTCTTTCATCAGGAAGCAGATGCCCATGGTAATGAGATAAACTTTGGTCTGGCCTAATCTCATTCATTTAAAATTTTAAGATTTAAGCCAGTTGGTGACCTTCCAGCTAGTTGGAAGGCTGAGGCAGGAAGATCAAACCTACAAAGCCATCCTTGAGTTCAAAGGCCCAGCAGGCTGGGTGATTTACTGAGTAAAAAGAGGTTTGGGGGTGTAGCTCAGCAGTAAGGAGTTCCTCTACCAAGTGCAAGGCCCTGGGTTCAATACCATGTACTAACCCCCCCTACTTTTCTTTTTCTTTCTTTCTTTCTTTCTTTCTTTCTTTCTTTCTTTCTTTCTTCCTTTCTTTCTTTTTCTTTTTTAAGGTTATGTAGTGTCAGTTCATTCATTGTCCCTGTCTGCCCTTCTCCACACAGAACCACGTGTCCCTGCCCTGCAGCAGAAGAGTGGTGGCTCACACTAAGCAAACACTGAGAATGTCTCCCATTTTCGATTGTCAGAAAGGAAAATCCACGTAACTAGAAGCTGGTGCTTTTGCTATTCTTAACTTTAGGAAGATGTGACTAAACTTTGTGAAGTTTGGTACACTCTGGGATAACAGTTTTCGTTAAAGTAAGCCACACAAGTTTGGCTTTGGACAGAGATAGAGGCGTAGATATTTAGAGTGACTGCTATCATGAGTGGTAATTCCAATGATCACCTCACTTCTCCACTCCTCCTCCCTTCCCTCTACACCCTACCTTATTGCCCTCATGACTTTCTGATATTTTGTGATAGTATCTCACTATGTAGGTCAGGTTCGCCTTGAACTTGGGAACCTCCTCAGGCTCTGAATACTTGAGCTACAGATATGCATCACTATGCTGGGCCCTGATGGTGATTTCTAAAAAGACCCAGAGTGAGGACACTGGTTCCTCAATGCTAGCCATTGAGATTTTTCCTTCCTTCCTTCCTTCCTTCCTTCCTTCCTTCCTTCCTTCCTTTCGTTCTTTCATCCTTTCTTTCTATGCTAAATACAGTAGCTTAGATTCACAGGTTTGTTTTCTGGCATTTTAAAATAAAATTATTTTTATTTTATGCATATAAATGTATGTCTCCATGTGCGTACATGAACTACATGCAGAGTTTGCCTGTAGGGGCCAGAAGAGGGTGTCAGATCCCCTGGAACTGGAGTTACAGCCAGTTGAGGGCTGCCTTGTGGGAGCGAAAAAACAAACCTGGGTGGGTCTTCTGTATGATTAGCCAGTGCTCTTTACTGCCAAGCCATCTCTCCGGCTCCCATCCTTGTAAGTCATCTTACATGCAATGTGCAAAACTCAAGAAGCAATCAGTGTGAAGGACGCTCACCAGCAGGCCGCCCGCTCCTCTAGGAATGTGACTGTAACGTGCTTCTTGCTTGTATGTTACTTCAGCTGGCAGTGCAATGAACACGTCTATTTCAGGAGACAGTGTTAAAACACAGTTACGTTTTATTACGCCTTTAAAAATACACCCACAAAGCCCACATCACCGCAGAGTGTGTTTAATTTAATCTTTTACTGAGTGTAGCCCTTGTCCTATTTATGACCCAGCACTGATGCCTCAGCCCGTAAATGTGGTTTCTCTGAAGCCATGCTGAACATGCACGCAGCGTCTCCGACAGGACGGCATTTAACACAGCCATTTTTTACTAACCTAAAATTGCTCCTCTCACAAGTGCCCAGAGTGGCATGGAAGCTCCCATGGCCCATACTTTTACTGGGAAAGCACAGGATGTTTGAGAGACGGTGGTTCTGACTGCTGCCGTGAAACATCTTGAATTGCTGAAGTTCTAATAGACTTGAGAAAGCCCCGGAGAATCAATGGCAGAACAACAAGATGTAATGGCCTTTAAAAGATAGAAACCAGAATGAAAAAAAGCTTTAATTCATTTCAGAAAGAGATGTCAACCCAGTGTTTGTGGATAAAGTTGCCAGATAATCTTTCTCAATTCCAAATTCGGTTTTTTGGGGTGGGAAGCTACAGTGGCAGGCACCAAGAAAATCTCAAACAGTCAGCGCCATCTAGTGGTTGTGTAGGACAAAGCCTGGGCATGGCGAGAACAGAATGGAAACCAAGACTTCAATTCTGTGAACTTAGTGTACATGCAAGACAAGTTATACTTCTCTTTTCAGAGAAAGCTAGCTTGAATTTGAAGCTCTATTCACTCACCGAGTAATGAGCTTAGGGTTCTCACAGAAGTCTAAAGTAGTTTTGATAATGAAGCATGGATGAGAAGGGTCACAACCAGAAAACCAACTCTTCTTTTTTAAAAATATGTGAACTTTGCTGTGTTCTCCAACAGCTAAGTTAAAGCACCAAGTGATGTTTTAGGAGACAAAGAGTCCTCTCTTTCAGGATACCGTGCCAACGAGTGCTTTCTGCTGTCTGGAAATAATAATGCAACTTAAAGCTGGGCCGAGTCTGCCTGAGAGTCCTGTGGTAGACAGAATTCAGTGGTCCCAGGATGGGAATCAGCTACACATCTATTTTTGTGACCCTAAGTCTCAAATTAGACATTTCTAGTCAGAAGCAGCAAAAGCACAGCCATTTAGTACATTTGAGACTTGGGTACCAAAAGGAAGAGTGTGTTTCTATATCATTGCGTGATGGAAGTTACTAGACAGTCACACAAGATCTTGATATTTAGTGGGTTAATATACTATCTGCTATACAATTAGTTTTTAAAGAAACATTTGAACAGTGCGGTTAAGACATTTAAATGCTTGCAATCCTAGCACTTAGGAGGCAGAGGCTGAATCATTACTACAAGTTTCAGGGCAGCCTGGTCTATACAGCAAAGCTCCACCCAGGCCAGCCAGGGCTACTCAGTGAGATCTTCCTTCAAAAAAAATTAAATAATCATTTTCAATATAATTTATTCTCCTTATAGCCTTATGTATTTTATTTATGGTATTTACAAATGTCATTTCGAGGAGGACTCTGTAACATTCACTCCACTGCCCAAGGGGATTATGGTACAAAAATAGCAAGGAGGGGGTCAAATCATGATGTTGAAACACACAGGATTTAGTAGTCAAGAGTTCAGGTTTTGGAGCCAATTGCTTGAATTCAAACTCCAACTCTTTGTGGTGGGTGTTTTTTTAAACTTTCCCTCTCTGTGCCTCAGTTTACCCATCTATGATATCTTACCAGATAGCTGTGAGGTTTAAATGAGTTGATGCATGTAAAGTGTTGAAATGAGCACTTAGTCCTTAGAAGTTCCCAGAATTAGTTCTTGTCTGTACCACACTATGCAGTTGAGTAAAACAAAATAAACAAGACAAGAACAACAAATATCTGGTCAGATAAGATAGGCAACTGCATTTATGATATAAGCAGCTAGAAGTTTTGACAAAATAATGAGCCTTGATAAGTATTTTTGCTTCAGAAAACAAGACTACCTATTTCATAAAGTTTAATTTTTTAAAATTAAAATTGCTTTATTGGCTCTCTGCTCCTCCCTTGTTCTAGAGACAGCTGCATCTTTTCATGCAGTGCTAGCCTCGTTCCTGAGACACAGTGCTGAAGTTTGGAGTGAACAGATTTGGCCATATTGGACACCTGGTTAACAGGGCTGCCTTCAGTTCTGGCAAAGTGGACATTGTTGTCATCAATGACCCCTTCATTGACCTCAACTACATGGTCTACATGTTCCAGTATGAGTCTACCCATGGCAAGTTCAAAAGCACAGTCAAGGCTGAGAATGGGAAGCTTGTCATCAATGGGAAGGCTGTCACCATCTTCCAGGAGTGCGATCCCACCAACATCAAATGGGGTGATGCTGGCACAGAGTATGCTGTGGAGTCTACTGGTGTCTTCACCACCATGGAGAAGGCTGGGGTGCACTTGAAGGGCGGGGCCAAGAGGGTCATTATCTCTGCCCCTTCTGCTAATGCCCTCATATTTGTGATGGGTGTGAACCATGACAAGTACGACAACTCCCTCAAGATTGTCAGCAATGTGTCCTGCACCACCAACTGCTTAGCCTCCATGGCCAAGGTCATCCATGACAACTTTGGCATTGTGGAAGGAATCATGAACTCAGTCAATGCCATCACTGCCACCCAGAAGACTGTGGATGGCCCCTCCAGGAAGCTGTGGCGTGATGGCCATGGGGCTGCCCAGAACATCATCCCTGCATCCACTGGCGATGCCAAGGCTGTGGGCAAAGTCATCCCAGATTAAACGGGAAGCTGACTGACATGGCCTTCCATGTTCCTACCCCCAAGGTGTCCGTCATGGATCTGACATGTCGCCTGGAGAAAGCTGCCAAGTATGAAGACATCAAGAAGGTGGTGAAGCAGGCATCTGAGGGCCCACTGAAAGGCATCCTGGGCTACACTGAGGACCAGGTTGTGACTCCCACTCTTCCACCTTTGATGCTGGGGCTGGCATTGCTCTCAATGACAACTTTGTAAAGCTCATTTCCTAGTATGACAATGAATTTGGCTACAGCAACAGGGTGGTGGACCTCATGGCCTACATGGCCTCCAAGGAGTAAGAAGCCCACCCTGGACCATCCATCCCCAGCAAGGACTCGAGCAAAAGAGAGGCCCTGGCTGCTGAGCAGTCCCTTGTCTAACAACCCCCACACTGGTCATCTCCCTTACAGTTTCCATCCCAGACCCCCAGAATAAGGAGAGGCTTAGGGAGCCCCACTCTCTTGAATACCATCAATAAAGTTCACTGCGCCCCCCAAAAACTGCTTTAATATTATTGCATTGTGTGTGTGTGTGTGTGTGTGTGAGAGAGAGAGAGAGAGAGAGAGAGAGAGAGAGAGAGAGAGAGAGAGAGAGAAAGAGAAAGGTGTGCTTGAGCCACAGTGCCCATGTGAAAGTCAGAGGACAAATTTTGGGAATCAGTGTCTTCTCTCACCTTGATTTTGAGGCAGAGTTTCTCTTTTATCTCTGCTGTGCTATGGATTCCAGGCTAGTTAGCCCATATGCTTCTGGGAAATGCTCCTGCTAGCCTTTGTGCATGGGATTCAGGGATCAAATTTAGGTCTCAAGGTTTGCATGGCAAGCACCATTACTCAAGGAGCCATCTTACTGGCCCTCCTATGCTTTCCTAATAGACATTTACCATAACCCTAAATAGTGACATATGACAGCCCTTTCCAGGACCTCAGAATCGTTCTGGTAATTATTCACTCATGGTCTTTCCAAAATTCAAAAGCACTAGACTCCATGTTCTCAAAGAATATGTAAAAGAGAATGTGAACTCCTGGAGAGATGGTCCTTGCAGAGAGAGGCCCACAGTTCAGTTCCCAGAGTCCACATCAGGAGGCTGACAATGGCTGTATCTCCAGTTCCAGAGGATCCAACGCACTCTTACTGCTTCCTTGGGTACCTGCACACATGTGATGCACATGCGTATAAATTTTAAAAAGAAAATATTTTTAAAAGTTGCAGGAGCATCTGTGACCAGATCCAGAATGAGTTTATGGTAGGCAGAACTAGTTTATAATCCTAACTCGCCTAATTTGAGGCTTAATCCCATGCTGGAATGGGAGGAAGAAGCCACCGATATGAAGTCATTTGATCTTTATACAGCATTTATGCAGTTTCTTACAGAATTTTTAAAATATATTTTATGTGTAAATATGAGACAGGAACAAGGCACATAGATGCCCTTCCTTCATGAAGTGTAAGTTCCAAACGTGATGGTGTGGAGGCAGGTTAGAATGAGCTTATTGAAAAACAAAAAAAGAAGCAAATAAACAAAAACACCCCGTGTCCAGACCCTTCCCCCACTACATTGCAATTGTGGAAGAAAAAAAAAAAAGAGTGTGCATACTGCTGACAGAAGAACCAGTGTTAAGAAATGATTGTGCCGAAGCAGAGGGCATGATGCATGATGAGAAAGGTTTCTGTTTTCTCTTTCGGAGACTGACTCTCACTGTGTGGCCCAGATACAGTGCTTGGTGTCAAACTCATAGGAAACATCATGGCTCAGTTTCCCAAGGGCTGGGATTTACAGGCATGCGTGGCTGACCCAAACACTTAGAATTCTTGCTGATGGTTGACCTGATGTAATTCTATTGTATTCTCAGCTATCTTCTGGGAAGCCAAGGTATGTTTTACTTATTTTGACATTTTATTTTGTATTGTGTGTATATGGGTGTGTCTGTGTGTGGATGTGCACACGTGAGTGTACATGGGTGTGACTGTGTCTGGGTATGCACATTTGAGTGTACATGGGTGTGTCTGTGTGTGGGTGTGCACACATGAGTGTATATGGGTATGACTGTGTGGGTGTGCACATGTGAGTGTACATGGGTGTGACTGTGTCTGGGTATGCACATGTGAGTGTACATGGGTGTGTCTGTGTGTGGGTGTGCACACATGAGTGTATATGGGTATGACTGTGTGTGGGTGTGCACACGTGAGTGTACATGGGTGTGACTGTGTCTGGGTATGCACATGTGAGTGTACATGGGTGTGTCTGTGTGTGGGTGTGCACACATGAGTGTATATGGGTATGACTGTGTGTGGGTGTGCACACGTGAGTGTACATGGGTGTGACTGTGTGTGGGGTATGCACATTTGAGTGTACATGGGTGTGTCTGTGTGTGGGTGTGCACACATGAGTGTATATGGGTATGACTGTGTGGGTGTGCACATGTGAGTGTACATGGGTGTGACTGTGTCTGGGTATGCACATTTGAGTGTACATGGGTGTGTCTGTGTGTGGGTGTGCACACATAAGTGTATATGGGTATGACTGTGTGTGGGTGTGCACACGTGAGTGTACATGGGTGTGACTGTGTGTGGGTGTGCACACATGAGTGTATATGGGTATGACTGTGTGGGTGTGCACATGTGAGTGTACATGGGTGTGACTGTGTGTGGGGTATGCACATGTGAGTGTACATGGGTGTGTCTGTGTGTGGGTGTGCACACATGAGTGTATATGGGTATGACTGTGTGTGGGTGTGCACACGTGAGTGTACATGGGTGTGACTGTGTGTGGGGTATGCACATGTGAGTGTATATGGGTGTGACTTGTGTGGGTGTGCATGCTTGAGTGTACATGGGTGTGACTGTATGTGGGTGTGCATGCTTGAGTGTATGTGGGTATGACTGTGTGTGGGTGTGCATGCATGAGTGTACATGGGTGTGACTCTGTGTGGGTGTGCATGCATGAGTGTACATGGGTGTGACTGTGTGTGGGTGTGTGTGCATGAGTGTAGGTGCCTGTGGGTGCAGAGGTGTCAGACCCTCTGTAACTGAAGGTACAGGTGATTGATTGTAAGGCACACAGTGCGGGTGCTGGGAACCAAACTTGGGTCTTCTGCAGGAGCAATAACTGCTTTTAACCACTGAGCCATTTCTCCAGCCCCAAGACAGAGTATGTACAGTGGAGTCATAGCAATAAGAAGAGTATGCCCACTTTGTTGTAGAAGTGAGCAAGGCCTTCCATGATTTGCTTGCCTGGGGTGTAACTACACTTTAGGGGAGCACACTGTAATCTGCATGGGAAAATCTGCCCTTTGTGAGAAGTGTGGCTGAGGCCAGCTTTCTCACCCATACCATGCTAAAACATATACGTGTCTCAGGAGCGTTAGTGACAATTGAATAAGTTCATGTTTAGGAACATCTGCCATGGAGGGCAGTCCTCAATGGGCACATGGTGAGTCTATAATGGATCTGAGGCTGAGTTTCTTCATTCTTTGGCTATTGAACTGAGCAAGGGGGCAGTAGATTCCATGAAGGACACAGTGGTAATTTTTCTTCATCTGCAGTATGGGATGTTCTGTCAAGGGGGCTGGTGTGAGGGTCAACAGGAGGGCATTTAAAACAATTCATATGTACAATTTCTTATGTAACAAGAGTTATGAAGTGGTGTCTAGTGTGACATGGAACTGAATTATTTAAAAGTGTTGCAAATTTGAGTTGTAGGATTGCTATATTTTTTCAAATGTGTGTATATGTGATGGTATATGTGTGCCTGTTGATATGTGTGTGGAGGCTCTGGGAATTGTTCCTTTTGGCTTTTGAGACCACATCTTTCACTGAGACCTGGGATTTGCTGCGTAGTCTAGGTTGGCTAGCCACTGAGCCCCAGGGATCTTCCAGTCTCTCACAGCCAGGTTTTTGTGTGGGTTTTGGTTATTTACCACAGAGCACCATGCCTGTGTGGCAACCACTTTACCAACGGGTCCATCGCCTAAGTCCTGAAAGACTATTAATATTTTTACTGCCCAAACTGTAGAATGCCTTGATGAAATCATTACAAAACAGCAGAAATGTTCAACCTCAAAGGAAGATGTAGCAATTAAACTGAGGGTAGTTTTTCCTTAATAAGGAGCTTGTAGGTCTTCATAAAGGCATTTCCAAGTGCATTTGTGCACATCTTATTGTTTTCCTTCTTTCAGTAGGACCAAGAAGCCATGCACACACTGGTTACGAAGTACCCTCTGGAGGAGAAAGCATCTCCAGGGACCACAATCTCCCTCGAACTTGACAGTTATTGGGTATGTGGGATCCTTAGGGTTGGATACTTGAGACAGAAAAAGAACGTGGTATTACAGGCACAGCCAGATTGCTATTAAAGCGTGGGAGTTTATTTCCCAGAATCCCCCAGGAATGTAGGATTCAAATGTAAATACCTGGTCTGATATCAGCTTTACTGGGATTCCTATGCACAGAGCTGGACAGATACTCCTCCCAAACTTATAACACATTGCCTTGCCTCGTGACGGGGTTGATGTTGAGGTACCAATTATAGATACTGTGCTTCCAAGGTGTTCTTTCTCTAAACATATATTCTCTCTCTCTCTCTCTCTCTCTCTCTCTCTCTCTCTCTCTCTCTCTCTCTCTCTCTCTCTCTCTGCAGTCACATTAATTTTTATTTGCTCAGCCCTCTTTGCATTCCTCAGGGAGAAATGGGGACTTCCTCTGCCCAAGCAATGGGCCGTTATTGGCTTCTTGCTGAGTATTCTTTCTATCTCTGGTTATGAGGTGGGAACTTGCAAACCAAGCTGTGGCCATCACCAGAACCTTTCACCCTCCTGGAAGGATGCAACCAGAGCTCCGAACCCCTTTCTTAACCGCATTCAGGTACACCTTCTTCTGGGACCATCCCCTTCTTTTGAGCTGCCCTGGGTTTAATTAGAGCAGGCTCACCATCTTGCTCCCAGACTCAACAGCTGATCTCTCGGTCTCTAATTATAATGCTCTGATTTAAATCCGCCCAGCAGGAAGTGAAGTGGGCTTCCAGCAGAGTCCCGGCTTCCTATTGCCCTTCACTGCTACCCATGGGCCAATGACACAGTTGGCTCTTGGGGTTTAGATTCCACCCCAAACGAAACATTGTAATTAAAGCTGTCAGGGGCTTATGCTAGACCTGCAAGCAGAGGAGTCAAAAAGAGAGAGGTGTGTCAGGATAGGTTCAAAGCTCGCTTTTGTTTAAATCTAAATGATTTCAAGTACACAATGCATAGGAAATTGAGGTGAATTAAGCAGCGTCAAGCAGCTCAAGTGGGTGCTCAAAGAAGCAGCGTTTCCCCATCTCAATTCTCTGGCTAATTCACAATCTGGCTTATGTGTGGATTTCCAGGCTGTTGAAAGCTTTTGCCACACCCCCCCAGCACATAAAGACCACGCCTTTCCCATTCCTAGATGCCCATTGTCCATGATTTAAATGATTTGGAGAGGGAGTGATTCCACTGTCTTGCCTAATCCTGCAGATGATTGCAGTCGAGGGGTCTGAGTTTCGTTACTTCCTACACACATACTATAGGAATGGTCCATATTTTCACACAGTCATTTGTAGTCCATAGGCTCCAGCAGGGGTGGAGGCAGGGATTTGTAGGCTCTTAGATCCTTAGGAAACACTCTGAGAAGGCAGCATTGTCTTTGGTACCTTTCCCATCCTCTGAAGAGTCCATTTCCACAGCTTCTCAGTTTGGCTCTAAGAGTGGAAATGATCTTTGGCACAAGCCAGCCACTTTCTCCTCCCTCTCCCCCTCGTCCTCATCCTCATCCTCTTCCTCCTCCTGCTTTAAAAAAATCAATTTATTTTATTGATTTACATCTTTTTTTTCCCGGTGCCATATCATCATCTTAGTAAATTTTTTTTGTTGTTGTTGTTGCGTGTGGTGCATCCATTTTTACTGCAGTAGACAATAAAATGTTTGAAATAAGTAGTAAATAAGCATCAATTATTTGGGGTTTTATACGTAAAATAAAAATTTCAACAATGAAATCGAGGAAACCTGATTTAAACATAACAGAAAATGAAGTCACTTTAGATATTAAGTAGCTGACATAATGCATAATTATCAGTTCTGTACCTGCAGAATGAAATGCATAGAAACTACTATACAAAGACTGGAAGTTGAGAAATCGAAATCTTTTACATTTCTTCCTTTAACGGCGCTGGGGATTGAACCTAGGGCTTTGCACATGCTGGGCAAGTGCTACTCACTGAGCAATTACACGCGTGCTTCTTTATACCCATAGAGGACAGCGTCTCTCTACCCTGACTGTGCACGGGAGTCACTCCAGTCTATCAAATGCGGATTATGCATCCTTAGGGTAAAGTGAGCCTGAGCGACTGCGTTTCTTACAAACCTCCAGGTGGCGCTGTGCAGTTGGCGCTGCTCCAAGGACCACACTAAGAGTAGCCAGGCAATCAGACCTTCTGATTAAAGGGATTCCCTTTAATTAAAATGTGAATGAGTGTTAGGCCCAACACAGCTGGTGTTTGCACACCAATAGAGCTGTGTTCTTTCCAGGAATGATTATTACAGGAGGACTTGCGCAGAAACCGCTCGTTCCAGATCCTTCTTTTCAGAAGTAGTAATGTGTAAGTTGGAAGGGAGGTGCTGAGTTAGTTTTAGAAAAACCTGGGTGATCCCGTAGCTTCTCATCTCCTCACTGAGTCCCTTTCTGTCTCCTTCCGCTCATCCTTTCCTCATTTTTCCATCTTTCTTTTCTACTCTGTGGGTCAAGGACATGAAAGAGCGACAAGTTTTGTACCATCATTTGTAAAAGGATTCTTTTGCATGATAAAGTGTTTATAAATTCTTGGAAAACAGATGGGGTTCTATCCTAATTGTGTCAAAGAATTCAGGTGAAATTATTTTTTCTATTTATTTACTTTAAGGTATAATAAGAAAATTAAATATAAGATAAAATAAAACTGACACATCAGAATCAGATGAAACAAACAAGTAGTAGGAAAACATCCCAAGAGAAAGTACAAGAATTAGAGACCCATTCATTCTCACGCACAGGAATACCATAAAAACACTAAGTTGGAAGCTATAATACATACATGTGGGACCTGTTGCCAACTGGTGCAGGCCCTGTGCATGGAACTTCAGTCTCTGTGAGTTCATGAGCCTTGTTCATGTTGATTTGGATGGCTGTGTGTGTGTGTGTGTGTGTGTGTGTGTGTGTGTGTGTGTGTGTGTGTGTGTCCGTCCTTCATCCCCTCTGGCTCTTAAACTCTTTCTGCCATCTCTTTAGGCAGAGATTTCTGCCCCGAGGGGAGGGATTTGATGGAAACATCTCATTTAGGCCTGAGTGTTCCAAGTTCTCTCATTTCCTGCACATTGTCTGGCTTCAGTCTCTGTATTTGTTCCCATCTTCTGCAAGAGGGAACTTCTCTGATGATGGTAGCAGAATGTCTCTAGGAGTTATGTTTTTGCTACTTTGGTCCCTGGGTTATCTAGTTTCAGTTTCTTGGTCACCTAAATTGTGTCAGATATGGGCTCTATCTAATGGAATGGGCCATAAGTCAAATCAGATATTGTTTGGTTACTCACACAAGCTTTGTGTCTCTATTACACCAGCATATTCTGCAGTCAAGACACCTTATATATTGAAGGTTTCGTGGCTGGGTTAGTGTTTAAGTTTTTCTTTTGCTAACGTAGAGTACCTTCATGTACCAGAGATGCTGAATTTTAGGGGTGAAGACTCTGTGTAGGTACCAGCTCGGCCTCTCCATGTTCAACAATTTGTGTAGGTGTTGTCTTCAGCAATGGGACCTTGTGGAAGGCAACCTATAGTTTTAGAAACAGCCTGGGTTGTCTGGGGATTCCCTTGGGACCCTTTTGACTAATAGCTCAATTAGATATAACTCAATCTTGGTGCTGGAGCCTTCATTTGGTGACAAGAGATGGCCCTGTCACCCCCATTATTTGGTGATTTCATTTAGATTACTGTCGTATATGTATATATTTTAGGAAGCCTCTACATGTATTGTTGTAACTTTAGATCTACCTTAGACCTGCATACCTTGTATCATTATATTGCCATATCTCAGGTTTTCCCACCATTTTGTAGGGAACCAGAGGGACAGAGGACAGGGAAGGGACAAAGACAGGAGACAGAGGAATGAGGGAGAAGGGGTTCTCTCCCCCTTTCCCTGGTTTTCTCCTTCTTTCCACTGGTCTTAGGTCCTCTCTTCCCAACTCCCAGGACCATGAATCTAACAGTTTCAAATGTACATCCAAGATAAATTTTTTTCTAAACTCCAGGCCTTACTTGATTCCCTAGTCTATCTGTTATAACACATTTCAAATTAAATACAAACTGCTCCAGCAACTCCAATATCAGCCCTAGCTGTTTCCTCAAAGTCTATATCTTGGTCCACCCTTTCAGAGTACACTTGCCTAGCCTCGTACGGGCCTGCAGAACCTGGACATCAGCTGACACAAATGCTCTTCCTGGCCTTAAACAACAGCCCATCTCACGTGGGTTCCCTAACAATGATGACTCCATTGTCAGCAGGAAGCAGCCAGAGAGAATGATGCCCATTTACCCAATACCCAGCAACCCAATAGTAAAACAAAAGGGAGTGAAGGGACTCTGGCCAGCTCCACCAAGTGTAGCAGGCATGGCTCAGGTAGGCTTTCCCCTTCTCCCTGTTCCCCTTGCCTTGCTACAAAACCATTAGATTACATTCCTATAACTAGCCACCAAGATCTATTCCCTTATTTGGTCAATCCCTCCTTCTGAGGCTGACTACCAGGGTCCAGCTATACAAATATTGAAATTGAGCAATCAAAAAGCTCCTTTGGGTGCCCTAATTAACATGCCCAGTTAAAATTAAACACCTCATTTTAACATGGGGTTTCCCCTTGTCCTTTTATAAACTGCCAATTTCTTATGTGCCATATCAGTTTCCTCTCTATCCAAAGGCAGTCTTTGTCCTTGGGACAAATTCCCCTGCCCTTCTCTCTTCTCCCCTTCCCCTTCTCCTGCATCTTCTATCTCCTTTAGTTGTCTTATTGATTTAGCTAAGACTTCAAGTGCTATATTGACTATGTATGGAAAGAGTTGACAATCTTGTCTTGTTCCTGATTTTAGTGGAATTCCTTTTAAATTTCTCTCCATTTAAGCTGATTTTGGCCACGGGCTTATTGTAAACTGCCTTTATTATGTTGAGGTATGTTCCTTCTATCCCTAATTTCTCCAGGACTTTGATCATGAAGGGAATGTTGGATTTTGCCAAAGGCTGTTACTGCATCTAAGGAGACAAGCAAGTGGTTTTTGTGTCTCAGTTTGCTTATAGTTGATTATGGTTATTGATTTACATATATTGAACCATCTCTGCATCTCTGGGATGAACCTACTTGATCATGGTGGATGCTCTCTTTTATGTGTCTTGAATTTTGTTTATAAGTATTTTTGTTGAGAATTTTTGCATCTATGTTTCTAATGGAAATTGGCCTGCATTTTTCTTTCACTGTTGGGTCTTTATGTGGACGTCTAACGAGTGCTTCTAATTCACTGGGGGGTTCTATGTCTGTTTAAATTGCTTCTCTGATCCTGATTTACCTTTGGTAAGTAAATGGTATGTATTTATTTCTTTTAGATTTTCCAGTTTGGTGGAGTCCAGGGTGGTTTTTTGTTTGTTTGTTTGTTTGTTTGTTTTTGGTTTTTCGAGATAGGGTTTCTCTGTGTAGCTTTGGAGCCTAGCCTGGCACTCGCTCTGGAGACCAGGCCGGCCTCGAACTCACAGAGATCCGCCTGCCTCTGCCTCCCGAGTGCTGGGATTAAAGGCGTGCGCCACCAACGCCCGGCTGGAGTCCAAGTTTTTAAAGTATGTTCATATGATTCTCTGGATTTCCTTGGTGCCTGTTGTTATTTCTCCCCTTTCATTTCTAATTTTGTTAGTTTGGATATTTTCTCTGCCTTTTAGTTAACTTGGATAAGGGTTTGTCAATCTTACAATTTTTTTTTCAAAGAACTAATTTTTTTGTTGATTCTTTGTACTATTTTTTTGTTGTTGTTTATGTGATTGTTCCTATTTTATTGATTTCAGCCCCAAGTTTGATTATTTCTTGATGTTTTCTCCTTTTAGGTGTGATTGCTTTATATTGTTCTAGACCAGTGATTCTCAACCTTCTTAATGCTGCAACCCTTTAATACAGTTCCTCATGTTGTGGTGACCCCAACCATAAAATTATTTTCCTTAAGACTTTATAAATGTAATTTTGCTACTGTCATCAATCATAATGTAAATATTTTTGGAGATAGAGGTTTGCCAAAGGGCTCAGGACCCACAGGTTGAGAAGCACTGTTCTAGAGCTTTCAGATGTGCTATTAAATTGCTAGTACAAGATCGCTCTCCCATTTTTTTTTTTAAATAGGCACTAGTGCTATGAATTTGCCTTTTAGAACTGCTGTCATTGTGTCCCATAAATTTGGGTATGCTGTGTATTCATTTTTATCATTTAATTCTAAAAAATCTAATTTCTGTCTTCACCTAATTCATTTAGTAAAGAGTTGTTACAAACTCAGTTTTCTTGAGTTTGTAAGCTTTCTGTTGTTGATATTCTGATTCCAACCATGGTGGTCTATTGAGATGCAGGGTGTTATTTCACTTTTCTTGTATCTGTTGAGACTTGCTTCTTGTACAAGTATGTGGTCTGTTTTAGAGAAAGTTTCATGAGGTGCTGAGAAGGTACATTCTTTTGTGTTTGTGGGAGATGTTCTGAAAATATCTGTCAGTTCAATTTGGTTTATAATGCCAGTTATCTCCAGCATTTCTCTATTTAGTTTTTTTCTGGACAACCTGTCTATTGGTGAGAATGGGATAATAAAGTCTCCCACTATCAGTTTGTGAGAGTCAAGATGGGTACCCTTTTGTTTGGTGCATAGTTGTAAAGAATTGCAATATCCTTGTGGTGACTTTTTCTTTTGATGAGTTCATAGTGTCTTTCCTTCTCTGTTCTGACAAATTTTGGTTTGAAATTTATTTTGTCAGATATTAAAATGGCTATCCCAGCTTGCTTCTTAGGTCCATTTTTTTGAAATATCTTTTTCCATCCTTTCATCCTGAGGTGATGTCTATCCTTGATATTAAGGTGTGTTTCTTGGATGCAACAGAAGGATGGATCCTGTTTTCACATCCATTCTGCTAGTCACTGTCTTTTTTTTTTATTGGGGGGAATTCAGACCATTTATGTTGATAGATACCAATGAGCGGTGTCTATTGATTCCTGTTATTTTGTTGTTGTGGTGGTAGTGGTATGTTTTCCTCTAATGGTTTTCTGGTCTGGGTTCTTTTATTCTGTGTGTTTTCTTGGGTGTAGTTTATTTCATTAGGATGGAATTTTCCTTCAAGCACCTTCTGTAGGTCTGTATTTATAGATAGATAATGTTTAAATTTGTTTTTTAAAATGGAATGTCTTATTTTCTCCATCTATTGTGGCTGAAAGTTTTTCTGGATATCATTCTGGGCTGATACCTGTGGTCTCTTAGTGTCTGTAGATCATCTGTCCAGGCCAGGCCCTTGTGGCTTTTAGAGTCTCCATTGAGAAGTCAGGTGTTATTCTAATGGGTCTACTTTTATATGTTACTTGATATTTTTTCCTTGCAGCTTTTAATATTCTTTCTCTGTTCTTTACATTTAGTGTTTTGATTATTATTTGCTAAGGAGACTTTCTGGTCCAGTCTATTTGGTATTCTGTACTCTTCTTTTACCTTGATAGGCATCTCCTTCTTTAGTGATTTTATTCTATGATTTTGTTGAAAATATTTTCTGTGCCTTGGATTTGAGTATTATTCTCCATGCTTATTCCAACTATTATTAGTTTTGCTCTTTTCACAATGTCTCAGCTTTCCTGGGTGTTTGTACTAAGGATTTTTTTAGATTTAACCTTTCCTTTGACTGAGGTATCTGTTCCTACTATCCTGTCTTCCATGCCTGAGATCCTCTCCTCCATCTCTTGGATTCTGTTAGTGAGGCTTGCCTCTCAGGGTCCAGTTTAAGTTCCTAAAAGTTTCACTTTCAGATTTCTCTCAGTTTGGGTTTTCTTTATTGATTCTATTTCCAGGTGTTGAGCACTTTTGTTCATTTAAGTGTTTGTGTTTTCATGGATTTCTTTAGGGGATTTATTTATTTCCTCCTTAAGGTCCTCTATCATATTCATAGAGGGTATTTTAAGTTTTTTTTTTTTTTATCTGGTATTTCAGCTATGTTGCCTGCTGTGGTAGGGTTGATGAGCTCTAGTGGAGACATATTGTCCTGGCTGTTATTGTGTTTTTACACTGGTGTCCAGGCATCTGTGATTGTGAAGGTTGTAATTCTAGGTGCTGATATCTGGTCTTGTCTTTGTTGGGCGGGTGCTTTGTTCCCAAGTGTGGGGTGACTGTGTGTTGCCTGGTCCGAAAGTCTTTTGGAATCCTGATAGATGTGGCCACTGGTGGTTACAGGTAAGATGTATTTCTAGGTTTGGGGAGCTGACACTTAGGAGTGAGAATGGGCTGGAAGGGTGAGGGAGTGCACATGAGGAAGGAATGCTGGGTGCTCCATAAGGACCGGCTTAGTGCCCTGGGAATGGGGCAGAGGGTAAAGAGAGGCCACAACAGAAGGACTGCTATAGAGCTGGGGATGAGACTGGGGATTGGAGGACAGGAGGGAGAGGTGAAGGTCTGCAGTTGGCCTAGCTGCTTCCCTGTCTGGAGAGGTCTGTGGCTTCCCAGGGAGTGCCTGCTGGAGTTGGGGGCTGGGATAAAGCTATGAGTGCAGGGAGAGGAGGGGAGGATCGTGTGACCCACTGGAGATGGAGTGCGTGGGAAGGAGACTGCAGCAGGAATTCTGCTGCAGAGCTGGGGCTGGGACTGCAGGATCGGATTTGGAGCAGAGACAGAGGTGAAGATCTGTGGTTGGCCTACATACTTCCCCAACCAGAACGATTGCTTATTTATTAATGATGAAATGAAGTGGCTAGGACTAGCTTCTAAAAACCTAGTAGAACTTTATTAATTTTGGATATTATAAAGTCCAGTAAAATGTTGATTTTGAACCCTGTAGCTCGCAATGGAGCATGGTTTAGCATGCAGAAGACCATGGGTTCCGACCTCAGAACTTAAAACTGTCAATTTTGAAGGTTTGTGCTGTTATGAATTAACCAATATCTACTCAATACATACTTAGATTTTGTAGGATGTCTACTCGGTATGAATAAGAAAGTTCATTTGGTTCCAACTCTCTTGAGATGAGTGGCTTAAGCAGTAATGATAGAAGTTATACTTTACTCTCCTACTAGTCAGGCTTATTTACCATTTACACAATATTGATCAAATACTTATGAAAAGATAATTAGATAATTAGAACCCAGTTCATGAACATTAAGTTCTTATGTGTTTTTAACCACAGGGTTTTCTGTGATTGTTTTGGTCTGTTCCCAGGAAGTGATTCATGCTCATGAAAGGATAGGCCTTGTTCTCGCCATGTGGCTGTGCAGAGTGTGGATATGGTGGAAGAAAATCAATCCTCTCTCATTTCTAGTTGCTTTCCTATATGGGAGGATTATGTCACAGAGCCCTGAAGACTCAGCAGGCTCATTTTTGTAGCAACTTCTCTGTTGGGCGATGGCCAAGGAAGGTGTCTAGTTGCGCAGGAATCAGTGATGACTGGTGTACTGGAGCTGTTGGGACGTGGGTGGGCTCAACCTTCAGGAATGCTGGCATGGCCAAGAGAAGATTTTGAAGAAACCTAGGATCAGATGGGAACAGGCCAAAGAACTTTCTCAGCTGAAGGGTTCATTCCAGAGCCAAACTGCTGCCCGGGGAAGGCCAGCCACGTCATGGCACTGAAGAATTAGTACATTTTGGAACACTACCCCTGCCAGCAATTGGGAATATAGTGAACAGGCTATGACTTCCAGAAAGGGGACAGGGACAAGGCCACAGCAAGGTGTTGGATGCCTGCCAGGCGCCCTCTGATGGTTCTAGGCAGAGCTCCAGTCCAGGCAGTGGGCTGGGATTTTGAGCAGAAAATTGAGGCTGAAGTCTGGTTAGAGAAGAGGGTGTCAGCAATCATCAGACACCAGGCCTGTAATGGGAAGATGGATTCCAGACTCTTCACACTGCTATTAATCCCTGCCCTCGCTGGGCCTGAATGACATAAAGGGGAGCAGGGGTGGTGACCATAATTGGACAGGGAAGCAGGGATTGTGAGAGAGGACTCAGCTGAGAGGACTCTGGACAATGAATTCCTTGGATTTACTGACTAGTGTGTTAAGAGGTATACCTCCATTCAGCTTATCTTCACTTTTTTCTTTTCTACATTATATGATACTTAAAGGTAAGGACAGGTATACTCCTGGTATTTCTTGAGTGGGACACTGCATGAATGGTTGCAGAATGAAATCAATAAATAGATACTATAAGTGAAGTAGATTACTGCAGTTCTAAAAAGTCATGACAGATTCAAAATCTTATCAGCACTAACCAAGATTGTGATCCCCAGATTTCTTTTCTCTTAAACAAAATCCCTCTGTTGAGTGAATGAAAATATCTGCAAAGGACTTAGACATATTGACAGCAGTGGACCTATGGTAACAATAAAATCTCAGGTTGAAGAACAAGTCAGATGCCCTTCAACAGGAGAATAAACAATACTATAGCTGGGGTGTAGCTTAGTAGTTGGACACTGGCACATTGTAAACTGTGGGTTCCAAATCCAGCACTGAAGAAACAAACAAGCAAGGAAACAAAGCACACCCTGGTACTTTACATTGGAGTGATTACACAACAATGTAAGGGCAAGAGAAATCACTCCTCTCTCAAGTATGTTTCTCAGAAGAAAATTGAATGAAGTAAGAGAGACACAAAAGTTTGTATACTGCATCATTTAATTTATGTGCGATTCTAAAACTATGCAATTATACTCTGGTGACAGAAAGTAGATCAAGAGTTTCCTGGGTCTGTTAGTGAGGGTTGTTTGGAAGAGACACAGGAGAAGTTTTTGAGATGACCACAGTGTCCTTTATCTTGGTGTTGGTGGTGCTTAGATGGTATACATTTGTGAGAAGGTAATGAAATACATAGCTAAAATTAGTGAGTTTTATTAAGTCGAGCCCACATGCCAATATAATTGTAGCAAGGGACAAGACTCAACTGATAAAGTGCTTGTGCCTCAAGCATGAAAAAATGTGTCCAGATCTCCAGCACCCACATAAGTAGCTTGGGCATAATGTCACAATGCTAGGGTTGGGGTAGAAACAGGAAGATCCCCAGGACTTGCTGATCCTACAGTTGCCATGAATTGGTGAGTACCAGCTTCATTGAGAAACCCGGTCACAACATAAAGTGATTGAGGGAAATGCCTTATGTTGACTTCTGGCATTGATGCTCTCTCTCTCTCTCTCTCTCTCTCTCTCTCTCTCTCTCTCTCTCTCTCTCTCTCCTTATTGGATTGAAATTTTCCTAAGATATTACATACATGTCCAACTTAGTTTCTACCTCTCTCCACAGTGGGCTCAATGTTGTTTTGCTAGCGTAAAATTTGTCTTTATTTTTGAAGATCTTCTCCACAGTGTTGGATAGGGAGGCCTCTTCCTCCTCATGGATACTTGTATTTATTTCAACAATGCCCTCATTTGCTGGCCACTCTGCTTCCTCATCACAGTTTATGCCACTGGACTTTGCAGGCTCACCCCTTGATAATCTCATCCATCATTTATAAACCTGGTGATTTCTAGAACTTTGGTTCTGTACAAGATCTACCCACATTCATTCTGAATTTACAACCAACTGCTAAGTCTGATGTCTAAGCCACAGTCAATATATCCCAACTTGGCCCCCAGAGTCTCCTCTAGTTGCCTGCCCAGTAGATCTATTTCTGCCACACTGGTCTCTATCGGAGGCGGACATCTTAACTCTGTATCTAGTTAAGTCCAAACCTTGGAGGTGTCTTTGATTTATTTCACAAGCCATTAACCATTTCAATAAAGTTCTGTTGATCCTATATCAAAACAACATATCTAGAAGCCAATCATACCCACAAGTTTTAATTATAATCCAAACTGTGGTTGTTTTGGACCCACATTCTTGGTTCCCCTTGATGTCTTTTTGATGAGTAAATAGTTAGGTTGGTACTCTTCTTTAGTCTGATTTCAACATGAAAGCCAGCATAAATCTAACAAAATGCAGACAAGGCCATGCCGCACTGTAGGAAACAAGTATTGTCAGTCCAATGCTATAAACCAGTGTCCCTACAATAAAGTAATATGAATGTCTGGACTCCTATTTATCCTTTCGTACCCCCTGTTTAACTACACTGGCTAGCTTGCTCTTACTGGGATTCACCAGGAACCCCCCTCCCCCCCGCCCCATCTCAGGATCTTTGCATTGCCTTTCCTCTCTGTGTGATGAACAACTCTCTCTCTCTCTTTCTCTCTCTCTCTCTCTCTCTCTCTCTCTCTCTCTCTCTCTCTCTCTCATATCTGCACACTCCTTCCTGTTCTTCCAGGACCTCTCCCAAAGGCCATTTTCTTAGCAAACCTCTCTCACAGACTCTACCCAAGACTCAGTCCCTCTGATACCTTCTGAGGCTCTTTATTTTCTTTCTTGTTTTGTTCTATTTTATCATTTTATTGATCTCCCCCTCTCTCCGTGTGCTTGCATGCATGCATGAGTGTGTACCTGTGTGTGCTTCTACATGTATGTGCTTGTACACATATGGGTATGAGCGTGCATGCCTGTGGAGGTCAGAGTATGACCTGAAATGTCATTCTCCAGGCACGTTCCACCTTTTATTTGAGACAGGGTCTCTCATTGGCCTGGAGCTTTATAAAGGAAACCAGGTTAGCTGGCTCCCACAGATCTGTTTCCACTTCCCATCTCACCAATTCAGGGATTATATGCATGAGCCACCATTCTGAGCTTTTGAGATGGGTTCTGGTGATTTGAAAACAGGCCTTCACACTTTTGAGGTAAGCATAGCCATCGCCCTCACTCCAAGTTTTATTATTTTCCCTAGACTCTATACACTATTCTGTGTATTCTACTGTGCATTTTTGTACACTTTCCTCCATGTGAATGCAAACTCTTTGAGTCTTTGTTCATTTTTTGTTGTTTTATATGGTATCTATACCACACATTTAGCATATAGATTGTTAATTAGTGAAAGAGAGAAATGCAGCTTGAGGAGACTAAATGAATTGAGAAGTATCATTTAAAAGGGAATTATTTTAAAGAGAGATCAATGTCCTGGATTTTGATGTAGTTCTTTTTTTTTTTAGTTTTTATATATTTGAATTACAAATAAGATTGAATTACATGATAATCCCAGTTCCCTTCTCCCTCCCTTCCTCCTCTACCATCCCCCAACTAAAATCCTACCTATGTCTTTTCTTCTAATCTACACCTGACTCAACCTTTCTGCTCCCTCATGACCTCTGCATCCTTCCTCTTCTTCCCTTCTCATTCTCATAGCTCCCTCCCCCTCTTCCCATGCTCTCAATTTGCTCAGGGGATGGTGACCCTTTCCTCTTCTCCAGGGGACAAAGTTTGTCTCTTTTAGGGTCT
This sequence comes from Cricetulus griseus, assembly GCF_003668045.3. Classification (NCBI taxonomy): domain Eukaryota; kingdom Metazoa; phylum Chordata; class Mammalia; order Rodentia; family Cricetidae; genus Cricetulus; species Cricetulus griseus. The sequence continues at coordinate 430,931,269 of NC_048595.1, read as the reverse complement.
TCCTTGTTTACTAGTATCTCTGGCAGTGTGGATTGTAGGATGGTAATCCCTTACTCTATGTCTAAAATCCACATATGAGTGAGTACATTTGATGTAGTTCTTATACAATAACATCATCCCAAAACACATTCCAGGGACACTAATATGCATTTATGTTAGAAATGTTCGACATTGGTGAGATGGTTCTACACACCAGTTACCCCTTTTAAAGATGGTTGACTTTAACAAAGTATTCTTGAACATTTTTCCAAGTATGATCACAAAGTTGTTAAGAAATTTCCTAGCATTGGTAGGGCAGTTCGTGATCACTGCTGATAAAAGAATAGCCAATCTACCTCAGCTTTGGTAATGCAATATATATATATATATATATATATATATATATATATATATATATATTGAAAAGATGCTATGTAATGATAAAATTCATACGGCATTTCACCCTGGTTCCCCTACACAGAAGTGCTATGTGATGAGATAAAAGCTGGAAACTTACATTAGAGGTGTAGTGCAATTTTAGAGTCCTTGTCTGACATGTCCAGGGTCTGTGTCATTCCCTAACATTGGAAAACAGAAAAAGCTAGGAGATTGTATTCCTGTACCATACACTTGTTTGGGTATGTTACTTGAGCTTAAGATTTGCAGCACTGTAAAAAATGAAAGAACAAATACTGTATGGGTTTGGAGCAGGTGACTTAAGCTGACACACAAATAAAACAATAATTTTGTCATAGTCTTGTGATCAAAGATAATAGTTTTCTAGTGACTATAAGCTTACTCAGGTGTGCCGTTTGTTCAGTGTGTCGTAACACACACTGCTTAGGTCTCCAGACCATGCAGGCTTACTTGGTAATTACCTTATTGAAAGGTAGATTGCTTATTGTTTGGATGTCAGCTCCCTGAGAATTTGCCAAGCAACCCTCAGTCAACTGGGAATTACCAGCAATACTTGCCTAGTGAAGGCGCCTACATTTTTTCATGTCACATGTTGAAGCTGCGGTGGGTAAACTGGTTCAGAAAAAAGAACTTCATGCCATGCTACGGCAAGCCTCTGAGGAACCACCCCCCTGACTGGTTAGGGGACTATTAAGGACAGCATTTTCTCTGAGGCTCTCAGAGTCTTCAGCCCAGAAAACAATCTGACATTTGCCCTCTCTCAGTCTCCTTTGCTTGGTTCTGCTAGTTCCATATTCCAGGCATTGCTTGCGTGGGACTGGAGAGATGACTCCATGGCTAAAGTGTTTGTCATGCAAGTGTGAGGAATTGATTTTGAATCTCCCAATCCATTTTAGTTGGATGCAGTAATGGACACGTGTAATCCTAGCTCTCCCACGGGGAGATGAACAACAGAAGTAATACAACTGTAGTAAGCTCAGTCAAGCTGGTCTTCCTGTGTTGTGGAGAATACCAGAAAAACTCTGTCTCAAACAAGGTGGAAGGTGAGGACCAACACCCGAGGTTGACCTATGACCTCTACATGTGTATGATATCATGAGAATGTTCACATTTCTACATTTAAATGTGTGTGCAAAGTAGAGAATGGGAAGGATCTGGGAGGCATTGGGGGAGGGGAAATATGATAAAGTTATATGGTATGAAATTCTTAAATAATAAACATTTTAAAAAAGGAAATCACATGTATCTAAAAAACTTGAATACAAACAGGATATCTATGAATTTATATGTTTATCATTACATATCTATCATCGATTTCTGTGGTTTTTGTGACAATATTTCCCTCCTCTCCTCCACATCTTGTACTTTGGTACCATGGATAATTGACTCCAGGAAACTATAGAGACACAAAGATCTTCAGATGATCAACCCTCTATAGAAAATAGTGTTTTTCTTATATGTAACCCATATAAAGCTGTCAGACATGTCCATCATCTTGGCATTGCAACACCACATTGTCATCTACAAAGTTTGTGCTTGTGAACTGCTTAGCCTTGTTACAAAAAGAGATTTTAAAAAAAATCTCAGAATATGTTAAATACATATATAATTTTGTGTTGGAGCCATAGTCATAGCTATCCTTGGCCACAAGTCCTCTGCAGCCACAACTGATATGCTTACTTCAATGATCTCTAGGTTTATTTCTAATACCTAATATGTTGTGAATTCCGTGTAAATGGTAGTTATATTATATTGTTCAGGGAGTAATGATAAGAAATAGTTTGTACATATTCATTATAGCCATATTTATTTCAAGTATTTTTGATCTGGGGTCATTTGAATTTGCAGATGTAGACTCCATAGATGCTAATGGCCAAGTGTGCATTTTTCTTTTTTGCCTGCAAACTAATCTTGGGGGTGTTTCTTAGCTTTCTATGGTGAGGGGTAGTTACAATGTGGCGGCAAGCTCATTGGCTTGGAATCCACTTCAATTCTGCATATTATTTAGCTAATTTATTTAAAACAAGAGAAAAACGTAGTTTCTTAAACTGCAGGCTTTATTTCAGAACTAAAGAAAGAAAAATGCATATAGGGGCACTTGGCATGGATTACTCATTAGATGTGGCCAATAGCAATAATTATTGAGGTTTATTATCAACTCAGTTCAAGCAGCAATCGGATTAGATAGACTGACATTTCAGTTGACAGGGAAACTTTTCTAATCCCCTGATCCCTCTGATGCTTAGCTTCTTCATTTATAAGCCTCAGGTATACTGAGAACACAGCATTATACCCAGAGAGCAGTAAAGATTAGTAATTGTCCATAATGTTCTCCGTTGTGAAGTTTAGGAGGCCAGGACCATCCAACAGATGATCAATCATTCTAATTAATTATTCTAAGCACAAGGGTATGCGTGAGCTAGTGGAAGAATTTACTTACAACAGAAGAAGTACAGTTTAGTTGATGAGGTACACTACTTCATGTCTAGGGCACAAAGCCTGAGCTTTTTATAGAGAATGAGGTTTTGAGTTAGAAGACTTAAGGACTTAAACCCATGACTACATCTATGGTTTATCAGGTGAATCCTTGAGCAATCAAGTTAAGTTGATGCTTAGGTTCCTTATCTATGAAATAGTTGTGAAAAAGAAAAGAAAAAGCAGGTGTGTAAAAGGCAGCAATATGTGTAACTCTTTTTTACTGAGCTCTGTATAAATGTTAGTTATTATTTTAGTTATTATTCTTAGGGGCTATAAATTGAAATCTTACATACGAGGTAAATAATTAGGTACCTAGCTTATGAGGAATTGAGTGAGGTTACAATAATCTTAGGAAACTTCCTAGAGGAAGTGGACCAAAATATAAGCATCAAGGAAAGGATGTAGCTTAGAGAAAGGCAAAGAGGAACAGGTTTTCTACTGTGACCAGCAGCAAAGACACAGACCTGGAAATTAGAGGCACCTACGCAGCATCCACAAGGAGCCCAGATCCCTGGATGCTGGACTAGTAGGAGAGAAGTGGTAGCCAACATAGGGTGATGCCTGGGGAATGCGGTGGCTTCATGTCACTTGGTGTGAGGTCAGATGCCCCATGATTTCATTCTAGAGTCTGCAACTTACAAATAATTTCATTGTAATATTAAGCAAATCGGATTTTCTTTAGGGAATGTGGCCTCCCTGTCAGAAATATTCTAAGATATAAATGGGTCAATACATAGAAAATGCATAGCCATGTGACTCCCACCTAGTGATTAATCCTTGGAAAAATGCCAGACATTATCTGATGTGTTTAATTAATTGACCTTTTAAATTCATATTTGTCCTTATTAATTACCATACAACTAAAAATGATCACTCATCTCATAAATAAGAATATCGAAAAGTACTCAGAATTGTAGATGCCAAATAAATCAACTGCTTCATTTTCCCGGATCCCCTGTGACCACATACCTATAAATTTGTTTTTCCATAGTTTTAGGCATGATACATAAAAAGTTTTAGTAGAAAGGACTATGCATATTTCTTTACTAGTTTTGATAAATATGAATTCTTGAATATATATCTTAAGTTTTATGACAATTGTATAATTTTCAAGGGAGGCTTCATAAAATACGTTTAGTTTTTGTATGAAATATTGAAGAATGGGGATGGACACGGCACCTCAATCAGGATGGCTTCAGCCTTAGGGATTTTGGCACTGTATGGAGATACTTTTGGTTATAAAACTGTTGGCATCCAGGGGTAGAACCCAGGAATGCCGCCAAACACCCTAACTACACAGAAAATTATAAACCTCCCACAAATGATGAGTCCAGAAAGTCAGTAGCTTCAGGGTTGAAAACGTCTGACCTAGAAAGTCTCGCTTGTCCTCGCCTGAGCTGCATTGATGGGATGTCATCAAAGGTACTCCAAATACATAGTGAGGTGTTAGGTGATGTGACCTGGCAGTTATCCACCTTTATTTCTTTGTGCCTGTGTCAAGCCATGATATACCTATTTTTACCACCAAAAGTAAATAGAAGGTTCTGGAAAGTCTTCAGTCAGCAGGAAGTCACTGTGCATGTTTAAGTTGGTACAGTTGGATGGCTCATCGTAATTTAGTGGTTAATTGCAGAATTAGCAATAACTTGAATATTTTAATTAGAAACTCTTCATTCAACAACTCATGAGCATCATCTATTGGGTATCATATTTTCCTAGGTGCTAGGTGCTGTTTGATGAACTCAGAACTGTGTACCCACTGAGAGAAAAAGTCCTGCTAATTTTCATAATAAAACACTTTTTTTGTTAAGAGACAGATGGCCATTTCAGATAGGTTAAACTGTGAGAAAGTATATTCTGAACTTTATGAAGTATGATTAACATTGTCCATGATATTGAATCATATTAAATGAACATTCCTTTTAAAATAATGTATTATTTGTATTGTAGATACTACTTTGGAATAATTCCAGGACTGAACAGTTACAGGACTCTGAAATTTGACCATCCTAAGTATGAATAGAAACTTTATTTTGTAATATGGATTAAGCAAAATAAAAATGCAAAAATATAATTTCCCAATTGCTATAAAGTCTAAACATTTTGTGTGCTAACACAATGCCAGTAGTGGAAAATTCTAGATTTGATCCATTGTGAAGGGCTAAATCAAAGAAAAGGCATATTAAAATATGGTATAATTTATGGGTAGGCTGTGTATACATGAAACATAAAAGAATTTGGTGTTTAGGCTTGAATCCCATCCCCTAGATATATCATTATGTATATCTCATTTTTGGGGATATGTGAGTCATATCCCCAAATCTGAAAAAAACATCCCAAACACTTCTGTTCCCCAGCACTTTGAATAACATATATACTCAGTCTTTTATTGATCTCCATTGTATATTTTCCTGCACAAAAGATATATACTTTGCAACTCTTGTATATGATAAAATTAAAGAAAGAGAATATGTTTTGAATGCCTTGGAAAAACTACATAATACTGGATTGGATTGTATGTATACATTTACATAAATATATATTCAGATTTGTAGACATATGTTTATGTGATGTTCTTTTGCATCCATTAGATTATATTTTTCATAAGACTCTAGAGCTAGATCTCTTTTCTCATTAAAGTTTTTATTAGTTGGGAATTTCATATGATGTGTTATGACCATATTCATTCCTCCCCCAACTCATTTCAGACACATCCCATTCCACAGTCCCCTAATTTTTTATTGTCTTTTTTTTTTTTTTTACCTACCAAGTCCAATTTCTGATGCCCATATATACTCGAATGTTTATCTACTGGAGCATGGTTGACTTATCAAGATGACACTTGTAATGAAAGCTGACTCTCCCACTGACCACTAGCAGCTTTCACTTGCCAATAACTCTTCAGCTAGGGATGGCAATTCATGCCTATCTCTCCTTTCCAGGCTGAGAATTTGTCTGGCTTGAACTTGCACAAAGCTTGTGCCCACTGTCACATCTACCATGATTTTGTATGTGCAGCTCCCCTCTTATAGATGAAGGACACTATTTCCTCATAGTAATCCTCCACCTCTGACTCTTATAGTCTTTTTTGCACTCTCTTCTATAGTGGCCCCCAAGCCTTAGGAGGAGGAGATGTGATGTAGATATTTTGTTTAGGGCTGCTTTTTCCAAAATCTCTTATTATCCTATTAGCCAGTTGTAGATCTCTGTGTTACTCAACATCTGTTGCAAACAGAAACTTCTTTGATGAGGCTTGAAAGATGCTTTATTCTATGAAAGTAGTGAGAAGTCATTAGAAGTTGGTTTAATACTATGGCCACTTAGGACAATAGTAGTAGTAGATTCTCCCCTCTGTCCTGTGACATGTCTAGTTTCAAGTTTGTGGCCTGACAATGGTGCCAGGTATGGGTTTCATCTAGTGGGGTGTACTTTGAATCCAATTAAAAGTGGCGCCACTATTGCACCATGGGTGTGTCTTGCCAAGACAGTCTGTAGATCACAGAATCCACAGCTGGGTAAGATTGACGATTGCTTCTCTCCTTCACTAGCATGCATAGCTCTTTCCAGCATTGTGAAAGCTAGCCAATAGGGATGAAGCCTCTAGGTCTGTACTACCTTGACATCCCCATGCTATGTGACTCAAGTATGTGGTGCCTTCAGCAATAGAGTATTACTATTATATTCTGGAGGAACACCAATAGCATTGGCAATGACCTATGTTGTTTGGGGGGTCTGTGAGACCTTACTAGTCAGTGATCCTCAAACAGATAACCCATTCCCAGCACTGGGTTTTTTTCTTATTTGTTAGTTTCTGATTTCTTGGAGTGGCATTGCCATCTTGTTATAGGGTAACTCCATTTTAACTCTTTTTATATGCATATGTATGTTTATATGGAAGCTCCTATAATAGTAGGTAGGTTTCCATATGATGTTTTTGAAAGTCATTCACTCTTTTAAAAATTAAGGTTTTAGGTTAGTGTACAAAGTAATGGGGTTAATCATAGTATTTTCACACATATGTGTTATACTCTTAATCATTCCGCTTCTCCATGCTCTTCCTTCTCTCCAGTTGGCTCCCCCTTTTCCCCATTAGTACCCATTTGCCCCATTGACCCATTTGTTTTTTCTTTTCCCTATATTCACTATCCTATTTCCTACTCCTCTTAATATCTCTTCCTCCCTCTTAGGTCTACTTTCTAGTTTCATGACCTATAGACAAGCATGTAAAAACATACACACATAGATATGCATATATTATATATAATTATACATATAATTTTAACTTTAGGTTTTCCATTTGAAAGAAAACATGTGTTACTTGTCTTTCAGGCTCTGGCTTATTTCACTTAGCATAATGATTTCCAGTTGCTTCTATTTTCCTGCAAATAGCAGATTTCTATTTTCTTTATAGCTAAACAGAATTCCATTGTATCCAGGTACCACATTTGTTTAATCCACTCATCTGCTGAGGGACATCTAGGCTGGTTCCACTTCCTGGTCACTGTGACTATTGCAGCAATAAACATAGATGCCTTGCTCACTTTGACTTTCTGAATTCTAGTCAGTTCTTTGTCTATAATTCCCTAATCTTCCACTATCATTGATATAATTCTAAGAGTTTCTTAAACTCTGTACAGTAGCCCTGAATTAGAGCCATGTGTAAATTTTGCCTACAGCAAAAAGTGAGGACTGAATTCTTTTGGTTCCATGTAATTTACTTATTATTGGTAGATGTCAGAAAACTCACAAAGGAGAGCCCGAGATGCCAAGGTATAAAATAGGTAGTGGTAAAAAACACAAGGTACAGTGGTGGGCAGCCCATGCCAGCCACTGAAAGAGAAGTTTGTGCTGATGGTGACTTAGCCTCTGGTGACACTTGTAATCCAAAAGAATGTTCATTATGAACATTATAGCATGGTTCCTTCACAAGGCACTTATGGAACATGCCAGAACCTAGATGTGGTAAAAACGCTTACACACATATTTAGCTTGGATGTCATACTTTCAAATGCTCAGAGCAATATTTTTTAAAAGTTACTATTTGGTTGAAAACATGCAAATCATATTCCTGTATAATAATTTCCTATGTTTAAAATTGCTTTCTCCTTGGGTTTTCATTGACATGAGCAGAACTTTTTTCTTAATTATAAATTCATGTGAAAGAGATGATAGTTGTGATCACTTTTCAAATTGCTAATGAAAGCGTCCCACCCCCTCCCCTTAGCTCAGTAGTCTTTGCCTGAGAAACCAATGTGGCTTCTCTGTTCAAAGAACTATGAAAAAACAGAAAATGATGCTTTTCACTTATTTGCATTTAAATAAGGAAAATTGTACCTTTAAATATACAGATACACATTTGTAGCTGCTAAGTTTGAAATGTGGAAGCAGCCAACCAAAATAATCCTTATGAAAGAGAGCCAAGTCAGGGTGGTTTAGTGACATTACTGAAAATAAGCTTATGCAGATTAATTACTGACTTAGGGATACACAACGTCAAGACATCTTCTGACCTGAAGTGAGCACTTTAATCCTTATTTTAAGCTGTAAAATGGCTTCTTTTTGACTAGGACAAAATTAAGCATCAAAGACTGCAGTCAGCCCTCTTGTGGCAGGTATAGATAGTGATGACAATGATCTAAAAACAGGGCATGCTCTTCAGAGTAAAAAATTAGGTTTCTCTTAACTCTAGATTTATGAATGCAAATTAAAAAATAACTGCAGGTATTTGAAATTCTACGGCGTAATATAAGCAACTGGACTTCACAGTAAGAAGAAATGCCTTTTGATGGTTGCTGCTGGACCTTTTGGGCTCCTAGTCTGCAGAAGTCTATGGCACAGAATTATTATACAAGGAGCAAAAGAGTGACTTATAAATACACTGAATGCTTCCTGGCCTTGGCATCTGTTCTGACCTTCAAAACTTTTCCATTTAAAAACATCTGGATTTCTTCAAACAAACAGGTTTTTTCCTTGTATTTTCTTCCTCTTCTGTTTCATTTTGTAAATTCTAAGTATCATTTCTGCTTTCAACTTGTTATCCGTGGTAATAGTTGCCTTTCACGTTCCGTAACAGCGTCACAGTTCCTCATGGTGATCCTGTTTCTGGAATTCCAGTGTGATCTTCTTTCAGTCATTGATAGATTTGTAATTGAGTGCCTGCAATATGGCAGTAGCTATTTTATGTGCTAGGGACAGGAGGGTAAAATGACGATTCCACTTCCATGGATCTCACAATGCTGATAGAGACCTCGGTGAAACACATATATAAAATGTATACATGTGTGTGCATGTCTGGGTAATACAGAAGAAAGGGCAGGCAAACGATTCAAAAGTAGTGGATGGTGTACAGAAAAAAAAATCACTTCAAAGGATGAGCAAATAAATGCCAGTATCCTGAGACAGAGCCGACTGAGAGTTGCAGTTGTGGATCCAGTGGATACAGTTACAGACATGGATAAAAGACAAGCCACTATATATGATGACCAAGAAAAGAAGTGTGATGGAAGTCACTGGCCACAGGGTAGCAGGGTGTTCTTGGTCTGATTCTGCTCAGTAGGGGAGTCACAGCTGGGGGACAGCGTGGTTTTTGCTGTGTTGGTCTAGAGACTGTGGTTGCTGGGACTGGAGTGATGGCAGTTGTGACACACAGAAGTCAGATTCGAGACAGTTTTAGACAGATATAGGGAGTGCATGAATGAAAGAGTTGGTGTGTGTGTGTGGGTCGAGGCAACCTGGAGGTTTTGACCTCTGAAATGTCTTGAGCTGCCATGGAATTAACAGCTGGAGGGGGCCGGGGAAGAAGGGGATTCTTTCAGTGGGGTCCCCCAATAGCTTCATTATGGACTCATTGTGTTTGACGTGTTGCATTGACTAATACTGGAGTCTGAAGTGGGGTCTAGGCAATATACAGATTATCTGTAATCCCATGACCCTAGAGACTCCATCTGAATAAGAACAAAATGTCCAAGGATAGAGTCTCAGAGCACTAGAACACAGAGATGTTGGAAAGACGAGGAACCAGTGATGGAAACAGTCAGAAATATAGAAGGGCCATCAAAAGAGAGAGTTGTGACCAAGGGGGGAAGAAGTCAAGACTGAGTGTTCCATTTTAACAAGACAAGTGGTGCAAAACAGGGAAGAGTGCAACACTTGATGGAGGAAGAAAAGGTCATTATGGGGATGGAGAAATGGCCCACTGGCTAAGAGCATTTTCTGTTCTTCCAGAGGACCTGGCTTTGGTTCTCAGCATCCATATAGTGGCTCACAAACATCTGTAACTTGAGTTCCAGGGGATGCAACACCCTCTTCTAGCACCACAGGCACCAGGCACACACACAATATATATGTGTACATGAAGGAAAAACACACATATACATAAAATAAAAGTAAATGTATTTTTTCCCAAATGGTCATTCAATTATATGTGACACCCTATGCATTCATCACTTTCAAGGCTGCTTGCTCCAACCATGTCCAACGGAGCTCTGACTGTCTTCTCCCAGGTGTGATTGGACAGTGCCTTGCTCAAGGTTTGCCTGTATACCTCTGTCTTCTGCCCCGATGCTCCAGGACAGGTCATGGATATGAACCTTCTCAGCTCCTACACAAGTACAGACTGTAGCAGAGGGCACTGGATGTTTACATGGCTGCTACTGACCAAGGGGGATTGGAATCTGTGGATTGACCCTTTGACTAGCTCTGAGATGCATCAGACTAGTTCACTTAGACAAGAGAACACAGATTTCATCTCTGTCCTTCCTGTTAGCTTCTAGGTAGGTCATCGTAACACAAAACTACCATAGTATAGGCTGCCTTCAATGCTCACAAGTATATTGTATGTCAGCTGAACTCCCTCAAAGTACCCCCACAGACATCCTCTATCTGCCTGTAGAGGCAGAAATGTGCTATTATAAATCCTTTTGGCCAGAAGGGGTGGCAGTTCAGCTTGGTAGAGTGTATCCTGCCTGAGAATGTCTGCCTGCCTCACAGGGAGAGGAGACACAGACCTGGCAAGAGTAAAAACTCACCCTGTGCCAGGCCCTGGACATGGGGCTGTTGAAATGGTGCCCTCTTGCACGGCTACTCTTTCTGTTACGTGAACAAATGAGCTGCTTAGCTTCAGCCTGAACTGTGGTTAAACATTTGAGTCGGTGTCTCTCTGGGGTTTCACTGTGAACTTTACAACATGCAAATTATAGCTTTTAGGCACTTCCCACTATTCCCCAGATAAAAGCCATGGAGCCAAAAGCATTGCATTTTAGCCTCATGAGAAAGTGAATTATATGATTTTTATCTACCCTCCCATTTCCCACTCAGATGTGAGGCTGACAGCTCATTTTAGAGACTCTAGGATCCCCTGAGTCTGGGATGGATCCCTGCAGCCCATCTTGTTCCGTCTTTTTTTTTTTTTTTTTTTTTTTTTTTTTTTAGGTTTTTTGAGACAAGGTTTCTCTGTGTAGCTTTGGAGCCTAGCCCGGCACTCGCTCTGGAAACCAGGCTGGCCTCGAACTCACAGAGATCCGCCTGCCTCTGCCTCCCGAGTGCTGGGATTAAAGGCGTGCACCACCAACGCCCAGCTCTCTCCTGCCATCTTAACTTTGGTCCAACCCCACTGACACACATTTTCTCTTTGATAGTAGTTACACTCCCAGGCTCTAAGCAGCATCCCTGAATTTTTTGAAGAGAATCCCCTTCTTCCCTATAACTTAGCATCTTCCTGTCAGTGCCAAGAGCCAGGGCTGTCTTTCTTCTCCCTGGGAGAAATTTGTTGTTGTTTGTCTTTTATTGGAAGGGTTTCATCACTGCCATCTGCTGCCTCCTTCCGGTGCTGGATGAAGAAGGTTGAGGAGGAGACAGGCTCACATGGAAGGAAGCCTTACAGATCCACCCAGGCCAGAAAGTAACTCTCGATTCTCATGCATTTTCTTACTTCCAGCCCTAGTTTAACTCATCAAGGCAAAGGTCTTTGGTTGGGTTTTGGCTAAGTTGCTTTAGTAAGCTGTGTAAGGTGTGTGTGTGTGTGTGTGTGTGTGTGTTCACATGTACGCGTAGCAGAGGGTGATGGACGGCATAAACACGGATAAACTTAGATTAGAGAAGAAACAATGGAAAACTGTGAAAAAGAGAGCAGAGAAATGAAGATTTCCCAACCCCCCAAGCGAAAGCATACTACACACGTTATTTTTCCTTTTATTTGTCCATCAGGGCAGGCCCATCTTCCCTCCTCCTCCCTGCTTGTCCTCAAGTGAACTGCAGTCGGGACTGCCCTTTGCCTCTCTCTCCTCTGCTTCTCTCCTTTATTTTATTTATTTTTTTATACTGAACACAGTCTGTTCACCCTAGCCCAGGCTACTTACTCTGATTCTTTGTCACTTACGTCTTCAGGTCATCCCTGCAATCCCTGCAGCCTCCAGTCCTCTAGTCTAGAATAATCCAAGTGGACTGCTCAAGGTTTTGGTTTTTTTTTTTTTTTTTTTTTTTTTTTTTTGTGTGTGTGTGTGTTTGGAAAGTTGCATCCTGGGCTCTATTGTAGGTTGGTCTCTTCATGGCTATCAACTGGGATTTTTCACCCTCCCAAGTATGTCTGGTCTGCTTTGTCCCAAACTCCTGGCCATAGATTGTTTTGAGATTGCCCAGCAACTAGACAGCTCCATGGTTCAGTAGAAGTGTTGGATTGCCAACCAACAAATGTAAAAAGAAAAAACCACCAGCAATCAAAGTGGAGCAGCAAACAGTGAAAAAGGCCCAATGGTGGAAGCAAGGGTTTCTGTGTGAGAGATGTCTTTTTCCATCCATAGCTCTGCAGAGGAGAGGAAGGTTGTCTTTTTCAAGCTTTGCTCCCGTCTCTACTTTCCAGAGCAGCTGGAGATTCAGAGATGTCTCTTCTTCTCTAGCCAGAGAGTAGCCAGAGCAATGGCCTGGGAGTGACTTTAGACACCAGTGTTACCCAATGGGACTTTATTTTGAACTGAAATGTAGAACTTGTGCCAGGCACCAGTGTTCCGAAAGATGAGCAGAGAAGTGTCAGCAGCATTTGGATCTGGCAGGCTAGAGCTAGGGTGGGCCAGAGTGAGGCTGCCAGGTATCTAGCTTGGGCATTAAAGAGTAAGGTGATGACAGGAGTGAACAAAAGAAAGGGCAGGTTGGAGCAGGGCAGGGTGGGGAGGGTGGAGGATGGTTTGGTTCCATCCTCCTGGTAGGTGTTGAGTGGCATGCTACCCGAGGCATCCAAGTGGAGATTCCAGAAAGGGTGGATAGATAGTTCAAGGGTTTGCTAGAGATTTCAGAACCAGAAACCTGGATCTGGGAGTCATTGGTATTCGTGGAGGTGTTGCTGACTTGCCTCTGACCCCTGATTACCTAATCTGGATAAGGAGGATAAAATAGTTACTTTGCCAAATTCATGGGATTGTGGCAACTTTCAAGCATGATGACTTAAAAGGAAGGGTTTTGGCACGCAGTAGGATGCAATAGCAAGTTCTTAGCATATTTAGTAATTATTGTATGCACATGACCCCTTAGAAGTAGGGAGTGGACAGTACACTTCCTGCCCGCCCCCTCAGGGAGCTTGTCTCTAATAACTGGAGACCCGGGAAGAGAATATTTCCCTCAAAACAATGAAGAGTGTGAACCAAGGGACTTTAGCAGACCAAAGGGGTCCAGCCTGGTGGAGAAACTGTGGCATCCTTAGTTCCTCTCGTTGGAAGATTTTGTGGTCTCACTGTGCATGAGGCTTAGTGGAGATGAAGACCATGAGCTTCTTGTCCCAAACATCATGGGCCTTGTGGCAGTTCCAATGGAACATTAACTTCCAAGCTGGGGACCAGTGCAAATCCATTTCTGGTCATCATCAGGATAGCACCTGGGTCACCACTTGAAAAATGAGAGAAATCTTCATACAGCCAGTCACAGCTACTAAGTCTCATACAATATCTGCATCTGCTCAGTGGTGAGCCAGCCGAGGGGATGGGTACTGAGACTGGATATACAGAAATCCCTACTCCCTGAGGACACATCTGATTGCTTAATCAAATATAACACCATTTCTTTAGGGTCAGTGTGTGTGTGTGTGTGTGTGTGTGTGTGTGTGTGTGTGTGTGTGTGTGTGTTATTCTTACTTTTTTTTTTTTTGAGGTAGGCTTTTACTATGTAGCTTAGGATGATCTTGGGCTTGAGATCCTCCTGCCTCTGCCTCCTGAGCTCTGAAATTACACACAGATACCACCATGCCTGGCAAGGTTATTTTTAAACGATGCCCCTGAAATGGCTAACTTAGACCTGCCCCTTCTCCTGCTGGGCTTTGAACTTTGATTTCACTCTTTCTTTGGGGACATGAACAGAGTTTCATGGCTGACCACATGTGGGCTGGAATCAGAACTTCCTGTCCAGGGGGGATGTTTTTTCCAGCATCAGTACTTTCCACAGGGCCACATGAGAATGGGGGTCACAGGAGTAGGAAGTAAATAATAGATACACAGGACATATCCAGGCAGAGCCTGCCACAGCATTCACATGCTCACTCCATCCCCAGTTTTCTTATGATTTCCAGATTGATTGCCTTTCGTGGAGTCAGCAGCAAGGCCATGACACAAAGGTGTTAGAAGGAGCCTGAGGAAGTGGCTTTGTGTCAAAACCACACATCCCCTCTCAGCGACCTCCTTCCGGCTTAGCAGCTGGAAGATGGAATTCTGTCTCTATTGCCCTCCCCAGTGTCTCCCTCTGTCTCCCTCCATCCCTTGCCTCTTTTCTCTCTGCAAGTCATTGTTTAATGTCTAAAGTCTTCACCCCTTCCAGTGGGATTTGCCACCTACCTGGAGAGAATGTGTAAGCCACCCAAGCATGGAAAACGGAGGCAGCCACACCTGTCAGGCTTTGGCATCCAGAACATCTGAGCCTTGTGTGGAGCTATTCTGCTCTGATGTTCATTGTGCAACCGGCCTTGGAATGGATTGTTAAGAACTAAACTTACGATAGATTTTAAAACCTGCCTGTGTGTGTACTTAGTCTTGTGTTACACTAATCTCGCTGGTGCTCTTATTCCCTCCCTGCTTCCTCTCAACATCCTAATTTTATAAGGTGATGTTTATGTCACTGACCTTTTAAATCTCTCTCTCTCTCTCTCTCTCTCTCTCTCTCTCTCTCTCTCTCTCTCTGTGTGTGTGTGTGTGTGTGTGTGTGTGTATGTGCGCGCGCGCGCGCGTGCACAAGTGTGTGCAGGTGGAGACCAGAAGACAATATTGATCATAGTTCTTCCTCGGGCAGTGTCCACTTTGTTTCTGAGATAAGCTCTCCCACAGGTGAGGTGTAGCTGGCTGGCCAGGGAGCCCCAGGTAGATACTTGTCTCTGCCTCCCAGTGTAACTCCTAGAAAAATTAATGTTTTATGTGTCCTGAGAATCAAACTTGGGCACTCATGCTTGTGGGGCAAACGTGTTATGGGGTGAGCTATCTCCCCAGCCCTATGAATGGTAAACCCACAATACACCTGTATAATCAGAGACATAAATACATAAACCAAAAAGAAATGCATAGATAAGTAGAAAGTAAAAAATAAACTCCAGTGCCATCCGAATCTCTCTGTCATGTTTTCAAATTTCCCCCCCATCGCACCTGTTCCACAAATCTTCCAGAAGGGGAGGGGAAACACCAGGGACCATATATGCTGCCTAATATGGACGTGGGCCTTTGCCAAAGATTAACCACATCCCCACACCTGCTATTGCTCAGCCGGTGTGTGTGACTTGCTTGTGTTTTGCCTGAGAAGGGTCACTTGCACATGGGGAGCTTAAACTCTGGGAAGGGAGAGAATGTGGCTTTAATCAACTCCAGGCAGCTTGCTGTACTTACCCCCCCTCCCCCGAAGCATGAGGATGGGAACCGTTAACCTTAGGACAGACAATATATGCACTTTAAGATAATGTAATCTCAGATCTGCAACTGGGAGTAAGGGGAGGTGCCAGATGCATCTTTAGACTCACTTATGGCAGAAAGATTGACAGGCTAAGAGGTGGGGCCCATTCTGGCTGTAGCCTGGCTGCTCTTGTGTGTGGTATTTTCCATAAGCTTTCTTGCCAATGCAAAGTACAGTGCAGATGCACTTCCCTCTGTGGAACAGCTCTGTTTCTGAGCATTTCCATGTAAATTGAGCCTTCTACAGTAAGTGGGATCATTTAACGTACAGCTGGGCAGCTCCCGGTTCAAAGGAACCCTGGAGGGAAGGCTTTGAAAGCAAGAGCTCCTCGGTGACTCCAATAATCACATTCTAATTTATATTTTCTCTTAATTTAGATTGTAACTTGAAGAGCTTCCTTCTCAATCTTTTTCTTAATAAGAGTAAATAAATTAGTGCATATCCTATAATATTTTCCCAAGGGCATAATATTCATAGATGTGTCATACTTGTAATTATATTTTAAGTCAATGATTTAATCATAGCCGTGGGAGAGAAACGGATGTCATGGAAGGTTTCTGCTCATTAGCTTGTGTAACACGGGGACAGCCAGTTGAGTTTGTTCATTTAAGAATGTCTAGCCAGACTTTTGCCCTGGGATGTCTCAACTTCTTTGATGAAAAGCCACAGAGCACTGTGGGGCGTTCAATGAGCTGAAGTCGGAAGAAAGAAATTGGTTTAAGTCATGCCTCGATTCGGTCTCTTGACTTAAACCTATTTGACTTGGAGATGGTTCCCGACAACTTCAATAGTGAACTTCAACTTCCTCCTTTACCATACGGACTGAGATGTAACAGAGTCTCCTCGTGCATGGAAGGACAATTTCCACAGAGCAAAACATATCAATCATAGATGGACAGGGCTGTGGTGGCTTGATTGTTGGTTTGAAATTGACCCGTTCTTTGTAATACAGCTCGCTTCCGGAAAATTCTGAACCTTTTAATTGAGTCTAGTTGCAGGTTTCTTGGAAACCAGCCATTAAAAGGCAAAGCAAAGCAAAGCAAAACAAAACAAATAAAGCTACCTCTCATCCTTTGAAAGGGTGCCTGATAGAATTTCTAGAGAAGGGAAAGTTCGCCCTCTAGTGGCCCAGAAGAAAATGGTGCATGAAACTGTTATGTAGATCCTATGGCACTTTCTAAAGAAACTGGTCTCTAAGTTATGACTTTATTCTACCATTTGTATCGATGTTTCCTCTCCTCACTAATTGGTCTTGACTACTAGATATGCATTTTTGTTATAAAGATAAATTATTTTTGTTTTATAATAATTCACCTTCCTCTAACTTTTGAAAGCATTGAAGACCAAAAAAAAAAAAAAAAAAAAAAAAAAAAAAGAAAAATCAGGTCAGTGCAATTTTATTCTCACCAGATGTACTAGGTGTATTTCTAAAGTTCCAGTTGTCACATGAGTGCTAGCTAGAAACTTGCCTCGATTTATTTTGCTTTGATTCTATTTGAAATTAAATAACCTCAATCAGGATTATACACTGCAGGCTGGGTGGGGGGTACTGCTGGGACTTATGAAGGACTTTGACATCGGTGAGCACAGAACAAGCCAAGAGATGAATGTGCTCTGAGAAATTCAGAATAGTGACAAGAATTTAATCTCATTAGCACACAATGTGCTATACATGGCCTTTCCTGGGCCTTGGGCTCACTGATGGCTTCTGTTGTTTGAAATGATGGTGAGACATCTCTGCAGGGCTCTGGGCCGTATGCCACTGCATTTGGGGCTCATCCATAAAAACGAAGCATGTGGGGGTTACAGAAGCCCTACCCTCCATGGTCAAACATGAAAATGACTCGCCATCTTTGTTTCCTATATGAGGATCTTCTTTTATTTTTCATTCTTAGCAAACAGACCAAAGAACAGCTTAAGTCACCTCCAGCTCTCAAGTGTATTGGAAGTAGATCAACTAGCACACTGGAACCAAATGTTAAATTTTCAGGGGCTTATGAAGCCGTTTTAAAAATTAAAGGCGTATTACTAAAACTCACATTTAACAGGTCAGAAAGTTGAGGCCCAAAGAAACTACCTGGTGCACCCCAAATCTCATCACCTGTAGGTAGTTAAATTAGACTTTAAGGTAGGAGGTCCAGTTAATCTTTGACTTGACCATTGCATTGTTGTGTCTTTTCACTCTCCCAAACTCACAGCTGCTGTGAATATTAACTGTATGGATACTTGGGAAGTAATTGGAGCCATGATGAACCTATTGAAACAGTTAAAAATTACCTATTCTTCTGGATAGTGTGTTATGACTATAAAAAGGAAACACAACTTAAGTCGTGCAAACCCAGGCTACAAATTTATTTATATTAAAAACAGAGATTATAGATATGTCAATTTATCCCTCCCTAATCAGTTTAGTGGGCATTGCAACATAGTAGAAAGGACTTTGCTGTGTGCCAATCCCCATGCAGCATGTGCTTGTTTTCATTCCTAGGTCACAATTCTTTACGCTTTATCCTTTTGGGAGTCTACCCAGATAGATGGGCCACCTGCTACTCTATGAGTATGGTCTCTGCTTTTCCCATACTGGAGATTTGGTGGTGTCATATGGAAGGAACCCATTGCCTGTGAAAATCCGTTTGCTTTATCTTTAAAAGCTACACTTGAGTGAGGTGACACTGCCGCCTATTTGAACCTGATACCCACTCCCACTGGCTGAGACCAACCTCTGAATAACCCTTCCCCTGCTGGCCATGTAGGACTCTCCTGTTGAGATGTGGTCTGGGTAGAGAATTTGTTGTCGAGGGCTGAGAGGTCTGGGTTTATGGCATCACTGAAACGCCTGTCTTGCTGGCTCTGTTAGCTCAACTCTTGAAGCACCATTTCCACTGTTTGATGGAGTGCTACTGGGCTCTCTTCTGTCATGGCAGGTAGGAGGGAACTCAGCTCATGATAAGTGATCCTAGCCATGGCAGCAGCGAGGGGGAGTGGTCACTGGTGTTTTCATTTCCTCTGGAGTCAAGCAATATGATAGGAATTATTTTTCACAGGTGTAATTCCCCACTGCAGGAGGCAGGGTTGAGGTCTTGCTCTGCTGCAGATCCTGGGCTGTGAGTCTCCACTTAGGGTAGTCTACAGATTCCACATGGAGTCTTTACTCCCCTCTGGAGTTCCCTATGATCACCCACCGGCTGGATTGTTGATGCCCAATGGTAGATTTCTCTGGACTTTAGACCTGCTCTGAGCTCTTTTCTGCTTCAGCTTGCACACAGCGCTCTTCACTTCACGTAGCTCATGGGCTGGAGCAGTCCCACTTGGAGTGGAATGTAGCACCTCCTTTTTCTGCTTCTATGTTACAGGTGGCCACATACATCAAACTGCCTTTCACTTTGGCATGGGTGACGTGGCCTGCTCCAATCCGTGAAATCCTAACCATTGTGTACATGTGGCAGATGTGGATCAGTGCAAGGACAATTTCTCACCTCCTATGAGAGACACATATGTGGCCTGCAGCATGAAAGCCACCTGTTGCTCATACAGCTTGGTCAACAGAGTGAGGCTGGTATAATGGGCTCAATGCACTGCTCTAATCTGTCTGCATTATGCCAAAAGATAGTGAGTCAATGTAGCTTAGGGGCCGACCTTTCTGCATGCATGTTTTGATTCTGTTGTTTTATGGGGCTGCAAACTGCTTCTTACCCCCTTTTCTAATAGTGGTAGAAACGAACACTTTCACCAAAGCCATGGCGACACTCTATATCCTAAAGCTACCCTAGCCAGCAATCAAGGCTGAGTTTACAGTAGTCTGTGCTTTCCTTAGGATTGACTGTCATGTAGCCAGGTATGATGGGGACTCTGATCTTACATCTTCTCACCCGTTAAGCAGGTCATGCACATATGCTGTCAATAGGGAGGCAGTGTTTTCTTCTTAATTAATTTGTTATCCTGGCCAAATGGTATCTGTTTCAGAGTCCATTTCCCATCTTCATCATGATAGCTCTCATTCCACAGAACAACCTTTCAATGTCCCAGCATGTTGATCTAGACAATAGCTTTGAGTCAACACAAATGCACCAAGTGGATCTATAAACTCAGTGTGACTCTAAATGCCAATCACACTTGAGAGTCCACATTTGACATGGCTTCCGTGTGTTCTCACTCTAACTGGAGATGAGGCCTGATGATGCTTTGGGTGTTGGGGAATTGACGCTAGCTTTGACACTGTGTGAAGTCATTGTTGATGTGTTAGAGAAGTGTATGTCCTCCACTGTCCAGTTACTCATGTAAGTAGCTCTTGGTTCCTTTGTAATGGTGCTGGAGACTTCTACATTGTCTGGTTAGAAGGATGGTGGAATGCCAAGCTTGCCTCATTAACTGGTGGTTCTCATGTCTAAGATGTGGCTTAGATTTGGAATCTGTGAAAGGGACTGCTGCCTTTTGTTAGGATAGCTGCCCCTGGTTGCCTGGCCACTTTTGGTTTCTTTTGCTGCTATAAACTGAATGGTATCCTTGTCAACTGTCCAACTCTTCAGACCCCCAGAGCTACTGCGGCCTCTCAGCCATCTCTGTAATGTATAGAGTGGTCCCTTGGCTGCCACTCAAACCCCGACAGTCCCTCTGAGATGCCTAGGCTGTGGCATTTGAGCCTCTTGCTTTTGCTTCCTGTCATTTGATTGCTATTGATGAATGAAGTTTTGTGACAGCCTTTAGTACTGTCAGCCTGCAAAGGACCTCCTTAGTGACACAGTGGCAACCTTGACAACAGAGTCTATGGCTTTGCTGCGTACTTGTTATGTCTCTGGACCCTCCAAGGAATCCTAACCACAGGTCAGGTCTCCTGCTCTGCACAGCAAATCCCTGCCCCCATGCTTACTTTTCTGAGATCTTCAATCCCTACCTCCAGTATCTGTCAGCATTAGTCTTTGACGTAACCATGCAAATCATGAATTAGCTCTCTGGCATCACTGCCTGGCTGTTAAATCCCATCTCTTGGGATTTCAATTGAAGCAACAGATTCATCTCTATCAAGTTTTATATTCTGCTTCCCCTAATCAGGCATGCCAACTCCCTTGGACCATGGTTCTTTTCTCCCTTATCATGCCAGCACACCTCTAGCTGAGTTACGCCAAGATTTAATCCCCTCTATAAATCCAGAATGATCATGAGAGGACGCCTGTTGCTTCTCTTTCTAACACAGTATCTGCAGGCTTGTCCTGCATTCCTAGATTTGGTAGGGGTCTGGCTCTAAGTTCCCATAGATGCATCCCTGGCATACTTTGTTACTTTTTACGATTTTCTGTGACAGGCTAGAATTATGGTGTGATGGGCAGCGGTTTGCTCAGTTGTATCCACTGATGTGTTCTGCGTGGATAGTGGCATGTCAGACTTGGGCATTACTAACAGGTGACTTCATGTAACAAAGGTTGACACGCACCAAGTGTTCACCCCAGGTTCTGTCCTGCTTAAATTCTCCCATATGCACCTGCTTGTTTCAACCTCCCCTCAATTGCCAGAGCCGGAACTGCCATTTTAGAGATTAGGTAGCTCGCCTTTCTCCCACATTTCCTCAGCATCCCATACACTTCATACAGGGATTTCTTCATGCACTTTGAATTATTTTCCACTTAGGCTTGGATGGAGGCAATCCACATGTGTAGGCATTCGCCCGAATCCAGTGTTTGTTTTGTGTGGATATTCATGACTCAATGATGCTATAAAATAAACTCTAGAAAATTAACGGGAGAGGTTTAGAGCACTTTGCAGTTTTTTGTTAACACACATATTCCATTAGATATTGTTTTTCAATTCATGTATTCTCTTACAGAAAGGTCATCTCTTTTCATCTACCATCCAAGAGCTATTATGTACTCACCTCGCTAATCACCTCTGACTGGTAAACAAGTAATATATTTTATGGGCTGGAATTGCACAGCTCTGTATCACACAGGGAACATGTTCCTTTATGTGTGCCATTCCCTCTTGCAAATGTAAATCAATTTTTTATGTCTGCCAAACAGCAGCACATTCCAGTGATTAACAGCCCAGTGTTAATGGGATAAAGGATATTAATTTTAGATGTATTTGGAGTTTCGAAGTAATCTGTGTAAAAATAAGGTTCTGCTGTGAGTCAACTATTTCCTTCCTGAAACATGCTGGCCTGGAAAGTGTGTTATTGGCACATCTATCACAGATCACAGCTCATTATTTCAAGGGCTGACAAGTGTCTCCTTGCACATTTATTAGGAACTGAGCCTTAATCATATCTGTGGTTTTAAGAGATTCTGTCCTTTTAGATTTGTGACTTTTTTTTTTAAACAGAAGAATTTTAAAAGGGATAAATGTCTTAGACCCAGGACTGAAAAGGATGATAATTTTATGGAGTATTTAAAAAGAGTTATAAGGACTCACCTACATAAAAAAGATGGCTCCTATTTTATTTTTATGTCCTGATGAACAAACTCATTTTTTTATTCCATTCAGTAGTTCTAAGTGTAGCTGTAGCTGAGCTTGTAAAACTTTCTTCCTCCTAGAAATCTCACAATCTTTTGCTTTGCTTTCTTTTTTATTTTTGTCTGGCTAAAACGATAAAATAACATCTAATAATAATGGTTATTTAGAAATACAAAATCAAGAACAAATCTACATTACCAAGGAAATTACCAAAAACATGCTCCATCAGACCTGGCCAAAATGTTCATTTCTTAAAACATTTTTTATTAAAAATGATTTATTTTTACTTATTTTTAAAAATTTTTAAAAATGTTTATTTATTGTAATAAATATTTGAGGCACTGTAATGTTACCTGGCACTCTCCAAAGTACTTTGGAGTGAAGAAAACAGCTACACTTAAATACCTAGGGGTAGCCTACACTCTATTAAATGTGAGAATTAAACATGAACACACTGCACACTCAGATTGTGAGGTGTGTTAGAAGCTCAGCAGTGGGAAGAACAGTGAGGAGAGAAGGATCTGGGGGTGGGGAAGTGTGGTGTTTCACATGTTACTGTCATTATTAGAAAGATGGCTAAAATCTGAGCAAAGACCCAGAGGAGAGGTCAGCAACCCAGGAGAATCCTGGATAAGAGCATCCAATTCTAAAGAGAAACTGGATCTCAGACCCCTGTTTGGGTCTCTTCACAGAATGTTCCAGAACAACCAGGAAGTAGAAGCACAGTGTTGAGAAGCAGAGTCATCGGGATGCACTCAGAGAGGGTACTCATGGCATTAGACTATGGAGGGTCTTGTGTTGTAGGGACCTTGGCTCTTACTCTGAGAGAAATGAGGAACTGCTGGATGTATTAAAAAAAAAAAAAAAAAAAAAAAAC
Source organism: Cricetulus griseus (assembly GCF_003668045.3). Lineage (NCBI taxonomy): Eukaryota > Metazoa > Chordata > Mammalia > Rodentia > Cricetidae > Cricetulus > Cricetulus griseus. The sequence continues at coordinate 430,908,165 of NC_048595.1, read as the reverse complement.
AACCAAACAAACCTGGTATGGTCAGTCTCAAGGATTTTACCGTTAAGAAGGCTTTTCTATATTCAGACAAGAAGCAATGGTGGCCTAGATGAGTGATGAGAACCAGTCACATTTGGATATGGTTTGGAGGTGACAAACACTGCTTTTCTGGCCAATTGGATGTAAGATATGAAAGGAAAAAAAAGAAATTAAGAATGAATCTGAGACTTTTGGTCTAAGCTAGCAGCAAGTGGAGTTACCATTCACTGAGGTAGGTGGGATTCTGCATACAGCAGACCGGCAATGGTGAGGTTCAGCTGCCCCTCTGGTCTGAACACTTAGAACAGAGATGTCTATTAGACATTTGGGGGGAAATGTCAAGGAAATATGCAGATGAGGATTTATCTTTTGAAATTCTAAGTATATAAATAGCCAGGAGTCTTCTTGAGATGGGGTGAAGACAGGATTAAGAACAGAGGAAATGAGGTGGCGGTTTCCATTTACACTTATTACTGATAGTTGACCTAATAAATAACTTCCTAGTATCAAACCTGAACAAGTACAACTGGCTTAAGCAGGCTGCAAAATACAGTGGTTCTCAAGATGTCAACAGCTTGATTTGCGAAAGCAGAGTTGATTGGTCTGCTAGTGAGAGGTCACTTGGTACCAGCCAGCATTGTGTAGAGGGAGTGAGGAGTCTGTTGATCTGGGGGGTTGGGAAGGGGCCAATTATTTGTTCATGGTGATGTAGAGTAAAGGCTACGTATACATATGCTGTTGGTGGCATGCAAATAAGTCTTTATGGAGAACATGATGGAGTTTCTTCCAAAAAAGCTGACACTGTATCTTCCCTATGATTCAGTTGCAGCACTTCTGGGTCCATATCCAAATGAAAGGAGGTTGACAAGTCTAAGACATACCTTCACATCTGTGTTATTCCAACCCTATGGAATTGACCCAGGGACTATTGAGATGAATGGGTAAAAGAAATGTGTGCTTAAGCATATAAACACAAGTGCTTATGTTGCACATATTTACAAAGACACACAATGAAGGATTGCTCAGCCATGAATAGAAAGAACTGGGGGACGTGGTGAATGAAATAAGTCAGATACAGAAAGATGTGTACCACTTGTTCTCTCTAATGTATGGAAGCTTATTTTTTTAAGGCCAGAGTTGGCCAGAGTGGCACATACTTTCCCAGCACTCAGGAGGGAAAGACAGGTAGATCTTTTTGACTTCCAGGCCAGCCTGATCTGTGTAGTGGGTTCCATGACAGGGCTACATAGTGAGATTCTGTCTCAAAAAAAAAAAAAAAAAAAAAAAAAAAAGATACCAGCAAGTAAATCATCATTACTAGAGATTAGATTGCAGACAGTAGGAAAAAGGAAGTTAGATTTCATCAGTGTGCTGGATGAATGGGTGTAAATATTACAGCAAACTGCACTGCTGTATACAATTAGTACACCTTAATAAGATTTTTCAGTTTTTTAAAACTTATGTCTATGGGTGTTTTGCTTGCCTGTATGTCTGCACCATGTGCATGCAGTTCTCACAAGGCCAAAAGAGGGCATTGGATCCCTTGGAACTGGAGTTAGAGACGGTGCAGGGAATCAAATCTGGGTCCCATGGCAGAGCAGCTAGTGCTCTTAACTCCTGAGCCATCTTTTAAATTCCTATTAATAAAATTCTTTTAAATTCAATATGCAAGAGAGTTTCTGCTTCATTTATGGAGGTAAAAACAAGGAGCAGTGGTCAATCCATTCTTTAGAAACTTCCAGTGTCTTTCTAAAATAAACCCAAGAGGGGCAAGGAGAAGGCTGGCTGTAAGCCACTTGATCTTCCATGTCTTTTTTTTTTTTTCTGTGCCAGATCTGTTCTCGGTTCAAGATTTTACCTCCAGAGCCCATGGTCTGCACTTCCTTGCCCTTTGGCTTCCAGATGGCTTTTTCTAAAAGAAGGCACCCATGGGAGAAGGGAGCGATTCGGGGAAAATTGGAGAATTCACCCTCTTTCCTTGCCACAGTTCAGATGGTGCCTGTGTCTTCCCAGGAGCTCCTGCCCAGCAGTGGCGTCCACAGTCACCCATGCTCCTGTTATCTGTTGCCCGGTTCCCACCTTCATCCTTCAGTCCTCTGGGTGTGACTTCCTACTGTGACGACAGTCCTTGGGGGAGGGTGCTCCACATTCTTGTCTACACCCTGCACTTTTTGATATATATCACAAGAAACTAATACATGCTACCCCACTTACACTATTTTCCCCTTTCTAGAACTTCCCCACAGTCTCTTTTCACAGGAGGTCTGGGAGAGCTGCCTGGGTAATCATAAGTCAGCATAAAAATGAAAGAGTCAACAAAACATGATTCTTATACAGAAAGACATAAAAGCTGTATATAGATAATATTTATTATTTGAGTTGAGCAGTAAACGTCAACAAGCTGTATGTCATCTCAGGAACAGATATGTGGTAAAAACAAGGCTCTGAAAGAAATGCCCTCTCAGCTTACAAATTTATGAGGAAGAAATTCTAGAATGTTGTTCTGCTGCATTACCCAACACAACAGCCCAGGATACAAGGAATCGGCAATAATCAACAGCCACCTTGCCTTTATTCATCTGGTAAACCTTTATTGACTGCCTTTTATGTGACAGTCACAAAGATAAATACAACATAATTACTGCCTGGAGGATCCTGCTGTCTTCAGAGAGAGAGAGAGAGTTCTGAAGGCTGTAGTTCCTCCGCAGTGTGATGGTTGCTTTGATGGAGGTGACTACATCACAGAGAGGCACCAAATAGGAGAAACAAGGAGCAGGATGTTCTCAGAAGGGTTGATGCCTGAGTTGATTCCTGGAGAATGTGTGGGAGTTGGTTGAATATTAGGTGTCAAATGTGTGTGTGTGTGTGTGTGTGTGTGTGTGTGTGTGTGTGTGTGTGTGTGTGTGTATGGAAGGCAGGAGCCTAGGATAGACACCTGGGAGTCTGGGTGTACAGGTTTTGCAGTGGCAATGTATAGATAGTGCTGAGTAAAACCAGAGATCTCCTACAGATGGAGGACTAAAAAGAAACTGGAGAAGATATCAACTTTTGAAGACTGGGAACATAAAAAGAAATTAACAAAGGTAAAGGATTAGAAAACATTCAGAGTGAACAGTGACACAACCAGAATGCAATAGTATCACCGAAGCCAGGAGGATTGGGAGAATAAACAATGGGATGGGCTTCCTTATAGCATCTTCACAAATGCATCTCATGGACTTGGCTCACAATAGCCTCCATTGACCTCTCCCCCTCCCGCTTTGCTCTCCGTTTATCCCTTCCTCCCACCTAATAGTAGTCTCCTGTCTATTTTCATGCCCTATGAAGGTGAGTTGAGTGGGGTGAAGTTGGAAAGAGGGATGTGTTTTGGTCCTGGGTGTGCATGGGGAGTGGGGTGGTGGATTGAAAGAAGAAGCCTAGCAAAGACAATCACTCCTACGTGGGCTCTTTCTTCACTTAAATTAGGTTGCATACCAAATGCTGATATTATATTATTCCTATAAAGTATATCTTTAAAGTTAATATCGAATTCTTTGAACAAGAGACTCTAGGCCTAAAATTTTAGCATAGGGGAAGAAAGAAAACACCCCTTTCCCATACCCTTGAATATAGGACGCCAAGAGTCAACTTAGTTACGTTAAAAATTCCCTGCATTGGAGACAAGGTTCTCAGCCCTCTGGATCATTTGAAGAATATTTCTGCAGAGGGACTGTTTCTCTTAAGACAGTAATTTTTCCAAGTACCCAAGTGCTCATGATGCTGCAGCGGTGTGTGTGTGTGGGGGGGGTTGTCTTGTATTGATTGATAATATTAAGCATGCAAAAACCCTTAAACATGTAAAGTTGAAGTGGTTTAAACTGAGCCTGAATTTTAATGTGCAGAAGAACGCAGATAGAGAGCTGTTGCACAGGAATTAGCTTTACGTATTTCTTCTGGGCAGGAGTCTGCTTGGAAGGTAGGTGTGGTGAGTTTGCTGCAGGTCGCCTTGCGCTCTGTTTGGATCATGTATTTATGTTTCAATCATCACTCTCACCTCATCATCGTTGGAATCTTTTAGGAAATTGGGTCTTCCTGAGGCAGGATGTAATGAGTGTCCCCACTAAAGGAAAGGCAGTAGAATTTTTGCTGAGTGATTATTTTTTCTCTCCCCATTTATGTTTCCTTATGATGGTAATGAAAACTTTGAAATATTAATTACATATTTTATAGTGAAGAGGAACTGCCGTTTTATAGAAGTTGAATTTCTGGCCTGACATGAGTTTTACTAGGTTGGCAAAAGCAAGTGAGGTGGGTAGAAGAATCGATGGACGAGACACAAATCTCCATGTGTGGGCTCTGGAGAGATTTTTTTTAACAGTCATATTTTGTTCTGATTAGCTCTCCTTTTTCCCAGAAGCAAAGAGGATGTCCTCTGCTGGAGCAGAGCATTGAGGACAATCTGTCATCTATAATAGGGCCACTAATAATAAGAAATCCATTTTCAGGCTCTTCCATTTTAATTAGATGCTGAGTAACTATCATCATAGCTCATCCCATTCTCTCTCCAAGAGCTTTTGTGTGATAGCTTTGTGTGAAAGCCTTATTACAGATGACTGCCTAAAGCCATTCTGGCTAACACAGGTAGCTTATATGTATTGTTCACCAGAGGAAGATTTAACCATTTCTCTGTTTTGTTTTGTGTGTGTGTGTGTGTGTGTGTGTGTGTGTGTGTGTGTGTGTGTGTGTATTAGTCACCCAACAAGAGTAATCTATTGAGGTTAGGGAAACATGGCTCAGGGGGTAAAGTGCCTGCCAAGCAAGCATTAGGATCTGAGGTCTAATCCCGCAGCACCTGTATAAAAGGCACTAGTGCACACCTGTATTCCCTGCACTAGAGTGGAGACAGGTGCATCCTGGAGACTTGCTGGCTACCAGTCTATCCACATTGATAGGTTGGAGGTTCAGCTGGAGACCCTGTCTTGGAAAATGAGGCATGGAGTGGGTGAAGAAGACACTTGACATAAGCCCGTGGCCTGGGCATGCATTTTCCCACACATGTGCATATATGAACATATACATATATGCACACACACAAAGAAAAGCAAAGAGTAGACTGTGACTGGGAACAGACCTGTAAGAATGTGTTCCACAACAAGCTGAAAGTTCACTCTGGCACATATGAGAAGCCTTCAATAGTCTGAGTCAGGTGGAGGGTACAGGTTTCCCTTAGTAGAGCCTTGCTATATTATATTGCAATGCAAAACACATCTCGCATTTGGGCTTCCACTTCTGCTAGTGTTAGATGGTTTATTCATTGCATGGACTTTTACACAGTGCTGTTCATTTGTTGTCATGACCCTCTGCTTTCTGTTCACCTTCATGCTTGTGCCTTTCCCTCCTACTCTACATGTTGCCAGAGATGTTCATTAGCTCTCAGTTTTGGATTTAAAGAGAACACACCGATGTTATAAGAACTTTAGAAGGCCTAGGTCATGTAAGCCTAGGCCCGTGTTGGATAGCCCATCTCTTGGTGTTCCAGAAGGTTCTTATAGAGGTCCTTTGTACAAGGACCAGAGCCAGTTGTTCTTAGATGTAAATATATATTTGCACACACAAGTGAGTGCATGCACGGATGTGCACATGAGACAGACAGACAGACAGACACACGCACACACACGCACACACACACACACACACACACACACACACACACACAGAGAGAGAGAGAGAGAGAGAGAGAGAGAGAGAGAGAGAGAGAGAGAGAGAGAGAGTGCTGGGTATAAAGCATGAACTACCACATCTGGCCAGAATCAATATATATTTTAAGTGGTGACTTGCTTCTTCCATTCTGCATTTGAAAGAAAGAGGTAAGAGGAGGCTTGGGAACTCCAGATGATGTGCAGGGCAGTAAAGTAAGTGATTTGGGGGTTGTTATTGGAGTCCTGGGTGGAAGCTAAGTCTTTTGACCTCTAAGATTTTACAGGTCAAGCTTCTGCTTTCGAAGCCTCATGAATAATGGAAATACACAGGTACTGCTGTTGATTTATTCAGCTCCTGCTTGTCTCAATTCTGGGTTATTCATTCAGAACCACTTCTAGGTATACCTGACAGCTTCAATTACCCCGACCCCAGATCTGTGTACTCATGCCTATAACTTTGAGTAATTTAAGCTCAAACTATATTGTGAACATTTAAGAATTTCAAATGCTTTTATATCCTACTTCAAACTCTCCTTGTACAATGCCAGAGTTTTCCCTAGACAGTTCCAGAATGCCTGCTGTCCAGGGCCCAAATGCTGGTGAATAAATGAGCACTGTCAACAGTAGGCCTGCCCTGGGAATACATGTTAGAATGGGTAGATATGACCTCTAAGGACAGCAGACACCCAATGAGAAAAAAATAGACTTATGACAACACAGGAGAGGAAATCTACATAGAGCTCCCAAATGAAATTTTTTTCTCTATTTTTAAAAATTTACAAAAATATAACTGATTTAATTTCTTTCTGAAAATAGTTTTATGCATAGGATTAGACAAGATCACCCATGGATTCACATTTTTTTCCAGTGCTTAATGTAGATAAAATACTTTGGAGTCATGAAAATAGTCATTAAATATTAAACCTAATTCAACCACCAGGATGTTTTCCTCTGCTGGGTTGAAAATCAACCTGACAATTCATGCATGCCTAAAGTCAGAATTTATGACATCCCAGATAAATATGGAAGCACAGAGGTATCTGTGAAATGTTTTCTTATGCTTCTATACAATAATAACAGATACAAGTGTTTTTATTCTTTTAGTTATATATATATAAAAGAATAAAATATATATATATAACACTAAATTGCATATATACACACAAATATGAAGAATGGGGAAATGCTTTCCACTTGTGGAAATGCACCTATATGTACATAAAATCATTTGCTCTTCTAATGAAGTGTACTTGCAAGCTTACCATATACAATGGTTCTAATGCACATTCCTTTTATTGAAAACGCATTTTGTTGGTCCTTTCTCCTGCTGGTAAATAATTTGTATGCAATGCGATTTCCCCAACTATGAACAGCTAAAGTTCTAAAAAAAAGTAGCTTGGAGATTAAAACAAATGTATTTTCTAAGGGCATCTTTCATTTCTAAAAGGTCCTTGGCTTTATCAAAGACTCTAGAGCCACTTATAATAAAAATACAATACTAGAGATTAATTTACCTGACAACTTAATGTAAAAACCAGAGAAAGCTTTCTTTTCCCATTAGGAAGATGTAGAACTCAATATATTTTGCAATTCTAAAATCTATGAACCACCAAGCAGATGAGCAAAAGAGGCCCAGACTGGAGAAATGATGACCAAAACCTTATTTAATGAAAGAACTGGACAAATAACAAAGAACACTTAAAACTAGATCAAAACCCCCAACAGTGTGGGTAAAGAACTGAGCAGGAACCTCACCAAGAGGGCAGGCAGATGGGAAGTGTGCTCTTGAGAAAAATGTCTCAGTTACTTTTCTGGAGAGCACAATAAAATGTTTGACAGAATCCACTTAAAAGAGGTAGGGTTGATTGTTCACAGTTTCAGAGGGTTTAGCTCACCATGATGGGGAGTCATGATGGGACAAAGCAGCTGGTGTCATGGTGGCCCAAGAAGCAGAAAAATGTGAGATGTTAATGCTCATCTAGTTTTCTCATTTCTCCCTTCATTCCATGAGATAGATAGTGGTACCCACATACAGGTGAACCCCATCAGTCTCCTTTGCCACTTTCAGTCCAGGGAATGTGACAACGAGTACTAACTATCACATATGTCATTGAGGTATGTCAAACTAAAATAACAAATTTGTTAGAATAACAAATCCCAGTCACCGTCAGTATCTGTGCTGTAAAGGACACAGAACAATAGAAACTCCCATTCAGTCCTGAGAGGATGCAAAATGTCACATCACTTTGTAGGAGAGTTTGGCAGTTTCTTCCAAACTAAACATACTATTTACATATCCAAAATTACACTCATTAATTATCCAAATAATTGAGAACTTAAGTTTTCAGAAAAAGGTGGATCAGGTGTTTGTAGTAGCTTTATTCCTAAGTACTCAAATCCTGGAAACAATGACTTCAGTAGGTGGTATATCCAGGCAATGGCATCTGATTCTGTGTTAAACAGAAAGGAATGCATAGAAAACCATGGAGATGAAGGAAGCAAAATGCATATTAATGAATAAAAGCAGATGTTCTGCAAAGATTATGTACTGTATGGTTCTAGCTATATGAAGTTCTGGAGAAGGCAAATTGTGGCGATCATATAAGGATCACTGGCTGCCAGAGAAGAAAAGAAATAACAGGCAGAGAATAGGAGAAATTCAAGGCATGATGCTACTGTGGTGGGTACCTAGGATGTACATTCTTCTCTGCTAGCTTTACCCCCAAGCCTTCTGGTTTTAAGGGGAAAAGTGTTTAGAAAGCAAGGTATGCTGTGTAAACATGCTATGAATTCTGTTTTTAAGTTGAAAGCAGCATTATTAGGTTACACTATAACTGGTACTATGAAATTAAGTTAGGAAATTTAATATTAATCACTGTAATATACATACAAATTTACAATCAACTAGTTATATTTTCTATCTCTTCCATGCACACATATGCGCACGTGTGTGTGTGTGTGTGTGTGTGTGTGTGTGTGTGTGTGTGTGTGTGTGTGTGTGTGTGTGTGTAGGTCAGAGGTCAAGCTTGGGTGTCATTCCTTAGCTCTCTACTTTGCTTTTAGAGACAGGGGTCTCTCATTGGGAACTAAGGGGCTCACTGGTTAGACTAAGCTGGCTGCTGGGAAGTCCTAGGGATCCACCTGTCTCTGTCTCCCTAATACAGATTATAAGCATGGGCCACCATCCTGGGCATTTTCACAGATGATAGTGATTGAATCCTTGCCCTCATGCTTACAAGATGAGCGTGTTACTAACTGAGCTATTTGCCCAGCCCCAACAATAAGCTTTATTGTAAATCTGGATAATTTTCCCCAACCTCTTTCCTTCTTCTTTCTCTCTCTTCTCCTCCTCTGCCATCACCACCATGAAACATGGCTTTACTGTTTTAAATATGAGAACGTTTGCATTTTCTATTAAGAAATGAACCCATTCAAATTGAAATTCTGCTTGTTCAACTTTTCTTAACCAGAAGTCCATGTAAGTATGCATATTTCCAAGAAGCCTCACGCTTTGTGCATTTTGCAGCCCTAAAATTAAAACGACACACTGAGAATGGATGCAAATTCATCATTTAATAAGCATCACTTTTTTTGTTTTGTGGGAATAGTCAGGGAAGCAATGTAGTCTTGGCATAGTAATACTCTGAGAAGAAAGGACAGTTTGAGAATATATGCACATCTCTTTGTTAAGGAGAATATGTATAACTACAGCCTAACTTGTTTGATATCAAAGGACATAAAATACATGCAGCAGGCTATTTTGGACTGCCAACCCCCAAATCATGACACAGAGATTTATTATCAATGATGAAAACTTGACCTTAGCGTAGGCTTGTTCCTAACTTGTTCTTACAACTTAAATTAACCCATATCTTTTAATCTACTTTCTTTTACATGGCTCAGTTGCCTTTACTCTGTACTGCCCATCCTGCTTGCTCTCCATCTAGCTGGTGACTCCTCCTTTGTTCTTCCAGGAACTCTCTGTCCAGAGGTCCTGCATATACCTCCTGGTTAGCTATTGACAGTTTAGCATTTTATTAAACCATTCACAGTGACACATTTTCACACAGTGTAAAGGAATATTCTACCACAAATATGTTCCTGAATACTTACCAATGTTTTACAAAGGGCAGGTTATAAGTCATTAGTCATAAAGCCAACCAATTCATACTTAAAAACGGATGACTGAGAACAAAAAACTTAGAAGTACTTAGGAAGTGTAAATTCTATTTTGGGAGCAACTATTTAATTGAGTTTTTAGACTAAGTTACACATTAAATTTTTTTTATTATAGGTTCTAAGCAAAACCATTTCATGAGCCCACCTCTCTGACCCTTTTGTCATTAAGATCATAAAGAAGTAATAATACCGAGAACCTTGAACTTATCCTGAGCCCCTTTACCTAAAGCACTCTGGGTATTTCACAAGTGAATGCCAGGAGCTCATATAGGATGACAATGGTCCGTGTGCTATGCTGAACACAGCTGCAGTACGTAGGAAATGGGGGCCCAGAAGGTAGACAAGGAGTAATGTACTTGAGCTGGACACAGCCCTACAGTGGGTTCGAGAGCTGTATGGTGCAATATGGAGCTGGTCACCCACTTCCTCCTGCATTTGCATAATGTTCTTTGCCTTGTGTCAAATATGATCTCAGCCTGTTTTGTCCATGGAAATCCCAGAAATCAGGAAGCAGAGGCATATTGGCTCATGTTTAAGCTGAGTTCTTGGGTAGCCTGTGTTACAGAGGAAGAGACTGTCTCAAAAAAAAAAAAGCAGAAAGATTTAAGGTTGTGTTCAATGTCTTAAATGAATTCAAACATCTGGATTCCATAGAAACAGCCCCAGAGCCACAGAGCAGACTGGGAGTCAGGCTGACATAAACACAGAGCAGTTGAGATTCTCCATTAGCAGGTCTGAGATGAGCTTTCTCTATAATTTTTAGGGAGCCACTAATGTTCAAAGGGGGGGGGTGATCTACCCAGCAGGCTAATTTAGCAAGTGAGAAGAAAGGCAACTATGTATACTAAGGTGTTCCACTGGGGCTCAGGCTTCTCAGCAAAGCTAACTGTGATTCAGACAAGGCTCACCCACCCACAGGCTGATCACTGCTAACTCCCCAGTAACGCACAACCTCACACTTGCTTTGCATACATTAGTGTTGACTCCCCACAGTGGATAGTTCATGGTTTATAATTTATTATTATAGCATACTGTGACAACTTTACTACAAGATATTTGAAGATCTGTGGTCAGTGACCTATGTTCAATGAATGTATAGGACGGGAATGCTGTGTATAGTGTCTTAGGCCTGTGAGCCTAGCTGCTGTGGAAGCTGAGGCAGGAAGAGTGCAGCATAGATGATTTAGCAAGATTATGTTCTGTGTCAACAAATAAACCATAGACAGACAGACAGACAGACAGACAGACAGACAGACAGACAGATAGATAGTAGAGACATTATCTCAGTTGTAGAATACTGGTCTAGCATGTGCAAGGCTCTGGGTTCAATGCCTAGAATTAGAAAAACATGTGGCACTGAGAAGAAAGTATATTCTTTTGTGTTCGGATGGAATGTTCTATAGATATCTGTTAAATCCAATTGGGCCATAGCTTCTGTTAGTTCTTTTGTTTCTTTGTTAAGTTTCTGTCTGGTGGTCCTATCTAGTGGTGAGAGTGGGGTGTTGAAGTCTCCTACTATAAGTGTGTGATGTTTTATGTGTGATTTGAGCTTTAGTAATGTTTCTTTTACAAAATGTGGGTGACTTTTTATTTGGGGCATAGATGTTCAGGATTGAGACTTCATCTTGATGAAATTCTCCTGTGATGAGTATGAAATGCCCTTCTTCATCTCTTTTGATTGATTTTAGTTTGAATTCTAATTTGTTAGATATTAGGATTGCTACACCAGCTTGTTTTTGGATCTATTTGATTGGAAAGTCTTTTCCCAACCCTTTACTCTGAGGGAATGTCTGTCTTTGACATTGAAATGTTTCTTGTATGCAGCAGAAAGATGGATTCTGTCTTCATATCCATTCTGTTAGCCTGTATCTTTTTATAGGCAAGTTAAGACCATTGACATTCCCTCGAACAAATTGGTACATGAGACCACTTTCTGAACATAGCACCAGTAACACAAACATTGAGATCGACAATTAATAAGTGGGACATCCTGAAACTGAGAAGCTTCTGTAAGGCAAAGGACACAGTCAATAAGACAAAACGCCAGCCCACAGAATGGGAACAGATATTCACCAACCCCACATCTGACAGAGGGCTGATCACCAAAATATACAATGAACTCAAGAAGCTAGTCCCCCAAAACACCAAACAATACAATTAAAAAGTGGAGTGCAGAACTAAATAGAGAATTCTCAACAGAGGAATCTAAAATGGCTGAAAGACACTTGAGAAAGTGCTCAACATCCTTAGCCCTCAGGGAAATGCAGCTCAAAACCACTCTGAGATACCATCTTACTCCTGTCAGAATGGCTAAAATCAATCACACCAATGACAGTCTATGCTGGAGAGGATGTGGAGAAAGAGGAACAGTCCTCCATTGGTGGTGGGAGTGCAAACTTGTACAACCACTGTGGAAATCAGTATGGTGACGTCTCAGGAAAATGGGAATCAGTCTACCTCAAGATCCAGCAATTCCTCTCTTGGGCATATACCCAAAGAATGCACATTCATACAATAAGGACATATGTTCATAGCAGCATTATTTGTAATAGCCAGAACCTGGAAGCAACCTAGATGCCTCTCAACTGAAGAATGGATAGAGAAAATGTGGTACAATTACACAATGGAGTACTACTCAGCAGAAAAAAAAAAAACAATGGAATCTTGAAATTCACAGGCAAATAGATGGAATTAGAAGAAACCATCCTGAGTGAGGTAACCCAGTCACAAAAAGATAAAGATTGTATGTACTTACTCATATATGATTTTTAGATGTAGAGCAAAGGATTACCAGTCTACAATCCATACTGCCAGAGGAGCTAGGAAACAAGGAGGACCCCAAGAGAAGATTGCATAGTCCCTCGAAGAAGGGGAAGGGGACAAGAACCCCTCAGCAAAGTGGGAGCACGGGGGGGGGAGAGGAAGGAGGTGGGAAGGGAAGGAGGGGGGAGGAGAACAAGAGGACCGAGACAGGGGAGGAATAGAGGAGGGCAAGAAAGGAGATGCCTTGATAGAGGGAAATAGTACAGGTTTGGAGAGAGGTCTGGCACAGGGAAAATATTAGGGGATCCACAGGGATGACCTCAACTAAGAATCCAGGCAGTGGTAGAGAAGATGCAATTGATGCCCTTCCCCTATAATGAGATTGGTGTCTACCTTGGTTACCATTCCTAGAGCCTTCATCCAGTAGCTATTTGAAGCAGAAACAGACACCCACAGCTGGAGACCTGGGTCATAAAGCTGGGGAAGCAGCATTGGACCAATCCAGGCACTCTGAATGTGGGTGCCAGCTAGGAGGCCAAGACAGTCCATGGGTCCTCTAACAGTGGAACCAGTCTTTAACCCTAGAGCACAAATGGACTTTGGGAGCCCATTCCCTATGGAGGGATACTATTGCAGCCCAGATACAGCAAGGAGGACCTGGGCCCTCCCCCAGATGATGTGATGGACTTTGATGGTCCCTGGTGGAGGGCCTCACTATCCCTAAGGAGGAGGTGGGGGATGGTTTGGGGGGGCTGGTGGGGAACATGGGAGGATGGAAGGGTAAGGGAATGGAGGGATGGATATGCAAATATTAGTAGTAATTAAATAATTTAAATTAAAAAAACAAAAAGAAAACAAAGAAACAACAGCAAACCAAACCAAAAAACAACCGAATCAAAGAGCATCTGGGGTGGCTTAATAACTAGGGTTTCACAGTAGGGACTGAACAGAGGAAAACAATACAAGCAAGTAATATTTGAGTTCTAATCCGGTTCTTTGTAGCCACATCACATATGCTATGTTCCAACAATTTTTAAAGTGATTACTATAATCACTTCTATTTTCCAAAGAAGAAAATTGAGCCTCAGAGGAATAAATTCATTTTCCCACACAATAACATAGTCACTAAGCTGAGAGTTTATACATATTTTCCTTCAGAGGTAAAGTCTTAATCTTTTGAGTAAAAATTTGAACCAGTGCTGTGTTCTGACCGCAGAAGAAAGCAACACCAGATTATTCAGAGAGAACCATGACTTCTTAATATGTTCCTTGAGAGAGTTACTTCTGATAAAATCCTGATATCTGCTATTAAGTGTCACTTATCATTGCACTGTGAGAATTCACTTGAGGGAAGCATCTACTCTGGGGGGGGCACTCTGGTGAGCCACAGGCTAACCAGTTAGTGTGGACAGTCAGGGTGACAGTCACAGGTTCGGACTGGGAGATCTTTTGTTTGTTTCCTTCTTGATATTTTCACAAACACAGGAATTTGGGACTCAGCAGTGGCACACATGAATATTTATCCCATTGCAAGATCTACCTGACAACTAACCCCATGTGTGGACCAATGACTTCTGTTACTGTTATGAATTTATCCCTTTTAATTTCTATCCTCAATTTACTTGTATTATATACTTCAAAACCAGGGATCCATGTCTGTTTGATCAACAGTCTAAATGCCTAAAACCATGATTGTCCACTGGGATCTGTTGAATGAATGAATAGACTCAACTATTCAATTACTTAACCATTACTTAATTACCTTTCCCACTGTAATAAAAATTCCTTGGGAGCACAATTCTGTCATTCCAGTTTGCTTCTGTCTCCTAAGGCTGAAGGCAATATGAAGCTCAAAGTATAGATATAATAAATACTTTTAACGAATCAAGTAAACTTGGATTCCAAAATCTAGTTCACACTATTAAGGTCCAGGGCAGAAGTATGTATGTTACCCACACATTCAAATATGCATGGATCATGATGACACGTTAAATGCAGTATGTTCTACTTTCTTACTTTGACAGGTATTCTTGTGTAATCAAGAAATAAATGGATCCTAGGACTCCATACAGCTCTAAGGTACATGGCAGAATGTGATGGTCGGTGCAAAGCTGGCCCTTGTTATCCACCCATGTTGCAGCCCACATCTTTCTCCTACCTTCTGCTCCATCTTGTAATATGGAGGACCCTAAGTGAACATATACTTGCTCATCTTCTCCTATATGTTTGATACCTGTCTGTATATTTGTTTTTAAAACCAATTGCCTTACAAATATTCTCAAACTTAGAAGTTGTGTACAGACCCAGGAAATAATCCCTATGCAGGTCTCAGAAGTGGATTTGGGGCTAGGTTTTTGAAACAAATTCGGACTGTCTGGGGTATGGTTCACTCTGGTGGTTCTAAGCTCTTAGAATCACAGCCCTTGGTCATTGGACAGAAATTATATAAGGATAGGGGATTAGCTGGGATGAACTTGATTAAGTATAGAGAATGGAAAGAGGGGAAGAAGAGGAGAAGTTATCAGAGATGGATGTGTAGTAATTAGGCCATCAAGCTTGACTCTTCATGTGCTTACAGTTATAAATGGTGAGAGAGCATCATTTGAGAGTGGACAGAAGCAAAATGGTGGTGGTGGTAGTGTGTGTGTGTGTGTGTGTGTGTGTGTGTGTGTGTGTGTGTGTGTGTGTGTATTTGTGTGGGAAAATTAGAGTTCACTCTCTGGTATCTTCCTCAATTGCTCTTCGCCTTATTTTTTGAGACACAGTCTCTCATGGAACTTGAAGCTGGCCACCTAGGCTAGACTCATTGCTAAGTAAGTCCCAGGGATCCCATCTCCATCCTCCCAGCACTGGGATTATAGGAATAACCCACACCAATCTGTGGCTTTTTACAGAAGTGTTAGGAATCTGCACTCAGTTCCTCAAGCTTGTGAAGGACCACTTGACTAAGAGGAGCCATTTCCTCAGCCTGAAGATGGCAGAGCCTAGGATGGGCTAAGTAAAGACTGACTGTGAGTTCTGCTGGAGGCAGGCCTACATCCCTGCTTATTTAATTATGTGTATGTAGGAGGTAGTAATTGTATGTGAGTGCAAGTGCCCACAAAGGGCATTGGGTCTCCTGGAGCTGAAGTTAACTGCCCAGTGTGGGTCTGGGGAACCAAATTCAGATCCTCTAGAACAGTACCCACTCTTAACCACTGAATGTCCCTCCAACCTATTAATAAAGTTTTGAAAATACTTTATTTTGTCTCTGCTCCCCTTTAGTGTGTGTGTGTGTGTGTGTGTGTGTGTGTGTGTGTGTGTGTGTGTGTGTTTGTGTGGCGGGAGGGGGGGTTGTTGGGGATTGATCTTGGGATCTCATGCATGCTAAGCAAGCACATTACTACCAAACTATGTCTCCAATCCCAACTTTACTTCTTAAGCACCTACATATGTAAAAGAATAGCTAGGGGCATTTGTTAAAAAGAAATAAATTAAAGTTGAAAACCAAAATTCTAGCAGTGCTAACACTGTCTCTTTCCTTTTTATTAATGTGACTTAAAGGCTCTTAAAAAATGCATTAAGACTCTGCAGCATCCCTAATTGTAATTTATGCATCTTCTACTTTAACCTCCATCTTTCGGGCTTACTTTTCAACCTTTATTTTCATTTTTCCCCACAGCAGTGTTACAAGCCATCACCTTTCTCAGTAACAGGGCTGTGATAGTCAATAATTATGTGATTTTTAAAAATGATAAGTTCTTCTAATTGCCTAAGCTAATAAAATGACATAGAACTGATAAGCCTGAATAATGTTCCTTAATTGCTTTTGCTAAAGATAGAGTGGCTGACAGTAGTTATAGTCTTTTAACTTGGAGGAAGGAACACAAATGTTAAAGAAAATGACTACAAATTCCTGAAGAGAAATGCTACATGAGTTTTCCTCTTGTTTGGAGGGAGAAAATACAAAAGAACTTGACATTCAATTCAGTTGTACGATCCTATAGTTTCATTAAAGTTATTTTTTAAATAAAAGATAATGAAGGAGAAAAGAAGAAACAAAATAGTTAAATTAACTAGGATGGGACTTTTGAAATAGCTTTTGCTCATTAAGGTCCCTCATCAAGAAAGTGAAATGACAACGCATGGGATGAGAGAAAGCTGGTTACACCATGCATCTGGTATTGAAAATATACAAACAACAGAACTCCAACAACAAAAAAGACGAATATGAAAAATGCACAGCAGATCTGAATTGATATTTTTTTCTTCAGAAGGAGCATAAGTGATTTGTTAGTATGTGAAAGCCAACACCAGGAGCTACCAGAGAAATGCAAGCAGAGATGAGATCCCCAGTAGGCCCACTGGGAGGGCCAGGATAAAAAGGAGGAGAGCAATAGATGTTGACTGGCTTTTGCAGAGATTGGAATACCTGTGTGTCATTAATAAAAGTGAGAAAGGAGTGGTTGTTCTGGTAAACAGCCTGGCATCTCTTCAGAAGATTGCCAAGTTCACACATGACCCAGCAGTTCCACTCCCCCTAGTAACCAAGAGAATGAGGACGTAATGCACATTACTGTTCTTGGCTTCATTCATAATATTAGGAAGCAGAAACTCAAATGTCCATCAGCCGATGAATGAATAAATGGCAAGCATCATTGCCATTCAATGAGATATTTGGTAATAAAAGGGGTTAAGTCCTGGTGCATATTCTATCATGAATGAACCTTGAAAATATGACAATAGATGAAAGATATCAGTAAAAAATGGGGTCAAATATTGTCTAATTCTAATTTATGTTCCACCAAATCAGTAGACTCATAGTTTGTAAACTAGATTGAAGGTTACCTAGGCCAGGGGTATTAGGAAATAAAAAAGCAGTGAGCACTAATAACTGTAGTGTTTCTTTTTGGGGTGGTGAAAATGCTCTAGAAGTAGATGGTGGTGATGGTGACTGTGAACTTAGGCCACTAAGCTTGACACTTCATGTCCTTACAGCTATGTCTACCACTGGAGGCAAATTGTGAAGGAACACGATTTGAGAGTAGACAGAATCAAGGTGACACTGTGTGTGTGTGTGTGTGTGTGTGTGTGTGTGTGTGTGTGTGCGCGTGTGTGTGTAAATCAGAGACGGTAGGGGTGTTCAGTGCAATGCATATGGAAAAGGCCAGTATAAAAGGCAACAGCAGTCTGATTTTAAAACTTTGTGATTTTTATTTTCATGTTTAAGAACTTTACTGAAAGCCCTGCATATACGTATTTCAGCCCTTTGCATTCTCTTGCATAATACAACGCAATGGGTCTCATCTGAACTACTTAATTTTATGACAAATTCCATAGAGAAATCACAATTTTGCGATGATACTATTCTTTTTTTATACACCCGAGTATGGGAGTGCCTAGTCTGTTTAGGTTTCATAAGTCCTGGAAACAATTTCAGTGTGAGCCTGTTCCTATCCCCCATCTGCTCTGTTTCACCCTGTCTCAGCTCCTCTCATATGTAATCACCTCCCAGGATCCCCCCAATATCTCCTCTGGCCTTGTTCTAATTTTGTTTCTACACAGAAGCTCACATTTTTTATAAAATGCAATTGCTCCCCAGTGATGAAACTCTTCATCGCCGCTGTATTGCTCATGAGAAAGAGATGGGAGTCTCTGGGACCCACCAGACTTTGTGGGTTTGTGTCTTCACACTACTCTCTCTCCTCCTGGCTCATCCCCTTCAGGCACATGGGCCTCATTCTGATTACTGAAGGCACAAGCTTCTGCCCTGGAGCTACTGCGCACACGGCTTCCCACTGCTGCAGGGCTGTTGCACCCCCCCATCTCCGTCCTACCCTTCCCTCCCTGCTCCCATCCTGTCCACAACTCTCTTAACCTTGAGTCAGATCTCAGCACCAATGACACCGTGTGCCTTTTAGCCCTACTCCTTTCCTTGGGTTGAGGTTACATATACATGACTGCATGGTAGCCAGCCAGAGATAATACTCCATCCCCTGTGCTCCACCACCTCCGTCACATATTCCTGCAGGTGTGTACCATCTGTTGACATTGTGACACAACTTGGTCATCTATGAAATTCACCCCTGAGAAGCACCTAATGAATGGTGAGAAATCTGACAAAGTTTCGTGGAAGTTTATGATGTTGTGTTGAGTTGCATCCCTAGCTAGCCTTGGCTACCAGTTGGACAGGTCTGTTAGGAAGTGCACCCAACCCAAGGAGAGACCACAGAGAAGGTTTACGAGAATACCTTTATAGAATTTAAAACAATGGCTTTGGCTAAGCTGGGAGAAAATGGAACTGAATAAACGCGAGATACAGCACATCGGCACAAAACATAATGCATTCAGGCAAAAGTAAGAGTTCCATGTAAGACATAGCCAGACACTGGAGCAAATGGCTGGCGTGTGCTGAGTTGATGCGAGACACACAGTGGAGATAAGCCGAGAGGAAAGGTGGATTTGACGTCACAAAAGGCCTCTGGGATGGTAAGAGCATCACTGTGCAGAATGCCTGAAATAGCTCCTTGTGTTAGGAGAAAGATCTTGAGAAAAGGGTAGAGGACAAATCGAGGAAATGGCTCCCAAAGCAGGATGACTATTTCTGACAGAATCACATGCCAGGACCATGAGGTTACAGTGGGTAGTGACAGAAAATAAAAGCAACCAGGCCCTCCCTCATGTCCAAGAACACTTCGCTCCATTTTGGCCAACTCTAGAAGTCAAATATGTCTGTGATAAACTAGGAACTAGCACATTATTCTGCACCAAGCTTACTAAAATCATACACCTCATCCCTGTGTTCTCAATTTACTTCTGTAGAAAGAGTAGAGATGTAAGCCCGCTGCTTGATAAATTTCCACCTCATCAACAAAATGCAGTTACAAATGGCCACTGGAGATGACTGAGATTTCCTTCCTTAGCACTGGAGAACAGGTTTTCTTTGTCTCCAAGGAAGCCTCACTTTCTGAGCCAACCCGATCATTGTCTTTTACTCCAGGACATCTGGACTGTCAAGTACAGACTAAGGATTCATTTGTTCTTATTTTTGCATTGTTAATACATTTCTGTTGCTGTGATAAACACCACTGCCCAGGTAACTTACACGTAGGGACTGACTCTGAGCTTACGGTTCCATGCAGCTGTAGCTGGAAGCTGGAAGCTGAGGGATGGCCTCTCACACTACAAACTGGAAGCTGAGAAAGCTAACTTGAAATGGCTTTGGAAACCTCAAAGCCCATCCTCAGTGACATACTTCCCCTAGAAAGGCCACACACCTAATCTTTCCCAAGCAGCCACCAACTCACCAAGTAGGGGCCAAGTTTTTAAATACCAGACTTAGGAGACATTTCATCCAAACCACCAGTGTGTGTGTGTGTGTGTGTGTGTGTGTGTGTGTGTGTGTGTGTGTGTGTGTGTGTGTGTATGTATGTGGGTGAACATGTGGGTAGGTAGCAGGTTTGCCTATGATGGATGCATGTATGGAGGCCAGAGGTTGACATTCGGTGTCTTCTGTTGATCTGCCTAAATTTTTGATTGGATTATTCAGCCTACATTTTCAAATGTCAAGTATATACTAGAGCAAAGAACAATTTAACTTTTTTTTTTTATCCATCACATTAAATGAGAGCAGGAAATATAGATAGTGATCAGTGTCAAGAGGGGCTCCAAGTCCCAAGTCCCAACGATCTTTTAACTTTTTTTCTTCTTTTTGAGGACTTTGTACATGAGCACTGTATCTGCATCACTCCCAATCTGCCCCCCCCCCCCCCCGCCGTCCTCCAATTCCTCCCAAATTCAGGGTCTCTTTTTACCTTGAAACAAGCATATACATTTAGTGTTGTTCATGTACACATGTGTCCACAGCTGACCACTTGGGACTGGACAACCTATATGGGAGTTTGTTTCCAGAAGAAACTGATTCTCTTTCACCCACCTGTAGGGGTGAGATCACGTGGGGTGTGCCTTGTCCACACTGACATGTCACCTGGTGGTGTCTTTATGTTGGCTTTGTTCAGGTAAGCGCATTAAGGGTCCATTGTTGTATTCCCCTGTCATGCCTAGGAGACAATAGCTAGGAACAGGTGTCTGATACTTACAATCCTTCTGTGGCTTCCTCCATGATTCACCCTGAGTCTTAGGTGTGGGGTTACATCACAGATGGGTCATTTGGGGTTGGTACCCACAGGTCCTTATTCTTGGCATTTTTACCAATTGTGAATCTCAGTAACAGTCTCCATCTGGTGCAAAAAGAAGATTCTTTGACAGTTACACTTTCTCTGAGTCTGGTCTTGGTAGCCAGGTATAGCTGAATACTGATTTTAAAGACACCTGGGTTTGCTATTTTCAAGTAGACACTTTGCTGAAGATAGGCAGTGTGGACTAGAAGAGAATGCACACCTGTAACCAGATGTTTTTTTTTTTTTTTTAAAGCCAGTATCTAAGCAACTTTGGTCTTTGTATAGATAGAAACTGGGTTGTGTAGAAAATATTTACCCAGCTCTTGATACATACTTCCAAAGACTCTAAGGCTTAGAGTGTTCCAGTCTAAGCCAATATACCATGGACATAGTTGCACCTCCATGTTTATTGTTGCACTCTTTACAACAGCCAGGGGTTAGGTCAGCTTAGATGTCCATTAACATATGAATGGAATTTTATGCACCCATAAAGAAAAATGAAACCATGACATTTTTAGGAAAATGGATGCAAATGGAATTTATTATGTTAAGTGAAAGAAGCCAGATTCAGAAAGACAAAATAGTACATGTTGGCACTCACTCATGAAATCTAGATTTTAAGTTGTGTGTGTGGACATATATATTAAAAAGAAATGTCTGTTTGTCTTCCTGAGTACTGTAAGTATTCTTGCATTCAACTCCTTCTTGAATTATAAATTCTAACTATAAATGAACACCAATCCAGAAAATCTAAACATATGAATTGCAGTTGAATGTCATACTTCTCAATTCCTGTGGCATATCCTTCATGTGTCTCCACATCTTAACTAGTTTCCCAGCCTTGGTAATATTGACAATCATGGCAGGATAATTCCTTGTAGTTAGAAACAATTCTGTACATTGTAAGCTATTTAGCTGTGGTCCAGTTCCTATGTTCTAGATGATAGTAACAGCCTCCTAGTGTTCCAGTTGTATAATCAAATTTTCTTCACATTTTCATGTCCCCCAATGGGGAAGAGCAACACAGTGGAGAGCTGTTGCTTCCTTCTCTTCCATCATGTTCATACAGTGCTTACTAATTGTTTCTATGCAATTATCATAATGACTTCATTTGGTGCTTCTGTAATCATATTGGATACTATATGACAATCCTATGATTTTTAAAGAAAAAAACATTTATACCTCAAATCTTTTAATCATCATTTGCTTTTTTCTGTAATGATAAGTGTTTACTCCATCTACCTGAGCCTTGCCACCATGTGGGTGCCCAGAATAACTCACAGAGTCTTATATTAGTTTACAATGCTGCTGGCCAATTGACTAGGATTTCTTATATGCTAGCTCAGTCTTAATTATCATAAATCTATATATTTTATGAGACTTGTCTTATCGAGGACACCTTCTGCTGGTGTTCTCTTCTCAGGATCATATGGTGGCTCCATGGAGAAGAGAGCAAGAGGAAGAGGAAGCACAAGACAACGATTTCCTTTTTGTCCCTGCTTATATTCTGAGTCTGCCTGCTATGGCACTTCCTGCCTAGATCTCTACTACATTTCCCAGAATCCTCCTTGACTCTCAGTCCCACTGATCTTGCTTTACTATTGGCCAACAGTACTTTATTTATCGACCAACAAGACTAACATATACACAGAAGGACCTCCCCCATTAGTTTTCTATAAATGAAAACACTAAGGATTATAAGGATTAAAAGACTTGCCCAAAGCAATCAAGAATTCAGGAGTATAGTGTAGCTTAACATGTTGTGACTTAACATGTTGCTTACTATGGGGTAGAGCTGCAATGAAAATAACAGTACTCTTTGTGACCACTGGGATTACTCTTCAAAACAGGCACCACTAACACAAGCATTCCACCTGCCCCCCCACCCAAAGAACAGAAAAGAAAGAACAGAAAAGCATCACATAATGACATGGCTTGGCAGTCTTACAAGCAGGAAGACATGAAATTCTGTGTAAGGAAAAAAAAAAGATGTGGAATGAGCTTCATTACTTCTGATTCCATTTATAATTAGAGCAAATTCAGGTCCTCATACTTATATGCCAAGAATTTTACTGTGAACCCTCTCCAGGTAAACTCTCTTTGTCTAATTGGTATTTAAAGACCCCTTCCTCAGATACTCCCCAGGTCTCAGTGCTGGCGTTCAATTGAAGACATGTTGTAGTAGAACCCCCAGGTTATGCCAGAGAATATGTGTTTTCCAGCACCTTGCAAATGGTTTGAAGTATTTTAGCATTGAGAGTAACTGGAGAACATGCCAGAGCTGTCAAAGGAGGCAGGCAGTGCTGCAGTCCTGGGGTTTTGTTTTGGATTAGATGTTCTGTGAACCCGGATTAGATCCAATAGATCCCCAGAGCTTTTTGCATTGCCAGTGGCGTTTATTCTCTCCTTGCAAAAGGCCTGCAAAATATTCTGCACCTGAAGATATAGTTCCATTTTCAATAAAGGCAGCTGCTGTTGAGCCCTTGGTAAACCGTTAGAATGGGACAGCTGTGGACAGAGGCAAGCTGAGTCTATATTTAGAATGTTGTGTGGGGCCGAGTCTATGACAAATCCAGTCTTACTCCTCTTAGAAATGCCTGGGTTTATAAAGCAGAGAACGGTCTACAGTACTCTAGCCCTTCAAGCTGGGCAAAATTTAGGGTTGTTTATGAATCCCTTAGGAAGGCTCATACATCTCAGAGCATATTTCTCTTCCTTCACACATCTTTTTCTAAGTTGAAATAACATCACAACTCCAGTTCTTATTTTATGAGTTGGTACACCTTCCTAAGTACCAGCATAAAGTCTATGGAAGCTAATTGCCAATAGAAATTACATGTTTTCAGAAAAGAATGGGAGGAGAACAGCAAATTAATTCAAACCTAATTTGCATTCCTTTGCCAAGTTTGAATTGGGACCAATTTGCAAACGGAATTATCTCCCTAGCCTTGATGGAGTTTATAATAATGCTGGAAGTTTCCTAACTCATGGCAACGTCTTTTTAATAAAGATACATTCACAGCTGTAGACTCAGTGCCTTGTAACATATTGCTAATAATTTGGCTAATAAGATTTTAAAGTTAATTAAAAGGAAAGGAAACCCCATAAAGTCTGGTACAGCGTTTACTGGTGGGTATTTTAACAGGCTGACCAAGCAAATCTTCTAAGAAGAGAGAAAGCAAAAACTTGTTCATTAGTGATTTATTAATGATATTTTTGATAAAATTATTTCTTTGCATTCCTTTTAAAACAAGTGATAAACATTTAATGAGAACAATCCTAGGCTTCCATCATGCTTCTTCTCACAACATTATCTAAGACAGCCAAGAAGCTGGCATCTAAGTAGCTCAATTTATTTTTTATTTTAATGTATTTATTATAATGTTTTGATTTTTGAGGTTGTAAGATAACTACATTATTTCCTTCTTTCCATTTCCACCCTCCAACCCCCTCTCTCTCAAATTCTTCTTTAATTGTTACATATGTATGTATTTGCATACGTATATATTCATTTCTAAATATATAAATTTATATATAAATATAAAAATAAAATCATTGTTTTCAAGGCTGGTCACTTGATATTAGACAAGCAACTGGTGTGCTTTTCCCTGGAATGACTTTTTCCTATCAGCATTTTTTAGCTGCCTGTAGTTCTTGGTATAGGGTCAAGGCCTGGTAAGCTTTCTCCCTTCTACTTTGGCATATCTATTAATATTGTCCTTGTTGAGAGCTTGTTTAGATATCCAGGTTGGTTAGATTTTGTGGGTGTAGCTTCTCTGTCATTTCTAAGAAACACATTCTCACAGAAAGCTTAGTCTTTCCACCCCCTCTTCTGAAGTGGTCATTGAGCCTTAGGTTCTGGGGTTGAGTAGATGTACTGGTTGGGACTAGACTCCATAATTTTGCCAAGTTTTTATCCAAGTTTTTATCCAACTTGTGGTTTTCTGCAATGTTCTCTATTTGAACTTCCCTTGATGAGAGTGAGAATTAAACTTACCTGTGGGTATAAAGATTATGCTAATTCAGTAAAATAACTCTGTATCTTAAAGTAAATGGTCTGTGGGAATCTGAGTGCAACACTCCTGCATTGGCCAGAGCGAACATTTACTATGCTTTTATGGTCTAGTTACTTTGTTAAAGGAATTCTTTTTTTTTAATAAAAAAAAATTCAACTCAATGATCTCGATCATGTTTTCCCATCTCCCAACTCCTCCCAGATCCTCCCCACCCTTTTTTAAAACAAACGAACAATACACACACACACACACACACACACACACACACACACACACACAAACCCTCACAACAAACAAAAAATGAAAATAAAAATAAGCAAAAGACCAACAGGGGGAAAGTGCCCAAACAAAGCAAGGTGAGACAAAAGTATACAAAAATGCCAATGAGCTTGTTTTGTGTTGGCTATTTACTCCTGAACATTGGCCCTGCCCTGAAGTATGGTTAATGTACCCAATGAGATTCTATTGGGCAAGGCGAATTTTTCCTTTGAGTGTAACAGTGTCTTGGTTAGCTGTGGGAGCCATGTGCACTTCCTCTTCTCAGCATTGGGAACTGGTCTGGCTTGAACCTCTACATGCTGCCACAGTCTCTGTGAGTTTGTATGTGCATCATTCCTGTTGTGTCTGGAAGCCACTGTTTTCTTGGAGTCATGCACCACTTCTGGCCCTTAGAGTCTTTCTGTTTCCTCTTTTTCATAGACCCTGAGGGAGCCTTGAGGGGAAGGCTTTGATGAAGACATCCACTTTAGGACTGAGTGTTCCAAAGTCTTTCACTCTCTACACATTCTGACACTGAAACCAACAAGGGAGCAGAACCATCATTCCTGAGTTAGTTTCCAAATCTCCACTACCAGTCATACTGCTATGTGAAGAGTCTGACATTCCATAGCATGAGGAGGGTGAGAGACTTCTAATATACATGCTGATTTCAATAGGAGAAGAGGGAACAGGATAACAGAAAGAATCAATCCCAGCTGCCATGTTGTTTATTTGTAAGTGGCAAAATCTCAATGTCTCTGTCAGGCTATGGATGTATATATGGGCATGTACATGTATTATTTGTATATGTATATAAGTCATACATACAATTTGTTCTTTGAGAATTTCATGCATACATGTATACAATATCATTTGGTCATATTTACCCACATCTCCCCTTTCTAGTACCTTCCTGGTGTCCGCATCCTCAGTGATACATCTCCCTCTAAATTTCATATTTATTTTTATGACTATTGAGTCTATTAGTGCTGCCACACACACAGGAGTGTGGAGCCATCCACTGGAGCAAGGTCAATCTACCAGAAAACATACTCTTAAAAAACCCAAATCTCTGTTCCCTAGCAGCCACCAATGTCAACAATTCTTCAGCTAGGGTCTTCCAGGCTTTCTGACTTAGTTGAGTGGCCATAGATCTCCAAGTCCTTCAGAAAATTATCTTCCAACCTGGCATAACACAGGTTATTATTTGGAATGCCAAAATTCTTTTCATTTTGCAATGTTCTAGATAATTATTCTGAGCATTCCATGCAAACAGCCCCATATAAGCCACATGAGATTCAATCCTAGTAATTTCTAGTTTCAGTATGATTCTTTGGTGACAGACATCAAAAGACACAGAACATACATGACTTGAGAGAAAGAGCTTGAATTGGATTTCGGTAATCCAACTTTTAAAATTCTATCTTCAATTGTTGCTGTTTCATTCTAATTTGGTGACTGTGAAATGGTCAGTGGAAAAATAAATGACTTTGCATGAGGACCTGTGTCTACTTCTCACTTGTGTGCATGTATGCTGTTTCCCAGAATCAGAATCATAGCCATTCTGGAGACACAATTGTGACAGGGGCCACTAGCTGTCTTCCAGTGGACCTTCTCTTCTGTAGATGTCAGAGCGTGTGAACTTTGGAGACACATTTATTCTGTAAATTCTACAGAAGAAGGGAAGAGAGTAACCAAATACACCATTGCTGTGTGTAGCTAGGGTTGAATGATAGTAGGGATCTTCTGGGGGTGGGGCATGGGTCTTGTGGAATATATCTTGGTACTTTTCCACTAAGAAGAGAGGGAGATGAGGTATGGTCTACTAAATCTCACCCGTCCTTGATTGAAGGTTGATCTTAAGAGTCTTAGCTTGTTGACATTTCTGGCCTATCTGGTTCACAGGTTAAGAATATTCCCTGGGCAGGCTGAGGTGCAGATGTCTAAGAGCAGGAAATGCTAGGATTTATGAACTGTCTCATCAAGTTGAAAGTGACCGCTGGGGTCAGCCAAAGAACTGTATAAAAGGTTCTAACAACATTTATATTGGTCAACCTTTTGTACTTTTCAGAAATGTTAAGCCTCCGGTTTTAGTCTATGATATCCTGTCTACTACACAACGAGACAGATGCCCATATAAGACCACCCACCAAGCACTTGATGTAAGCATAATTCCAGATCATCTACAGAAGATCACTGTGGGCCATAGTGGTGGAGGAAGGTTTGCATTTGAAATGAAAATGAGTTTTTAACCTCCAAAGCTGATCAGAGTTTAAATTAGAGGTGAAGAAAGGGGCAATAGATTCTGAGAGCGAGACATATCGTTGGCAAAGGCTTGGATATAGAAATATGAAAGGTACAAACTGTGAGCTGCTAGAGGAAATCAGAAGTCTAGAATGGGAGATGAAGCTGGAAAAGTATTAGGGGATGTTTTTGTAGTGACCTTACAGTTGAGACTAAGTGTTCTTACTTGACTTCAAGCCAAGGCATTTCTTTCTATTTAATGGGACTAAATTTATATGTAATTAAAATTGCTAGTCCCAGTTTAATGGAAAACATTACACGCTCTTACAGGGATAATTTTAAACCAACTGCTCTCAGCCTTTTTATATTCTGCCATGGTAGACATAAGAAATGCTGTTAGCATGCAACACATATTTTATAGGTAGGATATTTCTAATTTGCTGTATTTTCTCCCCATCCCTTTCCCCTCTAGTTCAAGGGTGTCTATCAGAATGCAAGCTGGATAAAATAATGACATTGTTACTGTCAGAAGCAATATAATCAGTTAACAAGAAAACAATTTACGAACATTGGCCTTCAGTTCTTATGGAATAACAACCTATTTGTAATAAACCTCAAAGCCAGCTGTGAATAACAGTGTCTATACCATAGCACTGCATAGCCACTGCTCTAGAGCCAAGAATGCAAGTGGGCGTTGACCTTAAAGGGCAGGAGTATAGGGGAGCTCCCATTTACACTAAGGTAAAGGCAGCAAGGCATTCTGTTGAAAATGGAATCCAGAGTCTTGGGAGATGAGTCAAGTTTTGCCCACTTTCTTCCCCCTATTTCTATTAGCAAGCTGGATCTGAAGGGCTGCTGGCTCCTGGAGTGGACCTGTTTCAGTTATTCTTACAGCTCCCTTCCTCCTCTTACTTTTTTTTGTCTTTTATTTTTTAATTAATTTTTGTTTAAATTAAAAACAATCTTATTTTACATTCCAATCCCAGTTCCCTCTCCATCCCCTCCCATTTCTCCAACCAAACCCCCATCCCACCCCCATCCACTCCTCAGGGATGGTGAGGCCTCCCATGGGGGATCATTAAAGTCTGTCACATCGTTTGGGGTAGGACCTAGGCCCTCCCCTGTGTATCTAGGCTGAGAGAGTATCCATCAATAGGGAATGGGCTCCAAAAGCCCATTCATGCACTAGGGATAAATGCTGGTTCCACTGCCAGAGGCCCCATAGACTGCCCAGGCCTCCCAAATGACACCTATGTTCAGGGGTCCTGGTTCAGTCCTATGCTGGTTCCCCAGCTGTCAGTTTGGGGTCCATGAGCTCCCACTTACTCAAATCAGCTGTTTCTTTGGGTTTCTACATCATGGTCTTGACCCTTTTGCTCATCACTTCTCCATCTCTACAAGTGGATTCCTGGAGTTCAGCTCAGTGCTTAGTTGTGAATCTCTGTTTCTGCTTCCATCAGCTACTGGATGAAGGGTCTATGATAGCATTTAAGGTAGTCATTAATCTAATTATAAGGTAAGGGCATTTAAGATAGCCTCTCCACTATTGTTTAGATTCTTAGTTGGGGTCATCCTTGTGGATCTCTAGACATTTCCCTAATGCCAGATTTCTCGTTAAACCCACAATGGCTTCCTCTATTAAGGTATCTCTTTCCTTGAGGTCTTTCTTTGTTCTTCCCCCAACTGGACCTTCCTGGTCCCTCATGTTCTTCTCCTTCCTTCCCTTCTCTCCTGCTCTTTCTCTTACCTCCCTCCCCCTCCCTGTGCTCCTAATTTATATTAATGATCTATAGGCATCTGAGCATAAAATGTCATCTCTGGATCATAAAAGGTACATGACATCTTGGTTGCTGTTGTTTTATGTTTTGTTTATGACAGGGTTTTGTTATACAGTTTTCTGTCCATACTGGAATGAAACTCACTATGTAGCCCAGACTATCCTTGAACTCAAGATTCTCCTGCCTCAGTCTCCGGTGTGCCAGAGTTACAGACAAACACCACCACTCCATGCTTCACTGCTACCGGGTGGTGGTTTGGGGCCCTTGAACTTCAGTGAAGACCACTAAGCTTATTTCTTAGTTAGAGCAATATGGCAACAATTGGATGTTTAGCATATCCAATGGTGAAATTATTAGGAAGAAGACAAAGCAGGGAAGAGAGCCAGGGGGCAAGGTCTTTCCAGAGGCTGGGAGAAGGCTTTTCTTAAGGGATCATTACTGGAGTCCTGCAGGACCAAGGGTATGTAGAGAAATTTCAGAGGACAGTATATGAAGCCAAAGAGTAATGGGATTTGAATCATTAGAATATGTTTAGATCATTCAGAGTGGCACATGGAAAATAGAAATGCATGTACATGATGCAAAATGACCTGAAGCCAGCTCACATGACTTGCTTGTCTGGGTAATGTTCCCCTAGCATGAAGTGCAGGAGTGATGCTACTGGTCACTGAGATGTCTAGTCTTTCACTCTTTTCTCACCTTCTTCTCTATGGAGCCTTCCCTAGGCCTCAGGAGATGTTCCCAGTCTAAAGCCGAGAGCAGACTGCCCTCATTCATCAGGGAAGTGATTTACAGTTGCAGGTAGATTGGGCTGCAAGTGTAGGTCAAGTGGGTACTTTCATGAAGTTAATGACTTAGACTTTCTTAGTGTAAAACTCTTCAATGTGTTTCTCGATCTACTCACTGAGCATGATTTGGGTTTGCGGGGGTGAGGGGGTGGGGGGTGGGCAGCTATTTACATCAACCCCCTTTTACTGCGAGTTATAATTGATACCTAAGATCTTGCAGGTTGGAAGTTCTGCTTTGATTCTTAATCATTTGTTATACTGACACCTAGTTCAATAGGAGTTCTCTGAGGAACTAAGGATTGTGCACCAGATGGTCTAGTGAGATGGTTCAGTGGGGGAAAATTCACTTGCTGAGAAATCCTAATAACCAGAGTTTGATTCCCAGAAGACAAGGTGGAAGGAGAGAACTGAATTCTGACCTCCCACACATGCTATGGCATGCTTGTACCGCCCCCCCCACACACAAACAAATAAAATAAAGAATTCCACATGTCACAACCAATGTAAAATTATTATTGTAACAGCTAATTACTTTTATTTTGATTACATTTTTTGGAAAAATAATAAAACTGGAATCAGATTGTCCTGGTTCTTTAAGGCCTATAGCTTAAATTTTGAACTCTTTGAAAGTTGTATTAGTCTATTGCTATGATAAACATGGTCAAAAAGCAACATGAAGGCTTTTTTTACAGGCTACAGTCCATTGAAAAGGGAAGAATTCAAGGCAGGAACTGAAGCAGAGGCTATGGAGTAACCCTGCTTACTGGCTTGTTACCCATGCTGTACTCATTTTGCTGTCTTATGCCACCCAGGACCACCTACCTGCTTATGGATGGTGTTATTCAGATTGGGCCGAGCCCTCTTACATCAACGATTAATCAATAAAATGCCCCACAGTCCTGGACACAAGACAATCTGAGTCGCTTTCCTAAAAAATGCTAGATTGTGTCAAGTTAACAAAAAGCTAGCCAACATATAGCTCCTTTGGGGCCTACTGCCTACTAGGGTAATATTTAGAATGAGAGAGAGAAAGAGAGAGAGAGAGAGAGAGAGAGAGAGAGAGAGAGAGAGAGAGAGAGAGAGAGAGAGAGAGAGAGAGTGCACCTATGCTTCAGAGGCAACTAAAAATAATAGTCCTTGCCCTTTAGAAACACAAATCCCATTTTTCTTTTCCTGTTTTTGAACCACTTTCCCTTTTATTATTGCTATGGACCATTGTGTAATAATAATCTTCTTCACACTACTGGATAGAAATCTACATGGATGTGTAGATGAGCAGTTAATGCTTATATCCCTAGCTTCAACTCTCCAGACTAGCTTAAATTTAAATCTGGTATTGCCAAGAGAAAACGTATAAGCATATACAATAAGACAGGTGAGTTGAGCTAGGCTAGGTCACAATAGGTCACCACAGAGAGCTCAAGAAAGAATCTGAGTACCCTTGAAAGAATAGGTGGATCATGACAAAGCCAGTCTTGACAAGGTAGTGAGGGACGGTCACTTGACTACTGATGGCAGGGTGGCCATGGCTTTGTGGAGTCTTTGGAAGTCATAGAGACTATGGCCCTGATATATGTAGTATGTACACTTATATTTCTCTCTCTCTCTCTCTCTTTCTCTCTCTCTCTCTCTCACACACACATAATATAAAGTACCCATTATATATTGCTCAGAAAAAAAGTGTTAACCTGTTTCTGAAATTTAAATAAGAAACATTGGTTAATAAATGGGTGATAATGAAACAGAGAAGAACCCATAGTCAACCCAGAGTAGAAGCAACTTGAACCAGCATTCTCAGTTTATAATGATAGTACATGATGTAATTAGGTGCACAATTGATCAGAATTTTACAAAATCCAGTTTCAGACTGGAGGACCAGAAAGGAAGGTTTTCAAATCTTTGGGTGGTTGACTCAATTGACTCAATTTTCCTTGATGAGTTTCATTTAAGGTTAAAGTCCAGTTGAAAGAGTCTACTGTTTGTCATTCTTCCCTTTGCAGGGCTGTACCTAATAAGGTGTGGACTGTTCTCACTGTGATATAAATCAAACCTGTTAGAAACAAGGATCGTGTGACTGTGGTGGTTTTCAAAATATTTGCTTTGTTTTGTGTCTCTGTCACCTGTCACCTGTGAGAGGTTGAGGGTTTCAGCCCACCTTGTACCTCAGTTTTAGGCAAATTTTACTGAATATTCATGACAGCTCTTTCTTCCAGATTACAAATGTGAAGGTTTTCTCTATCTGGTCCTGTCTAAGTGTGTGGATATTTCATTCTGAATGTCACCCTGAAGACAGGAAAAGAGATGGGAATCCATAATTGAGTTGGGTAATTGGCACAAGGGGGTGTTTAATCTAAGAACTGGAAAGTTTCTAAACTGGCTTTGTATCTGTGCCTATTGCTTTGTGTAATTCTTCAGAGTGTTTCCAGACATTTTATCAAGATGGATGGGCTGATTAAGCAGCGGTCTTGGTATGTGTGCAGAAACAGTGAATATGAGCATGGCGAGGGATGGAGAAATTCATGCCTGGGATTTCCAGTCCTAACTGACATCATGAAAAAAATCAGGGTTCCTTAAAATAGAAACTTCTTATCAACCATTGTTAAAAGCAGTTCTTTGCTAATTCCAAATTAGGAAATCTTCCTAACAAATCAATGTGGAAGCTAGAACCTCAATCTTGTTTTTTTTTTTTTTTTTCTCAATCTTGTTTTTTTTTTTTCTCCTAATGGAAACTTTTTGTGGACATGTAGCATGCAGTATTATAAGAATATTATGTGGAAACTCCAAACATCACAAGAGGTGCAAATTTCATTCGGTAATAGGAGATCATTTCAAATGAGAGACCATAAAATAACACTAGAATGGAGAATGCAACTTGAAAAATGATGCCATTAACTTGCAAAGATTAAATATAGGGGCCTGGAGAGATGGCACAGGGGTTGAGAGCACTTGCTGCTCTTGTAGAGGAGCACGCACATGCAGTGACTCCTGTAACTGTAGCTCCATGAGATCCTTCATGGGCACTGGCACACTCGTGTGCACACAAGCACACGCACACACACACACACACACACACACACACACACACACACACACACACACACACACACACACACATTCTGCACTTATCCAGTTACAAAAGGAAAGCAATACTGGCTTCCTATGAGAACCATTGAAAGGATTCTCATAAAATGATTTGGCCAATAAACTAGTTGCTAAAATTTCACATTTCTACTCTTTTCCTCTCATTTTGTGGAACCAGGTTGTTTCTTTTTATAAAGAATAAATGAATGTACCAGCCAGTCTAAAACTCTGGGGAACAGAAAAATTAAAGATTCGGCCTTCATGAACTTCTATTTTGGTTGGAGAGACAAAGACGAGATACTCACACAATAAATCTTTGAGGTAGCCAGACATTGTGGCACACACCTTTAATCCCAGCACTCAGGAGGCAGAGACAGGTGGATCCTTTAGTTCGATGCCAGCCTGGTCTACCAGCAAGTTCCAGGAAATCCAGGCTACATAGAAAAACCATGTCTTTAAAAAACCAACCAATCAACCAAACACACAAACAAATATAGAACTTTACTTGGCAGGGGAGATACCATGATCACGAAGGCGGGTTTCCTAGGGCGAGTAATTTAATAAAAGCAGCATGCAAGAGAAAGAGGCCATGAGACAGGGTTCAAGTAGAGTTTTTTTTTTTTAATTAGAGAAAGGGATCATAAAAAAGGAGAAAGGGGGAGACTGGCCTCTGGGGATGGGAGAAGCAGGAGGAGGGGGCAGAGAGAGAGAGAGAGAGAGAGAGAGAGAGAGAGAGAGAGAGAGAGAGAGAGAGAGAGGGAGGGAGGGAGGGAGGAGGGAGAGGGAGGGAGGGGAGGGAGGGAGGGAGGGGAGGAGAATGGAAGGTGGGCAGGGCCCTTTTAAAGGGGAACATAATGAATGTGCACAGATGGTGCTCTCAGTGGCAACAGCTGAGGGTATTCTGTCAGAACCCCAAGTACACGCCAGTACAGATACCTGAGTACTAACAGCGAGCCTTATCCTTGTACCCTGGAGGTGCTGACTTCTGTGATATCTCTAAGTGTGGGAAACTCAACTCCATAATTTGTGACAGTGGGAGACTGCATCATGCTCTTCCCTGATGGGAGGAGTCCCCAAGGTGACACTGTAATTAGGTGTCGGGGTGGACCCTATAGGTTCTAGGAGGGT
Source organism: Cricetulus griseus (assembly GCF_003668045.3). Taxonomy (NCBI): domain Eukaryota; kingdom Metazoa; phylum Chordata; class Mammalia; order Rodentia; family Cricetidae; genus Cricetulus; species Cricetulus griseus. The sequence continues at coordinate 430,874,075 of NC_048595.1, read as the reverse complement.
AGAGATGCAGCATGATTGAAATATTGAGGAAGGTGGTTGTTTTAAAAAGTTGTGATTTGATGAATGCATAAATTCTGAAAAGGAGAGAAAACAGGATGGTTTGGGGGCTATGGTGCACTTAACCAGGAGCAAGTAACAGCTGAGTGGTTGGGTGCCTACTAAGCCACATGGCACTGTATGCCAAGATCTTGGCTCAGTCTCCCAATGTGATGAGGAAACAAAACAAAACCAAGACGAATTGAGATAGTGAATTGCATTTAAGGGAATTGATAGGTACAATGGTAGAGAAAGGGAGGGAATGTGGGCAGATATGTGTTCATTATATCCCAACTTTAATACACATGTGAATTTCCTAGGATCTTTTTAAGATTTAGATTTAGATTTAATGTATGAGATGAGCCTCAAAGTTTGCATTAAGAATAAAACAAAAACCTCAGATGGCATGCGTGCCTTCTTCACCTACCCCAGTAGGAGTGTCAAGGCTTTACAAAACATGGTCTGAGGATCCAGGGATAAAATGGTGGTCAGAGCACAGATGTCCTGGTAGGGCAGGGTAGGAAGGAAGCTTGAAAGAGAAGGTAAAGAGGAAGATCAGGATCTCACTGAGGGGTCTAGAACATTCAACTGGGAGTCAGGACTTCACCAGTGCGGCTCATGCTCAAGATTCTTAACTTGTGAGACACATGAAGATGCATCTGCATCCAGCTTACTAACTGGTAGTTCTACCAGGGCATGTATAGAAAATGATGCTGTTGCTGTACAGTGGGGAAGATCTAGACTCAGAGAATAAAGAACCAAAGAAAAAGGACTGTAATAATCCTATCACTCCTAGCACCTGTTACAGGAAGGAGAGGGCAGGCACTATCAACAACTAAACGGAAAGTGGGGGCATTTTGTGTGTTTGTATATCATGTAGGGCTGTGTTAGGGAAGGGAAATTCTGTCAAAAACTCCAATAGGAGAGAACACATGTATTAGGAATTCAAGCACAAGTTCTGCCTTGGAGTTAAAGATTTTAAATCAACCTGTAAGAGTTTTGAATGTGTACATATGTAATTCTATTTAGGGTAACATATGGGGAGAGATGAACAATGACAGGCTGAACTTTGGGTAATATTTATGGCCTCAGGAAGGATGAAGAGGCATAGGTAAGAGCAGAAAAGCCCTGGGAGACACTGAAAAGATGAGGAGTCATTGAAAATAGTCCTTGTCCAGATGCTGTGTGATGATGATGGGACTTTGGCTATTGTCACTGTCATTAATTCCCACCACTCTGCAACCCTTCTTCCACCAAAGTTCTCCATTGGACCACAGTTTTGAGGGGTGGTGGCCAAGCCACCTAAGAAAGGATTGTCATCTCCATGTGTGGAGGGACGAGAAGAAGAGACTGAAAGACACAGTGCTAGGGGGAAAACCACTGACACAACTATGGTAGTCCCAGGAAAAATATAGTGTATTGTTGCCATGCATCATGGGGGGGGGCATAAGCAACAGGGAAGTGCCCCTTGGTGACTCATTAGAGTACAGAAACTGAAACCTGGGCACATGACAGTCAGTACATTTGCTATCAGTAAGTTCAGAAGGAACTCACCTTTCTTGGTGTTCAGTTTAGCCTTCTTTCTATTCAGTCAAGGTGAACAAGTGTTAACGGTGGAGGATGTACACTAAATACCTTGTGGTGAGTAGGTGGGAACCCTGGTTCTTGCATTCATTGACATTAGCCTTGAGCTTATGTCAGTGCTTTGGTACATAAGGTGACATTCTTATGTTTACAGAATTCCATATGTCACAAATATGAGAAAGCTTTCAATGCATATTGTGGGCAGTTCCACACATAAATACTAGATGGCAGCCCAGCACTGCCTTTGGGTCCTGAGGAGTCTTGCCCGATTCCCTATCCAGCACCAATGGAAAATTTTAGATGCTTTAAGAAGGGCTTCAATGGGAAAATTTACAGGAATAAGTAAATGATGCTGATGACACATTTGTTAACCACTTTTCTCCAAACCACTTTTTAAATTACAAATAAGACATGCAATTTAATGAGACAGTAAAAACTGAAGACAACCAAAAAATAGGCAGAGGATGTAAATAGCTATTTTATAGGAGTAATGCATAAGGCAATAGCAATATGCAGTGTTTAACTTCTTGGGAAAAGAGAAATTAAAACTATCTAAGTATGATTTTATTACCTCTTAATCTGAAAAAAATTTCCACATGTTCTAACCTAGAGAAAAATAATTATAGATGCAGTGAAAGATCTATGCACAAGTAGCCTTCTAGATGCATTCCTTATGTTAATCTAAAGACATTAATTCTTAGAAGATGCTATTCCCTACAGTAGGATATTATACATTCTTAATTGATTCAACTTTATGTTTTAGTCAGCTGCTAACACAATTATATGCATTAGAGTCAGTTAATGTAAAAATGTGGACACATGATTCATAAAAACACACAGATTCATAAAAAACACAGAGGGGTAGGCAGCATCTTTGGGGAAGGAGAGGGATGGGATTTGTGTGGATTTTAGTCATTAGGAGAAATGATGGAATACAAGTTTCTACTATCAGGCCATTGCTTGGCCATAATAAAATAGAATCATGACCAAATGGATCACTATTATGGTCACATAGCAAGGAATCTGCAGGAGCATCACAGGGTGGAAACCTAGGTCTTTTCCTTAAGACATTTTCCTGGAGTCCCACGAGTGTATGGGGGCCTCAGTATGATACCCAAGGATGCTGTTGGTACATAGGCATCTGTGGCAACTAAGAAGAAAATAATTCTGTAAAATAGGAAGAAATCTTCCCTCTTGTGAGTGATAGAAAAATATCTCTACCCATTTTGCTCTATTGACAAGTACATTAATCTGCTTTAAATTTCTTTGTTAGCACATTCTCATGTAACATATACTATCTTTTATGAAAATCAGAAAATTGTAGATGCCTGAGCTTTTTGCTTTAAATAAAAACATGAATGAATGAGACTAAGAAAAATTGATAGCATTGTTTGACCAAGAGTTTTCTTGTTGCATTCATTTAGAAAATTATGAATCAAGTACTTGATTTATTTATTTACTGACCTAATTACGCCAATTTCAAAATGCTTTCTAGCTGATAAAATAAAGGAAGTCTTTTCAACATGGCTTGGCACTTCAATAACTATAATGAATAAGATTATACAGAAGCCAATCTTGAAATCCAGTGCCAAATAAAAAGTTTAACAGGTTTTAATATAGGTGAGTATATTTTTAAATAATAGCTTAATGTAGTTCCTTTTTAACAACATTGCAATCTGGATATGACCAGAGTCCTGGTAGTTTTGCTTCACCTATCAGCCAAACAGCTTGAACACTGATGAAGGAGTAACTTCTGTAATGACTCTGTGATTCCAGCAATTTTAGTATTTTTAAATTCTTAAAATATTTTACTTTTTCAAGTTAAACTTTCTTACAGATATATATGTCAAGCATATTCTTTCACCCCCTTGTCTTCTCTGTTAGCAATTTGCATTTTTATTTTTAACATGAACAATAAAAAGTTACATCAAAGTACTAGCTAATAGCATTTTTCCTAGATCCTGAACTTTGACAATCAGATCTCTTAAGCTCTTTCTTAAAATTCTATCTTGACTAGGAAAACATGTTTTTCCGTGTTCTCTGAGATATTTGGGCCTATACAATTTCCAGGATCCCACTGATGTGAGGATAGAAACACAGGAGATGAGGTTCTGCTGTTGTGTGACATGATAGTGCTGTTGGCCTATTAGAATAATTTCCATGGAGAGTCATATATGTGATGGGTTAGAAACAGTGGCAACTGCCCCCCTGAGTCCTCTTAATTCATACAAGTGCTGGAATGTTTGAGTGGGCTTTCCAGGACAGGATAAAACCTTCTCAAATGAGACTGATGAAACAGTAGATTTTATTATAATGGAACACAAAAGAAGCACTGAATATAATCTATTAATTTAAAAATGCATATACTTGACCCAAATGTTTAATCTGCCTTTTATCTGTACAGTTGATATCATGAGACTAAGAAGGAAGAATATAAATTTTAGCAACTACAATCTTGAGGCTCTCTGGAATACTAAGAAAGGCAGTTCTTTGTATTTTGTTCGAAATTTTGTTTGGGGGTAAGTTTGAAAGCATTGTAATAAACATCTGCAGGTTTGGCAGAGGGGCGTGGAATCTCTCTTTTATTTGAGTTTTCTTGCTCATGGCATCTATGTGTACAGGATTTTGCAGTGTGAATGGTCTGGATCATTTTTCATTTAGGTCAAAACATAGATGATAACTTGTGTTTGGCTTCCTGATGTCTCAGTAACTTCAGAGTCTGAAAACCCACAGGGAACTCCTGCTCTGGCTTTTATTATACAGTTAAGAAGACCAAGCATTCCTAAAGTTAGGAATGACCCAAAGTCTATGGTAGAGCTGCAGCAGAGACTAGAGTGTTTTCCTTGACTGAAATGTGCAACTTTTCTACTACATCACTCTTACTTGTAGGTCTAGCCTCTTTTCAGCAATGTGCTGGGGGCTTGTCTTGGGTATGGGCTCACTATTGGCACCTATGATATCTCTCTAGAGCCCAGGAAAGTACCTCCAGCCCTTTCTATTGCATAATCCCTTCCAATGGGTCATGATGAAGTTGTCTTATGTCCACTAAAATGAGTAACTCCACTAGTTACTCAGCAAAAACAAATAAACTCATCCCAGATTTTAGAGGCTTTTTTTCTGAATTTTTTAGGTTTTTTGTTTTAAATCATCATTTATGATAATGCTGGCTTTAGATTTGTCATATACAGCTTTTACTCCTAGTTACTTCAGAGATTTTATTGGGTAGTCTAGGCTAGTTTCAAACTCACAAATTAGCTGAGAATGAATTTAAATTTATGATTCTCTTTCTTCCATCTTCCAACAGCTGGGATTAAAGACATGAGCTATAACTTTAGATTTATGCAGTGTGGGGGATCAAATCCAGGGATTGGCACATGCTGGGCAAGTACTCTACCCGCTGAGCTACATCTCCAGGCCTGGTATTCACTCTTCTTTACAGCTTTAGTGCAATTTAGTGATAAATTCCATTCTTTGCTTTTCTTGAAAAACATTTATTTTTGTTTGTTTGTTTTTTTTCTTTTTCTGACTGCCAATTTATTATATAATGTGTGGTATTTTGTGGTTATTTGTTTTTTACATTTTATTTTTTATTTAAATTAGAAACAAGCATCTTTTACATGTCAATCTCAGTTCCCTCTCCCTCCTCTCCTCCCCTGCCCCCCACCAATCCCTGTTCCAACTCCTTTCTGCTCTTCTATATTTTTCATTCATTTGGAATATAAATAGCCAAAGTATTCTTTAACAATCATTTGAATTTCATTGGAATCTACAGTAGATTCTCCTTTCATCTCTACTTTTGTTCATTTGGATCCTGTCTTCTGGTTAATTTGGCTAGCAAGTTGTCAATATTATTTTTTTAAAGAACCATCTCTTTGATTCTGAGAATTGTTTTATAGTCTTTAATTCATTCATTTTTCCCAATCATTACTATTTCTTTCTCCATACTGTTCTGTGGTTTTGGTTGGTCTTCTTTTTTCCAGGATCTTGAAGTATGTCATTAGATTATTTATTTAAGTTCTTTCTGGTGTTTTAAGTGTAAGCACTCATAGCTATTAATCTTCTTTTTAGAACCACCCAAGCTGTATCTCAAAATGGTTGGTAAGTTATACTTTCATTTCCATTGTGTCTAAGAGCCTTTTAAATTCCTCCCTGATTTCTTTGATGATGGAATGGCTATTCAAAAGTATAATTTTAAATTATCATTCATTTGTACAGTCTGTTCTTTCTATCTATCTATCTATCATCTATCTATCTATCTATCTATCTATCTATCTATCTATCTATCTATCTATCCATCCATCCATCTATCTTAGCTTCTAGAGAGCTATGATTGTATGATCTGATAAGATAGAAGAAGCCATTTTGAACTTTTGCATTTAGTAATAATTGATTTCTGGCCTAGAAGATAGTTTATTTTAGAGTAGGTTCCATGGAAGGCTAAGAAAAATGTGTGCTTTATTTCTTTCAGATGGAATCTCCTATAGGTATCTATTAAATCCATTTGATCTGTAGTGTAGTTTAACTCTGTTTCCCTTTTTTAGTTTTAGTTTGGACAACTTAAGTGGACGAAATAATAGAAATCACTACTATTACTGTACTGAAACTTATCTGACCTTTGGTGTTCATTAGTGGTTTTCTTTATTTATGGAATTTAGATCTCTAGTGTTTTCTGTATGTGTATTTACAATTGTTATATATTTTTGATATATCATCCATTTATTAATCTCTTCTGACTAATTTGAATTTGAAGTCTACTTTATCAGAAAGCAAATGCCAGCTTTTATTTATTATATTTTTTTGCCTTCCCTTTTATTGACAGATTATATTTCATCCCTTGGCTCTCAATCTGTGAATGTCATTACCAGTGAAGTGTGTTTCTTGGAGACAGGAGACGGTTGGATCTAGTTTTTAATTCAGTCAGCAAGTCAGTGAGGCTTTATTAGTGAGTTGGTGACATTTACAGCTAAACTTCCTTTTGAGATGTTTCATATTCCTGTAGTATTGTTAGTCACTGTTTTCTGATTGGTTGGATTATCACCTGCTCATCACTTTCTCCCCTATTATTATAGGAGGTTTGCTGATTAACCCTGCTAAGCATAACAGATTCCTTCTTAGATCTCCTTTGCTTATTGTGATTTTTAATCTTTCTTATGCTCTCATGATTAAGACTTCCTTCCTCTTCTGTGTATAATATTCCTTGAATTCCACAGTACTGACTTGAGTGGGTCACAGATTGTCTTAATTTGTGCTTGTCTTGATATGTCCTAACTTCTTCATCAGTTTAAAAAAATATAGCCTTCCTGGATAAACCTATCTTGATTGGCAATTACTTACTTTCAGAGCTTGAAATATTTCAGTCTCTTGGCTTTGAGGGTTGGTGAGAGATCTGTTGTTTCTGCCTTTATAGATGGGTTTGTTTTTCCATATAGATTTTAGTATTGTTTCTTTCTTTTGTATGTTTTGACTTCTTGATTATAATATACCACAGAGAATTTCTTTTCTGGTGCTGTGTATTTGGGCTTCTAAATTCCTTTGGTATTTGGATGTTTGTTTCTCTGGATTTGGAGGACTATCATTCTTTATTTCTTTCATGTTTATTTTAGTGTTTTATTCACTGTGAATCCTTAGGACTGGGTTTTCATCCTGGAGTCTTTTAACATTGTGGCCATGCTTGTTTATTTTTATTTTCTTTATTGATGGTTGGGTGCAGTATTTCATTAACCTTGCCTTCCATTCTTTCTTCTACTTGTTTGAGTCTGTTGGTGATATTTTCCATTGTGTTTTTTATTTAATTCACTGATCTTTTTTTAAACATTTTTTTTATTTTGAGAACACACACACACACACATACACACACACACACACACACACACACACACACACACACACACAATGTGTGGTGAAAAACATGTGGAAGTCAGAGGACAGCATATGAGTGTTGGTTTTTTCCTTCTTTCACATTGGAATCAGTTCTCTCCTTCCATGTGGGTCTTGAGGATTGAACTCAGGTTATCAGGTTTGGTGGCAAGCCGCTTTATCATCTAGACCATCTCATCAGCCCATCTCATTGTGTCTTTAATATTTAATTCTCAAAATTTCTATTTGGTTGCTGAATTTTCTTCAGTGTTACTGGTTTATCTATCCGTACTGCTGATTTCCTCACCCAATGTGTTACTTTTCCCTCTGGGTTGCTGATTGTATCCTTTTTTCTATTGCTGTGGTAAATGCCCTGTAAAAGCAACTTAAGGAAAATGATCTTTTTTTTTGAGACAGGGATTCTCTTTAGCTTTGGAGCCTGCCCTAAAATTCGCTCTGTAGACCAGGCTGGCTTTGAACTCGCAGAATTCTGCCTGTCTCTGCCTCCTAAGTTCTGGGATTAAAGGTTTGTACTGTTGCTTCTGGTTCAAAGGTACAGCCACCTCCCCCCCACCCCCCACGCCCCGATATGGAGAGTGGGGCAGGAGCAGGAATTTTACATAGTTGGTGGAGTTGTACTCAGTCTCAGAGAGTGATGGATATAGTGCTGTTTGCTTTTTCCTTTTTATTCCATTCAGAACTCCACCCATAGAGTGGTGCCACCCATGATTCAGGTGCATCTTCTTACGTCATCTAGTCTAATCTAGATAATCCCTCATAGACCCCTGGAGTCTTTTCTCTTAGGGGACTCTAACTCTTGTTAAATTGACAATCCATATCAGCTATTACACTGACTTTCCTCTCCAGATCCTGGGTTGAGTAGATTTACTTGCTTGTATCTTTTCTCAGGCCACTGGTCATTTTTGCTAGCAATCTTTTGAATCATCATCTAGAGATCTTCCTATTTCACTGTCTTTGGACTTGATGGTTGAGAAGTTGTGGTCTTTTGGAGGAGTCCTACTGCCTTGTTTTTTCAAATTTCTTGTATTTCCTTGTTGCAATTTGTGCCCCTGTTGATTTGGATATCTGTTCTGGCCACCTTTTTTAGGATTGAAAGGTTTCCTCTTGGAGTCTCAACCTGCAGTTCTACTAGGGTAGAAAACAAACTGCCTTCAGAAGTAGCTTCTGTTTTCTCTTTTCCTAGTAGGGAATTTCCCAGAAAAACCTGTGTTCAGCTCACCTCTGTGTCTGCCTGACCTATCTTTGTCTCTGTTTTGTCAGATGTCCATTCTTTGTCTGTCAGCTAGCTGACACGGAGTCAGCTTCGAATCCACATTGTTACCCAGACTTTTTTTTAAGGAATATAAAACTATTTATTGGCCACTGTTCACCATTATTTACAATAAAGTAAATATACAGTTGGATGACATTCTGATACTACAAAGTAACTTTTCTGGCTCATTGAACCAGAACCAAATACTGAAAAGATGGATCCTACCAGTAAGGAATGAGTCAGGGTAAAGAAAAAGCATGCAAGTCATTAATTTATATTACCAAATTTTGTTCATTTATGTCAATGGGTCTGAAATTGCCAACATCTTCTTTAACTGTATTCCATTTCCACAGCAAACAGATAGTCCACGAATCATAACCTTTTAGGAGATTTCAACTTTCTACAAAGGAATGGTTACCCAGACTTTTTATATTGAAATTAACATCATTAATGTGTGCAATCAAGCAGCAAGAGGGATCAGAGGTAGCTGGCAAATTATTCTAGGATGTTTTTGCACTGTTTTGTGCACTGGATTCAATCTTTTTAGAATACTGTTTTTGCTGGGCAGTGGTGGTGCATGCCTTTAATTCCAGCACTAGGGAGGCAGAGGCAAGCAGATCTCTGTGAGTTCGAGGCCAGGCTGGTCTACAGAGGGAAGTTCAGGACATCCAGGACTACACACAGAGAAACCCTGTCTCAGAAGGAGGAAGAGGAGGAGGAGGAGGAAGAGGAGGAGGAGGAGGAAGAAGGAAGGAAGGAAGGAAGGAAGGAAGGAAGGAAGGAAGGAAAGAAAGAAAGAAAGAAAGAAGAAAACCACTTTTCCCTAAGATACCCACTTTTTTTGTTATGGAACATATAGAGGCATCTCTGAAGAAGGACATTAAGCAGGGCTTCTCAGTCTTCATCTGCAAACCACTCTTTGAGGCCAAGAGGGGGAATGTGTAGGAGAGGGAATGTATTCTCATCATTTGGGAAGTGGAGCCATTTAGTGTCTGGCCTAGGGTCCTGCCCTGACCCAGCATGCCTGAATTTTCTATATCATCCACATTTTCTCTCTCAAACAATTTCTGAGCATGTTATATTCCACTCCCCACCCAAGTCTGGATTTGCCTTAGTATAAAAGTATTACTTTGTTGTCTCAAATACTAAAATAAATAGATATCCCCTGGTTCCGTCTGAGGCTCTTTGTGTCCTGGTGGTGATGATATTTGTGGAGACACCATACCACATTCACAGGATGGAAAAAGAGCGGATATCCTCAGCCTTGAGGTTTGGGACATCCTTATGCAGCTAGAAGAATGACTGCTGAAGCAGGGAGTTATGTACAAGGGCAGGAGGTGATGAGGGAAGTGGTTCTCATAGCCAGTGCAGAAGTAAAGGGACTGCAAAACCCATCAGTAAAAGCACAGAAGCCAGCTCAAGATCTGTGCTTATCACCAAGACAGACAGACACATTACTGCCATCTCTTTCCACTCTTGCATTCTTTCTGGCTTCAGGCAGCCCTATGAGGCCCCTGGGCATGTGAACAGGGGTGTGTTTGATTGTGCATGTGCCTTTAAAAGCAGAGTTAGGAATCTGATTGCTTATCCAAGACTTAAGGGGTGGAGAAGGAAGGTCTGTGTCATTTTTTTTGACCATTCTTTCCATAGTAAGGGGCCTTTGGCCTCCCACATCTGCTTAGAGAAAGAGCAATTTATCCTGCCTGATTTGGCAACTGGTGATTTATATGTCTGCATGATTCATTTTCCACAGCAACCCTACCAGGTCAAAATTGATTCTTACCATTTGCTAGGTGATCAAACAAAATTTGCCCCTAGTCCACCGGTGGAAGAAATCAGAGCTACTGTGTACTCCCATCATGCTTTGTTTCTTCTCCAGCAAGTTTAGAGGGCATTTCAACTAGACTCCATACTTTGTTTAGCCTCCTAGCTCCTAGCAACCACAACAGATTTAAGGGAGTACATGAAGATGGATATGATATGTTTCCTGCTGGCTCCCAGGCCAGAATCCTCGCCCTTGCATGACACTCCCAGCAGCATGCAAGAAGGTTAGTAAGCATTCAATTACATTCTTGGGGCAATTCATTGTGAATAGCCCAGAGTTAAACATTTCTTATTTAATGTTGGTGAATGAAAACAAGGCAATGATGCCTGCACTAGAAACACAACAGAAGTAATAAAAAGAATTGGCACCTGAACAGAAAAGATGAACCGGAGTTCCTGCAGGTCTTTTGTCTCAGTCATTCGATAGAAAGAAAGAAATCACTTCATAAATCAGTCCAAGTTGGTCTTACTCTGCCATTCACATAACATGGAATTACTTGCTTAGATTGATAAATGGATGTCGTTGCTGGAGTCCTGTCACCAGGCCTTACATAACTTACAGTGCAATTATTACTCATGTCCTAGGAAGGACTTATTTATTTTAGCTTCTATCATCTTTCCAGTCCTGAAACATGTCTTTTATGTATTTGCTTCTGAAACTGGAGTAGAGGCTAGCACAGGGAGGCTTCTTCATGACTTTAGCTAGAATATAATTTGGAAGGTGAGTGATATGAGGAAACACACTGATTTTTTTTCTCATTTTATTGCCAGAGCTAAAAGAAAATAGCAACTGCACGCTTTATTATAAAATTAAGGCCAAACTGAAGATATAGTTGGAACGCCAGAAGTTATAAACTCCAGCAGGTATAAAAGTGCAAGTCTTAAACATGTTAGTACACAGCAGGTTTACTAAATTCATTTTAGTAGTTAAAATCCAAAGAGAACAGGTACAAAAGTGACAATGTGCATAGACATATGTGTGTATGGACAAAATACACATATGCACACACAGACATATAAACAAACTTATATTTAAAAGTCAGATTCCATTTTTCTGTGCTTCTGGTTTTTGAGCTAGGGTCTTATGTAACCCAGAATGGCCTCAGATCCCTCATAGTTGAGGCTGGCCTTCAACTCTTGATCATCCTGCCCTCCCCACACAAGCCCTGGGATTATAGGCATGTGACACCATGCCCAGCTCAAATTCTATTTTAAAAACCTTTTGAAAGGGTAAACCATGGCATATTCAGTTTTACCCTGTGTATCCTGTAATCTAAATTAATGTCCCTGCGGAAAAGATCTGAAAAAAGCCGTGATATATAACAAGGTAATTGGGCATAACTCCAAGTCATTTTTAGGATCCTCAAAGGTTTTGGTGAAAGTTGAAAATTAGTATATGCTAATTGTTTTGTTTTATATTTAATATGTTAATTGTGGATATGTTGCTTTCTTCTTAGCTTATGCATATCTTTATATTTTAGGTTAGCAGAAACTTTTCATAGAGCAATCATTGCATTTTAAAAAATATTTAGCCTGGAATTTTCCAAGACTTAATTCTCACAGTAAAAATTAGATTCTTCAAATGAACAGTGAATTATCAATACCCTTGCAATCCTTAACAGGCAAATTCATATCACATTGAAGCTAGAAGGAGTTTTGATGCCTTCACACATAAAATGTGTTTATATCTTAGTTAAATAACAAAACAAAGCCTGGTCTCCAGAGGGAGTGCCAGGATAGGCCCCAAAGCTACACTGAGAAACCCTGTTTCGACAAACCAAAACAAACCCATAAAATTTTTAGAAGAATCTAGATTTCCTTTCATCCTTTCCTATTTAGAATTGTATTAAAGTTCAGAAAGTCTTACTAATGGAATTTCCCCTATATTTGCAACAAGAGACAGGAAAACTTCTTGATTTACAATAAAAATAGAGGATCATCTCCCACCCTTTGCCCCAGCTCTGTGTTCCACCTACAGATCACAACTGTTCCACTCTGCTGTTTTCTTGTCTTTCCTTTTAAAATTTACTTTATTAAAAAGTTTTTTGTTTGACAAGCTTGTTGAGATTATAATAACATGAACAGTGGAGTGGGAACTGCTACTGTTTTGTAACCCTGCTGATCCACACCACAAACCACATTCTGCAAATTCCTACAAAGAAACATTACTTTGACTTCTGCTGCTCTTTATTTTCTATCTGTCTTATTCTGTGAAATAGACTAGGACAGAAACAATAGTTAAAAAGACAATTGGACACAAACCAAGATGCATATGTTCGACTTTGTTTTATCCATTATATTAATTACTTTTCTGGTTGTTGCAACAGAATACTATCAAAAGCAACTTAAGGAAGCACAAATTTATTTTGACTCATAGTTCAAGGGTACAGTCCATCATGGTGGGGAAGGCATGATGGCAGGAGCTTGAGGTAGTACATCACATCAAATCCACAGTCATGGAACATGAACAGATTGGGGAAGAAGCATGGTTCAGGTATGGCAGCACCAACATATAAATTACTGTCCTCATTACATCTAAGTTGAGACTTAACTTTCTTTTGACTATGTGGGTGTTTTAGTTACATTCTCAAAATTTCCTTGTTTTTCTATTTTGGAATGGAAAACTATGCCTATAAAGCTCCTGAAAGGGATCTACCTAGGTCTTTAATAGTGATGCATTGTATCACATATGTTTATGTCAATTATTGCATGATTGTGGGTTATTTGATGAAGTAAGCATACAGCTGGAATAAGCTATAACTATCTGTAGACATAACTTTGAAAGGCCAGGGAAGCTTTTTAGAAAAAAAGTAACTTCTTCCTATTTATTTGAAGAATGGTCTTGCTGTGTAGCCCACGTTGGCCTTACAGTCATCACAGAGTCCATATAGACGGGCTTGGAGCTGTCTGTCCTCCTACCTTAGTCCCCAAACACTGGGATCACAGGCATGTATTTAAGAAATGTTGCAAAATTATGTTAGCCACTCTCCATACATCTTTAGTATATAATAGCTCGGAGATGCACAGTACATAAGCAAATGCTTTAACGAAGTCACATTTGTTATTAACACTATTCAGGCTTGAATAAAAACATTTTTCTAAACAGTGAAAACTCTCTTGAGAGAGAGGCTAATTTTATCATTGAGGAAAAATATTTCTGAAACTATGTTTGATGGAAATCCAGCCACAAACAAAGAAGCAAAAATAAGATTTAAATATATTTCTTGCAAATACAGAAAGTTCTCAAATTTTATAAAATCTGAGACACATTCATTTAAAAACCTGCAGCTACCTTACATGACACACACATCCACGCATGATGCTTATCCATTATGTTCTTATTTTATAGACTTGAAAGCTTTTCATGGGTGTGCATCATAAACATACTTTATATAAATCATTCTTTAGCATACACCACAAACACAACACCAAACACACACACACACACACACACACACACACACACACACACACACACACACGTCAAAGAAAAAGAATTGTTTACTATTTCTTCTAGGATCACTTTTGAAATAGCCTATTTTTGCTAACATGTTTTAAACATTTTGACATATAATAATTGTACATGTTTATTGGAGTCCAGTGTGATAATTTAATACACACATGCAATGTGTAATGATCAAGGTAATTAGTGTTTACATATCCTTAAACACAACACATTTTGACCCACTCTGTTTCTGACCTGGGCCAGTTCTTCTCTCCTTTGCCAACCCAGGAGGTTACCTGCTTCCTGGAGGTCGCCATATTGATGCTGAGCTTAGTATGTACACCCAATCAACGTATCGCATTACAGCCCAGAACTCCTGGACTCAAGTGATCCTTGTGTCTCAGCTTCCCCAGTAGCTGGGACTTTAGATGTGTGCCACCGTTCCCAGCACACAACACATTTTAAAAAATTAAAATACTGGTAACTTTTGAGCTCTTCTAGTCCTTTTTAAAGTGAATTGCTATTAACTATAATCACACTACTACACAATAGGACATTTACTTATTCCTCCTATCTGACTGTTTTTGTTTCCTGTTATCCAACTGAAAAAATATCTCTCTGCTAGCTATTAAAGCAACCAGGAATACCTTTAGGGGCAAACTCTTATGTTAATCACATTCAAAGTATCCTTCCCTTTTACTTAATCTAAAACTTCAAGTAGAATAAAAGTGAGCATCCCCAGAAGTATTCCTGCCTACCTTCCCACCTGCCATAATCATGATACAAACTGTACATTGCCAGAAGCATTTTTGCCCACCAGGTTAGCCTCTGAATGTTCTGTGACCTTGAGCTGACCTCCAGTGCCTTTCCTTCTTAAGTGTGACATTATATTCAGCATTTTGGGGGATGCATATCTTAAGCTGAGCCTGTTAGGAACATGCTTCATCCCACAGTGTTTTTTGTTTTGTTTTTTTTAAAACCATATATTTCAGTTTGTGTATATTCTACCTTCCTTTGTTCATTCACTCTCTGATAGACAGCTTTGCTGTTCCATTTCTTAGCTCTTAATCATCATACTACAGTGAACATGAGAATATGAGCAACTCTGTCACTTCATTGGTGGTGCTTATGATGAATCTATTTTTAGTTTTTAAGGCTCTTCTTGACTGTTTTATGAATGACTATACGAATTTACATTCCTGCCAGCAGCACCTAAGAATCCCCCTTTCTCAGTCGTGTTTGCTTTTTCATGGTTATAGACATTCTACCTGAAGTGACATGGTACCTCACTGTGCTTTTGATTTGCATCTCCTTTATGACAAGGTGTTATGAAACACAGCCTTGTTCTGAAGATCACTGACCATATTTGCTTTCATTCAACTTCTTTTGATGATTCTAAGGCTTAGGAAATGATATTTTAAAATAGTCTGTGGTAAGGTTTTAGGCTTGCTCCTTAGGTAGGACTTGGCATAAACACATATAATAGGTAATGCTGAGGTAATTCCCTGGGAGTTCATCCTTAACTTTCAGCAAGACAAGAAGGTGGACTTTGAGGACCATCAGTTCTGGGTTCCAGTCTTGACTATAAATAGTAAACAGAGGACCCTGAGAAGTCTCTTGATCTTACTGAAGCTTAGCCTCCTTTCCCACATGAGGAAGGAAGTTAATATCTCTTTTCAGGATTGTTTTAAAAAAAAGAACTGCTGCAAACCAATGCACATTCAGTCCAGGGTTAGCTGTTACTGTGTGTGGTTTATTTGTAGCTGGGCAACAGAACGATAACTTAATTATCATTTTACTAAGTTTAATTCAGTAACATGTTACTTCCAGTAATCTTCAACTTGAGACTTCATAAAGACTAAAAATTTAAATAGATTAGAGTAAACCATGCAGTTTTGAAAACTGACTTATACCTCTCTCTTGATGCATACAGAAATATATACAAACTTTGAAGGGTGTTAGGGGATACTGGTGGTGTACTTTCAGCATGTTGACTCTGAGTTCCTTCACATTGACCTGGATGGGTTGAGCAGTTAGACAACAATCAGGATGGCTGGATATCCCATCCGATTCTGCTTTGAGTTTCCCTGTCTACTGATGCCTATGGTTCAGTAGCATTTTCTTCCCCGCCCCTGTAGTGACTCTACATGAAGCTCTGACAATCTTTAACGCATAGGTCATTTTCTCTAATGATTGTCATGTACTTATGCAGAGAATTTTCTGTCTGTGTTGACCAAAGAAAAAAGTCTTGAACTCATTAAACACATTAGATTTTTATCAATGCAAGTGCTACTACTCTTACCCAGTATTGTACATTTTCTTCTGACACTTACAAGGACCTCCATCAGCTTCAGAAAGCAAATGCAGTTGCTTTCTGTTACCTGCTACTACAGGAGTTTTAGGTACATATGTTTTCTTGCCATTAGGTTTCCCATTCCCAATCTTAGATGTTCTCATTGGCAGATAGGTTGGTACCCAGCTTGTCTGTTTAGTCACTTGACTGGGGATAGATGTTGGAAAGATGGCTCATCTGTAAAGAGCACCAGCTTCTCTAGGACAGAATTCAGGTTTCCTTTCCAACACTCACATGGTGGCTCCCAACCATCTCTAACTCCAGTTCTAGGGGACTCCATGCCCTATTCTGATCTCTATAAGCACCAGGAACACACATGGTGGACAGATAGACGAGTAAGCCAAACATTCATGCATATAAAGAAATAAACCTGAAAAGGTTTTGTAAGATCAATTGGGTCATCCTTCCCTAGAAGTTCTCTTTGATTGGTATAATATTATCCTGTAAGTAATTGTCTCCACAACTATCAGGGATATGGACATTACCCATTAAGTTAACTGCGAATTCAATCACTTCCAATAGTGAAGGAGTATTGAATGATGACAGGATTAAATAAGCAGTGCTTAGGTAGCCTAGGATTGCATTTTTATTTTAACTGCTTGAGAAGAAAAGGACCATTACCACTTCATATATTATCTCTGAACCTCAGTCTTCTCATTTATAAAATGGAGATAGTTTTCTATTACTGAGTCCATGTAGCTATTACATAGGAGGACAATTGTAAAGTCCTTGGCACAAAGTTCTCAATAAGTGACCACAGTAATTAAGTGTATCATTGTCTTACATTCATTGAGCAAGTTTGGCATTGAGACCTTATCTCTGAAAGTAATATTCTACCCTTAAGCTGTTGAACTTTCTGGACTCTCCTTGAGGACATCTTGTGGCTAGTATGTAGAAAGAATTACCTCTGGTAGAATGACTTTGGAGCATCCACAGTACATATGTTATTGAAACAGTAAAATGCTACTAAATCTTAACAATTCACTTCATTCTACTGCTTGAAACTGGCTTTCAGTGAAGAAGACCCTTATAAGAATATTGGTTTGAATATCTTATCTAAGTTTGGAAAACTGGAATTTGCTAGTTGGATTACACACATAGTCATCAGATTCCCTGCCTGCGTTAGATGCTCTGATTTAATGGCGCCTTCATTTCCACCAGCTCTGTTAATGTACAGCTCACTTCCAATATCGGTGTTTCCCTTACAATTCATTGGTACTAGAGTTCCCCTGTGATGGTGAACTTTGCTCATAGAATCTTTAAAAGTTAACAGGCATAGGTATGTATACATTTACATATTTTTAGAATTTCTTCTTACAAAGATGAAAGAACCATATTGGGGACTGGGGGAAAATCCATCATATAAAACAGCTTCCTGTAAGAATTAACATTGCATTACAATTCCTGCCAGGTGTTATTCAAAGACTTGTTTATTCTATCAAGTATTTATAGCGTGCACCTTTCTCCATCTCAATACAGTTAGACCTTAGCAATAATGTAAAGTTTATAGTATCAGGAGCTTCATTTTTTTGGAACTAATTTTTCTGATATATAATTGCTGGTATAAATGTTGGCACTTTCTTAACTGAAGTTGTGATAACGAGTATTGCCATAATGAAAACAAATGAGATTAATGGTCTTTTCCAGGTTTTTATCTGGCAGTGGCTGCAAGATTGAAATTCCTTTTGCTATGCCTCAGAAAGGTTGTATTTCCCTCCCAGTCTAAAGGAGTCTTGCAGAATGTATCTGTTTGGCCTTTTCAAGAACACACAAATGTCTCAAATGCTAACAGAAAGGACTTGCAAATTTAATGAACAAAAAGGCACAGTGTTGTGTAATACAAATAATGTATGAGAGAAAAATAACGCCTTCCTTTAGATATCATATACATTATTCTCAGGATAATTCTGAGTTTTAACATCAAAGCATAAAGTTATTTTAGGTACATTTCTCTCTAGATTTCTTTTTGTACATTTCAGATGATACTGTGTGAAGATGTCATTATGTAAGGCATTTACACTTTGTGTATTAGACTGTCTCTTATTTGTAGTGCTGTTGTGCGTAATTCATGTGCTAAATATTAACCTTTAACTAAGTAGTAAAAATTTCTACCTGAGGCATTTGTTTACGTACAACTTTAATCAAACAATGGAGAGATCCTAATGAATGACATGATTTCCCATGTAGTGGAATGATGCAGCCGCTGGATTTCTTGCAAGGACATGTCAAGAGTTTCTTCATGTTTTCATTATTATATTCAGGGACAATGTTGCCGAGTAAATATTTGTACTAATATGTTGCTATTTTAGGATTTCCTGGGGTGTACACAGTCTCGTAAGGTAAATAATTAAAGGATCTGCCTTGCCTATGAGCACAGAACAGTGCTTGATATAGGCCTGATGATTTCACTCGTCCCTTTGATAATCCATAACTGTCTTCTGTAATTATTTCCATCATCCAGCCAGGCAAAGATAAAAGATGGAACACATTTCTTGTGCCTCCTCCTAGGGAAACTCCATTATCCTTGAAAGGCCATGTGACTGGGTAAAATTCAATCTGTGTGGACAGAGGCAGTCCTCAAGGACAAGCTGAGTGTGAGCTGAAAATGAAGCTGTTACCAGAGAGCAAACTGCAGTCCTTGCTTCTTATTAATATTTGAATGAGGAACTAAAAACAGCTGTGTGAACCCTAAGCACCTATGACAGTTGAAGGCGGCTAAAAATTAGGAGTCTGGGATGAATGGGATGAAACCATGCCCAGTTACCTTCTGTCTCCTGCAATGGTGGGTCGGCAGTGGGGCAGGAACAGATAGATCTCTGCCACCCAGGTAGAAGTTCTAGAAAACCTTCAGAAGACATGCAGCACACCACCCCAAAATCTTCTGTGTTATCTTGAATTCATTAACATGCAACCATTTCTAACAAGCCTTTCGAGGCTAGAGAATGACCATGTGTTTTCCCCACCACACAATATTGATATTGCTGCTGTCAGTACGTATAGAAACTTGGCCCCAGTCAATCATTGTGAATATCTTTTTGCTTACTCTATAGGGAAAGAAAGACAATGAGAAGCACAGTCCCTGATATTATAGTTCTTTGAATAATTATTTCAAAATTCTAAAGAAAATAGTTATCAGCTACTGGATTGACTTAACCTAAGCCCACACTGGCCATTTGTTACTTGTAGAGACTCTGATAGTTGATTTTGTTGAGTAGAAAATTCAGAACTGGTTCTGTAACATAGAAGAATTGTAGAGCACATGTGCAGAATATGATTTCCAAAGACAACTAAAATGTACCCGCTTGCCCCAGCCTCCGTGGATATTAATTCATTATTTTAATTAGCAGTGACAACTTATTGGGAACCCAAGCTGAGCGTGTTAAGCTGTTGTTGCCTTTAACTGGAGGGAAGAGGCAAGAATTGAGTTCCTATATGTGTGTATAGTAAATTCTATTTAAACTCAGTTTTGTACATCATGACTAACAGTTAAAATGGAAGCCTTCTGATAGTCCATAAATTCTGCTTAATGAGAGAAACTGTACAGGACATCCAATGAAGAAATTGCTGAGTCAAATATAGCAGGAAACTGAAGATTAACATTGAACCAGGAAATCTTAGTTGTGGTTACTTTTACTTAGTGGTTATTTGTAAAAGAATTCTCAGGAGACATGGGATTTCAGCCAGACGCCCCATTCAGAAAGTTCTAGAAGGCAGTGGCTAGACACTTTATTAATGAAGAGTTGGGCTGTCCAAGAGGATTGATCCTGTAGGACTTCTCTCCTCCTCACTGTAACCGAGTGTCCTGTTTCTACACACTCTGTGAAATCACCATACCAGGCCCTGCAGTGTTAGGAAAATGCCAGCTAGAATGTAGTTTGATTCCTTCTTTCTCTATAGCTGTGTGTGCAGTTAAGACTGGTGGTAGCCATTCTGCTCTAAGAAGGAATGAAGGTTGCAAAGTATAATTGTTATCTGAACTCATAGAAAGGAAGGTTTTGAGAAGAAGGGAGCTAGATTGAACAGATACTGTTTACATTTAAATGGTTAGTTTTAGATGTCAACTTGACAAAATCTATAATCATCTGGAAATAGTCTCAGGGAGACATTGTCTAGATCAGTTTGGACTCTGGACATGTATGTAGGAGATTATCTTGATTTATTAAGTAATACATGAAGGTCCAGGCTAAAAGTGGGCAGCACTTGGGATTGGGTCTAGGCTATAGGAAAAAAAAGGAGTAAAGAAGCTGAGTGCAAGCACATGCATGCATTCATTTTCACTCTGCTGTTGACTGTGATGTGATTAGCTGCTTCAAGTATCTGCACCCCAACTTTCTCACATGATGTCACCTGGAATCAGAAACCAAATAAACCCGATCTTCCATAAGTTGTGTTTGTCAGGCTACAAGAAATGAAATCAAGACACCATCCATTTCAGAAACCAGTCCTTTGGGGTGGATACCAACATAGTCATTCTGAAATTCAGGGTCTAGGAAGTCACTCTCATGCTGACAGTCATTTTTAATACCAGTTACAAAATACTACTAAGTCCAATGACTCCACCACACTAGATGTTGGAGCAAAGGTTGGAGCTACTGCTATCTCTATTGCCTTTGGAAAATCCTGGACATGTATTGGGGCTATCCACTCATCTATATGGTGTCGTATGGCTAGACAATCCTAGAAGCAGTTTGGAGAACAGGGCACACATGGATTTTAGAAATGGAAGACCTGGGTTTTGAGTTCTCCTCCAGGCTGGAGAGATGGCTCAGCCATCATCATTGGCTGATCTTCCAGAGGTCCTGAGTTCAATTCCCAGCAACCACATGATGGCTCACAACCATCTGTAAAGATCAGGTGTGCTCTTCTGGCCTTCAGGCATACTTGTAGGCAGAACACTGTATACATAATAAATAGAGTCCTCTTCCACCACTTTCTGGCTGTATAAGCTTCCTGGGCAATTTCCATTTAGAGGGAATTGGGGAAAGTTCCCTCTGGAAGAGATACTTGTGGGCAGGAACAGTGACCACATATAGCATGTCTACAAATGTGAACACTCTGATAAATGTTAGATTTCTTTCTCACCTTAAAGCTTTTTTTCCTCTAAATTCTACAAAGTGCTAATTGGATAAGATCAAAGTTTCTGCAGTGTTTGAATAGAGATAGGATTAGGGCTGTAACTGCAGTGTCTCAGAGTTTATGCTGCATTTGGCACATGATTCCCAGCAAACAGCAAAGGAGAAAGAGGAGGAGGACCATGACAA
This sequence comes from Cricetulus griseus, assembly GCF_003668045.3. NCBI lineage: Eukaryota > Metazoa > Chordata > Mammalia > Rodentia > Cricetidae > Cricetulus > Cricetulus griseus. Next base: position 430,852,443 of record NC_048595.1, on the reverse strand, counting down.
GAATAGGAGGAAGAGGAAGACAAAGAGGAAAGGAAATTAAACACAGGGCCAATTGGTGCCACCAAATGTGGCACCTTTGGTACCTTCTGTTTTCCTTTATAGACTGTGATAGAAAACTCTTTTATATTACTGGACTATTTTAATTTTAAGGGTCATAATAAAGTCAGGGTTTGAAAACTAAAGTCATTTCCAAACACTTGTGCTGGAGACCATGAATATTCATTGACATGTGCTCATTTGTCATTCATTATATTGGTTTTCAAGATAAATGGGGAGAAATCATCCTATAACTATGGGTTCCTAAGAGTAGCCTCTAAAGAAAAGGAATACTGTACTAAGGGTGCAGTTCAGCATCTACCAAAAGGAGTTTCTGAAAAATTTTTATTTAATATGTAGGAAACATAACCCACAGACTTCTATTAGAAGTCTTAGTAACACTCTATGACCCACCAAACCCACTTTATAAATCTGACCTAAAGGATATCATACCAATCAAGGGTCATAGATTTAGGACAGCATTCTTTGTAGACGTAAGTAGTTGGAACTACCCTTTTCCCTCAACAGGATAAATAACTCTATCTATCTATCTATCTATCTATCTATCTATCTATCTATCTATCTATCTATCTATCCATCAATCTGCACCTTGGAGTATGACAGTAGCTCAGGAATCATCATGGAGAAGGGGCAGTAAATGACTATAAGGAAGCAGTGTCTTCTGGAAACTGCAAGGCAGTTGCAATATGAACTCACAGCTGTTGAGACACTATGCACAGGACTTATGTAAGGTTAAACTGGACCAAACCTTAGCAAAGAGGGAGGTGTGGGGTATGAAGCTCCACCCTTTCTGAGAAACTATAGGCAATATCCAGCCACTGAAAGAAAGGTTAGCTTTCTCTAAAAGTGTAGCCCCTGAGAGGTAGGTAGACCACACTCTGGTGGAAGGCCACATGTTCAAGAATATTTGGGCAGTACAAATAGCCTTGATGGGGACAGGGAAGAACACAGAATTGGCCGGGAAAGGAAAGGGGGTTGGGTCAGGGAAGAGATGGTGAGGGAGAGTGAATCTAAAGAAAACAGACCATATGAAATTCTCAAAGAACTAGTAAGAACAAAACAAAAACATCCTAGCAACGAAAACAATAAGAAAGAAGCACGTCTATGCAAACAGCGATAGGGAAATATGTTAGCAAGAAAAGCAAACGATGGAGCAGTATTTGACTAATACACGCCCATTTTGAAACAAAAATATATTTATTTGTCCACCAAAGACACCATATAAATCTGTTCGTATTAGGCTAATAAAGAAATATTTGAAATAACACACCGGCAGCTGTTTAGAGCAACAAATGGGCCAATTAAAAATGTAAGTCTACAGTTGTTTCAGGTCACTGAAGTGTAATACTTTTGCAATAAAAAAAATAAAATTTAGCTCCTGAAGTGGCTCTGAAAATCAACTAACCCAGCCCCCTGTCTCCCCATTTACTTCAAACCACACTGCTTCACACACATAAGGAAGGGCTGTAAAATAATTTCATTCTTGGTATTGGCTCTTATTTACTGTTTGGAATCTAATCCTGACTCTTTAACTAGCTGGTGCTGTATTTCCAGAAAGTCATTTTGTCCTTCACCTTCCTCATCTGTAATCCAAAGGGGTTGGGAATAAACACTTTGGCTCCAAACTGCTGTGTGTGCTGCTTCTGCTGCTGCTGCTGAAGCAAACTGGTGTCATGGTCGTGCAGGCTGACACTGTCTCTCATAAAATGCATCTTTTATGGCAACAGCTTACCATTTTGTTGAAACAGTTACTGCCAATGCTGTGATGCACTTTAGTCCTGATTGTTTAGTAGTGAGAATCTTTAATGTTAATCTGTGGACTGACGGCCTCTGCAGGCTTTCACGGCTCCATAAGGAATACTCATAGACTCCAAACCTTCCGTGTATGCAATGATGGCCAAGTGTGTCTGTCCCAGCTCACGGGTGCTGGAAGTACACCTGTCCTTCCTTACACCGTTGGCCTGCTTGCATTTGGAGCTGGCTGTCCTTGTCCTACCTCTCAGAGCCTGGGAGATGTGGTGAGGAAACTCTGTGGGACATTGTGCTATGAACCCCAATTCATTTTATTGTTTCTCAGGCCCCTGGCATATATTTGCAGCAAGCTGGCATTTCAAGCCGATGCATTATGAATAAAGGCCAGCACAATTTGTTTGACACCACTAAACTTATCTTGCTTTCTTGGACCAGAGTGAGGTGATGAATTATTAGCCCCTGAAGAATTAGGTAAACATGACTCTAAGGATCACCCACAGTGTGGAGAGGAATGAGAGGCATAGGAGACCCTGCCTGCCCTTGGAAGTTTAAATCTGTGTTACAGGAGAGAAGAGTAGAAACAAATTTAAGCCACAGGCATAGAGCATAATGTACTCTTTTTAAAAATTCTAAGATCAGTGTACTGAATGGAGAGGTATAAAGCTATGCTCCAAGAAAATGCTAAAGTGGCTTCCTTGGGGCTTTTGAAAAACCACTTTCCTCAGAAACACAATGGTGAAGAGTCAGAGAGGTTTATGATGTCCCTATTACAGAGAAATTTCTCTGCTATTTTTTTTGTGTTGATAGGTTCGGCCTCATTGGACAGATTTGTACTTAACACACTAAAGTGAGGTTATTGTTTTCGAATTTCCAGCGGATTAACATTAGGCAGATAGACAGTCAGGAACTGTTCTTTCTGGTGCATTGCCCTCAAGTGGGCCCCATGTGGGACCACCTATTAGAATAAAGACAGAAAATGTTAGAGCTTCTAAAGATTTGTTACTTTAGACTTTACATTAAAAAAATTGTCGGTTTCACACATGTCTACAAGCATTTTGATCATGCTCACCCCATTCCCGCACACTTCTCAACCACTTCCCCTCTGACTTTGTGTCTTTCCTTCATGTAGGTATGCGCATTGTATGCCTATAGCTATTTCACAGTGCACCATGGTCATAACAACTGTGTCACAGCCAGAAGACAGCTCACAACACTCCCTCTCACTCTCTGGCTCTTACAGTCTTTCTACTTACTCTCCTATGGTGGTCCCTGGGCCTTGGGTAGGGTGTTATAGATTCGCAGTGTAGGGCTGAGGACTCAAGGTGGCTTCTTCTCAGAGGTTTGACTAATTGTGAGTCTGCATCAACTGTCACCCACTTTGAACATGAGCTCCTCTGTCCAAAGCTGAGAGCAGCATTAGCCTATGGGTCTTAACATAAATGCTTAGAAGGCTATCTGACTACATGTTCATTCAGATGGTAAAAACCATCAATACTCAACACTCCTCCCCACACCTAGGTCAGGTAAGGGTTAGGGCAAAGGTAAGCATGAAAAAGAATACAGAAACATACTACTTTTTATGCTGAATGTAGATTGTAATGATTTTATGAAAAGTAACATTAATGGAGTTTTAAATGAAAATCCCACAGCAGATTAAGGATACATCCTTATGAATTGCTGACTTGGAGGCTTCTGGAAGGTTCCAGAACATTAGAGACTCTGCTGTCCTCTAGAAATAGATGACAAGACCCTATTGCTGCTGATGACACACATGCTGATACTTTTCTACTCTTGTATTTGTTTTATAGTACTTGTGACATATCAGTAGATGTTGTAAAGATATAATTTATGAATAAAGAGTCATGGTTGGGCTATGTACTTTATGGCTGTTTTTTTGTTTTTGTTTGTTTTTATTGCTTGAGAATTCCATACATGTATATAATATGTTTTGATCAAATTCACCACCTATTCCTACACCCCTATTTCTTCCACTTCCTTGTCCACAACTATTCCCTCCCAAGTTTATGTATTTCTTTTAAACCACCAAGTCCACTTAGTGCTGCAAGTATGTACATGGGGGTTGGGTTACCCAATGAAGCATGGGGACTTCTTAGGGGTGGCATTCTTGAAGAAAATTGCTCTCCATCTCCCAGCAGCCATCACCACCAGTTGCCTTTAATATATATATTCATTATATATTCATTTAATTTCACATATATATGAAATTAAACGCAGATCCATGCACATGTCTGTAGCCTGGACATGCTAATTCTTGAAGGATCTATTTGTTAAATTCCATTTTACCCCAGTTATTTTGTGCATTGTGATGCATTATTTAAATGACAATTATAGGGATACATTCGTCAAAAAATTTAGAGATTATTGCTTTGAGAAAATATGTGACAAATTATAATCTTTTCATAAGAAATCTTATAAAAAGCAAATTATAATGTCATCTGGATCACTAAAATTCTTCCGTCTGACCAAGTTAGTAGACAGATCAATGATCAGCAGGTGGATAGCCCTTCTTCATGTGTCTGGCCTTTAAGCTGAGCCATGGGGGTCCTCATGTGGGGAAAGAGTGGGAAGGGATGAGGGCTCTCTTTTACTCTTAGGGATGCTGTGGTGTTTCTGTGATTTATGGGCAGTAAAGCAACTTTAATGAGATGAGCAGCTCACAACATTTCTTGCTATTATACTGTATGAATGCTATGGGGCCTGCTTGCCTCCGGGGCCAAGCCCTGCACTGGGTACACTCTGTCACTCTGTGTCACCAGCTTTGTCTTCCCATTCATTCTCTCTCACATCCCCTCCCTTATGCTGTGGCAGGTGGATGACTCTTATCCAGCCCCCATCTAATTATGTGACATTTCTGGAGCAGCAATATGACATTTGGTTTTGATCAGGGAAATCTCTATGAGGGTATGACTCATGGGTAGCATGGAGATTTCTCTTATTCCAAGAGTGTTCTTTGAAGCAGGCATTTTGGAAAATCATAGCAGTTAAACACTGGTACATTCTTCTGATTTATAAAGTGTCTAGAATTGTTTCAGTAGAATAACCATAATACAGATATAAGTATCTTTTTTAAAATTTATTTTTATTATTTAAAATTGTATGAATGTGTGCATGGGGGCTTGTCAATATGAGTGCAGGTACCTACAATGGGCAGAAGTGTTGGATCTCCTGAATATAGAGTTGGGGAAGTTGTGAGCTGCCTGTTATGGGTTCTGGGAACTGAAGCTGGGTCCTCTCTAAGAGTAGTAGGTGCTCATAACTATGAAGCCATCTCTCCAGCCCTATTCTTAACACCTTATCAGTATTATTCAGCACTATCTAAAAATCCAGAACCAAGAAAGATATTCTCTCTCTGTCTCTGTCTCTCTCTGTGAGTGTGTGTAGGGAGATGGGTCAAGGGAGAAAAGGGGCAAAGAGGAAAAGGGAGAGAGGGCGTGGGAAGAGTGGCAAGGAGAGGAGAGACTTAAATGGTTGCAGAATACAGATGATGCCCTGGCAGCTGTCAAGTCTAAGGGCTGCAGGTGTATCTTACAGGTAAGATACACCTGCAGCTGCATCCCTGAAGAGGCAGGGTTTCAGCTAGAGCAGTCTTCTCAACCTGTGGGTCATGACCCCTTTGTGGGTGTTTTAATAACCCTTTCACAGGGATCACCCTAAGACCATTGTAAAACACATATATTTACATTTCAATTCATAACAGTAGCAAAAATACAGCTGTGAAGTAGCAACGAAAATAATGTCATAGTTGGGGGGGGGTCACCACAGCATGAGGAACTGTATTAAAGGGTTGCAGCAGTGGTTGAGAACCACTGAGCTAGAGTATGACTTCAGTGGCTCTTCCTCCAGAGAAGTTAGTGTTTTTTCTATTAAGGGATGCAGCTTGTTGTAGGAGATGAACTCCGTCAGGAGGGGTGACCATCTTCACTCAGACTGAAATGTTAACCTCATCTAAACAATCCCTCCTTAGAGACAGCTAGAATAATGTTTTGTCAAATATCTGGGCATCTGTGCATACTACAGCAGATAAGTCACTTCCTGTAAAGGTTTTAAGGTTATTTTCTTTCCAGAGAGTTGTAAAATAGTCTCTCATTACTGAATGCATAAACTCACAATTGAGAGCAAATTTGTCAGCTAGGCTTTCTCTAACAGAGCCCAAAAGAATGTTGGGGTGGATTATATGCTGGATGGCCACTATTGTTCACTTTCACACCAAGAAAAGAGCAACAGATGACACCGGGTAGAGGTATTTCCTCAATTACGTACCCAGTCCAGAAATCTATCATTGTCCCTCTCACTAGAGCCATGTCTTTCTAAGACAATGCCACTTGTAAATGTTAGCCTTTTTAGCCGGAAATCACTTGACTACTGTAAGAAATTTATATTATTAAAAGTTATGGCCAGAATGGACTCTCAAGATGTCCTTAAGAATTCAACTCCAAGATTGCAGCTCCTGAAGTACTCTCATTACCACTCCCTGATTTGGAGGCACCTATAGATATATATTAAAGAATGAAGTCTTGGGGTTGGAGAGATGACTAAGCAGTTCAGAGCACTGACTTCTCTTTCAGAGGATCTGGGTTTAATTTTCAGTGCCCACAACTGTCTATAACTTTAGTCCCCGGAGACTCTTCTAGCCTCTTCAGTCACTGCCACCCATCTGGTGAACAGACAATACATGTAGGCAACACACACACACACACACACACACACACACACACACACACACACACACATATATAAAGTGAGTCTTTTCTTTCTTTAATGCCACTTAACAATGCAGTGTCCTTGAGCACACATTGTGATTGCTGAGAAACATGATGTGCTAAATGACATTGGAATCAGCAGCCTGTTCTCATCAGTGCTCATGTTCTCTGCTACATGGGAAGATAGAATTATTTCATGCTCTATCTCATGCTTCTGGCTCTACAGGGGCCACTGCTCAAACCCATTGGCTTTCATGGCCTGGAAATCCCAGTAGAGTCTATTAACAGCAGGCGCAACCTTTTATAAATCCAGAAGAACAAGATGAAGGGCTAGAATCTTTTTGCAAATATGTCCTTTGTTCCCCACTCTACGCTGTGCAGAAATGGCACCATGGCTCTCCCAAATGATGTTTACAGTGATGAAGTAAACTGAGCCCCTCTAAGGCCAAAATTTGCTGGGTTCATCACAGTTTCTGCCTTCTCTTCTCCTCCTCTGCTCAGATTTATTATACATAATAGCATCCTTCAACTTCATACATGTTCTGATTTTGCCTCTTACTAACTTCTTCATCAGCTCCCTCTTCTTCATCCTATATCCTCAGGTTAGGGCTGCTAAGTCTGCCGTGGTGTCTTGAAGACAGGATTCATGATCTCTGATTCTCTAGGCTTTTCTCTACAGTCCAGGTAGACAGGGCATATGAATTCTGTTCCTTCAAGAGTTTTCGGCAGGATGAGTTGCAGACAGCTCTAATTCTTCTTGAGCCTATGTGGGTAACCATTGGCGCATGCATATAAACACACAAGCACATACTTGTGCACATGTCAGGGATGAGCTTAATTCTCAGAGACAGTGAAATCTAAATCCATATGGAAATGCCATTTTCCTAGCTTGCTCCATACCACAGCTCTGCCCACTAATGATGCCAAGTGTTTACATACAACACAGAACAGTTGCAGATACTTTATTTTCAATTTCACACTGCCACTGCGCTTCCTGAGAGTGGAGACGAGCTGTGATTGTGGTTATCCTTGACTACTTTCCCACAGAAGGAGCCCCGTAGCACACAGACCTAGCTTTGAATTTGCCCTTGTTTTAAGCAAGGCCAAATGCAATTTAAAGAAATGCATTGCCATTCCATTTTCTAGTTAGCCAAGGGAACATGATATGTGAATAGATGACTGTCTGTTATTAAAACACTACCATGTTGGTAGTGGTGACGGGGATGGGAGACCCACAATGCTTTTCCACTTGGGCAGGGAAATGAGAGGTTTATATTGAGATGGTCTCAAAATTTCATTCAAAACAGCTTAGATTTTTTTTCCAGAATTTCTTTATGTTGGGAAATAGAAAGTAAAATGTACTGGGAAGTTATTATATTTTCTTGGGGGAAAATAGCTTGATAGTGTTTTGAAGTAAAGATAAGACAGTTTGGGACAATTTGGGGAGGAGGAAAAGAGAAATAGGTAGGTGTTACCTCAATGAACTGAACAAAATTAATCGAGAGAGAAAACAATGGAGACCAAAGGAGGATTCATGAGGCAAGAAGGGAAAGAAGGGGGTATATGCTCAATTTACAAAAATTTGGGTTCTAACTTGACAATAACCCTTAAGAGAACTAGCTCAAAGGTAAAGAAGGGTAATTTTAGACTATCTGATAAAAATTTCTGTAGCTACATGTTAGCTTTGTCAAATGTTTATCTAAAAGATGTTTTATATGAGTGGGACGAAGTGTGTGTTTGTATTGAGAGGTTGGGAATGTGGTAACAACGAGGCACCAGTAAAAGAATAAAGGCACAATCCAAAGACACAAAATGTGAGAGGAAAAACTTTAGTGGAAGCTGGGAATTGGAGCCAGAGGTAACTAGAGTCATAGAAACCTCAAGAGTCTAAACATTGCCAGGGAAAACTGCATTTCCCACAAGATGTAAGACGGTAGTCGAAAAATCAGACAAATTTTAAGGGGCAGGGTAAGACAAAATAAGGCACTGACTAAATTTTTGCATATTTAGAGGAATAATTCAGGAGGACTAAGTCAAACAAAATGCCAAAATTTCAATAGCAACACAGGACAAAATATATGGGTTTCAATAGCAACACAGGACAAAATAGATGGGTTGCTGGCAGTAAAGTGGGTGCTCACTTTGTTTTAGGTGCCTCTGATAGAATAGGTCAAAGACATTCTTACTCATTGTTTCCCAAAAATTCCCATCAAATTACTGTTAATTATAGAGGAGAATAAATGTGTTTCCTTAGAGATTTGGAAATCATTCTTTTGGAGAGTTTTAGACTTCCCCTACCGTCCTCAAGTCTTTGAAGGTACATTAAAAATACTCTAAACAGTGATTATCATTATTAATATAACCTTTAGTTTTCACATTAAAATTATCACACAGTATTTTCAGCTAAAATCTCCACTCTAAGAAAATATTCCATTCCTTGTTCTTATGCATATTTCATATCTTCCTCCTCAGCTCTAACAGGACACATTTTATATAGTTATTTATTGAACATCTCCTCAGGTTGTATATAAAATCCAGGAGCACAGGAAATCTTTATTTGTTGCTAGAACTACAGCAGAGGTTTAATGCACTTTTATTGACCACATGAATAATCCCTGCCTTTGTTTTCTATCCCTAGGGGTAGAAGTAACCAACTCACAGTAGTCTTAGATAATGGGAATTGTTGAAAAAGGAAACAAAAAAGGATAATGGTTCCATCCTAGTGCTTAACAGCGTTATCTGCAAGGCTGAGGCTGGAACATGAAACTCATTGTGTATAGGGGTAAAGGTGATCACTAAGTAATGTGTCTCAGAGTGCCTTTGTCTGTGTTGGTGCAACTCACAATCCAGGGCTCATTGTTTGGGACTGGACCAAGGATGGACCTTGAGCCTAGAGTAGTGCTGCAGAGAGGTGACTCAATGTGTTGTTCCAATCCTTTCTTGCCTGAGGCTGTAAGTAGAATACCTTACATACCTTAAGTCAAACATACCTTAAGAAGTAGAGAACAATCAGGCCACCCAAAAGGTCCTACACCTATTTCCTATAGAGTTTTGCCTACACTTTCCTCTAGCAGATTCAGTGGTTCCTGAGGTCCATGGTCCATTTGAGTTGACTTTTGTGCAGGGAGATAGATATACACATCTAATTCCATTCATTTACATGTAGGCATCCCATTTCCCTAGCACCGATTGTTGAAGATACCGTTTTTATCTCCAATTTGTATTTTGGGTATCTTTGTCAGATAGCAAATGGCTATACTTACATATTTGGGCCTTCTATTTTGTTCCATTGATATACATGTGCATTTTTGTTCCAGGGCTATGCTGGTTTTATCACTAGAGTTCCATAATATATCTAGAAATTTGGAATGGTAAGCCTTCCAGAATTGATCTTTTGTCTGAGATTTGCTTTTGTTATATGGGTTTTTTTTGTGATTTCATTTGACTTTTGGGATTTCTTTTCTTTTTATGTAAAGAATGTTCTGGGGATTTTGGTTGGTAGTACATTGAAAAACAAGACATTATAAATTATTTTGAGAAAGTGGTCATTTTCACAATATTGATTCTACCGATCTATGAGCACAGGAGGTCTTCTTCACTTTATTCAGAGATTTAAAGTTTTCACTGGAGAGGTCTTTCATCTCTGTGGTTAAGTTTATTTCCACATATTTTTATGTATTTATGTATGTATTTATTTATTTTAGAGGTTATTGTAAACAAGAATGGTTCCATGATCTCTTTCTCAGCATGTTTGTTATTGGCATATAGAAATGAAATGGAATTTTGTAGGTTGGTTTTTGTTTTCTGCCACTTTGCTGAAAGTGTTGCTCATTTCTAGAAGTTTCATGGTAGAATTTTTGAGATTTTTTTTATGTATAATATAATGTCATCTACAAGTAGGGTATGGTGGTTTGAAAGCAAACGGCCCCCAAAGGGAGTGGTACTATTAGGAGGTGTGGCCTTGTTGGAGAAAGTGTGTTACTGTGGAGGTGGACTTTGGGGTCTCATATATGCTCAAGATATGGTCCAGTGTCTTAGACCACTTCCTGCTCTTGGCACAAGATGTCAGCTACCTCTCCAGCGCCATGTGTGCCTGCACACCACCATGTTCCCCCATGATGATAATGGACTAAACCTCTGAAATTAAATATTTTCCTTTATAAGAGTTGCTGTGGTCATGGTGTCTCTTCACAGCAATAAAAGAAACCCAAATAAGACATAGGGATACTTTTACTTATTTTCCTTTTTTAACCCTTTACTTTTTCTCTTTTCTTATTGTTCTAGTCAGTACCTGAAGCACTATATTGAAAAGAAGTGTATTTAGTGGACTGCACTATCTAATTTTAATGGGAATGCTTGAAGTTGTTTGCTATTTTGGATGATGTTGGTTATGAGTTTATCATATACAGCCTTTATTAAGTGGTGATATCTCCTCTTCAGGTCTGCTCTCTCTAGGACTTTTATCATGAAGGCATGTTGGATTTTGCCAAAGGCCTTTTCTACATAATAAGATGGTCACATTATTTCTATTTTTAGTCAGTTATAAGATTTATTACATTTATTGACTTATTGTGTTGAACCCTTCCTGTGTCTCTGGGATAAAGACAAATTAATCATTGTGGATGATCTTTTTTGATATATGCCTATGGTCAGTTTGTGTGTACTTTATGGAGACATTTTTTTGTCTTTTGTTTGTTTGCTTGTGTTTGTTTTGTATTTTTCAAGACAGGGTTTCTCTGTGTAGACCTGGCTGTCCTGGAACTTGCTCTGGAGATTGGGCTGGCCTCACACTCACCGAGATCCATCTACCTTTGCCTCCCAAGGTCTGGAATTTAAGGCATGCACCATCACCACCTGGTGAGAATTTTTTAATCTATGTTTACTTGGGGTAAAATTTGTTTCTTAAGATTGTAATGATATTGAATGTGTTAAATAACTATTTTCAGACAGGCTAATTAGCCCTACATTCCATGTGCTTTATCATCCTTGGCCACACTTCTATTCTACTGGAGGCAGTTAGCATTGTTAAGGCTTGGATACAAACTGACCCCCAAAAACTCATGTGTTGGAGACTTAGTCCCAAGAGGTTAATCACTGAGAGATGATTGGATCCATTGATGAAGTTATAATTTAATAACATTATTGCATTGTGGTGGACACTAGAAAGACATCCTGGTTGGAGCAAGCAGGTCACTGTGGCATGGCTTGAAGGATATATCTTGTTCCTGACTCCTTCCTCTTGCTCTCTCTGCTCCCTGCCTTCTGGGGTAAGAAGGGGGTGAGTAGCTTTCTCCACTAGATGTTTCTTGCCACGATAGTCTCCTTAGTCCTAGTCCAGAAACAACAAAGCCAAGTGACCATTGACTGAAACTGGAGCTCAAACAAATATTTCCCCCCTTAAGTTGTTATGTTAAAGTGTTGAAAAACTAACACAAATACTCAAGGAAGGGGTGTGATGATCAGAAGAGCTATGAGTCAGCAGTGAGGAAGAGAAAATGAGAACTACAGATGGAAAGCTGCCGTGGTTTTATTCTTGGATTTTTTTTTTCTGAGTGACTAACTCACTCTTGATGCTGTTCAGATCAGTTTCACGAACAGCAAAGCTGAGAACAGACTTTGCTTTTTACTTAACAAGAGTAAGCCTGCCTTCTACTCAGCTTTAATCATGCTCAATCCCTGTCTCCAGCTAGATAGCAAGCTCTTTAAGACTGAGAACTGTGATTCAATTTGAACTTCCCCAGGAATATCCTCAGCTGGCAGCAAGGTTGACTAATGGTAAGTGCTCAATAGATATTAGTTAAATCCTCATAATTGGACAGCTTACATTAGGTCAGCTATAAGGGATTTGGGGTTGGCCAGTTATGCAATATTTTGATGCCACCACTCACAAGTCTCTAGCGATGCACAATAATGTCACAACTGATAATTCCATACTGAATAGTGGCCATAGACAAACTTCAAAGTGGAAGTCAGCAACTAAAACCCAAAGTGCCTTAAGTTTACTTATCAAGGTCTTGTATTTTTACATAGTATCAAAATATCATAAGCTTTCAAAACATTAATAAGCAAATCTCATGTTTAAAAAATATATCTATCTCAAAATATCTTATGACACTTTACTCCTTTCTTTATCTTTCCATGTCTCCTAACTGGATCCTCAATCCTTCACTGCCATTCACAATCCAGAATCCCATAGGCATGACCTTGACAGGCTCTCCACATTCCAAGGTCAAATGCATCCATTTCTTTTGTTCACTTGGCTTTTAAGTAAATCATGACACAATTCTGATAGGTAAACGGAGCCCTTGAAAGATGTGCAAGATATGTGAAAAGTGATATAAAAAGTGGAGGCTTACTGTGTCAAGAAGATTCCACAATGCTACACACCCTCATCCTCATGAAAGTTTGGAATTGTGGGTAGAAAGGGAAAATTGCTCTTGCACATAGATTAAAAACTAGAATATGAATATGCCAATGCTTATTTGCATCGGTCTGGAGATTTGGGGTTTGTGGAGCACATATTTGGATAAACAATCTCTACTTAGGCTGTCATTTTATGCTGTCATTGAGTCCGGCATATGGTAGTTATAGTACAAATAGGGTTATTCTATGGGCTCAACCCATGGGTGGGAGAGATAATAGACTGAGTTCTGTTGTGTATTTTCTGTAATAGTCATTACTAATGTCCTCATATTCTTTCATCCCATTGCTAGGTTTCTTTGAAGCCCGGTGGATGGTTCCTATGGGTACTGCCAAAGTCCTGCTTCCGTGGCATATGGCCTCCCTTCCTTACTGAGACACCTTCAGAGCAACAGAAGTTCCCTGGTAGTGAGGGAATGATTCTGGTGAGGGTGAGAGGCAGTGTGTCACTGAGGGCTCACCCTACTCCATGGGGTACATTGTGTAGTACCATAGTGGGTCCTATTGAGTGTCACTTTCCTGCAGCTGTGTCTCACTCTTACTACAGCTGTGTGTAAATGTTCTTTGTCTCTTAAAGACTCTACAAAACAGTAGCTATTACACAATCACAGAAGCAGATCTTTGGTGTGTTTCTAAAGGAAGAGCTGGTAACTGTCTCTAAACTAGGGAGACCATTTTGCTCTTTGTTTCCATTACTCTTTGCAGTCTCTGTTTTAGTAGAGAAAACGTTCCTTCCTAGGACCATTTGCTTCACAGGAGCAGGGGTCACAGCTGTTTTGTATGTGTCTGTTCTTAGGCTCCCAACAGGTAACTTAAGAGTACTTGGTAGGATCTTAATACTGCAATCCCTTCTATCTATCTATCTATCTATCTATCTATCTATCTATCTATCTATCTATCTCTGATCTATCATCTGTCTATGTATCTATCATCTTATCTATCGATTTATCTATCATCTATCTATCCATCTATTCTCTAGTCCACACCTGTCAATCAGCTTGTATTTAGGCAGTTACCTGACACACAATGGAATTACTTTTACTTTATTTATAAAAATATGTAACCATTACCATTATTTAACTCTATTTGAGAAGGAGTTCTATGAAGCAGTGTCTTCCAGATATGCCAGAGCCATTGCAATCATGAACACATATCAGCTGTGAATACTTCTTCACAAGACCTGCACAAGATTGGTCACTTCAACATTCTGTCAAGGAAAGGGGAGGTGCTTATAAGTCCTTACCCCTTGTGAGGAGCTATTGGCAGATAATAGTTACCAGGGAAGGAGTTGTCATTTTCTTTAGCAGTGTAACCTTTGATAAGTACATCACCAAGTTGCCCATGTTCCTTCCTGTAATAACATATCATACTTGCTCACACAAGCAACCCTAATTAGACCCAGTGGGGTAAGTAAAAATAAAAGAGAAAAAAGTAGAGGAGGGACTGATCATGAAGCATAGGGTCTACAGGAATAGGAAGGGAATAAAAGAGGGTGGTGGGTGGTAGATATATTCACAATACATTGAAAATATATATGAGATTGTAAACAAAAAAACCCATACTTTTCTGTTCTTTTCCCCTCATGCCCTGGAAACCATCAATTTACTTTATGGCTACCCTAGATACTTTATATTAAAAAAATCACATAATATGTCACCTCTTATGTCTGACTTCTCTCACTTAGCACATTGTTTTCATGGTGTGTCCATTTTGTAGCATGTATTAACATATTATAGTAATTTTAGCTGGATAGTATTCTTTTATATGGATATACCATATTTTGTTTTTCCAGTCCTCAGTTGGGTTGTTATAGTCTTTGACTACTTGAATAATACTCCCATGGCCATTCATATGTAAACAGAATATACCATTTTACATTTCCATCAGCAAAGTCTGAACATTTCAGTTTTCCCATTTTCTTACCATTTGTTATCATCTTCTTTTTTATTATAGGCATCTTAGTGTCAGACTCAATTTGCTTTGAAGGGAATGGTCTTGGGAGAACATGTTAGCTTTCCTTTTTATCTAGCAATTTGCTTCCTCTTGAGACTGTCCACCTTTTGCAGCAATATATAGAAACTAAATTCTGTGAAACAGCTGAGAGTGTTGACTTATATAAAGGCTATGATCATCTTCGTTTTCTCTGACAATCACAGTCTCAAATCCAATAAAATCAGAGGTAGTTCAGCATAATGTAGTGTGTGTCTCTGACCCTATCAAGTTGTGTGGCCATGGGGATGTCACTTTCGGGAACTGAGGTAAGCTGTCTGCATATGGGACAAGCCAGATTTGATGACTTATTATAATAAACTATTGCTAAGAATGAAAAGGATACCTACAAATATAAACAACAACCAAAATAGATTAATTAAGCATTATTCTTTATGAAGGCATGGGTCTTCTGATTATAAATTTAACTATATAAAAATCTGTATGGTCAATGTTGGTTTCATAGCCAGTAAATCTATTTATTATTGTCACAGGACTGGTTGTCAAATGGACATAAAATTAAACCAGTAGGGTAAATCACAAAACATCCTCTTGAGTCACTACCAGATTGTCATTATTGTTTAATGGATGCAAAGACTAAATTAATGCCACAGCAATGGGTAGTCATGTTGTCTTCTATTGTCCTGGGACCTGAAGAGTGTTCCTTTGGTTGTAAACTGCATCTCTGCTCATTCCAAATCTTAGTTACTTTTAGTTGTCATTATTGTTATGGGCCTGACACATGCTGCTAGGTGACCCAACGCTGATGAAATGGCTAAAGGAGCAAATGTAAATAGTTATTTCCTGAAAAGAATTGTTTATCGGTGTCCATGTGTAAACTAAACCCCTGAAATGGGATTTGGATTGTTATTGCAGTCTAAAACAATGGCAGGTTTGTCAAGGGAGCAATCCTCTTATGAATCAATTATTTTTTCTGATTAGATTACACTCATGAAGAAATGAATACAGTGCCCTTTAGAAATGCAATATACTTATGAACAAAAAGCCCACCTTCCTCCTATACATTTAATGACTAGCAAAGCTATCTCATGGTTTGGATAGGGGCCCAGTAAATGATCCAAATGGGCCATTATTTTCTTAATCCATTAGGATAATATATAATTTGCTTCTCTACTCTACCAGAACCCATCTAACATGGCAGGTATTATTAGGAGACACTGAGATGGTAGTATTCCAGGGACAGACTCACATACAGTTTATCGTCTCTGGACATGGTGTCTGTCATAGCCTGAGACTTTTATAAGGAAGAATGACTGGACACAAAAGAATTTGTATGTTTTACAATTTGATTGGTTATGGTTATCCAGTTAGTTAATAGTCAGGATGATCAACACTAAGCAAATAAATAAATGTTCAGTGGATGCAATTAATATTCTTCCCTTCTACCCTCTGCCTTTACTCCAAATTTTAAAGGAGTACAGAATTTCAAGCTCATAATAAAAGTTTGTGGTGATATATTATTTATGTTTTATTAAAGCTTGCCTGAAGATTCAGAAAGCAAAGTCATCCATAAGCCATAGAAGCCAGGCACACACCTTTAATCCCAGCAGTTAGAAGTTAGGAGGTAGTGGTACACACCTTTAATCCTAGGATTCAGGATTAAGAGGTAGATGGATCAAAGCCACCCAGGGATACACCAGATTGAATCAGTCTAAAAGAGTACCAGACCACATACCTTTAATCCCAGCACTAGAGGGGCACAAAAGATAGAAGCAGTGTCTTCAGTATTTAGTAGATGGATTCATTCTCCAGCCATGCTGAGGAGAGGCAGCAGGATCAGCCCATTCAGCTTAAGGTAGTGGTAAGATCAAGGGAGCAACCTGCTGCTTTGCTTTTTTGAACTTCAGGAAAGCTTTAATAAATCATAAATAATATATCACTACAAAATGTAGACAAACCAAGGGCAATCTGGAGGAGCCGTTACTATTTAGCATCCACCTGTTAAAGATTTGATCAATTTTATTGTATGTATATGACTGTTTTTGCCTGCATGTGTGCATGTGTGCATGTGTATGACATATGTGCCAGTGCCTACAGAGACCAGAGGCGGCTGTATCTTAGGCTGTCACTGTCAGTACCAGAGAAGAAAAAGACACTACTGTTAATAGAAATTGAGATGCCCTTGACAGCAAAAGATCCTAGCCACTTTCAGGATTAAAGAACTCAGAATGAAAAACTAACTCCTCTTCAGAGAAGACATATAACCTCTGATGTGACCATGGAGAAACCCAAGAGTAAGAGCCAATGTTGCAAAATACAGAGACAATAAAGATGGACACTGTTTCTCCATCTCCCTGAGGATATTCGTCGTAACCAAGGTTATCACAGGACCTTGTATTTGGGGAGAGGATGTCAAAAGCTAGCTGTCAAGCCCCCTTCTTGCTGCCTCCATTAGAGATGGCTACTGAGAAGCTCACACTGGCTGAGATGGCACCCCACTCCTGTGGAGCTCAATTAGCCAGTCAATTAGCCAGTGTAGCTGGCGACAGTTTAGAAATTGTTGGAGGGATACATCCTTCAACAGCATTTGTACTGTTTCAGACCCTTGTCAGTTCTCCGAAACTGTCATCCTTTTGGGAAATCATGGATACCAGGAGGTTGTTGGGTGCTTTGGCTTTATTTAAAACTCTTGTGAAGCACTTCTACCAAAGAATAGACAGATGGAATATTGTGTCTGCATGGCACATTTAGTATCTGTTTTCTAAGCAGAACATTTTTGCTTTTGTTTTGTTTGGAGACAGCATCTCATGCAACCCAGGCTAACTCAAAATTCACCACATAATGAATTCACTACATAATGAAGCTGGCCTTGAATTCCTGATCCTCCTGTTTCCACCTCCCAAGTGTCGAGATTATAGGCATCACCACCATTTGTCTTGACTGGAATTTGAAATGAATGAGAATCTTGTACCCTACTCCTTTCCCCAAGCTCCCCAACAAATGATAGGAAAGTTGGCACTAAATTATTCCCCAATAGGATTTTATTTTTGTGCACTCACTTTATGAATATAAAGATGGTACCAAAGACAAGGTAGGCTGTATGGAAGAAGAGAACATTCTTTTTATGTCAAGTGCCTCTGTTTTTATTTATAAATATAGAATGGATAAATGGAAGGTGCCTTGGGGGAACAAGTTTGCTCCTTGATTTATTCACTTAGCAATTATTTATAGGGCAACTACAGTGTGCCTGGCTCTGTGTTGGCAATTGGTCCCCACAGAGGTCAAGGCACAGTCACCACCCTCCTGAGGTGGAAAATGAATAGTTCAACAAAAGGGTACTGAGCATATTTCATGACCATGAGAAGCCCTGATGTGGTGTATGAGCGAATAGGGAGCCCTCTGTCTTCACCGAGTTCACAGATGAGTGATTAGAGTGGGCTCTGAACAGTAAATGTCCCTCAGGTTGTGTGTGACTGAGGCTATGGCAGAGATGGAGATCAAGAAAAATAATGTTTCAAGTTCTTGTGAACCATGCTTTGTGTTACTAGTCTGCTTTTTTGGAACTTTCCTTCAGGAGGTGTGGCTCTTACAAACATGGAACTGTCAGAAAGGGGCTGTGGATGCAAAGGAAAGAACGCTGCCCTTAGCTTTTGTCTTTCTTGTTTATGGCTGTTTTGCATTCTTTGAGTACTTTCTGAAGAGGATTCTCCAAGTCTCCTCTTGTCTACGAGCACCTAGGCTGAGACACTTTGCTTTCTTGAGGTGCTGGCTTTGCATGGGGGAAGTATCACCAGGCTGTGGAGATGGAGTGACTGCTGAGAGGACTAGGCAATACACAGCCCATGGAGCCTTGAAGCTTCATCAGGTCCTCATGGTCAAGAGCCCACCATTATGACTACCTTCTATTCCATGTGCCACTCTATGCTTTGATTATGAAATGTCCCCACAGATTTAGTTTTTGAATGTTTGGTGTTTGGTTGGTGATACTGTTTGGGAATGTTCTAGAAATTTAGTAGTGGGACTGAGCTGGAGAAAGCAAGTCAGTAGGAGTAGATGCCTAGGAGTACAGAATTCCTGGCTGCTTGTCTCCTTATCTGATTCCTATCTACCATGAAGCAAACCTCTATCCTCTAGAATGTGCCCCTTCCATCAATAAATTCATCCCCAGAATATGGGACCAAGCACCTGTGGACAGAACCCTCTGAAACTGATCTGAAACACATATTCTCCCCCACCAAAGCTGTTTGCATCAGTTATATTTTTATTAATGGTGATGCAATAATTACTAATACAGCTACTTACGTGGTTATATATATATAGAACGGTGCTAGAACATTTCCAGAGTCAACATTCATGTTGATTAGATTTTACTGGTGCAAGAAAAGAAATAGAATTAATAGTTAGTCTTGAGGCACCATCAAAATAAACAAAACTCCAATAGAGCTTTGAATAGTTAGTCTTGAGGCACCATCAAAATAAACAAAACTCCAATAGAGCTTTGAGCTCCTAGAATCTTTCCCAGTTACATTTTTCAATCATTGCTTTAGTCAACATTATAGTATTTTTGCAAATAGATAGGTAGCTATCTGAATCAGCTGTTCACCACTCCAGAGGTAGGGATGTTTAAATTATTATCTTAGGAGGGATGATTTGTGCTTCCAAATATGTTTGTCCTTTAGATCCTTAACCTTTAGCCAATGCTATGTTAGTCATGATTTATTTCCTATATATGTTTTTGACCTTCTCTTGGCAGATGGATTCAACATTATCTTCATTGAGAATGATTCTGACACTGCCTACAGAGATAGAATTGTATTCTATTTATGTAATACAGAAAGCCAAAAGACTTCTTTAGAGCTGTTGTCATATATCACTGTCAGTATTCTGAACCACCAAACTGTTATTAAAAATTCAGAGACAATAATCCATTTTGAGAATACGACCAGAGGAGCAAATGCTATAATGACTGACTGACATTTCAGGAATAATGTCATTGAAGACATGCTAATTTCCTTGCAGCCCCTTTCTTTGGGTGACTGTCTATTGTATGAATATATTTGGTTCCCAGACTCTTCCCAGAATTTGCCTCTGATGAGAGAGGCTTGGTTTTACAGGAGATGAAATGAGATTTGTTCATAATGTATGTGTGACTTTTGGCCAAACTAAAAAAGAAATAGTAATAACCCATTGGTAGATACAATAATCTTCTTTATCAGCAGTGGCTTTCTGATGCATTTTAAGAGACAAACTGCTATCAGAACCATCTATACTGTAATGTACAGTGGTTCAAGGATACCCTGATACATTGAGTACCATATTGAACAGCAACTTGCAAGTAGGAGGGCTCTAGTCCTACATCTATCGCAAATCTACCAGGGTGACCTTGAAGACAGAATGTAGCTCCTTGTAGCTAAACTTGTCTTTAGAGTATTGTTTCTTTGCTGTTCTTCTTCTTTTTTTTAAATCAAGCATATTTGGTTATTCCATGACTCTAGCAGGTTATATGATGTCCAGGTTGAATATACCAGAATACTTTCTGGTAGCCTTTGTCCATATTCTTGTTTAGTTTGGTTGGTGTTTGATACAGTCTCATGTATCCCAAGGCATCCTTTAATACATGATGTAATGATAACAGACTTGAACTTCTGATCCTGACACTTCTACATCCCAAAAGCTGGAGTTACAGGTGTGTGTCACCATGCTTGGTTTATGAGGAGCTGGAGAGCTAGCACAGGGCTTTGTGCATGCTATGCAAGCACTCTACCATCTGACCTACATCCTTGACCACTGTCTATATTCTTTATGAAAGGATAGCTTTTTAAAATCCACTCTTCTGCTAAGAGTTGACAGTTGACCTTCTGATCATGTGGTTTTCAAATACCTTCACCCTATGAACCAGTTTGGCAGGACACAATGCTCTTAGAACATCTGTCCAGTGCTCACTTGTTATAATAGAGAAGGAAAAAACTAAATGATTTGCTAATGGAAAATGTTGCTTCTTTCAATCAGACATTAGGAAGTATAAAATGCATAGTTAATATATCTTATATAAAAAGTATGAATTATAATATCATAAAAGGATTGATAGCAATAATTTGCATTTAGGTGGTATACCAAATTTTGAAACACTGGTATTTTAGTTTTCAGGAAGATTTTCTTGTATTTATTTGGTGGTGGTGGTGGTGGTGGTGGTGTGTGTGTGTTTGTGTGTGTGAATTTGTGTGTGTACATGTGTAGGTCAGAGGGAAATTTTCATGAGTTGGTTCTCTTCTTCAATCATACTGGTTCTGGGGACACAGTTCAGATGATCAGGATTAGCATCAAGATCCTTTACCCTCTGAGCCATTTTATTAGCTATACTTATTCAACAAGAAAACAGTATTAGTTTTTGTTAGATAAGAAATGTGATACTGAGTTAGAGAGGTAGAGTTATACCAAGATTCCCACCTTAAGAGGATAATGAGTTCAAGGCTAGCCTAGGCTACACAGTGAGTTCTAGTCTAGCCTGGACAGTGCAGCAAAACACCATCAAACAAAAGCAAAACAAAACAAGATTCCTTTCCCTATGTTTCTTAAAATATTTTCTTTGGATAGCAAGCCTTATCATATTAGTTCTCTTTTTTTTCCCCATTTTCGAGACAGGGTTTCTCTGTCCTGGAACTAGCTCTTGTAGACCAGGCTGGTCTGGAACTCACAGAGATCCATCTGCCTCTGGATTCAGAGTGCTGGGATTAAAGGCATGCACCACCACCAGCCAGCCCATATTAGGTCTCAGTACCAAGGTAGCATTTGTCTTCAGGCCACTTATATTAAACCTTGAGGTTCTGGCTATGTA
Source organism: Cricetulus griseus (assembly GCF_003668045.3). NCBI lineage: Eukaryota > Metazoa > Chordata > Mammalia > Rodentia > Cricetidae > Cricetulus > Cricetulus griseus. The sequence goes on along the minus strand of NC_048595.1, from coordinate 430,830,708 downwards.
GCCACAGATGGATTTGAGCTACTGATCCCCCTCTGTCAACACATCCCAATTGCAAGCATGCACCTGGAGTCACAAGTATACACTGCCCTGCTTAGTTTTATCCAGTGCTAAGGACTCAGTTACAGAGCCTCAATTACATTATGCAAGCACTCTGTCAATGGAGCAACCCCTGAGCCTCAGGGATGATAGTCTAACATTCTTTGATCTGAACTCTCTTCAGCTGGTGACCACTGTGGGTGTCAGTGCAGAATCTGACTATGGGAGTGCAGCTGAGAGGGGGGTCAGAGGTAGACTGCTGTGGGCTAACTACCCTGCATGGATCTGATAGACTCTTATCACTTTCCATGTGTGTGGTACATTTTGGATGTTCTGTTTGTATAATTAAAAGGCTCTCATGTAGAATGAAATCTAAATTAGTCCTTGCTCAGTCAAGGATGGCATTCCTCTTCCTATTTTGTGTGCCTCAGAGAAAGTCTGCATTTGGCTGTTTCCTTTGCACCATAGCAGTGTAGGCTAAGAAAGAAGTTAGGATGTGTCCACAGAGTGAGTTGGGAGAACGACACCAGAGCCTCTTGTTTGTCTACGGTATGCCTCATAGCTTTTGGTGGCCAAAAGCCAAAAGCATTTTCTTGTTCTAATGACCAGCTCACTGGAGTGAAGGGTAGGAAGTTAACGGTGACCCCATTGAAGCTTTTGTGTGCATGGAGCCTTGTATTACATTTGAAATGCATTAGCGGACTGCTGCACACACCCACATGTTCACAGGGTGAGTGAAAATTAAACAAGACATCAGCTCTAAAGCATTCGACACAGCATAACACCAGGAGCTTCTTGCATTACAACAATATCCATAAAAAAGACATAATAGTAGCAGCTATTGTTTAGAAATTGGAACCTTTAGGGCAGAGATAGGAAAAGGCAATTCTTGGGAGTGGGATAAAGAAAATGCGGTTGAGGTGGTGTGGGGAAGAGGCCTTGCTGTCTGCTTTGAATTCTAGCTCCAGTTCTATCTGAGGTCTGGATTCTGTCTTTCACTGCCACTGTTAGGCGTTGTGATTTAATGCTTGTGTGGTTTCATGGTCTCCCCTAAATACCAGAATAATATCTCCTCCCACTGAATGCCAGGAGGATCTGTTAAATAAGAGTGCCATAGGGTCAGATCCAGAGCCCAGGAATATGAACTGCGGTTGCTGGCATTATGAAGACTGAAAAGGCAGAACTTGAAGTCAGACGGGTCCTTGGGCCTGGAATCAACAACATTAGCCTCAGTGTTGACTGCTCTAACCTCATCAGCCGAAGCCTCAGGGCTTAATACCAGTGGCCTGAAGACAAATATCTTGGTACTAGAAACCAATGGTCCTTCCCTAATGGGCCATTAATACAAAGGAATGCTTGCCATTTGGGGTCTATAGTGAAGGTTCACTGGAAATGCTTGTTAAGCATTCTGTAAAGAGAGATATGGAAATGGCAACTATCTAAGAAAATGTCCCCCTCTCCCAAATAATGGTCTCCATCTCCCACCAATTTGTCTTATGTATAATAATTCAGGAGCTTCCTAGATTATTATGGGAGAAGTAGGGTCTTTTTTTCCTTCCTTCCTTCCTTCCTTCCTTCCTTCCTTCCTTCCTTCCTTCCTTCCTTCCTTCCTTCCTTCTTTCCCTTCCTTCCTTCCTTCTTTCCTTCCTTCCTTCCTTCCTTCCTTCCTTCCTTCCTTCCTTCCTTCCTTTGTAAACTCCCTCTAGGGGAAAAAAAAAACTGTTTTTCAAATCACCATCTGATTGGGCTCCTTTCTGAGTATGTTGCTCTTCCACAGGCTGTGAGCCAGCTCCAACAGGAGGGCAGGGGCTCAGAGGCAGGTGGGTGTTTGACAGCCCTCACAGACCTAGGACAAATGAAGGTGCTTCCTGAGGCCTAATGCCAACCTGTTTTTAGCGTTCCTATGTGGGCTACTCACAAAGACATTGAGTTGCTTTCTACCCTCACCATCCAAGAGTATATCTCTGAAAGCTTACTTTTCTTGCCCCCGCCCAATCAAAGCTAGTTCAAGATGAAAACTCCTTTTTCTTTTCTTCTAAATACAACTTCATGAATGGAGTGATTCTAGAACAGCTGAGGAAAACAAATCAATTCTGTTTGGTTTTTAGGAGCTAACAAGAAATGCTGAGTGAGTAAAAGGCATTTGCTAAATGCACCAGCACCAGGAGGGAGGTCAATTTAAAATTGTGTTTGACTGTTGGAGTTTACTAAAAAAAATTTAAGTACCATTACCGGAGACAAAATATTGCTTATGTGCATTAGCTCTTGGCTAGACAGCCAGGACTCATGTACACGGTCTAATTTTTATATATAAATGGATGCGCTACAAATCAAGGCTTTCTGATCTCAACTGTGGCCTCAGTTCTGCTCAGAAACTGTTATTCATCTGACCCCCTACCCTGCCTCTGGCTAGTGTGGACCTGGGATACTTTGAACAATTCCCTTTCAGGCTTGCTCTAGCTGCTGGCTTCCTCCCTAGAGAGGCCTTTCTTCCAAGCAAGACCTTCTGTGATTGCCTTTACATCTTCGTAGGGTCCCAAGACCCAAAGTCAGTTTGTTTGGCTCTCCAGCTGCATCGTGTTTGGATCTTTGCCAGGTGCTTGCTTTCTTCTTCTGTGTGGCTTGACTTGATTTTTAGGGCCCATGAATCTCGTGATGAGACAAGCTCCGGATACAACTTCATGCAAGTGAGACCACAGGGTATGCCAAAACCCATGCTGGGATCCGACTATGTGTCTGTGTAGGCATTTTGCAATGTGGAGCTGAGCTGCTGGCTGCTGACAGGTCTTCCCTCTGACATCTCTCCTCTGGCTTCATCTTTATGGAATTCTCCTCTTCCAATTGCATACTTTAAACACCGTGCCTGCCTTCCATATCCAACTGACCACCTCATTCATCTTTCACAGCTACATTTCTGAGCCATGAGTTTTGAAGCTGGAGTCCTCTGCCTTCCATCCTCAATCCTACTACAAAGCCTTAAGCAGAAGTATGTTTCATTAGCTTATGAAGCATTGGATTTTGTTCCTCCTCCACCCAAAGGAATCATCTCAAGCTTTTTATATCCTTCTCCCCTTCTTCAAGGGCAGACATTCCATGTGATTAACCAGTAGGACATCTTGAGGATTTATTTCACTCCTGTGCTTAAACTAATACCCTTGTGTCGGTGAATGCCCAAGTCTACATTTGCATTGGTTGCCTTTCTCATTGCTGTGACAGATGCCAACAGAATCACCTAAGTATAGAAGTGTGTATTCTGGTTCACTGTTCTACTATATGGTCCATCATGGTGGGGAAGGCTTGGGGGCAGGAGCATGAGGTTGCTGAGATCTCAGCTGCCCATATTCAGAGTGGGCAGTTTACTTCCTCAGTTAAACCTTTTTAGCGACACCGTCATAGACACAAGACAGCCATGAGGACACAGAAAAACCCTGCCACAACAGCAAAAAGACTGTCCATCACCACACCTCAATCCCATCCTCTCTCCAAGGCTCAGAGTACCTGTTCAGAATTCTCTTGGTACCTTCTACTTGTATAGCAGGTGATACTCCAGCTCCATTTTTAACTATCACCTTTGCAAAGTCCCTTCCTCATTTTTTTCATCCTGATTTAGTTGAAGAATCATAATGACTCATCATTAAAACCTTAGTATTACCTTCTTTTTCTTCCTATATCTTGTGTTGTCATTCATCACCATGCTTCAAAGACCCAAGATTCTTCCCACCCTCTCTTTATTCCTACCTCTGCTTGGGCAGCCCTGCTGCCTTATCTCCAGCCTAAGCGTCTATGCCATCCCAGTCCTCCTCACTGGAGTCTGACTGTTTCTCTCCTCACAATTTGCCTTCCATATGGTTATGAAATTGTCTTTGTTAAGCTCAGTTGTCATGCTATCAAATACATTTTATACCTTTGTGTGTGGGGGGGTTGTGGGTGCATGGCCATGTGTGTGTAAGTGTGCCCTCCTGAGCACACCTACACACACACACACACACACACACACACACACACACAGACTTAGATGGGGAGCCAGAGGTCAACCTTCTGTGTTGTTCCTGAAGACTAATTCACATTATTTTCTTGGAGTTTCTCATTGGTTCAGAGCTCAGAAAGTACCCTAGACTGGCTGGTCAGTGAGCATTAGAGATCTTCCTGTCTCCACATTCCAGTACTGGGATTTTAGGAGCACACCACTGATTCTGGCTTCTACACAGAGATTCTGGGTAACAGACTTGACTCCTTATACTATGAGACAAGCCACATGTTAAGCCTTTAAAAATCTTCCACACAATATATCCACAGACTGTCTTTTGATTTTTCTCTCCCTTTTCTACCCTTTACTCATCCTATCATTAGCCTTGCCTGTCTTTCCCCACCACACTAGAATATTGACATCAAACTCCTAATTCAAAGAGCAGTTGAAAACGCTTAGATTTTCTTTGTGCAAAGCCATCTCTGGACATCCCATTAATGGCAGCTTCTCTTTCTCCTTCTACTTTCCTTGGTTACAGCTTTCTCTCTCTGCTTCACATCCCTGTTTGCTCAGCATCTTCAGAAGCCACATTCAGCTGGCTCCTTGGGATTCACTCAAGACTTCATGATAAAACCCACATTGGGTCTGAAAACTAAGGTGGCAGGAACCTGATATCTATTATCTTAAATGCTTTCGAAACTCTGGCGTTTTCTGAGACATCGTGGAGCACAATCCAAACAAAGGAGCTGATGATTTTTCATGGTTTCCAATTTATTTCACCAGACAGGTGTAAAATGGCTGCAGAAAGGCAGAGATGCAAATTAATTATCCATTTAACCTCTGACAAAAGAAGATAATCTGACACCCTTTCAAGATTCTTCCTTTTCTGCCCTTGATTGGGGAAATAATGTAACATTTCACTGATACCTTCCAAAGAAAGCGCCACATTTATGGTTCTTTGTCACTCAGTCTCACGCCTCGGCAGCTGAGCTGACTGCAGGTAGGTGATAAGGGCAGGTACATAGAGCTCAGAGGAAGGCAGGCTTGTCTGTGGTACATCATAAAGAAGGGGGAAGCTGGGTTGTACCCAGTGGGACTCCTGTGTGCATTAAGAAGGAGAGAGTGGGGCTAATGATTCCCTATGAGAAGAATGAGCAAACACAGATTAGGATTGTGTTCCTGGACCCGATCATGAGAAATTATCCAAAGCAGACATATGCTTTCTGCTCTCAACCCCAAAGAATTTTCTTGCTGACTTGTGGAAGATTCCAGATTCCATTCAATAGATGAACAGAGAGAGAGAGAGAGAGAGAGAGGGAGGGAGGGGGAAAATTTTCCTGTGTTTCCACCTTCTTTGCTAAGGATGGGATCCAGCATAAGGCACTCATTTGAAGATTGCTTCAACACTATTTAGCATCAAGTATCATTTTCTTTCTACATATAATGTCTCTCGGGGCATTTTTTTTTTAAGAAAAGAAATGACAGAAAAAGGAAAGGCATGATTGTCTCCTAAATGGGCTTTTTGAAATGTTATAAAAACATAGACTATTCTGATGTAGGTATAAATCTTCAAGCCCCTTTAAAAGCTGAGAGTAGTGGATTTGAAACTCTTGATAATAATTCCTTGATCTAGAAGCTTTGAGCTGAAATTGGCTTTTGAACAATCATTTATTCAGCATCTGAAGCTTTTCTTAAAAAATAACTATAAATCACACATTTTAAGTTATTAACCTCACTTAAAAATGGAACTTCTACATTATTTTTCTTATTGGGTATACCTAGTCATCCAGGGCATCTGAAGGCTGTCTTTAATTCAGTCAACAATACCCATATGCAACAAAGAGTGGGAGGCAGGAAGCAAGGGTGGGGCTAGAATGTGGTGTGGATCCTACTCTTACTCCAGGCATGGGTCTTTCTAAATAACTGTCATTACTAACCGACCTTGGGGGAAAAAGGAGGAACCCCCCCAAATTATCATGAAACACTCCTGGTCCAATCCCCAGGCCCATTCCAGAGGGATGCTGGCCCAGCATTAGTTGGCAAGCATAAAGTCACACCCCATTTCTGGTGGTGGCCACAATTACATTTCATGGCTTTCTTTGCTTTTTTCTCTTCTGGAGGGAGTTATTTTTCAATTTTTACTTATGTTTCCTCACCCAAACTTAGAAACAAGTTTCAGACTTCACTCATTTACTGACATTATTTTACAGCATCCTCAAAGGCCACCCAGGCACTCAATCAGAGGTCTGCTTCCTTAATTCTTATCCTATGCTTTCTCCCCACCACTTGCCAAGATTGAATTGACAAGACTGAATGTTCAAACATTCCCCAATGATAAAAAATGATAACCCGTAGTTATTGGTTCTATAAGCAAACCTTCATTTTCAGATGGAAGTTTAAAAAGTTGTTTTACTCCCTGTATACTTTTTAGCAATAAATGAGACAAAGACTTCCCTATCCCATACTTACACCCTCAGGGTTGGCTCTCATGCACGACCATCAGCAGAGTCAGCTCTACTTAGTTGCCCAGGTGTGGTGCAGGGCCTGCTTTCCCAAGTGCTGTGGCTGGTGAGATGATGAGCCAGCTCACCAGCTCTGACCTCAGGGCCAGTTATCCCACCAGCCACAGGTGGTGAGGGTTGGGGAACAGAAGGACATCTCCCCCTTATTCACAACACCATATAGCAGATGACAGGCACTACTTCTCATCTGTCAGGTAGCATGGACAAGGTTGATATGGCCCCCTGTGCCCTCACCCCTCACTGTCTATAGCACTCTGCCTATAGTATTGCTATGCTTGCTGGTGAGGGTACAGGTGAACCTGCTCTGAGGTTGTGAGAGTAAAAGAACTGACCCTGCACCCCTTGTCTGTCATGTAGTAGTGAGGGAGAGGGAAAGATGCCCCCCACCTCTCTTCTTGCCACCTGTGGCAAATGAGAGAGCTGATCCTGCTCCTCACCAGATACAGAACGAGGGAGAGTGGCCCTGGACCTCGCCTGGGCAACTCAGTAGAGCTGACCCTGTTGATGGAGGCATTGGGGAACTGGCCGAAGAACATGAGTGTGAGATACTGAGCCCTGCCCCTCAACTACCATATGGTGTTGTGGGCAAGACAGAGAAGCCTCCCTCCCCCACATTCCCCTTGAGGCCTGTGGTAGTGGGAGAGCCATCCCTGAGGTCACTAAAGCAAGAGATATGGCCATGCCTCTCACCAGCTGTAGCACTAGGCAGAATGGCTCCTACACCTCAAGTAGGCAACACAGTAGATCTGGCCCTGGTGGTGTAGGTATGGGTGAGTTAACCCCGAGGATATGAGAGAAGAATCGGTCCTGCCCATTGCTGCTTACTACATAGGGTGAGCTAGTTGGGGCAGTGCTGGAGAGCTCACCCTGGCAATGAGGATGAAGGAGGACTGGCAGGCTGACTGAGCCAGCAACCACCCAGACCCAGAACCAGAGTGATGAGTTGGCCTATCCCATCATCCACATGAAGGGACTGATTCTACAGACCCAAAGTTACAGGATTTTCATGACATAGAACAACAACAAGATATCTAAGAGGAACTCCAGTGAGGGTCCAGTATTGATGATGTAGCTATAATGGGACATCTCAAAGTAGACCAACGACTCAATGTAATGAACACTTGCAAGTAACAATCCATGGACTAAAGGGCAGTGTGACTCACTATGCTACACTACAGCTCCCCCAAGAAGATTTTTCTTTTCTTTTTATTTAAAGTCTATCTTTTGTATCCCGGGGGTTGGGGTTGCAAGGGTAGAGGGCAGATGGGAAGGGACTTGGAGATGAGTGGGATTGAGATGCATGATATGAAATCCACAAAGAATCATTAAAAAGTTAAATTTGAAACGCATATTTTGGCAAGCTTCTATTAATGATAAAAGGCCTCAGTTAAAAGTTAAAATTAATAATAAAGTTATTTCTGGCTTAGTGGACACTGGGGCGGATGTAACTATTATTACTCAAAAGTCTTGGCCTCAGAAATGGCCTCTTAGAGAGGCAAATGTACAATTTTTAGGAATTGGAACTCTATCTAGAGTTCGACAGAGTGTTAACTCAGTGGTCTGCATTGGACCGGAAGGACAGAAAGGGATACTGAAACCATACGTGGCAGATATAGCTATAAATCTCTGGGGTCGTGATCTCTTACAGCAATGGAATACTCAGATTAATATTCCTCCAGTGTCAGATACAAATTATGAAAAAGATCTGGTAAGACGCTATGGAAAACGGTTACCAACCATCCATGCTGTACAGAAACTAGGTACAAATGATGGACCTTCAGAGGAGCCAAAGGCCCTGCCATTGAAGTGGCTTACAGATGAACCAGTTTGGGTAGGACAATGGCCTATGACCTCTGAGAAGCTAGAGGCTTTAGAAAAGTTAGTACAGGAACAGCTAGATGCTGGACACATAGAGGAATCTACCAGTCCTTGGAATTCTCCTGTATTTGTCATCAAAAAGAAGTCAGGTAAGTGGAGAATGCTGACAGACCTGAGAGCTATAAATAAGGTAATTCAACCAATGGGCTCTCTGCAACCTGGAATGCCATTACCTTCCTTAATACCTAAAGGATGGCCTATCATAGTCATTGATCTAAAAGACTGTTTTTTCACAATACCGTTACAGGAAAATGATAGAGAAAAATTTGCATTTACTGTACCAACTCTTAATAATTCACAGCCAGTTAGGAGATATCAATGGAGGGTTTTGCCACAAGGAATGCTAAATAGCCCTACTTTGTGTCAACACTTTGTACAGCAACCTTTGGGAATAATTCGTAAGAAATTTCCACAATCTCTTGTTTATCATTACATGGATGATATTCTTTTATCAGATTCTAATAAGGAAACTTTGGAACGTATGTTTGAAATGGTGAAGGAAGTTCTGCCTCGTTGGGGATTACAGATTGCACCAGAAAAGATACAAAGAGGAAATTCTATTAACTATTTAGGTTACAAGATAGACTTACAGAGAATCAGACCTCAAAAGGTACAAATTAGGAGAGATCGGTATCAAACTCTTAATTCTCTTCAGAAATTATTAGGGGAAATTTCTCAATTACAGACAATTATTGGTGTAGAAGGACATGACTTAAAGCATTTAAAAATGGCCCTTAAAGGTGATAAGGACCTAAACAGTCCTAGAATATTATCTGATGAGGCAGAAAAAGAGTTACAATGGGTAGAAAACAGAATATTGAATGCACATGTAGATCGGATAAACCTTAATTTAGACTGTATTCTGGTTATCTTGCCATCCAGAGAATACCCTTCTGGAATTCTGATGCAGAGGGAAGACACTATATTGGAATGGATATTTCTGCCACATAAACAGAATAAAAAGTTAAAGACATATATAGAAAAGATTTCTGATTTGATTTTAAAGGGTAAATTAAGACTTCGCCAGCTGACTGGAAAAGATCCAGCAGAAATTATAGTACCTTTAACTAATGAAGAAATTTCTTCCTTATGGAAAGATAATGAATATTGGCAAATAGCTCTTACTGACTTTTTGGGAACAATTAGCAACAACTATCCCAAAACTGACAGAATTAAATTCATAAAAAAGACAGTCTGGATTCTTCCACGTATTGTAAGACAAACTCCCATTTCTGGAGTTCTTACCTTCTACACTGATGCCAACAAATCAGGTAAGGCAGGTTATAAAGCAGGTGAGGTAAGTAAAGTAGTTCAAAGTCCATATACATCTGTACAGAAGGCAGAATTATATGCAATTCTCATGGTACTTAAGGATTTTACAGAACCTCTTAATATAGTTACTGATTCTCAGTATGCAGAGAGAGTCGTGTTACATATTGAGACTGCAGAATTTGTTCCTGATAATACAGAATTAACTTCTCTGTTTTTACAATTACAGGAAACTATCAGAAACAGAAGTAATCCTATGTATATTACACATATCAGATCCCATACGGGTCTGCCTGGCCCACTAGCACAAGGCAATGATGAGATTGATCGTTTATTAATTGGAAGTGTGCTAGAAGCCTCAGAATTTCATAAGAAACATCATGTAAATAGCAAAGGTTTGAAAAAGGACTTCTCTATCACTTGGCAACAAGCCAAGGAGATAGTGAAAAACTGTCCTACTTGTTCCTTTTATAATCAAACTCCATTGCCAGCAGGTTGTAATCCTAAGGGCATTCGGAGAAATGAGGTTTGGCAGATGGATGTCTTTCACTTTGCAGAGTTTGGAAATTTGAAATATGTGCATCATACCATAGACACATTCTCAGGGTTCCAATGGGCTACTGCTCTTAACTCTGAAAAAGCTGATTCTGTTATTATACACCTGCTAGAGGTGATGGCAGTTATGGGTATACCTGCACAAATAAAAACTGACAATGCTCCAGCATATGTCTCTACGAAATTGGAACAATTTTTCAAATATTATAACATAAAGCATGTTACTGGTATACCACACAATCCTACAGGACAAGCAGTGGTTGAGCGATCTAATAGAACACTTAAGGAGATGCTCAACAAACAAGCTTGGAAGACTAAACCCCCCAAACATAGGTTGCATAATGCTTTATTAACACTAAACTTTCTTAATGCCAATGAAAAAGGACAAACAGCTGCAGAAAGACACTGGACTACGGAAAAAACTGCTGAACTCAATCAGCCAGTATACTTCAAAGATGTACTAACCTCTGCATGGAAACCAGGACATGTATTACGTTGGGGTAGGGGTTTTGCATTGGTTTCTACAGGAGAAGAAACACTTTGGATACCATCAAAGTTGATCAAGATTCGACTGGAAAAGGAAAAACCTCTCGACAAGGACAAATGACAGGTATTCTACTAAGGTATATCTTATAAACTAAATAGAAACCTCCCAAAGGAAAGGGAAGTGTTTTGCTTTTATCTTCACAGGAAAACTCATCTTCAGAAGGCAAAAGACACTGCATGGGTAGATAACCATCAAATAGAAGGAATGTGCCATACGGTAAACTTTATAGCTGTCTCTCAAAAAACTCTATTTCTCTTTATTTCCTAGTCCCTATTCAATTAAACCAATGCTGGACTTAGAGGTGGATTTGGCTTTCCTCCTCTAAAATCCAAGCACATTATTTAACTAAGCTTTAGTGTTTCTGTGTTGTATCAAGAAGCCAATTGATGTAATACAGAATAAAAGAAGAATTTGGGGACTGTCTTTGTCTTTTCTTGGATCTTTCTCTCAAGGTGTACACCCTTTCATAATTGTTATGCTCTCATGGTTGCATTCCCTAGCATGTGTACATACACAAGCAAACATTTCTCTGCTAACTGTTTATGTTTGAGTCCCACACAGCCAATGAAGACCTGCCTGACAGCAATCCCTGGACACCCTGGAAAGAAAATGGGCCACATCTCCTCGACTGCACTGGATCCAACTTGCTCCATTTCAACTGACACTCTGGCCAGAGGTTCGGGTACTGACTTCAATCAAGTTGAGGATTTCAAGCGAGACCTTCAATCAAGTGAATCCCATCTAACATGGACTGGATACTAACATTTTCTTTCTACAGGACCCCACATGACTATCATCATCCCATTTCAGCAGGAAGTAACTTGGAAAATGCTACGCCCCCTTTCCCCATTGTTGTCACTTAGGATAGTGTATATACCTAGTTAGGAATAGCTTCCTATTGTTTATGACTTTAGGGTTTAGTTAAAATAGATAGTTATCTTCTTATATTTTACCTTTATACTGTTAAGTTTTAATCCTCTTTTAGACTAAAAGGGGAATTGTAGGGGAAGCTGTAGCCACGCCTTCTTAGGGGCTGGCTACAAGAGTACCTGAGGGCTTGTGAGGGCGTGGTCAGAGTGAGTAGGGGGACTGCGTTTTCGGTTTCGGTTTCTCTTTGCTTCTTGCTGTACAGACTACCACCGGCTGGCTGGTTCGCTCTGTAAGTAAGGCTTTTCCCTATTAAATACCCTTATATTTCTACCTGACTCCGTACTGGTAATTTCTTACTATATGCCTCTGCCTCCTGAGAGCTGGGATTAATGGCATGTGCCACCACCACTCAGCCTACAATTTATTTTTAAATAAAACTGGCAATATTCAGCTTAATCCACTAGGTCAGTCTCTAGACTTGCTTTCAACAAACTTTTATTTTTCCAAAACCAAAGTATTTTCATGTGTCAAAGCATTTGTATCCTTAAGGATATTCAAAACAGTAGGCTGCCATCCCTAGGGGCTGAACAAAAGGAATAGAAACTCTTCTTAAGAATTGACACAAACTTGTTTAAGCTTAGAGCTTACCAAGATGATTCCTTTGTGGGAGGCACCACTCCTTGAGATGTGTGAGATCAGCATACTTGTTTACAAGTTTGGAGACTACACCTCCCCTTCATCAATATCACTTATCCTCAATCTGTAATTCCGTAATCATAAACTTGCTTCCCAAAAGACTGTGAAAAACTTACTCAACTTGGCTTCATAGACAGAGCCATGCAGATACCTTATCTTGTACCTGCAACTATTCAGACTGGAGTCAGTGTTTTTGTTGCCCTCAGCAGTAAGTCACACACTCTGACTTGAAGACTGGTTTGCACATTGTCCAAAGCAATTTGTAACTTGCTCCATTTCAAGGGGATCATAAGGAAGTGTTCGCAGAGGTTTTGTTTCCCCGCTCTTCCCCTACTTAGAACATCATGAGGTTTTCTGATTATCACAAAGAAAACAAAGAGCCTCCCCTGTAGATTGCAACTCAAGTGCTGTGGCTGTAACATGCAGCTCCTGGGTGTGGCAATGGGGAATTTTTTGTTAACCTTGGAAGCAAGAGATCAATGACTGGTTCTTCTAATCCCTTACCTCTTATTACACAGTCTGCCAGAAGCTGGTTCTAAAACAGCAAGCCCAGGCTTTGCAGTAAGACAGAGACTCAAATGAGTCACTGGGAATGTACGTCCTCTTTTTGCTATTGTTTTCATCCTCCTTTGGTATTGTTTTCATCCTGTCAGGACAAAAAATTTCTACAGGTCTCAGCCCTTTAATTCCCTTCAAGGAGGACTTGGATAAAACATATCAGCCCATTCCAAAAATCCTGCTGGTTTTATGACATACAGAAATAGCTACAAGGAATACCTTAATCATTTTTACTCACAGGGCTATGTAACATATTTTCCCTCTCCAAAGTTAATGATCACTAGAGGCCCTCACACAGGCACTCAGATCCCTGGTCCTTGGGTCTACCTAAGTCACCTTTCCTGTATAAGCCCAAAGTAAAACTACTCTTGGTCCTCTGAATTTGCATTCCTGTTACATACACACTCTGTGGTTTATAGGCTTCCATTTCATTTCCTCTGCTAGCCATGTTGTAGCTATAATGTTTCAGCTCTTGAACAAGGCACTTAACAGGATGAGACGAATCCAGTGTAGATTTTCTCTCAAAGCCAAAATTGATTGGAGCCTGACTCCATTAATCAGGGTCCTATAGACTGAGTGCACTCATTCTTCTGTATATCCCTGAACCTGGAATGGCTTGCCTTTTCCACTCCAGCCAATGGAATACTCACGCCAGACAATCCCCTCCTTCCCAAGACTCTCCAATATTTAAAATTACCACAGCTACAGAATGCTCTTATAATATGGACTCCAGCCATATTCAACAAAATATTTTAACCCCTTTTTTGTGGTTGTCTTCTGAAAGGGATAGTGTACTGTTAAAGACAGTTGTCTCCTGGCAACTGTCCTCATCAGTGCATGCCAACATAGGACAGAGTCAACAGGACAGAGTCAATCTGAGCACTCATACTCTCATGGGTGGATGAACAACTCATTGGTGGTCAAAGACCACAGATGTGAGCAGGCAAAGATCTAGTTACTCTAATTCAAATTGAGGACCTAATAACAGTGGTTATTTTACCGACTTTTATTGTTCTGATGAATAGCTATATTGAACATATAATATCTGTCAAACATTTTTATGTGAGAAATTCTACACTAGTCTATTCTCTTGCTTGTTCTCAATATTTAAAAAAATGAAGAGCAAATCCCCCTTTCAGGAAATTTACATTTTTGTTTTGCTTTTCAACATTTTCTGAACTTCCTAATTATACTTCACACTTCCATCCTAGTATTCATTTTCCATAGAATAAAGGACTAAACAAGAAAATGCATTTGTATTAAGATCATATAATGATTTTGAAATTCTTATTAACACCAAAATTCTAGTAAGTGTAAGGTTTTGTGAGACTAGCATCTCTCATCTTCTTTTTCAAGAAGGTGATGGTCCTGTAGGTTGCTCTAAATTGTCTACTAAGATTAAGACCAGGATCCAAGTTAGTGATGAGTGTCAAAATTCTAGATAAATTCTTTTGGTCTCTTCAGACATTCCATAGATTAGATGCTGACTCCTGTTGGCAAGAGAAATCTATATAACTAAGTCTTCAGATTCAAGTGCCAATCTCATTTAAAAACACTTTCCCAACCATACCCAGGAAAACTTTTTCAATTGGTCACACTGTGGACCACTGAAATTGACACATAATTTTTTTCTGTTATTGAAAATAGATTTTTCACATAATATTTCCTGATTATGGTTTCCTCTCTCTCTGTTCCTCCCAGTTTCTCATCACTTACCCTCCCATCTGGATTTACTCCCTTTCTGTCTCTCATTAGAAAACAAACAGGCTTCCTAGGGATAATAAAATAAAACAAAAACAAACAGAAAGAAAAGAACTCAAGAAAAGGCACAAGAAACAGGTATAGATGAAGAGCCCCACTCATTCAAATACTCACTGTCTTTATCATTGTTCTACTGCTATGAAGAGACACCATGAGCAAGGCAACTCTTATAAAGGAAAGCATTTCATTGGGGCTGCCTCAGTTTCAGAGGTTTAGTCCATTGTCATCATGACAGAAAGCATGGCTGCAAGCAGGCAGACATGGTGCTGGAGGAGCTAAGAGTTCTATATCCCTATCTGCAGGCAGCAGGAAGGAGAGAGACACTGGGCCTGGCTTGAGCATTTGAAACCTCAAAGCCCACCACCAGTGACACACTTCCTCTAACAAGGCCATACCTCCTAATCCCTGTCAAATAGTGCCACTCCCTAAAAACCAAACAGGGGAGGGGGCATTTCTATTCAAACCACCACACTCAGAATCCAATAAAAACTCAAAACTGGAGGCCATAATATATATGCAAGGGATCTGTAAGGTTAAAAAAAAAAGGAACACACACACACACACACACACACATACACACACACACACACTCACACACACTTTAAAAAGAAAGAAAAACAAAAACAAAGTCGTGACACAACGTTATGAAAAAAGAAACCTGCAAAGAAGCCATTGAATTCATTTTCTGTTGGCCATATAATTCTGGGCTTGAGGCCTATCCTTAAGTATATAGTTTGTTTCCCGATGAGACTCCCTTGGAGAAAACTAGATTTTCATTTGCAAGGGGTTATCAATTGGAGATAGCTTCTGGATTAGGGATAGGGGTTGTATCCACTTCTCCTTTTTCTTCTTTCAGCTCTAGGACCCCATCCAATGCAGACCCATGCAGGGCCTGTGCATGTCCCAGTCTGTGTGATTTTCTATGTGCATCAATCTTGTTAATTTCGAGGGTTTTATATACATGGTATCCTCCAACTCTGGCTCTTATGCTCTTTCCACCTCCCCTTCTGCAGAGTTCCCTGAGTTCCAAGGAGAAGGATTTGATAGAAACATCCCATTTAGGGCTGAGATTTCCAAGTTCTCTTCACTTTCTGAATATTGTCTGGCTGTAGGTCTCTACATTTGTTCCCATCTGCTGCAAAGGGAGCTTCTCTGATGATGGCTGAGCAAGGTACTGATCTATGAACACAGCAGCATGTCATTAGGAGTCATTTTATTGTTACTTTTTAAAAATATTCATTTAGAAGTATTTGGTTTCAGCTTAGGTCCCTGGGATATCTAGTCTCAGGTTCTTGGTCACCTGAATAGCCTCAGATATGGGTCAATTTCATGGAATGAACCTCAAATCAAACAGATATTGATCGGTTACTCTCCCAAGGTTTGTGTCACTATGGCAATAGCCTATCATGCAAAACAAAGGAAGACTGTTATATACTGAAGGTTTTATATCTGGGTTGTCTCTTACATCTCTCCTTTGGTAGCATGCAGAGTACCTTCTGGCACTAAGAATAATAGCCAGAGGGTGGAAGGATCTATGTAGGCATCAGTTTGACTTCTCTGTGGTCAGTGAATTGTGTAGGTGTTGTCTTCGGCAATATGGTATTGCTTTCAGCTTGTGAAGATCAACAGCCTTGATTGTTTGGTGGTTCCTTAGGGACCCCTTTGGTCAACAACTCAATTAGATGTTACCCATTTCCAGTATCCATTTCATTTGGTGATAAGAGATGGTCAGTTGGGTCTCTGTCTTCTCCATTGTTTGGGAATATCACTTAGGTTACTTTCATATATGCATACATTCTAGGAAGCTTCTATTGTATTAGAAGTATGTTTCCATACTATCCCTCAAATGGCCCTTAATTTTAGCTGTCCCTCCGTATTCCTTCCCTCATCCTCCTCATTGACACTTATTCATTAACTATCACAAAGTCACACATTTTAATTGGTTGAAAATGTCTTAAGCTTTTTTATTTTAGGTTTTCTTCTTTCTCTAAGTCTCTGTCACATACAATTTGTTCACTGAAGAGATGGCTTTATGTGCTGTGCAGAACTTTCTCCAGTCTCTTTTGTGTATTGCACCACATTTAGCACTTCTGACATTGTAAATATTTAAATGAAATATTTTTAAAGTTATGATTATTTGCAATTTTAGAATTCATTGTCCAACTTGTTAATGTAAAGAACTTCCCCCCCTCTGTGTGTGTGTGTGTGTGTGTGTGTGTGTGTGTGTGTGTGTGTGTTCATGTGTGTTCAGATACACACACATTTAAGAGAAAACCAAGTTGTGAATATTGTAAAATTGTCCTTGGCCACCATGAGTAACTTCTGCACTTATTCATCAATACACTAATGATGAGTGTGTTGGAGAACATGAGTGAGAACCTGGAGGAAGTGAGAGTTTTACCGCACTGGGAAACTATACTGTTACTCATGGAGCTATTGCACTCGAAACGAGAGAAGATTTTGCAAGTTATTTGATATGGGGCATATAGAAGCTCTTCCCTTTTCTCACTCAAACCCTCCTTTTGTGCCAATGCTTTGTTTCTGGTTGGGAGCAGTTTGTTTCTGGTTTGGTATCAAGGAAGTGTTATGACGGGAATGTGCCCCACCTAAGTTTGTACCTTGACATCCTAATCCTCTGAGAGATTGTATTATCTGGGAGGCAGCTAAGTCCTCAGGGTGGAGGCCACATCAGTGTGAGTGCTCTTTTAAAAAGT
Source organism: Cricetulus griseus (assembly GCF_003668045.3). Classification (NCBI taxonomy): domain Eukaryota; kingdom Metazoa; phylum Chordata; class Mammalia; order Rodentia; family Cricetidae; genus Cricetulus; species Cricetulus griseus. The sequence goes on along the minus strand of NC_048595.1, from coordinate 430,813,335 downwards.
TCCTAGTGACCTCATCACTTGTTCCTTATGTCAAGTGGATACAGGAGGAAGAGGGTAGGTTCTCAACTACAGAATAGCTATTGGCCTCTCTATAGATTTAAAAAATGTACTTGACAATTTCAGATATGTTCAATGTATTCTGATCTCTCTCTCTCTCTCTCTCTCTCTCTCTCTCTCTCTCTCTCTCATACACACACACACACACACACACACACACACACAGGAAACCCTCCCTTACCCCCCATTTCTCCCACTCTCTGGGCCCCTCCCTCTTCCCACAAATCTACCTCCTCCTTTGTCCTTACCCTCTAGAGGATATGTGGTATGTGGTATGTATCACTAACCATCAATTGATTTTCCCAACTGTGGAAGTGTGTGACTTAGACTTGGTACCCAACTATACTTAGAAAGTTCTCTCTTTTATGAGTTAAATATGAGAGTCTAGATGACCAGGTATCCTGTTCTGTGCTTTCAGTATTTACTGTAGTGATGCTCATTTCAAAAAGTGTAAGCCAATTAAGAGCCACACTTACACAGAGAGGAAAAGGTAAGAAAGAATGCCTTCCTGTGTCCTCTGAAGAGAAAGTGAAGGGCTGGTGGTAATAGCTGTACCTTGAAGGACTTCCAGTTTCTTCTATAAATTCTGACACGTAGGCACTTCCTGTCACAGACAACAATCTATTTTCCTAACTATTTTCTTAATCTAGATCTTAGTCACTGCCAGAAAGGCTTTGCCTTTGGCTAAAATCAGCAGATAAACATGTTGGAGGGAAGCCATGTCTTTCGGTTTAGATTGCTCTCTGGATTTATTGCAGTCCCAGAGCTCACTGATCTGATGGCCGATTGAAGTGCCACTTACTCTTTAATGTTTGCCACAATTCTCTCACTGCTCCACCACTGACCAGGTGATGATGACTGGGTTGGGGGAGGGGCACCAGCTAGAACTGACCTGTTTCATCTTTTTGAATTTGTAAATGTCCCTGCCCAGGATAGGCCCTCTTAGCCATTTATTTCCACTGCCCAAACTATCAGAGGATCATACTTGACATAAACTACTAACTACCTGACGCTCCACAGAACCGATAGGAAGGAGATCATGTGTCTCAGGACTAAAGGACTCTAAAACCACATTAGAGTGAGCCTTTCTCTGGCAATCTATAATCTGACAGTGGATACAAAGCCTTTGGGAGTGAATACAGTCTATGTAGCCTGGTGGGCTTTCTCAGGATTTGGGGATTTTTTTTTTTTTTTTTTGTCACTTGACTGCAACCAACAAATATCACTACACATGTTCTTAGGTTTCCAAAGTTGCCCATTTCTTTTATCTTTTCTTTTTTTTCTTCTTTTTACTCATTTGAAAACAAGTTCTATTATTTTATTTTATGTGTATATACATACATAACTGTGTGTGTGTGTGCGCGCGCGCGTGTGTGTGTGTGTGTGTGTGTGTGTGTGTGTGTGTGTGTGTACACCACGTGTATGCAGGTGGTCATGGAGGCTCAAATAGGGTATTGGACGCCCTGGAACTGGAGTTACAGGTAACTGTAAGTGCCAAGCATGGGCTTTGGGAACTGAACTTGGCAGTAAGCATTCTTAACCACGGAGTCCAGCTCCCTGTAACTCTAAACTACATAATAATATTCTGTGGATTCAAAGACTAAACTATGTATTTCAAGTAATATAACAAATGTACTTATATATTTTATTATAAATATATTAAGTTACTCAAACCTGTGGCACCAGGTGTATTCACAATCCTTCTTCATAGTAAATATTATCATGCCCCTTGGATCAGCATGTTTTTTTTTACAGAAAGTAAGAAAATAATAGATCAACAATGAACAAATGTATCTCACATAATATGTAATATAAAGTTTGTAAGACAGACTCAGGGAACATTACTAACTGTGGCTTAGAATGTCATCAAGTATCCATGTACTTGATATCAATTCCCTGTCATCCACAGAGTACCAGCACTATCCTCACCTTAGATTAGATTCCCTGAGGGCCCCAGATAAGCTTCCACAGATCCAGTAGTTATACTTAGTTAGAACAAAACCTGGAGAATAAAAAACCCCATCTGCTACGTGCCTTCTCCATGCATTCCCCTCTCACACAGCATTTGCCAGGGGTCCCAGTTTAAAAGCAAATGTGAGTGAGGGACCTCTTATGGGCTGTAGTTTAAATAGGCAGCATAGCCAGAGCTGGGATAGAGAGGACTTTTCTTGTCTCTTTCAAGGAACAGGTGTTAGGGACTAAAATTGAATTTCTGTTAGAGAAGGAAAAGATGAAAAAGGGACGATGTCCTGACAAAGTGTCTGCCATGACTATTGCATTAATTTTTTTTCAAAAAGCTAGTTTACTTTAAAAAAATCACAAGAATATACATAGGATTCATAATCAGAATGCAAAATTGTCAGAGGGAGCTCAGAGATAAGTGGATGAGTTCCTCATCTTCTAACCTTGAAACCTAAGCCCAGAATGTTTGGACACTTCAAAGACCCAACTGGTAGAAACAGACCAAAGTCAGTTCATTTACATCCTATTCCATCATCATGCTCTGCTCCCTTCTCTGTGTGTTCATTTGTGTTCAGCTGTGTGTCATTGTGTAGGAAGGAAAGCAGCCGTGAACAGTGTGAGCTCTTCTAGCATTTGTCTGCTGATTTCCTAAGTAGCACCTAGACTCTCTGAGCCTAGACAACTCCCTTCTGTTCCCCAACACTTTGCCTTACTGCAGTGCCATGGTCTAAACATCTCCCAATTCTCTGTCCACTACGCTATCATTTTGGGATATTTGTAGTCTGGGCTCAGCCAAGGGAAAGGGGAGAATGACATGTTTTGTATGGGGATGAGCTACAGGGAAATTATATTTAAAAACACAGACATGGATTTATTAAGCAGAGCAGAATGCAAGCCCAATTAAAAGGAACATCTTAATTGGCATTTCTCTTGTTTTTCCTTGTGTCACCTAGAAGTTGAAAAGTGCTGTGTTAAGCTATTATTAGTCTGCCCAGGACTTTCAAGAATAAAAAATGTGATAGTTATTAACCCATCAAAAAGTTGCTTATACAAATAAACAGAACATCACTGTGTTACCTCTTCCTATGAACAATAGAAGTTTACTAATAATAGAAATATTTTGATAAATGTATTTGTATTTTCTGTGCCAAATGTATTTTATTTTCTTCACAACTCTATGCAAATGCCTACAAAGCCATTATTTTCTCAGGCTTTTGTACTCTGGGTTTATGCAGTATGTATTATGGTTAATGCATAAATTTTTGTGGATGTTTTTTGAGTTCTATATGCATGGACTTCTGTAATATTTTGAGTCTGGCATCTTTTTTTCAGAATTATGATTATACGATCTTTTCATGTTGCCATGTTCTGTAGTAATTTGTTTTCCTGTGTTGGTTTTACAGTGTTCTACTACATGAGAGACTCTAGCTATGAGGGCTCTGAGATCTTCTGGAGCATTCAAGTGCAGGACATGCTATGTATAAGCAGCAACTAGCCCACAGTTGAGATGGTTGGGAGGAATAATTCAGGCTTAGCTGCTCTGTTACATTTGGGACTCCTCCATGAACAATGTTTGTATTGGATGCCCTCAGTAGCCCAATTCAGATGTCCTCATGACACAAACGTAGTATGGGGCCCGTCTTCCCTCTCTTCTCCCTCCTTATTTCACAAATATCAGATCTACAGTGTGGTTTGAAGCCTCGACCTGATCTGTTCACTTTGGGCTCTTAACTCCTTTGATCATTTTGCTTAGCAGAGAATATAAACTAAAGCATGCTATCCAGTTGTACCACAACTTATTCATCTGCTGTGCTGTTTGGACATTTTTAGTCCCTTTATACATATTTTGCTGCATGTTTGCATGAAGATCACTTTAGCTGAGCAATTGTACCAGCTGACATTGCCACCAATATGACACAAAAGCTTCAACTATTCCATGTACCTTCCCATAGCCAGTGCGTTTCTCTGCTGTGGCATGTGTTAAGATATGCTGATTGGCCTTTTTTTTTCTGGATATGAGTCCTCTACCATGTGCTTTGTCATTCTTAATGAGAACTCTGATAATACAGAATTCCTCAATTAAAATAGTTGTTTATCCTTTGAAAATTTTCCCAAGTGCATACAGTGTCTTTTAATCATATCCATTGCTCTACTCTCTGCCACTAACTCCCCATGGGACAACCCTCCCCCCAAATGCATTCCCTTTCCATGTCATGTCATTTAAAAGATTCACTGGTTGAGTCCAGTTAGCTTTGTCCATATGCACATGGGTGTAGCATCAACCACTGAAGCATATGCAACCTCATGATAACCACCCCACTAAGGTGGGTCACCCTTACTCAGCTGATATCAGCTATTAGTAGCTCCTCAACTATGTGAGAGGTATTGAGAGCTCCTTCCCATTGCACACTAGAACTTTGGATTGGCCTGATCTTTTGCAGGTCTTATACAGGTAATCAGAGCTTCTGCTATTTAACCCATGTAACAGTCATGCAGTGTTGAGAGGACAGTGTATTATAGTCTTCTTTATTACCCTCTGGCTCTGTCTGCCATTCTGCCATTCATTTTTGTCCCCCTCTCCCATAAGAATCTTTAAGCTTTGAGTGAAATCCATCTATGACTGAGCACTCACAATCCCATATTTTTCAGCACTGTAGACAGCAAAGACCTTCATTGACCACTACCCACTGAAATAAGGAACTTCTCAGATCAAGGTGGAGAACTTCACAAATCTGTGAACATAAATATTTAGAAGTGAGCTTGGCACCAGAACCATTTAGCCAAACAACATGTGTCTGGTCTCCATTTGGACCTCTGACTTTTTTAGCCATGAGTTTTGATCGTGTTTATAGTATCAGCATAAACTCTCCCCTGTGGAGCAGGCCTCAAGTTCAATGAAGAGATCAATTAAATGCTCACATAAACAATCTTTCCATCACTGCACCAGTGGGCAGATTTTTGCCTAAGTTGGAACTGTAGCATGAAGGGTCCAATGATGGAAATGACCATTGATGTCTTATCTCCCTCAGCAACCTACATAGTACAGTCTAATGTTATGAAAGCTAGTTAACATAGAGAAAGCCTCCTGGTAAGTTCAAAATTGATTATGTTCTGCAATCAAATTATATTTAGGAGCTGGAGTGATGACTCAATGGTTCAGAATACTTGTTCTTCTTGCCCAGAACCAGAGTTTGGTTCCAGCTAGGTGTGGTTCATAATCATTACTAATTCCAGTTCTAGGGGATTCAATATCACTTTCTGGACTCCATGAGCAAGCATCATGTTATATAGCTCAGACTGATCTAGAACTTACAACACAGTTAAGACTAGCCTAAAATTCATGATTATCCTCTCTCAGTCTTTCCAATGCTTAGATTACAGATATATGCCACAATGCTGGATCCTTCTAGAAGCATTTACTATCTGACATTTCACATTTTAGCTCTACAGTTTACATGGAGTTGATTTTTTTCTTCATCTGATTATTTTGTTGACACAGATTTAAGACTACAAAGCTGTTGGGGTAGTGGAAAACATCACTTGTATTGAGTGCTCCTGCTTTCTGTAAGTAGAATTTATCTATTTATTTGTTCAATTTATTCTTTCTTCCACAAGTATTTATTGAATATACTTAGTATGCTCTTGTGAAATATGGAATGTGCTAGATTCTGAGATGATAGACATAATTTGAACTATATCATTGAGTGTGAGAGGCTTGTAGACTAATGGGTGTCATAAGTGGAGAGTTTGGAAAGCAGAAAAAGATCAGAGTTTGCTTTCAGATGGTTGAGGGATATTTATTAGTTGTGACCCCAAACAAGTTATGCAGATATATCTGAACTCTAAGAGGAAATATTGAGTGCCATGAAGATTAGAAATAAAATATGTAGCATGCCTATCACCATGCCTAAAACACTGCACGACATAAATAGTTGATGTTTCTTATTTTTAGTTCACATAGAAAGACTTACAAAGTGCAAACACTCTGGGAGTGTTTATGGAGGATAAGAGAAGACTTTTTACAGAGGTTAAGATGTACAAAGTATTAAGCCAATGCGCTTGGCACTAGGAGGGCTTGGCGTGTGGGAGGTGGAGTGGGGATGGAGGAAGGAAAAGAAGGAGAGACATACAGAGACAGAAAGGGATTGATAGTTACAAAGATGTCATTGATGTAGAAGGAATTATACAAGCCATTTTTTATATCACAAATTGAGCATTTTTACTAGTCTGGCACAATTTTGTGAGGCTACAATGGTAATACAATAGGCATGGCAGACTGACCTACTTTTAGAAAGTCTACTTATAGTGGAGGCTATAGACACATGAATGAGAAATTGCAACCCCTATTGTCCTGCTCATCTTTGGGGGAAAAATCCCATCTCATAGTCCTTGCTCTCATCTTTAAATTTATCCCTCTATCAGATGCCTAACTTAAATGGAGCCAATAAGATTATAATAGAAATTTGGGGATGTCATCCAGGGACATTTAATTTTATGCAAATGGCTAGAGCTGTGGATTGTCTCATTTTCCCATATGGCCATGAGACAGAGATGTGCGTTTTATAGGAACAGATGAAAATGATTTAGTTATGCAGAAGTGAGCAAAAATATGAACTTCTAGTTATTAGCTCTAGTCCTTTCCCAAGCCCCAATGTTAGTCTAATCTTTGGATCATGTAGAACATCACCATGTCTCTATTTTACTCATGTCCTCTCAAGCTGGTTTCACTAGCTGGCCACTGGATTTGTGATAAACACTAAAATGGAGATTGCAAGCTTTGAACAGAATCATGTAAGAAAGATACAGTGTCACTGAATTAGTGGGCCAAAGATGACTGTGGAAGAGACTGACATTGGAAGAATCAGTAGGAGTAACACAAGGAGAGGACATGAGATCGCTCTAAGCCAGCTATTATCAACCTGTGTATTGTGACCCCTCTAGGGATTGAATGACCCTTTGGGGTCACCTAAGACCATCAGAAAACACAGTTATTTACATTACTATTCATAACAGTAGCAAAATTATAGCAATGAAAATAATTTTATGGTTGGGGGTCACCACAACATGAGGAACTGTATTAAAGGGTTGTAGCATCAGGAAGGGTGAGAACCTGTGCTCTAAGCAGAGAAGGTGTGATGGGGGGAGTGCTTCTGTGTATATGTTTGTCTTATTGGATGATAAATAAAGTACTGTTTGGCCAATGAGGCAGCAAGTTAGGCGGGACTAGGAGTCAAGGAGGATTCTGAGAAATGTAGTAAAGAAGTGGTGATCCAGGCAGGAAGTGACATAACAGGGAGGCTCATATATAAGCAAGGGCAAGAAGGAAGTTGTTCCCTCTCTCTTCCTCCTGCTCTCTGCTCTGAGCCACCATGTGATCCTGGGATGAGGATGCTAGTAGAAGACATCCTTCATAAGATAAGTCTTATGAGTATAGTTGATAATTAAGACTGAGCTAGCAGATGAGAAATCCTAGTCGATTGACCAAGCAGCATTTGTACCTAATATAAATCTCTCTGTCTTACTTGGGACCTTAACGTGGCGGTGGGCAGAACTGCGGTGGCTGGCAAAAGGCTCCCACGTGGCAGCAGGGCTTGGGTGGCTGAGGCGGAAAGACTTATTGTTACAAAGGTGTGTGTGCTCTACAGAGGAAAGTAGAGGATGGTGAGTTAGTGCAGATGCTTTGTTTGCTGAGGTACAACGCCTTACGCATGGAAGGAGGTGCACAGGGATATATCAAGAGGTACATTGTTTCAGATCATCACATCATTATGTGTGTGAATCCTCTATGTCTCATCAACCCATATGGAAAATCTCCCCTTCTGTTGCCATCCAGGTTCTTACATCCTGCTTTGCCTACTTCAAGTGTGTGTGTGTGTGTGTGTGTGTGTATGTGTGTGTTGTATGTGTATGACTTGTACATGTGACCATGTGGGACATGAGCATGTAGATGTATTTGCATGTGGAGACTAGAGGTCAATGTCAAGTATCTTTCTCAGTTGCTTTCCATGTTTGTTGTTGAGGCAGGGTCTTTCACTGAACCAGGAGCTCATCGGTTTGTTTATATTGGCTGGACAGTAAGCCCAGGGATCTACCTGTCTCTTCCCTTTGTTACTAAGACTGCAGATTCATGCCATCATGGCTGCTGTGTGGTGTTTCTGGTGCTAGAGATCGAACTCAGGTCTCAGGATTGCACACCAAGTGCTTCACCAACTGAGTCAGCTTCTCACCCCTCTGTTTACTTCTTCACAGAGGACAACTGAGTATCTTCAGGTGTATTAGTACCATCCCATGCACCTCATCTTCTTTGAGCTCTGCCTTCAGAACTGGCATTTGGCCCTCATTTCTTCTCTCTTTGAATTTCTTTCTAAGTTGCTTTTTAGAAAATGCAGCAGTGGACAAAAGTATGTTTGGTGACCACTGCTGAGATTGCTAATGAAAAGGGATGTGAGTTCTCTATTTATGGAGTGGGAAACCCAAACATAGCAAATGGGTTGGGACTTTGATAAAGGATTCTATAGAACCCATGATGACAGGCAGTATTGATTTATTCTAGGCACTGCTATACTAAATCAGTGAGGTGGGTCAAGAGTTAGCAGTTCAACACTTGGCTTTATTGGAGTATACTATTTCCCTTGGTGTTTTTAGTCTGTTTATAAACAACTTGAGTTAGTCAAAGAAAGGTGTTAAATAATTACATAATTATGACATACTTCACTGTTGAAACTGGCATCTCTCCCAGGTTGGTATTAGACAACATGACTTTTACTTTACTAATGCTGTTACTAAAGTAAAGCAGGCTTGCTTTGTCCATTGCTTCTTGCTGTAGAGTTCATGCGAATGCCCTTTCTGAAACAAGAACTCAAAGTTTATGTGTTGAAGATGGCCTCCTTATTTCTTCTTCCCCTTTCAACAAGAGACACTGTATTTTTCAATTCCTGAACTCAATTCTCAGGATGCGTAAATCTGAGACAGGATAAGCCTAGATCTGGAGTTTTTCCATCACGTCATGGAACTGTGTATTCAAGTAGACTCAAACCCAGACCATCCATCAGTCTTTTCAGACAACCTTCTTGCTTATCCAAAGTTAATGCCAGCTTATCTGGAGCAGCCACTTTCTCTCCAATCAGTAGCTAATATCAAATGACATCTAGCCTGAGAAGGACTTGGAAGGTGATAAATTAAATGGAAAAAAATCAATGAGAGAGAGACTAAGGAACCTATGTAATCCTTGCAGGTACATAGGAATGCTAATGGGTCTGTTCAGAAACTCCCAGATATGTGTAGTAGGTCTCTGGGGAAAACCACAAATCATTAACCCCCTCCTCTCTGGAGAAGTAAGAGAGAAGGCAAGGGGTAGTGAGGACCAGTTTACTTGGCAGGGAGAGATTATACATTGCCCTTCATACAGAGAGCAATAATTTCTGACATGTTTTTAAGTATTTATAATAGGCACTGGGTTTGCATTTTTCAAAGCTTGTCTTATTTAATATAATAGGCAACCTTATGAGCTATATGCTACTGCCATTGATTCCAGTGAATAGAGAAGTAACTCACTGATGGGGAAAGATTATGAATTCTGCTTTGTGTGGTTGAGGGACACACAGCTACTTCCTTGTAGGGTGATAGATTTATTCTTCAGAATTTCCACATTTAGCTAGCTTCTACTTATCTGTTCTAATAGACATTTTTTTAAAAAGCTTTGTGACTTTCTCAAGATCTAGCCTGGTCATACTCATTACTTTATTTTCCCAGTTTCATCACCAAATGGACGTCAACTACACCTGTAGAATGGGTTGGAATAAGTAAGCGAACAGTCTGCCTAGACTATTGTCTACAATACTGTACAGTTAATGCTCTTTGTATTTCCATGGCTTAAACCCATATTTGTTTCTGGCTTCAGTGACCAACAAGCCTGGCATTCCTCCCCCCAAGCCCTACCAGGCCATGCACTCCGTCAGCGGACCCTTAGTTAGGCTGTTCCTGACATCAATTCTCTCTGTCCCTTGTGACTTCTTCCCACACCCAGCCCTGGGAGGGGCACAGCAAAGCAACCCAACTGCCCTTCTGAAGGGCTTGGTGGGTGGCAGAGCTAGCGAGGGGTGACTATGGTGAATGGGTGAACTGTCAATCTTCTGTCCCCTCCTCTGGTTCCCATTTCAACATCTTTGCTGAAATGGAATTTGAATTTCAAAAGGTTTAAAGAACATTTCTCAAGCCCACAATTTCCCAGCAGCTTGAAAACCCTCTTAAAACATTACCTTCACTCTGCTGTGAGTGAAGAGGGGATGTGGGGTACTTTTGTGAATGGTGTCATGCTGATGAGTTGGAGCTGCCTCCCCCATGTCCCTGGCTCACCCACAAGGGAGCATTCAAACCAATGAGGCTTCCTTTGGCTTCTGGGAAGAACAACCCAGCTCTCAGAAAGCTGACACCTACTGTGTCTCTGGAGGAGTAATTCCCTCCATATAGGAGTGAGGATCACCTAAACAAGGAAATGGAGAGCTGGATAGCCAGAGGCTTGGATGAGGAGTGGATTTCTTCCTGAAACTCGGGGAGGGATCCTGGCTCACTGCTCCCAACCCCAGGATAGCTGCTGAAGCTCATATCTCTGTTGTGACCTATCTCTGGCAGCAGCAGCATTTTTATATAGGGCGAGAGAGGATGCTGAGAGGGCTTCGGTGGGGGTTCCATTGTCAATTTCACATTACAGAACCATTAAAATGGAGTGTTACTGTAAGAAGGCTGCCTGCTAGACAGTTCTCAGAAGAGCCTGTGCTTTGTGAGAGCCACTTGCTTTCCCTCTCCACTTTCAGGAGGGAGAAAGGGCCCCTAACGATTTGAGCCTTTTTAATTGATTATAAAAACAGAAGAGAACACAGCAGTGGGAATTGTTGGCAAGGCTTTATAGCAAGTGGCGAATCACTGCATATTCATTTGTTTCTCATTGGCCAAGATGAATCCTCTTTTGGTATTAAAGCAAATGTGCTGTGAAGTTACAGTGGACAGGGTTTAACAACTTTTCCTGGCTGACAGCCTGATTCTTTTATTCTTTTTTAAAAATGTTTTTAAAAATTAATTTGTGCATGTGTGTGGGGGCATGTGTGTGTGTGAGCATGCATGTGCGTGAGTGCATGTGAGTGTGTGTGTGTGTGTGTGTGTGTGTGTGTGTGTGTGTGTGTGTGTGTTCGAGTGTGTAATGGTAGGCAGCAGGATCTGAGAAACCAGGAAGTGGTGGGTGTAGAGAGCTGAGTGGAGGGCAGGGAATTAGGATGGTTTAGGTGAAGGCAGGAGCTGTGTGGTGCTGATACAGCCACTGATGTAGCTGAAAGAATGGCCCTGTTGGTGTGGGTGGGAGGTGGGAGAGTGGCAGTCAAATTGGGAAGCTACAGGAATAGCTTCTCTGCTGAGAGGCTCTACCTCAGCATCTGTGGGGGATCAGCTCCACAACCCCCATAGATGCCCAAATCTGCAGAGGCCCACGTACAAAATTGCACTGTATTGGCTTATAACCGACCTACACACATCATCTCCTCCTGAGTATTTTGAGTCATTGCTGGATCACACGTAATCCCTAACACAATGGTAATAGTGTTTCTGCTGCTTTGCTTTTCATGGGATCTTTTTATTTATTTCTTATTTTGTATTTTGGGTTGGGAATTTTTTTTTTGAAAAATGGCTTTTAATTCTTGGTTGGTTTATTACAGAATCTTGTACAAACATGGGGTTGACCATGGCACCATGCTTTTGGTAGTTCAGAAAAGAAGATTAAACAGAGTCAATTCATTTATAGGAAGCTCATAGGCCTTGGCTTCCTTTTGCTGTTTCACTGTACTCAGTGGAGCTGATCACATCTTTATAAACCAAAGGGTAGCTCCTGCTTTTTCTGTTCCCACTGCTCCTTGAAGCAGTACTAAGAAACACTTTTCTTTCTCTTTCATGTTTATAGTCCTTACCTCTCCAATGTTAGCATTCATCTCCCTGCTGCTCACAGTTGCCCTCACATAGCCTATTCAAGCCATTTAAACCACAGTTTCTTCAGTGCCAGGTCATAGCCCCAGTGGTGGGGTTCTGTAACTGAATGTGGGGGCTGCTGAAAGATTGGCAAGAGTGAAGGTTTTCTATCACACAACAATCAAAAGCTAATTGAAACTCAAATATGTGATGAATCCAAGGTGTTTCAGTGAGTGCTTTCCTGTGCATGCAAATTTGATTTCATCTTTAGTAAGTAGTAAAGTTTTATGCTTGCCAAACACTTTGCCTCAAAATAAAGACTTTATGATTTATTTATTAATGTTTGATCTGTGTGCCTATGTCATATACTTGTTTGTATGGAGCTGCATAAAAATGACATGGATGCTAAAGGGTCCAAGTGGTGAAGTCCAGAGAAGGACTTTGGAGCAGTCAGAGCACTCAGCCCCAAATGGGATGTCTTTATCATACCCCTCCCTTAAAGGCTCAGGGGTCTAAGTGGAAGAGGAGGGAGAAAGATTGTAAGAGCCAGAGGTGGTGGATGATTCCAAGGAAACAGTGTCTTCCAGACACAGTAGGATTGATACACATAGGATCTCACAGAGGCTATCACATTCAAAATATGCACAGGTTCAAACCAGATGAAATTCAGCAGTAAGAAGAAACAGTGGACAAGTCTTATTGTTCTTTTTTGCAGATTTATTTATTTGAATTAGAAACAAGATTGTTATACATGACAATCCCAGTTCCCTTCTCCCTCCTGTCACCCCCCCAACAAAAACCCTACCTATCACATATCCTTTCTGCTCCCCCTGGATGGTGAGGCCTTCCATCAGGTGTCATAAGAGTCTATTGTATCCTTTGGGATAGGGCCTAGGCCCACCCCTGTGTGTCTTGGCTCAGGGAGTATTTCTCTATGTGGAATGGGCTCCCAAAGTCCACACCTATGCTAGGGATAAGTACTGAACTACTACAGGAGGTCCCGTAGATTTCCAAGGTTTGCTCACTGAAACTCATATTCCTGGGGTCTGGATCAGTCCCATGCTGGTATCCCAGCTATCAGTCTGGGAAGCAAGAGTTCCCCGATGTTCAGGTCAGCTGTTTCTGTGGGTTTCACCAGCCTAGTCTGGATCCCTTTGCTCATCACTCATCCTTCTCTGCATCTGGATTGTAGTTCAGTTCAGTGATTATTTGTGGATGTCTGCTTCTACTTCCACCAGCTGCTGGATGAGGGCTATTGAGTGGCATATAAGTCAGTCATCAATCTCATTATCAGGGAGGGCATTTAAGGTAGCCTCTCCTCTGTTGCTTAGATTGTTAGTTGGTGTCATCTTTGTAGATCTCCAGACATTTACCTAGTACCTGATTTCTCTGTAAACCTAAAATGTCTCCTTCTATTATGGTATCTCCATTCTTGTTATCTTCTATTCTTCGCCTGACTCAACCTTTCTGCTCCCTCATGTCCTCTGCATTCCTCCTCCTCTCCCCTTCTCATTCTCCTAGCTCCCTCCACCCTCCTCCTATGCTCCCAATTTGCTCAGAGGATCTTGATCCTTTCCCCTTATCCAGGGGACAATATTTGTGTCTTTTAGGATCCTCCTTGTTTACTAGTTTCTCTGGCAATGTGGATTTTAGGCTGGTAATCCTTTACTTTATGTCTAAAATCTGCATATGAGTGAGTACATATCATGTTTGTCTTTTTGTGATTGGGTTACTTCACTCAGAATGGTTTCTTCTAGTTCTATCCATTTTCCTGCAAATTTCAAGATTCCATTGTTTATTTCTGCTGAGTAGTACTCCATTGTGTAAATGTACCATATTTTCTCTATCCATTCTTTGGTTGAGGGGCATCTAGGCTGCTTCCAGTTTCTGGCTATTACAAATAGTGCTGCTATGAACATCGTTGAACAGATGTCCTTGTTGTATGAATGTGCTTCTTTTGGGTATATGCCTAGGAGTGGAATTGCTGGATCTTGTGGTAGACTGATTCCCATTTTCTTGAGGAGTCGCCATACTGATTTCCAAAGTGGCTGTACAAGTTGGCACTCCCACCAGCAGTGGAGAAGTGTTCCCCTTTCTCCACATCCTCTCCAGCATAATCTGTCATTGGTGTTTTTGATTTTAGCCATTCTAACTGGGTAAGATGGTATCTCAGTGTTGTTTTGATTTGCATTTCCCTGATGGCTAAGGAAGTTGAACACTTTCTTATATATCTTTCAGCCATTTTAGATTCCTCTATTGAGAATTGTCTATTTAGTTCTGGACCCCACTTTTTATTTTTTATTTTTTATTTGAATTACAAACAAGATTGGATTACATGACTATCCCAGTTCCCTTCTCCCTCCCTTCCTCCTCTACCACCCCCCAACTAAAATCCTACCTGTCACATGTCCTTTCTTCTAATCTACACCTGACTTAAAATTTCTGCTTCTTCATGACCTCTGCATCCTTCCTTTTCTTCCCTTCTCACTCTCATAGCTTCCTCCCCCCTCTTCCCATCTGGACCCCACTTTTTAATTGGATTGTTTGGTGTTTTGGAGACTAGCTTCTTGAGTTCTTTGTGTATCTGGGAGATCAGCATTATAAATTTGGATTGTTTGTCAAAAATCAGGTGTTCATAGGTGTGTGGGTTAATATTAGGGGTTTCAACTCTATTCCATTGGTATAACTGTCTATTTTTGTGACAATACCAAGCTGTTTTCAGGACTATAGCTCTGTAATAGAGCTTGAAGTCAGGGATGGCAATGCCTCCAGAAGTTCCTCTATTGTACAGGGTTGTTTTGGCTCTCCTGGGTCTTTTGTTTCTCCATATAAAGTTGAGAATTTTTCTTTCAAGGTCAGTGAAGAATTGTGTTGGGATTTTGATGGGGATTGCATTGGATCTGTAGATTGCTTTTGGCAAGTATGCCATTTTTACTATGTTGATCCTACCTATGCAAGAACATGGGAGATCTTTCCATTATCTGGTATCTTCTTTAATTTCTTTCTTTAGAGACTCAAAATTCTTATGGTACAGGTCTTTTACTTTTTTAGTTAGTATTACCCCAAGGTATTTTATGTTGTTTGTGGCAATTGTAAAGGGTGATGTTTCTCTGATTTCTTTCTCCACCAAGGTGTCATCGGTATATAGTAGGGCTACAGATTTTTTTGAGTTAATCTTGTATCCTGCCACTTTGCTGAAGGTGTTTATCAGCTGTAGGAATTCCCTGATAGAGTTTTTTGGGTCACTTATGTAGACTATCATATCATCTGCAAATAGTGAAAGTTTGACTTCTTCCTTTCTGATTTGTATTCCCTTGATCTCCTTTTGTTGTCTTATTGCTCCAGCTAGAACTTCAAGGACAATATTGAAGAGGTGTGGAGAGAGTGGACAGCTTTGTCTTTTCCCTGATTTTAGAGGAATTGCAATGAGTTTCTCTCCATTTAACTTGATGTTGGCTGTCAGCTTGCTTATATTGCTTTTATTATGTTGAGGTATGTTCCTGTTATCCCTGATTTCTCCAAGACCTTTATCATGAAGGGGTGTTAGATTTTGTCAAAGGATTTTCAGCATCTAATGAGATGATCATGTGGTTTTTTTCCCTCTGTCTGTTTATATGGTGGATTACATTGATGGATTTTCATATGTTGAACCATCCTTGCATCCCTGGGATGAAACCTACTTGATCATGGTGAATGATTTCTCTGATGTGTTCTTGGATTCAATTTGCCAGTATTTTTTGAGAATCTTTGCATCAGTGTTCATTGGGGATATTGTTCTGTAGTTCTCTTTCTTAGTATTAGGGGTTATAGGTCTATTTAAGTTGCTTATCTGTTCTTGATTTTATTTTGGTAAGTGAAATCTGTCCAGAAAATTTTCCATCTCCTTTAGATTTTTGAATTTTGAGGAATATAGGTTTTCGAAGTATGACCTGAAGATTCTCTGGATTTCCTCTGTGTCTGTTGTTATGTCCCCCTTTTCATTCCTGATTTTATTAATTTGCATGTTCACTCTCTGCTGTTTGGTAAGTTTGGATAAAGGTTTGTCTATCTTGTTGATTTTCTCGAAGAACCAACTCTTTGTTATACTGATTCTTTGTATTGTTCTCCTAGTTTCCACTTTATTGATTTCAGCCCTCAATTTGATTATTTCCTGGCGTCTGCTCCTCCAGGGTGTATTGTCTTCTTTGTGTTCTAGAGCTTTCAGTTGTGCTGTTCATTCTCTAGTGTGATTATTCTCCTGTTTCTTCATGTAGGCACTTAGCACTATGAACTTTCCTTTTAGCACTGCTTTGAAAGTATTCCATAGGTTTGGGTATGTTGTGTCAGCATCTCATTGAATTCTAGGAACTCTTTAATTTCTTTTTTATTTCTTCCTTGACCCAGGAATTGTGCAATTGGGTGTTATTTGGTTTCCATGAGTTTGTGGGTTTTTTGTAATTTGTGGTGTTGTTGAATTCTAACTTCAAAGTATGGTAGTCTGATAAGATACAGGGGGCTATTTCAATTTTTTTTGTACCTGTTGAGGTTTGCTATGTTGCCAAGTATGTGGTTGATTTTAGAGAAGGTTCCATGTGGTGCTGAGAAGAAGGTAAATTGTTTTGTATTTGGATGGAATGTTCTATAGATATCTGTTCAGTCCAATTGTGCCATAACTTCGGTTAGTTCCTTTGTTTCTTTGTTAAGTTTCTATCTGGTGTTCCTGTCCAGTCGTGAGAGTGTGGTGTTGAAGTCCCCCACTATAAGTGTGTACGGTTTTATGTGTGATTTGAGTTTTAGTAATGTTTCTTTTACAAACATTTATGCCTTTGTATTTGGGGCATAAATGTTAAGAATTGAGACTTCATCCTGATGGATTTCTCCTGTGATGAGTAGGAAGTGACCTCCTTCATCTCTTTTGATTGATTTTAGTTTAAAGTCCAATTTGTTGGATATTAGGATTGCTACCCCCGCTTGTTTCTTGGGTCCATTTGATTGGAAAAATCTTTTCTCAACCTTTAATTCTTAGGTACCATCTGCCTTTGAAGTTGAGGTGTGTTTCTTGTATGCAGCAAAAGGAAGGATTCTGTCTTCTTATCCATTCTGCTAATCTGTATCTTTTTATAGAGTTAAGACCATTAATGCTGAGGGATATTAATGACCATTGATTGTTCATTCTTTTTTATTTTTGATTTGGTGATGGTGGCGAAATTATATCCCTTTTTCCTTTTGGCTGCTGGTAAAGTGGGATTATCTATTGTCTATATTTTTCTGGTTGTAGTTAACTTCCTTGGGTTGCAGATTTCTAACCAAAACACTATTTGCAATTGATACCTATTGGGCAAGGGAAAATCTGTTTTCTCAAATGAAGTGTCACTGTCGACATCAACCACACTCTAGGGCATTTCCATGACCAGAAATTGACCAACACAAAATGGATTCTGTCGTGTGTGTGTGTGTGTGTGTGTGTGTGTGTGTGTGTGTGTGTATGTGTGTGTTGTTTTGTTTTGATTTTTTTTCTTGTCGATTTTTTTTTTTAGTTTGTTTTGATTTTTGTTTGGGGAAGATGTATGTATTGTATGTTGTGTTGAGAGAGAAAAGGAGAAAGGACATGAAGTTGGGCAGGTACATAGGTGGTGAGGATCTGAGAGGAGATGGTTAGGGGGAAAATATGACCAAGATATATTGTTTTAATAAAAATGGAAAAGGGGTCCAAATGGGAAAAAGTTCAAGAAGTTCTGGATGAAGCCAGTCTCTTCCTGTCTTAGTCTGTTAGGACCTACTACTCTCCTCAGTTGAGCTGCTGTCTCCGATCCCTGCTCCTTTCCACATGAGCCCAGTGGTTCCTATTCACCCTTTAAGCTGTAGCTTAATCATGCCATCTCAGGCAGTTTTCCTAAGGACATTTATGACATTATCCCAGGGCATATGTGAACAAATGTCTGTCACCCCCCAATAGAAAACTTTTGAGAGGGCAAAGTACCAATATTAGTGAACTCCAACTTCCTGAATCTGTGGGTTTATACAGAATGATGGGTAACCCAAAGGCATCTACATCACAGAAAGTCCACCTTTGTATGGAAGGCAATTTATAAAAGTCCTGGGTGCCTGGTGTCCACAGAGGTCAGAAGAGGGGATGGATCCTCTGGAACTAGATTTAAAATGGTTGTGAGCCATCATGTGGATGCTGGGAACTGAACCTGGGTCCTCTTCAAGAGCAACAAGTGCTCTTGACTGTTGAGGCATTTCTGCAGCCCCTATACTATAATTCTTATCTTGTCACTTGCTATATACAGATAGGCCAGCTCCCTCTAGGGCTGAGTGCTGGCCAACTCTGTGAATGAGGTAGAGTGAATACAATCATGATCAGGGGAAGCTTAGAGACATGTACTATGGACAAGACCTCTTAGAGGGAGAAACTTTCATCTGAAGAGCTCAGACTAGAACTTAGCTAATGGGATATTTTTAAGCAGAAAATTAGAGGAGGAAATAAAGTGTACACTCTATTTTTAGTTAAAACATAAATATGCATCAGGTTTCTAAGTACACTATGTAGACCCAAGCCCTTTTCTTGAGTTTGAGGTCTGATGACAGAATCTTCCATCATCTTTCTTGAGGTTATCATACAAAAGTTATATTTTTTAATTAAAGAATACTAAAACATGTCATGGAGCCAACCCGAGAGCAGAATCCTTTATATTTTATGTTTTATTCTCTAGGTTTTTACAGTTTCCTTGCCCATACTAAGTTTAGTAGCTTGTCTTGTGTCATTAAAGTAGCATTCATATCATTTTCATAGAAACCACTCTTTCCATGATGTTAGTTCATGGAGTTCTATAATATGCATCTGAGTTATTAAATTGCAATAAATTATACAACCTGCACTCCTGGGTTTGAGAACTAGCACGAGTGTTGCAAAGTATTTTGTGGGAACGAAGGAGTCAAGGACCCTGGAAAAGAGTGACCAGCGTGCTGTGAGCATCAGCCAGAAGTATATCAAGCCTGCAGATCATGTTTAACCCTTTAACTATTAGGTAGCTGTGCATGAGTGTATGCCTTCTTTGCTTAGATGTGCTCAATATTTTTTTTAATGTCAGTCTCCTTTGCCAGTTCTTGCAAATAATAGGTCTTCTTAATACCATGTTGGAATAATGGCTGGCTTCCTCCAGGCACAGTTCTCTCTCTGGTACAAGTTTCTGCTGGTCATTTCCTTTATGTCTATGTAAAAATTATGGCTGACATCCTGTGAGGTCTGAGGTCTGATGCTAGGAAAAGAGGGGTTCATGGGAGGCTGAGAGATGGAAGAGAATGAGGGAGTCACAAGGAGGTAAGACACACTTGGTTCAAAGATACACTGGGTAGTAGGCAGGCACCCAGGTGCATGGGTGCACACACCCACCCACCCATACACACACACACACACACACACACACACACACACACACAGACACAAAACACACACACACACACACACACAGATCACACACATACACACACACACACACACACACACACACACACACATACACACAGAGGGGGGAGGGGAGAGAACACACAGATGGGTGGAAACACACATGCAGGCCAGCACACAGGCTGCATGGAGGTATGCACAAAAGCATGGAGATAGACATGCAGGCAAGCTGGCAGAGGTAAATTCTATGGTCTCTACCTCAATGCCATATTTGTAGGGACATACAAAAAGGAGGCAATTTGCCAAAAAATGGTTCTAGAACAGATTACAACCCTGTTTACTTTGGGGTTCCCTAGACATCTGGTGTCAGCCATCTTGTGCTGACTTACAGACTCCCAGATATCAGATGTCAACCATGTCTTCCTGACTCATTACCATGTATCTATATCAGCCCTATATTGTCTAAACACATACTGCCCTTGTGGCCTTCTGTTCCCAATGCATACCTACAACAACAAACAGGTTAATAGGGAAAAAACACAGAAGATTCACTTAATTACAGTTTTATGTGACTCAGGAGACTTTACAAATGGCTCAAGAGCCAGAGACTGTTTAGTATTAGATTTAGTGGAGAATAAATGGCTGTGTTGAAACATGATTGGACAATCTGTCTAAAAGTATTTCTATTGAAATTCTTCAAATGATGGCCTCAGAGGTTGCCAGATTGCCAGTGCTTCCAGACAAATTTTGTCTACCTGTCAAGAGTTCCTTCCTGACTTCAAGAATCCTGTCCTGCCTGCTTCGCTCCCCAGATCGTCTATGTAGTATGCCTTGGGTTTTATAACTATTCCCAGGAAAGATGGAGTTGGAAATTTCATGATGACCTTCTCTTATACAGAAAGGAAGGAGAAGTGTAGAGTGATGTTTCCAGTTTCTATGACTAACACAGAGGAAGAAGTCTGGTTTCTGTATGTTGCTCTTAGGAAGAAAGACAACCAGGAGGCTGAGTGACAGGTGAAGGTCACTAGAAAGCTGGCAAAGTTTTCCCAGTATACTTTGTTTTAAAGTATCAGCTTTCCAGAGTTCCATACTTTGGGGTGTTGTTTTCTGAGCCATTAGCAATAGTCTAATAATTCCAGGATTAAAGCAAGGGCCTTTGGAACAGTCAGAGCTGTGGAGGGGGAAGAAATGTTAACTTTCCCTTTTCTAACAAGAAGGCTAACAGTTAACGGTAGTCTGCCAACTCTGAGGTTTTCACTTTTGAAACAGTGTCAAACATCTCCCTAGTACTAACAACTATGTCATAAGTAAATATGACAAGCAAATGTAATCATGTTTAAAGCCACAAAAATGCTGGCAAGTGAGGTAGACACTTATAGCAGAAATATCTGAATCAAAACTAGACAGATTTTAAGAGGCATGGTGCTCTCTGGGCTCGTTCTCAGCCCTCAGTGCTGGTACCAGAGGATAGATCTTGGTGCAAGGGTTTGGATATGTGTGTGGGTATTTTATATGTGCTTGTCTACCGCATTGCCATGTGGGGAGCTGTGGGGAGTAAGCCTCAGTCAGGCAGAGTACCATCCAGTCGATGAGACTGGTTAGAATATACTAATTCTTAAAAGTAGAGTGAAAAAGTACAACAGTCAGGGAACATGAGAGATTTTATCCCACTAGAGAGACCTAAGACATTTCTGGCTACTCAGTGGTCAGCAATAGCAACCAAACCCACTTAGTTTGCTTGAGAATCTCACTTGTAGACACTGGCTTGAGTACCAGTCCCAGAAGCTCAGGAAAGAGAAGCCATCGGCCTGAAAAGACTGTTCCTCTCAGTTCTGCCCTTCCTCAAGGATAGAGTCAAATTCTCTTCATGGGGAAAGATATTAATGTTGAAACTATTTTTTCCCTGGAGCAGCAGTGCCTCCTAACTGAGGCAAATGCCGAAATGTTGGTAGTTGGCTGGTAGGTAGAAGGCTTCTACACAGAAGCATCTAATGAAAACCCAGGCTTCAAAACCTGCCAGAACTTCATGGGTACAGGCCCAGGGGTTCTTCTAGCCCATTTGTGGAAATGACACTCATTGCCTCCCTCCCTGTGGTCTGAGGGTATGTGTTGATGAGATAATGCCAAATTCCACTGATCATGAGTTGATAAGTGTATTCCTCCAGAAACTTAAGACAAATGTCAGGGAAGTTCTTTGTGAGGGAAATAGATTTGAGAAGTCCTATTGACAAGAAAAGCCAAAGTTATGCTGGATGGGAAATGGCAAAAATTATTTTTGTAATTCCTGAAGGAAGGCCAGTGATGATAGTAAAGCTGTTGTGTGACTAAAAGCAGGATCCACAGCCCTGTCTTGCTGGGTGTGACCCAATGGTCATTGTCATTTGTCTTACCCATTATTCAGTAAAGATTAGTGAGTGGGGAGACAAATTAAGAGCCCCTCCATATGGTCCTGTAGAATGATACCTGCAGGATCTCCAATGACTTAGGGCAGCTGCAGGATATCTGAGAGGCATTTTGGTGAGGGTCCAGGGATGATGGTGCACCAGAAACCAGAGGCCCCGAACCAGACCAAGGACTCATTGCAATGAACATCTCCAAGTAAAGAGGATAGGACAAAAAGGGATATACACACTGCAGGTTCCAGTACAACTTAAAAGGATTGAAGATGTGTTGGAGAGGCGGGAAAGATGGAGGAGTGAAGTGGTTTGTTTAGGTTAGATTTTAAATCTTTTCTTGCAGGGAGCATTGAAAGGGTGAAGAGCAGATATGGAGGTACTGGGGAATGAATGGAATTGGGGTGCATGATGCAAACTTCCCAAAGAATCAATAAAGAAGTTGTTATATACAATAAAGAACCCCTCCACTAGGAAGGGAGATAAAATAACAAAAGAATGTCTAACAAATCATAAGGACTCATACTATTAACTATCTACCTTAAAATATTCCATAATACATGCAAGTCTGTATATAAATGTACATATATAGTTTAAATGAAATCTTCTTATCTGGGATGACAATGATTGCTCCAAGAGCCAGAGACTATGAAACAAAAACCTCATAGCCAGACATGAGAAGCCCTCTTTTGAATTGTTCACCAGGGTTGTCCAAGAGACTCTTAAAACATTACTGACTATTGCTATTGCTTGCTCTTTGTTGCCTCCAAGACGTGGAGGGGTCCAGAGGCCTCTAACCTGAAACTGACCTGAATGTCTCCTCCCTAAATACTAGCTTTCATGGCACCAGGAGAAGAGAAGTAACCAGCAGTTCTACAAGTCTATGAAGTCCATGGACCACAACATTGACCAGAATGCCGTGATAACCCTAAGAGTGCATACATACCTTGGTGGTAACCAATAGCTCTCTAACAGAGCGTTAAACATACTCATCAAAAGGAAAATCATGTCTGGTACAGGAAACCTAGCTGGTTACCCAAGGCTGGTGAAGTCATGAATCTTGGAGGAGAGCCTAAACTATCATTTTACTTAACTAGCATGATACATAACTACAATCCAAATACTTACCTTTCCTGGAAGCTAAGTGTAGCCATTACTCCTCATCATGAAAACTCTGTTTGACAACAGACAGAGGCAATTGCAGGAAAGTTCAAGCAATCAAAATGCAAAATTAGGGAGACCAGTTCCAATGAATACATCTACAAAACAACCCCAACACCTAAGGCTCAGGGAACATGGTAGAAGAGGGGACAGAAAAATCATGACAGCCAGAGTATCAGGGATTTTTCTGTGAGATTGTGTCTCCTAGGAATGCTAGGAGCTATACCTATTGAGTCTCACCAGCATGACTACCTAACTGTCAACTGAAAAGACCACAACAATAGACATGGTGAAAGTGGATGAAGGGCAGCCCATGAAGCCTTAGCTCTACACTAAGAACTACAGGCTCCTAAGTAATGCTGGGAATAAGTAAAACAGATTTTCCCAGGGAAGAACACACTGATTGGTTATGTACCAAATGGTCAGTCCTGGAAATATACATGCAAGTGATGTTATACAGACTGAGCAGCTTATGTTTAGGAACATATTCATTTTTGCATGCAACAATAATTAATGAAATAAGAAACCATGGATTACAAAGAGAGCAAGGTGGGGTATATAGGAGAGTTTGAAGGGAGAAAAGGGAAGGGGGAAATGGGTAATTATAATCTCAAAATCAAAAGAAATAATAAAAATAGTAAAAAATAAAAAAGAACCCCTTATTTTCTTACTGGTTTTCTTTCTCTTTTTGAATATATTCCACTCTGTTACTCATTAAGTTTTGCTAGTGAGCAAAGTGAGGAATTTAGGTTTTAGAAAAATAAGCATCTTTTGAGTTGCTGACATAGAATCTACCTGTGGCTATAAGGGGATGAGAAGGGCTTACTGTCCAATGTCTTCTTGGATCATAGAGGGACTTTTGTGAATGTAGATTGTATAAGAAGGGTAATATGAAGACTCCTGTGATTTGATAGGTCTAAATTTGGTATAAATTAGTTAATTATATTAAATACATAAATACTGGTGAAAATCATATTCAAATACGCATTGTCTATCAAAATTCTACAAATGGAGCCCTCCCTTGGTGTATTGTCAGAGAATCCAGACAAAATTTACATTACTTTTTAAGAGTAATCCAATTTTTATGAAACACCTAGAAGAAAAATTCAAGGAACCACAAACCTTGAGTTTATTAATATTTGTCTTACAGAAAGCTCTACCAATATTTCTGATTAGCTAATGGCTGTGTGATCAGTGAAAAGTCCCTAAAAGAGGAGCATCTCTGAGACACACAGCCCACTAAACCACACTTGTGCTCCAAAGACATTTCCTCATTATGATGCTGGTAAGGCACTTTGTAGTTATTCTGCCCCCCAACACACACATAAGCATGAAATCCCCTTAGCTTAGTCCCTTGAGCTTTCTGAATTCTCAGGACTCATCCCCTCTGCTCCTCTGAATGGCATTCTGAGGAAGAGTCTGATACTGTGTCTCTCTTGGTGCAAATTTAAATGAATATGTCACTTGGAAATAGAGGATTGGGGACCAGGATGGAGTTGGGAAGTTCTTTGATGCTTTATATTTTAAAGAATTGTGGAGATTATATTTTTAATTTGATGTTTTTGAGTAGAGTAATGCATCTATATTATTTTCCAACCTTTTGCTATCATTTGATCTTTTTCATAAAAAAATAACTATAAAACTTAATAATATAAATTCTGATCTCTACTTTTCTTTCCAAGGTAGGATGCTGAGGATACAGCTCATGCTTTACTACCTTCAACTTATGCCTCTTGAAAGTCTTTATGAATACATGAAATGTTCTTACATTCTCTTATATTGTAACACCCATTTAGAATTCCATTTAATGAAATACACAAATTATTCACTGGCTTTTCTGTTTATGGACATTTGACTTACTTCAGTCTTCAGCTTTAACACAAGAATTCTAAGAACATGTTCATGAGCCATTTTGAACATGTGCAAATATATCTTCGAGAAATCTTCCCAGAAGCAGAATCATTGGGTCCAAGAGTATATGCATTCGTAATTCTAATAGATACTGCCAAATCACCCTCCGAGAGTCTTGAAACCATTTACTTTCCCACGGGTGATGTATGGCAGTGCCCATTTCCTTACTGCCTGGACAACAAAATGTATTATAATGAAAGACTCTTAATCCTTATTAAACAAATTTCCAGGATTAGAGCTCCTTTGAGAAAAGAATTTATGTTATATCTAAAAACCTTCTCAATTCTTCTAAAACCACTTCCCTTGGGCAGAAAAAAAACAAAAGTAATACTTGCTAAATTCTAGGCACCTCGCCAAGGATTAGGGACAGAGAAATAAGTGCAATGGGCTCTAAACTCCCATTGCTTTCCCTCCTCCTCTCCCTTGACAATTTTTAAGGCCTATTGATTTTGTATTTCAAGGTAGAAAGTTATTATGCCTGCCTTTTCTCCAGCTTCACACCTGTGGTCACAGTAGCTTCTTAACTGTCTGCCTGTGTGCCCTGTTCCTTCCATTTCCTATCTCAAGTCTCCCTTGGTTTAGACAATCTTTCTAAGGCGCAACTGGCTATTCTTTTCCATCTCCTTTTGTGCCCAGATTCTGAATCCCAAAATCACCAAAAGACCCGTTCTGATGCAAAAGCAAAGAGTCTTATTGTTTGAACTAGCCCCATTAACTCAGGCCCTTCTTCCATCCAACATGGTGGCTGGTGGTGAGAAGGACCTGGAGAAACCTCGAGGCATGAAACTTATTGGGCAGTGTAAGGGGGATGTCTAGGGATATAATAGTCTCAGGATTGGTTTGCTTCCAGGCTTGGGAGACCTCACCTATGTTGATTGGTCAAGTGGTTGTTATGGCCTATAGGCCCTCCCAAGGCGGTTGCTATGGTTTACACGTCAGTGTAACGCCACTTTTACCATAATGCACGCCCAAAGCTTTAAAGCACATCCAGAGTCATGCCAGCTAACTTCTGATCCGTTCCTTGCCACAATAAGGATATCTGCCCTCCTAGTGACTATGGCAGACCTGGAAAGGTCAGACATGTGCTGAATGAGAGGCCTACATGTCTTTTCTGCAGCCTGTCATGACTGCTAAAACAGGGGACTGGGTGAGGTTCTAGTCCCTTCACTTCCACCTTGTGGTTTGAATCGGGAAGGTCTCTCACAGGCTCACATTTTGAGTTCTCGTTCATAGACTGCTGGTGCTGTTTGGGTAAACTGTGGAACCTGGAAGAGCTGGGCTTGCTAGTAGAGTTAGATCGTAGGGGAGACCATTGAAGGAGTTATCCACTTCCGGTTCTGAACTAGCTCACTCTGCCTCCGGATCTGCTGTGAGGGTCTGTGTTACACTCCGCCACTATCATGGCATCCTCTTTTCTCTCTCATCCTAATGGATGAAAACTTCGGAAGCCATAAGCCAAAATAAGGCCCTCGTCCTTTACTTTGTTTATTTCAGATGTTTTGTCAGAGCATGAAGAAACTAAAATATAGGTCCTTTTGGCTCATGGGATGTTGTCGGAATTCCTTCATCTAGCAGCTAGTGCCTTCCAATTTCACAGTTTTATCTGCTTCCCTCCGATGCTTATCTTTGATGGTTTATAGTGCAAAATTTAGATAATTCCTTTTGATATTTCTCTTTCTTTTCTTTTCTGCCTGGTCAACTCTCTTTATTTTCTTTCGATTTAAGTTCCATCTCCCTATACACATTGCCCCAGCAGTCTGCCCTCAAACCTGTCCTGCAAGTTGCAATTAGTTCTCAGTTACCCATAATAATGTTTGGTATGTTTATTTCTCCTGCTCAACATGAGGTCCACGAAAAAGACACCATTTCTTACCCATCTTCAGATATACAGTACTACGTTTGGCCAGAAATGCTCAGTTGCTCTGTTCAGTTCTGTAATCACCACTTGCCAAACATTCTAGAACAGTTTTAAGAGCATATTCTAAATAAAAATCATCTCAGTGTTGTGCTTGGTTGAAACAGAAACGAACAACCTTGTACTGAATAAGCCTTGTGCCTAGACCTGTTTTGTAAGAAGGATGCTATGGTGGTTTGAAAGAAAATGCCACATTCACTCTACCCAGAAGTCCTCAAGTTACACCCTGACTTCCTGATGATCTGAGCTGGAAATGCACCCTCAGCACACACCTCAATGTAAGCCTTCCCCTTGCGGGTATCACCTAGCACATGCTGTGTATATCTTTAATGTACGTATGTTGTTCATTAATTATCTCTTCCACTAGAACATAAGCTCTTTGAAATCAGATCTTTTGTTTCAATGTCTAGAAAGAGTCTGATACAAACTGGCAGGCAAATATTCATTCCGTGAGTAGCCCCCCACTGGTTTGCAGACTGTCCTGCAATTCTCTATCATCCTTAGCATCCTTACCTTTGCCCTCAGTGACACAATTCTAGACATTAAAGTTTACCTACCTTCAAACTAGACATTAATAACCCCCTTCAATATATGTCTGTGATAAAAGTACTGTGAGAAAAATCAATTCTACAGACACACCTTATGAATGATGAAGCAATATGTTACACACAGCCCATGGCATATTTATTGTGATGCATCTGTTTGTTTCTGTTGAAATGTAAAAATTCCCAGTCAGAGTCTTTCCATCATACATTTAACTCAAATCTAATTTAAATATTTTCTAGTTCATTCCCATGCAGAACAACATCTGGTCTGTCTGTCTTACGTGCTCTCTCTCTCTCTCTCTCTTTCTCTCTCTCTCTCTCTCTCTCTCTCTCTCTCTCTCTCTCTCTCTCTCTCTTCTCTCTCACACACACACACACACACACACACACACACACACACTTTCCCTCCCTACTTCCTTATCTCCCTTTCCCCTGTCTCCCTTCCCTCAAGAATTGCCTCAGCCGCTATAGAGTAAAATAGTAAAATCATTCAACCCTGTCGCTCAATATTTCGCTACATAGTGCCTCCAACCTTTCTTACAGGAGACATCTCACATTCCTAAAATTATTTTTAATTATCTCTGCATCTTGTTATTGGAGAATAAAAGCATACACTTGGACAGAGCCAGTTGGAGGTAGAAAGTGAAATCATGGTCCAGGTTTTTCCACAAAAAGCATTATTCTGCTGGGAGCTGCCCTCATTTATTGAGGGATGGTTAGCACCTACCTCTGGTTTCCTAGCAACACAAAGCTTTCCTGCTGCTAGGACTGAGGGTCATTTTTGTATCTTCCCATCATTTTCTCTTGGACCCTATGAAGAGAAATTACTCTAGAAAATTCCCATAACAGAGGGCACACTGAAAAGGGTGTATGTGAGATGGGGAGGAGGGCAGGAGTGAGGAGTGATGTATGCATTTGGAGAAAGAGATGGGGAAAAGCAGCGAAGCCAGTAGGAATGATATGAAGAGCTCAAAGAAATGTATCTTAATGAAACTGTCAAATGGGCCAGAAGGTTTTGGGGAATGGGTCCTCTCACTGTGGCCCAAACACTTGTCCTAATGGGGCCCATCCTAACAGGATGGTCACTTAATGACAACTTACAGCTTATTTTGTTGGATATCTAAACTGAATAAGGAAACACCGTAGACATCTGTTTTCCTTGCCTTTTATAAGCCGAATCTATAGAAGATCCCTGCTTAAATTCTGTAGGATATTTTTTACAAGATATCTATGTCTAAACGTTGTTTCTCAGAGGCTCCTGCCCCTCATTGAAATCTCTGTGGACAGACAGTGGTTTTGAGAATACAGACAGGTGCCAATTCATTTGCTGACATCCCCATTAGCTATGAGACATTAAACACTATCTAATCTCCAGAAAACTGATTCTCTTCAGATGGAAAGTCATATGCAGTCATGGTGATCTCTGTTCTTTCTATCTATCTATCTATCTATCTATCTATCTATCTATCTATCTATCTCCTGCACTCCTGTCTTTATGCTGTGGATAACCCAGAGCCTTACATGTGCTAGGCAAGTGCTCTATCACTGAAATGTATTCCTGGCCCCAGTTGTTCCTTAATGACAGCATCCTGAATTCTCTCTCTCTCTCTCTCTCTCTCTCTCTCTCTCTCTCTCTCTGTGTGTGTGTGTGTGTGTGTGTGTGTGTGTGTGTGTGTGTGTGTGTGTGCAACAAGGTACCCAGCTTCCCAGTTTTAAAAGTCAGAAACTCAGCTCCCCAAGGTTCCAGGAGAGTCTTCCCAATTAGGTGTGAGAACATGGATACTTGGCATGGCTTCCATGAAAGAGTGCTTTTCTGGTGAAAGGAACTGATTCTGCTAAAATGAACATTGATTCTCTTGGTGGTCTTCCTCTTCCAAACTGGAGCTCAAGCAAACTCCTTGGGGAGTGGTAGGGGATGAAAACCTGAGGATAAGAACTATGTACTGGGGCTGGAGGAATATGAAAAGAATAAGACCTTCATTCTGAAACCCACCTGTGACTGTGCCCACCATATCTCCAACTACATTTTTACATGGGCAAAAGGAACTCTTTGATGTCATTGCTCACTTAAAAGCAAAACAGCAAAAAAATGTAACCTAGGATGGGAATGTGACATAATAGTGGAAGTTTGCCTAGAGTGCTTAAGACCCTAGGTTTGATTCCCGGAACAACCAAAATAAACCAAAGCATGAAAAACAAATAAAGAATCTACAATTCATATACTGGTTTAGTAAAACCCAGCTTGCTTACATTGGGGAGGCTTTGATTATTTAAGTTTCTAATCACATAAAAAGGACTCTCCCTTTAACAATGATTATCTTAGAATCAATATTGTTATTCTTGTTTTAAAAAGCACCATGTGACAGAGCTTGGGTGGAGGGATTTTTGTTGGGGGAAAGAGAATGGGAAAAGTGGGGAGGGGAGAGGGGAGACTGGCCTCTGGGGAGGGAGGGAGAGAGAGAGAGAGGAGATACACACAGAGAGAAAGAGACACAGAGAAGACAGGCAGAGAAACAGAAAAAGAAAGAAAGAAAGAAAGAAAGAAAGAAAGAAAGAAAGAAAGAAAGAAAGAAAGAAAGAAAGAAAGAAAGATGGGAGGTGGGCAGGGACCTTATACAAGGAAACAGTGAATGTGCACAGGTGGTGTGCTCTTAGTGGCTGCAGTCAGGGGCATACACTGTCCGAACCCTAAGGGCATGTCAGTACAGATGCCTGAATACTAACAATTGTGCTTAAGAAATCATAATGTAGGGATTTTAATTTAACACAAATATATTCTTTAAGAAATTTCCATGCATTGATGTGCTCCTACGTTCTTACTAAATCTTTTCTGTGTGTTGGATTTAATTCAGTCTCTCTGAGAATCTTAGGTCCTTCCCTTTCATGAGTTCACATTCAAGCAGATGACAGAAATTCATAATATCTGAGACTTTCCTTAGCTTGAGAGAAAGGACATGGAGACAGCGTAATGTCCTATAAAACATCTTCATGATGGCTCAGTAGCAAGGTCAAGTTTTTAGCACCAGACATTTTGGTGTTAATCTTTCAGCATAAAAAAAAAAAAAGCTTGAGAGTCTGTAGAAAAAAAATCAAGGATTGTGACATCTCCAACTTAATGCTTCATAACATGTTTTGAGACAACTCCTGTGTTATCACATGATTGGGTCTTCCTTGATGCTTTTATGCGGAAGGTACCATTTGGCTTTGCTTTACTTGCTGGCACCTCCTGTAATGTAACATCTCCAACAGATACAACAAATGAAAGAACTTTATGAATGAGAGTCATGGTTCATGTGAAATCATTCTCTGTTTAAATAATTTGTAGAAATACATTTATTCTTTACAGTAGAGATGCTCTTATCTCCAAAGAGTCCCCAAACAGGGTAGAATTTCAGAAACAGGATATTTTTTTTTATAAATTTTAAAAACTTACATAAAACAAGTCTTAGTGTTCATTGGTACCTGTTCTTTCACACATGGTAAAGAAATTTGTGTATCTATAGTTGTTCTTAGGAAATATTATAATCCACTATAAACACTACAAGCTAAATGCATTGTCAAGAAAATAAAGTTGAAAAACATGTAGCTGGGTTTGATGACACATACCTTTGATCCCAGAATTAGGGAGGTGAATGCATCTCTGTGAATTTTAGGCCAGGCTGGTCTACATAGCAAGTTCCAAGCCAGCCAGGGACATATAGTGAGACCCTGTATCAACAAACAGACAGACAAACAGACAGAGAGACAGATAGACAGAAAGACAAACAGACGGAAAAAAAGAAAGAAGATTTTGCTCTATTATTAGAATATGCCCTGTCTGCTTTTATGTCAATTTGACTCTGTTAACATCATCTGAGAGGAGAGAATATCAATTGAAAGAAAAAAGCCTCCATAAGATCTGGCTGTAGAAAGGCTTGCAGGTAATTTTCTTAATCAGTGGTTGATGGGGGCTGACACAGCCTGTTGTGAATGGTGCCTTCCCTGGGCTGGTGGTCCTGGGTTCTATAAGAAAGCAGGGTGAGCAAACCATGGAGAAGCCAGTAAGCAGCCCCTCTCCATGGCCTCTATATTGACTCCTGTCTCCATGTTCCATGCTGGTTTGAGTTTCTGCCTTGGCTTCCCTTAATGTGACTCAGGTACATAAATCAAATAAACCCTTTCTTCCACATATTGCTATTGATCAACGTGTTTCATTTTGGCAATAGAAACTCTAAGACAGACAATGACTATGTCAAATAACTGAAACTAATATTATCTAAGTGTCTGTATTTACTCTTACTTATCTGTTTAAGACTAGCACCAAGCACCTTCCAGAACATTCCAGTGCATGGGTCATACTTGGGCATGCATTAATGTAAACTTTCAGTCACTTTCCTGCCAATTTAAACCAAAAAGATAAAATTCAATGAAAGGAGAACCACTAAGATGCTGATTGAACAAGAGTTTATTACTTTTTTCTTCAGTTCATCTTTTAACATTTTCTTAGCTTCATGAGCTAAATGTGTTCCACTGAGAGGGCTCAGTCAGTAAAGTCCTTGCTGCCAAGCCTGATCACCCAAGTTCTATACCCAGGTCTTACATGATAGATGGAGAGAATCCCTACACAGTCATTGTGGCACGCATATGCTTCCCCCCAAATCAATCAATAAAATGCAATCAAAATTTTAAAGAGAATTAATTTTTATTTTCTATTATTTATTTATTTTTATTAGTAGTCCTCCTTTGCTAGGTCGTAGCACCACAGCTCTTGGTCTAAATGTGCTTATTTTGCTACCATCCTTCCTATAACCCCTGCTCAGTAACTACAGTGGATTTAATGACTCATTCCCAGGGTTTTGATTCCTTTTTCTTATAAAGCCATCTCTGATCTGTAGCAGACAGAGACATCTGGGTGAGGTCCTCCAGGTTCTCCAGCAAATGATAGGGTAAAAGCCAGCCCACTTGTGCCCAGCAAGAGACATTCTCAGTAGAGCACCCTGAAGACTGGGAGGCAATTTGGAGGCTTGTTGCCTCTCAGCTCCTTGCACTGCCTCATCTTGCTTCTTTGACTTTATAATCACAGTCCATTTCACCATCTGCTTCTGGCGAACCCAGCACCCAGCACAGCCCTTTGCCTAACCCAGCAACATCAGTCCACTTCTACTGAGGTTTGTGCAGAAAAGGGTTGAGAAGGGTAACTGCAGGCATGGATCTTAGGACCAGAGAAGAGGAAGCTCTGACTGCAATCCCTGGATGATGATGATAATAGTGGTGGTGATGATGATGATGGCAGCAGCTCTGGGTGGTAAATATGACATCATGAGACAGGTCATTCTCAAGTTATTGTCATTCCCAGTCAAAGTGGGAAAACAGAACACCAAAGGGATCTTCATGTTTGCCTAGTAAATGCCAAAATCAGAATACACACCCAGTACCTAAACCATGACTTATGGTGGCCCTCTTCATTGTGTGCTCCATGAGGGTAGGATAAATGTGTTCCTTGTTGAATCCCATAGCAGTACCACAATGCCTAGCATATATTTGAAGCCCTAGCATATATATTGAAGAATATCTTGTGGCTCATCTTCACTGTCAACCTGCCTGAATTTAGAACCACTATGGAGACGCACATCTGCGTGTGTCCAATGTGTCTACAGAAAGATAAGGAGGGGATAGTCACCCTGAATATGGGTGGAATTATTCCATATGATGGGTTTCCAGAAGTAATAAGGAGAAAGGGAGCTGAGCATCAACATTCATCTCTCCCTGCTTCCTTATTCCAAAAGCTATGCAACGAGCTGCCTCATGCTCTTGTTAGCATGCATTCACCTACGATGGTACACCTTCAAATTGTTACCCAAAATAAACCCACGCTTACCTAAGTTGCTGTTTCCTGGCATCTTGTCACTACAAGGAGAAAAGTAGCATATATATATATATATATATATATATATATAATATATATATGAACAGATAACCACTATAATAGGCTTCTTGGTCAAATTCAGAAAAAATTGGCTTTGGCAATAAATATCATCCCCATCCCCTTTTAAATAATAAGTATTATTTAACATAGTGATTTGTGTGTTATAAATGCTGTATTGAAGATTAATTAAACTAAGTAAAATTAGGACTTTGTTGATTAAGGAATTTACACAGTGTATTTTCCATTTGTTGACTCTGTCTTTGCAAATAAACCTTGGGGCATCTCCTGTGACCTCAAAAGAAGTGCTCATTGGGTCAGAGCCTAGATGTATTAGATTCTCTTTAAGGGTACTTACAGGTACCTAGAGCAACTTTCCCTCTTCAGGCCATATCGCCAAAGGCTAAGGAATGACTCTAAGTGGCTATGTGTGCATTGAGGGTCCCTGAGCATGATAGCTGGACTTAGACTAGTCACACATGCTCAGTTTTCTGGGGAACACAGCAAAAGGCATCAGATAGATTTGACTGCTTGCTGAAAGTGGGATGTACCTGGGATTAGCATAAACTCTGGTTTGGAGGTGGGGAAAGATTGTGGTTATTTAGAATCTTATTTGTGTAAAGAAGTTAATGCCAGCTTGGATTTGGGGAAGAGCCAAGTTTCTTCTCTCATATTACCATAGGCTTATGGAGTTTGTTTCATTACATATTTAAAATCCACCTACTTTTGCCTTTTGTTTTCTCCTCGAAACAGATCATTAAAGCAACTTCTCCGGTGCCATGTTGACATTCCCAAAGAAGATTCATGATTGGATTATGTTCCTGGGCAATATAAATCAAACCTGATGGCAGGGATATGTTGATAGCTTGAAGTAAGTGAGAAATGAATTAGGGAGGGAGAAGGCCTGGAGTGCAAAGGCATAAATCTGGAATTTAAATCTCTGAAGATGAAAAACTGCAAAAGGCCATTTTGAAAAACTGGCTTAGGCTCTGTTGAATGAGTCGAAAAGAAGAAAGAGAATAAGTGTGAATGAATTTGATTTATACAAGTGTCAGTAAAGGAAGAAAACCCATGTGCTTTAAGCAACACCAGGAGGTCCTTTTGAAGGGTATTGTAGTCACAAGAGAAATTATGTAAGGTGTTTCAGAATATTTAAATCACACAAGGGGTTATTTGTGGCCTTGAGCAGCTTCTCTTAATTAATTAATTTATTTATTGTCGATATCAGGAATTGATCGGAAGGTATCATGCATGCCAGTTAAATGTTCTCCTGAGTCTCAGCTCTGCTTGTAGCATTTGAAAATCCCTCTCTCTCTCTCTCTCTCTCTCTCTCTCTTCTCTCTCTCTCTCTCTCTCTCTCTCTGTGTGTGTGTGTGTGTGTGTGTGTGTGTGTGTGTGTGTCTGTGTGTGTGTGTCTGTGTGTGTGTGTGTCTGTGTGTATAACATATGCAGTCATCAGTCAACCCAAAGCTGCTTTGCTGAATTTGTGTTCTCTACTGTCATTCTCTCCCTCAGGCTAAAGGCATATGTTTCAGAATTTACATGGATTATTGGAACCAATGTAAACAGTCCCCATAGAATACTGTAAAAGGAAAGATTTGGGGTTGAAACAAACATTGCCTTTGAATCATCTTTTAATCAGCTATATGACCTTGGGCAGGTCATTTGACCTCTTTAGTTCAAGGTTGCCAATTTAGATTTGGCAAGAATGAAATGAAATGTGTACATATGAATTCCACAGTCCCCAGCTTGCAGTGGGTGTCTAAAAAGCACAGATCATTATAGAGATCCATTTCCATTTTTCTGAAGAAGTATTTTAATTTATGTAAACAGTTCCCATTTGGCCAAGAGGAGAGTTATAACACTTGACTTACCTAATAAGAGATGTGCATATTTGGTCCACAATGGTATACAGCCTGCTAAATTTTACTGAAGGTTTTGGGTAGAATAATTTCAATCCCCAGGGTGCACCTGCTACTCCTCTGTGCACCCTGTTTTAGAGGGCTGAGTTGGACTATGGCCAGGCTGTGTATGCTTCATAAATCAGACTGGGGTGAATTATATACAGAGGCTTTTAGATTTATGATATTTGATTGCATTTTGCTTCCTTTTAAGATTGTTGTAAAGTACAGCAGTGTTTGCCTGCACATACATGTGTGTACCACACGTGTGCAGTACCCACAGAGGCCAGAGGAGGACACTGGATCCTCTGAAAGTAGGGCTACTGATGATTGGATTCTGAGAACCAAACCAAGGCCCTCTGCTAGATCAATAAGTGCCCTTCACCCTGAACCATCCCTCCAGTCCTTGAATACATCTTGAATGGGTACTTTTAAAATAAGTCTTAAGCATTTGATTATCCAGACTTCACACCTAACCCCACTTTGCTTTCCCAAACTATTCTCATGTGAAGAGTAGCATGCTTTCCTTTCCCGTAAATGAGTGGCATAGAGTGGCAAGGGAAAAAGTTGGCTTCTAAAACGTTTGAGTTTTTCAAGTGGGGTTGGTGTCCATAGCCAGTGAACACAGATGGTTTGGGGAGGGGTGGGGAGGGAAGGGGGATTTGATTGTGCCAGGCAATGTTAGAACTGTTCTAACAAAATTCTAAACACTAGATGGTTTATCAAAGACAGGACACTGGAGGACTGTGAAGTTCAAAACCAAGTTGCCTTTAGATTTAGTAATGAGTGGGGATTTTTTTCCCTGTGACCGCATAGGCAAGTGAACAATGACTTTGGGCTTGTTCTGTAAGAACAGTGATTTGATTTGTGAGGACTATGTGACCACCAATTAAAACTACAACCTTGGAGGTTAGGATTTCAGCAGGCAATTTTCTGTTTCCTTGTGGGGTGGGGTTGGGTGACCTGTATGGACCACAGTGGTATGATTTGTGTGGGTTTCTTTTCTATATATGGACAGTTGTCTGAACATCTTAGATAACACTAGAAGGTCTTTCTGAAATGTGCTGGTGCTGCTTCAGTGTGAGCCCTAACCTGTTTCTAGTCTGTGTTGGGAACATTGCAGCATCCACTGAGAGAACCCTCTGTGAAAATTACAAATTCAGTAAAAGAAGCTATTGCAGAAATGCCAGCCCCACTGGGCAAAATCTGTGGGGCAGATGGTGCTGGGGGGTGATAAAATTTCCTAGCTCTAAACTATAGATTGAAGCTTATGTAATTTCTTGTTTCTTTTATTAATATGCATGCTTATTGTAAAGGATCTAAGGAGGCAGAAGCTAGAAGAAATAATTGAAATTTCTTATGAACCTACCTCAAAAATGGACACTAATTTTACAGTGGAAATGATTTTGAATATCTCCCTAGAAATTGCCCAGGTGTCCTGGGTCAGTGTTCCACAGAGGGAAGGATGGAGATGCTTCCAGTGATTGGAAACTCACCTCTACACATCTTGTGTAAGGACAATTGGACATGATGAGATGATACAGGATTGACCACAGGTTTTTTGGGTATGTGGCTCACCATCATCATACTAATCTGTCATCTTGGACTTTGGAGTGAGGAGTGATGCTAGCCTCCTTGGAGCCAACTTCAGGCTGTAGTCTTCTGAGCATTTGTGCATGCTGTTTGTCAGCTGGTTCCTGTCATCTCTGCTTGTGGCCATGGGATCTTGCCAGACCCCCAGGTCTCACTAGTTCCCACAAGATCCCTAGGGATTCTTGGATAACTCTCCTCAGCGATGTGCTGATGGAGCTGAGCTGAGGACCTTGGCCAACACTCCAGAAGACAATAGTCAGTCTCTTTTATTTAGGTTGACTTGTCCAAGGATTTCCCATGTAGCTGTTGAGAGTCCCATGAAAATGGAGGTTTCATGGGGGATGGGATATCTTTTCTCTTTAATCCAGAGAAGATGCTGAGTTATTTCTTTATAATTATGGGAAAGGCAGGCATCCCACTACACTTTTCTCACAGGGCTGTAACTAATGGGGTAGCTTTGAAATAAATTAATCCTGCTGTGTTAGCTGGTCACGGGAGGATCTTCAAAGTGTATTTTCCTGCATTAAACTTCTTGCTACAGAGGAATTTGAATAAGAGCAGAACGAGGGAACAAAAAAAACCAAATAAATTATAATAAGATTTTGAATAAATACCTTAGTTATCTCGCAACCTTCCTCTTTAACTCAGAGCCCTCCCAAGTGACGAGTTTAGGAACGAGACATCTGAAAGGAAGCATACGCTGTGAATAACAGCGCATGCAGACCCCTGTTTCTCTCTGGACAGGAGGACTCAGAAGAAGTGCAGAGGCCCCTACTCCAGGAGTCCTGGGACTTGAAATTCCTTGGGAGCTCTCCTAAATAAACTAAAAACAGCTGAGGACAAGGGCATGGGATGGATGGAAACTAGCAGTGAAAAAAGTGAGTGAGGTCAAGGCCTGACCCTTCTCAGACTTTTAGCTCCCCAATCTCACCATCCCTTTGGAGTGCTTCAGTATTCATATAAACATCTGATCTTATCATCTGGGCCCGGAAGGCACCAGATCTTCTTCTCCACTGACCAGCATACTCAGTTCTCTCCACCCCTTCACACAGAGACCAAAACTCAGAGCTTGTGATCTGTAGCCACACCCCAAATCACTGTTGCTGTATTGGCAATGCCTATCCTCGGATGGAAGAGCCTTGCAAGAGAAAAATTTAGGCTACTTCTGAGATTTGTGCCCATAAGTTCTTAGTCATAAATTCAACTTCAGAGGGTTAGTTTCTAGGCCAAAGGCATGAGCTATATACTCAGTTTCCCTGGATTTAAATGACCACAAGTGATGTCTGGAGCATGACAGTCAAGGTGCCTTCTCTGTGACTTCATTTTCTTTAGCTGTATAATGGGAGTATCAAAACAATTGGTTTATGGTTTTCCATACCTATTAAACATCTTGTGCGAAGCAAAGGGTCTGGCATGAATCTTAAAACCTAGTAACTTCTGTCTCACACTAGCAAATGACCACTTTTCAGTTCATGCAAAATAATGGCAGTAGGAAACCAAACATCTCAACTCCACCGGTTTTATTATTTCCTTTGTTTTAGAATATATTCATTCCTTCTGTAAGGATAGAATTCCTCCTTTTCCAATTTACAAGACACTGAAAATCTAGTTATTCATGACATAAACTGTAACTGATTTCATTCTGGCTTCTCTTCATAGGCACACACTCAGGCTGACATTGAACTCCCCATGTAGCTGAGGCTGATCTTGAACTTCTGATCTTCCTGCTTTCTCCTCCCCAGTGCTTGGATTATAGCTATATACTACCATGGCAGGTTCGTGTAGCACTGAGAACCAAACACAGGGCTCTGTGTATTCTAGGCAAGTAGGCTTCCAGCCGAGCTACCTGTCATCCAAAGACACGCTCAAGTCTTTATGATGCTCCATCAGCTTATTGCAATGTAGCTTTTTGTTCCCACTAAAAGTGCTCTCAGTGGAGCTATGGAAAAACACTGTGTAGGATGATACAGTGGCGGGGAAGGTTTAGTCTTTTCCCTGGATAATAAATGCTGGTGCGTCAAGCTCTGTCCTAGTCTGCTCTCATCTGGCTCTGTTCCTATGACTCATATGAGCAGAATTATCACATCTACTTCTTAGTTTCAATTATCAAAGTGCAGTGCTCCTTACTTTTTGTGCCCAAACTAGAATTCTGTGTTCCAGTTGCCCAGCCCATTTACCTACCTACCCACCGAATAGACTCCCATGTCTTGAAAAACACAAATACATTTTAAAAATACTTTTTATTTTATTGTATATGGTGTTTTGCCTGGATGCATGTCTCTGCACTTGTGAGGGCTTATCCACTAGGCATAGGATTCCCCAGGACTTGGCTTACATATGGTTGTGAGCCACCATGTAGGTACTGGAAATCAAACTCAGATCCTCAGGAAGAAACCCAGTGCTCTTAATCGCCCATAAGTGTATTTTGAATACCAATAATAATAAGCATCTCCTCTTTATGCCTCCTGTGGTCCTTACTTAATACATGACACCAAATGCCCAGTTGCTTAAGTGAGAAAACTTAGAATTGGTTATACTTGATACCCTCCTCAATGCCACACAGTTTTGTGACTGCCAAGCATAGTTGATGATTCTCTCACACACATCCATTCAGTTCACCTCACTTACCTCCATGTTTATATCCCAGGGATGCTATCACAATCTACAGACGAGGTGGCCTAAAACAATAGAAATTTATTGTTATGATTTCAAACATCAGAAATCTAAAATCAGAGTGTCAATATGGACACAGTGCTTCTGAAAACTCAGAGGTGGGAGTCTGACCATGCCCCTATAGTCTTGTGGTGACTCAAATATTTCTTGACTTGTGACAATGTGAGTCTAATACCTGTCTCTGTTGTCACAGACCTCTCCTTGGGAGGCCTCCCCATGTCTTTTTTGTTTTATCTGTATTCCTTCGGGGCCTGCCCTGGCACTTACTCTGTAGACCAGACTGGACTCAAACTCACAGAGATCCACCTGCCTAATCCTCCCTAGTGCTGGGATTAAAGGTGTGTGCCATCAATGCCCAGCATCTCTCTGTGTCTTTACATGGCCTTGAAAGGATACTGGTTATTGACTTTAGGGACACCTTAACCTTGTATAAGCCAATTTTCATTTAACTATTTGCAAAAGATTATATAGTGAAATAGCATCACACTGTCCAGTTCTAGGTGGACATGGATTTGGGTGAAGCACTCCTGAACCCAGGGGAATAGGTAAATCCTAATTTATTTACTACCACATCATGCCTGTTTTTATATCAACACTTCCATTGTTATCATCCTGGGTGTGTCTTGCTTATCATGCTTTGCAATATACTTATTTTTACCTTAGCAACCAAAATGATAAAAATCAAGTCATGTTTCTCTCCACATAGGACAAATCAACAAGTATTCATCACTTCAGTATGAAAGTGTCACATTCGTCTTTAAAAATCTGTGCATGTATGTGCATGTGTGTTTGAGTATCTGTGTGAACATATTGTGTGCGTGTGTGTGTGTGTGTGTGTGTGTGTGTGTGTGTGTGTGTGTGTGTACATACATGTGTGTGTAGACAAGAGGTCAACCACAGATGTCATCCTCAGGAAACATTCACTATTTGTTTCTTTTGAGACAGGGTTTCTCTCTTACTAGGACCTGGCTCACCTATTCAGCTATACAGGCCAGCCAGCAAGCCTCGGGGTCTTCCTGACTCTGCCTCCCTACTCTGGGATTAAACATACACATCAACATGCAAAGATTTTTATGTGGGTACTGGGATTGAACTCAGGTCCTTTTTCTTGTTGTGGTAAGCATATAAGCAACTGAGCTGTCTCCCCAGTCATCATGTTCTTTGTACCTCGAAGCCTTCGAATGTGCTCTATCTTCTGTCAGTAATTCAAATCCAACCTACACAGTTCTCTTCCAGGACTCACTGCTTGTGAGCAGTAAGATTTAAAGTCAGCTGTCCTTCCAGGAAGCAATCCTTGGTCCCCAGCCTCCATCCAACTTGGCTCATTCTTTGTCTTCAGTCCTTCACATTTTCCCTAATGTGAGGCTGTTACTCATTCCTATTTCCTCTTTTCCCTACTCATCAACAATGCCTGTTATGATGGTGACTGGGGTACATTTCAAACACAGTGTGGCCACCCACACAGGCCCTGGTATACACAGGCTCAGATCAGCCTTAGCAGAACAAATGAGTTAAGAGCACTTAATGCTTTTACATTAAAGGCATGTAACGTTTAATTTGCCTCGCAGAGATATCTCTAATAGTTACTTTGAACATTTCTTTTTTCTACAAAGAGCTGTAAGTGTGAAAATATGATAGTAATACTTCCTTTTGAGAAGAAAAAAGTGGATATTTCAGACACGTTGTAACATGTTTTACATTTCATCAGTCTAAGGAGCTATTACTGTCTGATTTGCAGTGCCTGTAGTAATTGACCAGACGTTGCTAAAGACTCTCCATTCTTCACTCTTCTGTGTGCAGAAGGCACCAGAGAACCCCTACCAGAAGTTTCTCTGTGTGTATCTCCCAATGATACCATTAACTTGACCCAATGCATGAAGTAGATATTTGGCTGTGAACACGTGATTTGGGGAAATGAAGAAGAAATGAGCAGGTAAGATGAGTAGAGTGAAGGGGATGTTGGGTTTTCTTGACTATCCAAACCTTGTCATTGGTCACTTGACAACTAATCTCATGCAACACCAACATCTGGCGTCTACATGCATGCACACACCTATGCACCACATCAAATTCACAGAAATACACCACACTACACTAAACTACACACAGATACACTAAAAAAAATTTTGAAAACATCCCTTACGCATTAAAGAACACAGTGAGAAAAGTAGAAAGCTCAGACCCAGAACGGAGAGAAAATAAACCTGGCAAGTTGTAATATCCCATATTCATAAAGAACATGTACAATACAATAACAGGAAGATTTAAGAAGAGCAAGTTAAAATACAGGCAAGAGAGTTGGCATTTCTCCAAAGAAGCTCTACAAACAGCAAACAATTACACAGGATGATGCTCACTGTCATTGTTCACCAGGGAACCATACCTTGAGCCACAGTGAGACACCATTTAGTATCTACAGAGATGATCATTTTTTAAAAACCAGAAAATAGCAAACAAGAAGGGTGGAGGAAACTGAAACCTTCATCTTCACTGGTGGCCATGTAAAATGGTGCTGCCTCAGTGGAGAACAGGATAGTGAAAGTCAAGTGTTAAACAACAATCCCACCCATAGGTTTATACCAAAGAGAGGAAACAGAGATACAAACCAAACCTTTTGCACAATGCTCATATTCACAGCAAGAGAATACATCGTAGCTACAAAAAAACCTTGCATTTAAACTTGTCAACTTGAAAAGAGATACATGTGTTACATTCATACAATAGAGTATTTAGTAACAAAAAAGAACAAAATGCTGATGATACTACAATATGGAAGAATCTCAAAAACTATTTGTCCTTGTTGCTTTTTCATTGCTGTAAAACAGAGACATTATGACCAAGGAAAATTATAAAGAAAATGTTTAATGGGGCTTATGGTTCCAGAGGGCTAGAGTCCATGCTTATCACGGTTGGGAGCCAGGTGATAGCTGGAGCATTAGCTAATAGCTTACAGCCTTATCTGCAAGGTAGAAACACACACACGGGGAGCAGCACACTTAGAGTGGCATGGGCACTTGAATCTTTAGTGACACACAACACCTAATGCTTTCAAAACAGTTCTACCAACTTGGGCCAAGCATTCAAATATATGAATATGAGCCTATGGAAGCCATTCACATTTAAACCATCACACTACTGAAATGAAAGAAGTTAGAAATAAAATGTCACATATTATATGATTCCATTTGTGGGCAGTGAGTGATTAATGGGTACAGGATAATGTAAATGGAATTAAGTATTGGTGATGGCTGCACTGTATTTGTGAGAAAAATTGTGCTCTGTGAAATGACTGAAATAGTGATGTTTATACCAAAGACTTCATTAAGTACAGATAATCAGGACCACATTAGTACAGGAATGTTTTGACACACAGAGAAAATGGAGGCTGGAGAGATGGCTCTGAGGTTGGGATCACTTGCTGCTCTTCCAAAGATTTGAATTTTGTTCCTGGAACCAAGGTTAGGTGGCTCACAACTACCTGTAACTCTAGCTTCAAGGAATACAATGCCCTCTTCTGGCCTCTGTGGGTACCTTCACTCATGTGCACATACCCACACCCAGACACAGAGAAATCTACACAATAATGAACATAATAAAATACATAATATAGAAAGAAAATGATGGCTTTAAAATTACTCCACACCATCTCAACTCTTTCAAAAATGTGTATGCATGTGTGGTTAGCATGCCCATGTGTTTGCATGTGTGTGGGCACATTTGTGTGTGCAGGTTTACATATGTGTGTGCATATGCATGTGTTGGCTCAAAGCAGGGTGTCTTACTTGATTGTTCCCCACATTATTTATTGAGGCAGGGCCTCTCATTGAACACAGAACTTGCCAGCTCTAACTAGTCTTACTGCATAGGATTTTCTGTCTCTTCCCCATAAGTGCTAAAATTTCAAGCAGTTACCAAGTCAGCCTGGCTTTTATGTTGATTCTGGAGAGCAACCTTTAGTCCTCACAGCTTCACAACAAACACTTTATCCATGGAGGTTTCTCCTTAGCTCTTTTTCCTTTTTTCTTTTGTGTGTACCTGTGTGTGTGTGTGGTCCTGAGGTTGATGTTGGTTTATGCATTGATTGGTTTCCACCTTATTTTTTGAGACTGGGTCTTTTGCTGAATCTGAAGCTTCAGGGAAGACTACCCAGGTAGACCAGTAATCTCTAGTCATCTTCCTGTTTCTCTTCCCCAGTGTTGGCATTACAGGTGCATGTCTTCTTACTTAGCTTTATGCGTAGGTTTTATTTGGGGAATCAAACTCAGATCCTAATGGTGCAGTCAGGCATTAATGACAGAACCATCTTCCCAGCCCATAGGCTTTCTTTCTTTCTTTCTGTGTTCTAATCTTCAACTAAAAAACCTTTTATTTCTTCAGTAAGGCAAGACTCTTTGTAGTGAAAGTGGGTATTGTGGGGTTATATGAAACAATTTTCTTGTGATGTGTGAAGCTATGGATGGGATTTTCATTTGTCTTGTATTCCTTCCAGAGAGTATGCTGTCTTCACACATCATGCCAGGAGCTGCAATAATTTAATCAATATTATAATTAAACAGTCCCTCTGTAAGTATATATTTATACTATGGTGTTGACAACTGGCTTTAAGGAGTCCCAAGTCCAACAGTTCTATGCATCATTTACAGTCCCCCTGAGCCACTGACATGATTGATCAGCACCACAATTAGGAATTACGTCCTCTGGAGAGCCCCTCGTGGATGGGGAGAATTGATTATCTTTCCCTGGGGAGGTCAAGTCTCATAATGCAGAAGTTAATTAATTTTTTATATTAAAAGCTAAATACAAAGATTGAATCACTTTTATTAGGAACTTCTTCTAATGAATCCCCTGCCCTCTGAACCCAAACACTTTATCTTTGGACACATGCATTCAATTAAAGAACCCAAACAAGTGATTGTGGAAGCCTGCACACAGAGTCTTCCTATCAAATTACAGATATATGCTGAGGTGGCCTCTTTGGCTGTAAGTTTACCTTGTGTGTTAGCAGTTCCCCTTCCTCTATCTTTTTCCTATGTCTCTTTGAAAAGAAATTTAAAAAAAATCAGGAAGTTAGAACAAATAACATCCATTTCTCTTTCACTGAGATGTAGAAAGAAATGAGATTATACAAGATGTTTATTTCAAATATATCAGATAAGTGTATTGGATCAAAAAGCCATGATGTTGCTGGGACTAGAGAGATGGCTCAGAAGTTTGAAGCACTGGCTGCTCTTCCACAGGACTCAGGTTGGATTGCCAGCACCACATGGTGTCTCACAATCATTTGTGGTTCCAGTTCCAGGATATATGACACCCTTTTTTGGCCTCCTTGGGTAACAGGTGTAC
This sequence comes from Cricetulus griseus, assembly GCF_003668045.3. Taxonomy (NCBI): domain Eukaryota; kingdom Metazoa; phylum Chordata; class Mammalia; order Rodentia; family Cricetidae; genus Cricetulus; species Cricetulus griseus. The sequence goes on along the minus strand of NC_048595.1, from coordinate 430,768,641 downwards.
AAGTGGTACACAAGTATATAGGCAGGCAAAGCACCCACATATGCAAATATTTACAACATGCAAATATGATGCAAATCATAGAATAGCCTGAAAATAATCCACAGACCCAACAAGCTTCTTGGTAGTGGCTCTACTGGGTAGTGAAAGTTCACAACCAATGCAGAACTCCTTACATGAGTTTTAGAAGGGATTTCATTGGAAATTTCAATTAAAATATATCCCATGGTGGCTGGCAGCCAACTAGTCTTTGAGTGGTCAGGATTTCCTGCAAGGTATATGTGTTTTGAAATTATTATAGTCTAGCATTTGTTTAGGAAAGACTTCCTTCATCAATGGGATGAAGTGATTTTGGTTTCTACCTTTTTCATACAGGTTTTGGGGAGCAGGTGGCATCTTATTTCTTTCTTCCTGGCATGACATCTTCACCATAGTTTGTTTTTGAACACTGCTCCTGTCTTTCAAAAAGTGATAGGAAGCCTGTAATTAGTCTAAAACATCTCATTAGGGAGCTAAAGAGAAAACCCTAAATGGACTCTGCAACAGAAGGCACAGTGTAGCACAGTCTCCTTTGACACCCACATTACCTGAAAAGCATTCTCTTCAGGGGCTAGTTCTCACTTCGACAGTAGGCATTAGGAAACACTTTATCAACGTACAGTCACTCATTTCTGAGCAGATGTGGTCCTTGACTCATTTGTGCACCTTAATGGCAATAAATATTTTTGACCCTCAATGTTGGAATAATTATCTCTAGACAGTTTTCCTGGGCTGTATTAATGACCCACAGCTCAGATGTCTTCCTCTCTGAAAACTCCATGCTAGGTTCAGCTCAAATACAGTGACAACTTGGGTAGTCTGGCTTTGTTTCTTGTTATCTGTTTGTTGCCTGCCATATCCTCTCCAAGTACCTGCTCTGACTGTATCTTCATGCCTAATGTCTCCTGCTGCCTAACAACTCTTAGAATGTTCATCATTGTATGTCCCACTCAGACATGTCCTACCCAAACAGTGTATGGTTTCCAGACATCAGCAGGGACATCACTTGCCCACTATTTTAAGGTGCCTGGAAGAGGGAGAAAACAAAGGTTTTAATTATGACACCAAATGAAATCTACCTCATAAATTTTGAAACTCAAATCAGGGTTATATTGGCTTTTCGACAACATGAAATTGTACATTTTCAACAAAATGGACAAGTGTAGCAAATTTTAAATATGTATCATTCAACTATAAACATTGTCAGTCAACTCCTGGGGAACTCAGGATTTGGGGAATGGGCAAACAATAGCTAGAGATTTCGGATGCTTTTTCTGCATGATGTGTAAGTGGGAGCTGTAGAGGAGAGACAAACCCAGATGTGGTGTGGCAGAACAGGGAAGAGCTAAGAGCTTTGGAGGTGAGGGCTGGAGGCACCTGGCACCTGTAACATGTGACTGACATGGGAGAATGAAATGGGGATGAGGTCATCAACACTTTGCTTTACATTTAAAGTGTACTTCCTTCTCAGTTTAAGAAAATTCTGTGGTAGGTTCTTTAGATACTCTGGATGCTGCACTGAAATATTTGGATGGCACCCAAGATAAACCTGGACACCAGATGAGCCCATCCAACCTGATACTCAGTTGTGCTTGGGAGCTCTCTCTTATGTGTTATGATAAATCTTTCTGCCAAAAGCCGCCTGAGTTCTGCCCACCACGTGGATAGACAAAATAATACAGAGATATATGAGGTACAAATGCTGCTTGGCCAATGACTAGGATCTCACATCTGCTAGCTCAGTCTTAATTATCATAAATCTACACATTTTATAAGACTTATCTTATCGGACGCCTTCCATTGGCGTTGCCCCTTGCCGGTGGATCACATCATGCCACCGGAGGAAGAACAGAGGGGAAAAAGGGGTACTTCCTGGTTGTCCTTCCTTAAATATGAGTCTCCATGCTATGTCACTTCCTGCCTGGGTCACCATTTCTCTACTACATTTCCCAGAATCCTCTTTGACTCCTAGTCCTGCCTAACTTGCTACCTCATTGGCCAAACAGTATTTTATTTATCATCCAGTAAGACAAACACATACACAGAAGCACTTCCCCCATCACTTGTGGGATGGTCAATTTCTATATCCCTGGATACGTGTTCCTGTGTGCTTTACTTTACCCAGGCAGTCTCAGAAGTTTTGACACTTCTTTGTTTACAACTCCTTTCTCTTGGTCTAAATGTTCTAGTTTCTTATTGCTTACTATTTTTTGAGAGTGTACTTTCTTATATCTCTTTATTATATTCATGTGGACTATTGGGTTTAATCAAGTTGACACATTTTCCTATCTGTTCGGAGTTTCTAGAAAATGTGAGTCTGTTCCAAGGAGAGTGTACTACTCCAGGCATCATGACAAATCAATGACACTCTCTTCCTCTGACCATAAAAATATAGCAAACAGGAAGCCAAGTTTTACATTGTGAATTTGCTTCCACCTGTTTTTCTATTCTTTTTTGAAACAAATTTGTTTCCCTTTATATTTTGGTAATTAGAGAGGTTATTAAAGAAAGGGAAAAAATCAAACATTTGGCCAAAATGTTTGCTAAACACAGTGTTTGCTAAGCACTGGATTATAGTAGAATGCAAACAAAAGACAGGCTCCTATCTTCAAGGAGTCTGCAGGGAAAAGAGAGAAACCTCGCAGTTAAACAGCTACCTACAGAAATGCATATTCATGGACCACAGTAAATCCTGTCAGGGAAAGAAACAGGATTCAATGAAACAAAACAGGAGATCTTTTCCTAGGGTGGGGCTCCAGCTACATTCTGTGGCTGTGGTAAAGCATGCTGACAGAAAGCACTTCAGCGGGAGGAAAGGGTTTATTTAGTTCACACTTCCACATTACAGTCCATCACAAAGCAAAGTCAGGGCAAGAACTCAAGCAGGGACCTAAAGCAAAAATCTTGGAAGATTGGATTCTCTCTCTCTCTCTCTCTCTCTCTCTCTCTCTCTCTCTCTCTCTCTCTCTCTCTCTCTCTCTCTCCCTCCCTCCCTCTCTCCTCTCTTTTACTTAAGAAAATATTTTTTCATTTTACATTTCAGCCCCATTTACCCCTCCTTCCCCTTTTCTACCCACCCCGAGCCTCCTACTCTTCCCACCTCCCCATTCTCTCCTCAGAGGAGGTAAGGCCTTCTTTGGGGAGTCAACAAAGCCTGCATATCAAATTGAGGCAGGACCAAGGCTCTCCCCCTGTATCAAGGTTGAGCAAGGTATCCCACCATAGGGAGTCGGCTCCAAAAAGCCAGTTCATGCCACTGGTGCTACCTCCAGGGCCCTCCTGCAACAGATCAAGTCATATAATTCTCATCCACATTTGGTCCCAGGCAGGTTCTCCATAGTCCATGAACTTCATCTAGCTCAGGTCAGCTGTCTCTGCGGTTTTCTCCATGATGGTCTTGACTGTCCCCACCCTTGTTCATATGATCCCTCCTTCCTCTCTTCAACCGAATTCCAGGAGCTCAACCCAGTGCTTGCCTGTGGGTCACTGCATCTGCTTCCATCTGTTACTGGAAGTAGGTTTGTGTTAGTCTTTCTGGGTCTGGATTACCTCACTCAAGATGGATTTTTTTTCTAGTTCCATCTATTTGCTTGCTTTGCTCTCTCTCTTAAGGGCTCATGCTTAGCTAGTTGTTTGGTTGATGTTTTTATCATAAAGCCCAGACCACCAGCCCAGAAACAGCACAGCCTATAGTAAGATGGACTCTCCTACAGTCAATTAATGATCAAGAAATATGCCCCCAAAGACCTACCCACAGGTCAGACTGGTCTGGGTATCTCCTCATTTGAGAGTCCTTTCTCAGGTGACCCAATGCTGTGCCCAGTTGACAGGGGAAGCTAACTGTGACAGGTGGGATCCAAGCAGACTTTCTTGAGGCTTTCACCAGGCAAAAGTGCTGGAGAAAGGGTGGTACAGACAGCCAGAAGAAAAAACAAAGAGCTATGCAAAGGTACTGAGGCAGATCAGACGGTTGAACACATAAGACCCAGAATGAAGTCACTGTGCATTAAGAAGGCAGCAGTTTGAGCCTGACAGGTTTTGAGGGTTACGTATGGGAAACCATGGAGACAAACCATGGAGACAAAGCAGCGTGATCACATTTGCTGTACAGACATCGGGTGAAAGGGGAAGAATGTCAGAAGGTAAGCTGGGAGCTCCTGCCAGAGTCCAGCTAGGGTCTGATGTAATGAGGTTGGCACAAATAAGAGAAAGATTTAACAGATAGGTGGAAGATAGAGGGTGATAAAGCCAGTAAAGGGATTGTCCATGAAGATACAGAAAGGGAAGATGGGAGGAAGGTAGAAAGGGAGGAAACAGTGAATGACATGTCTGTCTCTAAACTAGTTTTAGTAATAAGGTTCCAGTCGTATGGTTTGGTTGTGGCCCCGGAGCACATAGGGCTTCTAATGCATAGTTCTTGCTGCATAAGAGACCATTCATAAGGAAACAGCTCTAGTATGACATATGTACCTGTGTGCACATTAAAGCTTCATGCCTGTGTGTGCATAGTCAAATTAATCTTCTCTATTGATATTTTCAATCCAGCCAACATAAAGCTACTGTTATACAGAGAATGGATCTTGTGTTTCTTATTAACCTCTGAACTCCAGAGTAATTTAATTCTAAATCCAAGATAGACAAGATAATATATAGCCAACTTGTGCTATGCCATTTTATCTTTGCATTTATTTGAGCCTATAAGTTCACAAAGTCAGGAAAAAAAAGTGGCATCCTGGTTCTAAATAATTACAGTATTTTAACTTTAATTTAATTACTGTGCACTGAAGAGTAGACCTTTTAAAACTATGTAGCGATTTGCCTCAGTGAGTTAGACTAATCAGTATACCTCATTATCTGCAGCACATAAAAGGAATATATGTCTCCCACTCTATAACACGTTCCTTCAATGTGTTCCCACCGAGCCATCAAAGCCCATGCCCTTGCAAAGCTGCTCGATTTCCTTTTAAAATAAAAGTCCTCCAGGGTGAGGTTTTGCAGGGAAGAGCTGTGGGGAAAGAAAGTTGGTAAATCAAGAAGCCAGCTTCTGCTTTGGCAGCATCTAGACTCCGAGGGAGCCGCAAAGCACTGGTGAGTTAATTCTTCTCTGACAGGTGACATAAAGATGATCTACGGAGTCATCACTATCTATACGTGGATGGAAAAGAGTATGAGGACCCGTCAAATGAGAATAGTGTGGTGATAGAGGTTAGAGTGAGGAGCCTCTGCACATGTTGGTGTGAAGGTGTATCAGTGAAGCTCCTTCTAAAAGACGGGCATCAAATTCGTGTGGTGGAAAGAGCAACAAAGAATTAATCATCTAACTGAAAAATTTTTAGAAATTGAACAGATTCATTTCAGAGAAAAATAGTTCCTCCAAATGAAAATAGGGGCTTAGGAAATAGTTCACTTGGTAAAGCATGTCATCTTCAAGGACCTGAGTTTCATCTCCAGAATTTGTGGGATTTTTATTTGTTTGTTTGATTGATTGATTTTAAGCCAGGATTGGTGACATTTATTGGAGAGATGGAGATGCAACGATCTCTGGTGACTCTGGATAGCCAGCCTAGCCTACTTGGAAAGTTCTAGACCAGTGAGAAACCTCATCTCAAAAAGAAGGTGAGCATCACCTGAAGAAGGACACCTGAGGTTGTCCTCTGATCCCCACACTCATACACACACACACACACACACACACACACACACACACACACACACACGTATGCACACACACACACACACACACACACACACACATATGCACACACACACACACACACACAAAAAAAAGCACACAAACATATTTTCCAACACACAAACACATGCCACATGCATTCAGGGACAAATACAGAATTTTGAGCATTGATATAACTGATTCATTGCATAAACGTCAATTTGGAAAGATTAGAGGGAAATGGAGAGAGGTGGGTGAGAATTAACCTGAAAAATTTAAAGAAGATAAATTAAGTTAAGGAATCAGAGGGTGAAAATGAACAGAGATCATATTTTCATGTTCATTGACTTAACCATGAGAACAGAAGATGAAGTATTTGGGCCAGAGAACATGAGGACTGTGACTTGAATGATGGCCAAGCTGTGAAGGCACCAGGCCTAACGACCCCAGCCCACCTACAAGACGCTATGTAATAAACCAGCATCATTTAAATGGATGACATACCTCAGCTACTGGGTCACAGGGATCACATAACAGTCCTGTAATCCCCGGAATATTAAACAGCAATATGGCTTTATTTATTTCCCAGTGACTCGTAGGAGATGGTAGAGCATCTGTGGTTTGGATGAAAACATGCCCGGCTTTCTTCCCTCCTGCTTCTAATCCCTCACAGCCATTTGCCTTTGCTTTGAATCTGCAGATGCCAAAGCTTTCCAAGTTGCTGTAATGGGAAGAAATGTTCTGATATTACAGAGGTGGGGCGTTGGTGGAACAAACCCAGACACCCCACAGAGAAGGTTCCTCAGGGGATGATGCAGGTTTTATTCAAACCCACCCCTTGAGAGTTCTTCCAAGTGCCAAGTAACTGCAAAGATTTTTCAGTCATGGGAAATGGCCTCATGTCTTCTCTTTTATTTGTATTCAGCTACTCCAGTGGGTTTTCAGAACACCATACAGTTAGAGGAAAGAAATATCAGGCCAGGAATAAATTTTGGCCTCCCATTTATCATTAGGAATATGTTTGGGGTTGAGTAGCATCCATTCATTCATTCACTCATTCAGCTTGCCTTAACTTCCAAAGTTATATTTCCTGGCCCCTCCGTAGAAGTGTCCTCAAGGTAATAGAAGCCAACTCTCCAAATCCTCCTGTCTCTCTTGAAGGTTTTGCTCTCCCTTCAGTTCCCATGGGTCTCTTCATCACCCCCTCCATGAGAAACAAACCAAATTCCTTTCAGTCTGTCTGGGTTCACCAGCCCTGTCTCTTACTTCATTTTTCCCATATTTTACACAGTTTTCTGACTTCCCACAGAGCCATCTTCCTCCCCTGCACCTCCCTAAACATTTTACTTTCTTTGGCTATTTTCTTTCAGCTTGTGGATTGCTTTAGGGAAGGTCCCTCATTTAATGGGGTTCAGCATATAATTCTGAGGTGGCACAAAACAACACGCAATTATTACAAACTGTATTTGAATTTTTATCTTCTTCCCACTTGGAGATACATGGTTCAATGATCCCCTGTATGCCTGGCCAGCATCTGTAAGCTACATACAGCTCTAGGATAGGGCCAAGGTAAGGAGCAAAACCCAACACTGAGTGTATTATATCCCAGCAGTGTTTGTATACAGTCATTTGGTAAATTATAAAAAACAAGGCTGGCAAGATGGCTCAGGTGAGAAAGGTGAATTTTGGCAAGCCTGAGGAGCTGAGTCTGGGGACCTACCTTCAAGAAGGAGAGGGCTGACTACCACAAGTGGTCATCTGACTTCCTCATTCATATCATCTGTGCACACTCACACAGTAAATAAATTAATGATATTAAAATGTTAATTTTCTTAAAAACTACAGAAGTCAAGATAAAGGCAGTCAATAAGAATTTACTCTTTTATAATAAACTTTGTGTGTTGATGACTCTGCCCAGCCCAAGGCTAATGAGAATGTTCTGAGTACAAGAGCACAGCTGATCTCTTTTGACGTATTTTCAGCTTGTGATGGTTTTATGATGAGGTGAGGTTAGGAGTATCCATAGTTTAGACTTGACTTTCCCTTCTTTCCCTCCCTATAGTCTCCTTTTCTGACATGGTCTCATGTAACCTGTGCTGGCCTCAAACTCACTATGTAGTTGAGGGTGGCCTTTCACTCCTAATCCTCTTGTCTCCAGGTGTGTGCCACTATGCCTGGCTTGCACTGTGCTGGCGACTGGGAATGAATGGCTGAGGGAGGGGAGCCGACTGGTCTGATGTAACATGCAGCCCATCTGGGGAAGCATATCCTAAGAGTTTAGCTCATGTGCTGGGAGCACCAGGTACAAATAGAGACATACATAGCATACACTTGTTCCCAGAAGCAGGGCACCTGTCAGGGGAGGAAATATTGTAAAAAAAAAAAAAAAATGCAATTCCTTCTTTTTCTTATGATTTTGAATTTTCATCCTTGTCTCTATCGGGTCAGAGTAGAAATGAATTGTTAACACTATTCAAATTTGTGACTAGATAAGGAAATTAAAATGAAATTTGTCATCTGGTGCAGATACAATGACACTTTCATACTGAAGTGATGACTGTTTTTAAAAACACCCACACAAATAGCGATGGAAGTCATTTTCCTTTTTTCTTTTTTTTTCTATTCCTCACCTTAAAAATGCTCTGGTGTATGTGACAGAGAGATAGTTACTTCTCTTCCAAATTTAGAAATCAAAGCTCAAAGGATACGCTCATATGACTGAAAATTATTTCTCCCCTTAAACTTCCACTAAATAAAAAATGTTGTTTCTTTTGCCTTCCATAATAAAAATGCTTGAACATTGTTTAGATGTGTCATGCTTTATTCACTCTGTTAGGCAATTACGTCTTATTCTATGTACATTTATTTCTCCTTTAGTGTCTCCAGTGTAGAAACACTAAAACTATTAAAATGTGAGTTCAAGGCCCCAGTGAGAGTCTAGCAAACACAGCTTTGACCTGAGAAAGCTGAGAAGTGAGGAGCTACCTTCTGTCAAGTGTGGCTTCCTCAGGACCTGAGTGGGGAACGGGTCAGTGTCTTGGTGCTGGGGACAGAGGACAGTATGAGAGCTGAGGTTCAGATCCAGGTGGGTAGAGCAAGAAGGCATGCAGTAAGCTCTCCCAGATTGCACTGTCTTAGGAGCAAAGTGTATACCAGACTGCATACCAAGTACAAAAGAACACCCCAACCTTCCACCTCCTGTACCCCAACTTCTCCTTCATGTCAATCAGACTTAATCTCCTCACAGGAGGATCATAACATTTGCTCTGTCATGACCTCCTTTTAGCTTCCACTCTCTATCTCCTAGCTCCACCCCCACCATTGTTTTTGACCCAGCCTTCCAGAAATTAGAGCCAATGAAAACATTTCACTCTCGGTTCCTCAGATGGAGTGACCATCATCAATGGCTCTTAGTAACTCTTCACTAGCTCTATCTCCTCTCTAGGAGTACATTGAATGCTCAAGGTTCTCCTTCCCACAGTGTGAGAGTGGAAAGTGGTTGGGGAGGAGAGAAAACATACTGTCTCTTTGAGCATTGAGTCTTATGTCAGTAGCTGTCAATTTTGCCGTTGCCCTTAGTATTTAAAGTCATTATAAACAATCTACTTTAGCATCATCTTGGTCTATTTTCAACTACTATAACCAAATACACTGAATGGAATTGGGTTGTCTATAAAGAAAGGTTAATTCTGCTTGTAGTTTCCAAAATTAGGAAGTACAAGGTTGTGAGGCCACATCAGCAAATATGCCATACTGCTTTGACTAACGGTGGAGAAGCTGAGGGCAAGTGTGTTCATGGAGAAGCAGCAGAACATAGATGAGAACCTTGCCTTATGACAAGCTAATGCCATGATGACAAATCCAGTTCCTTGAGAGTGAGAATCCATTCACTAATATGAGGACTGACTCAGTCTCATGAAAGAGACATTAGCCACCTCATACTTGGTCACCTCTTAAATGCCCCATTTCCCAACATTATCACATGACCATCAAAACTGACACACACTTCAAAGGGGACAAAACATATTCAAATATAGTGAGCATCTTTTTGTTGTTGTTGATTGGGTCTCTAGAGCTCATTCAGGACTTCTTACATCCACATCCAAAGTGCTGAGATTATACATGTGTACCACCACACACGTGGCCTGGCCATATCAAGTATCATTAAAATCTTTGTTTCATATGAAGGACATATTTTATTTCGATTTTAGGAGATATTTTATTGATTATTATGTGTATTTATGATGTATGTGCATTAGTGTGTCTATGGTGTGTATTTATGTTTATGTGTATCCACATGTGTGTTCACATGGGCACATATGTCACACTGTGCCTGTGGAGGTTGAAGGACAGCTCTCAATGGCCAGCTCTGTTCTTCCACTCTGGGTTCCAGGAACTGAACTCAGGCTGTCAGTTTTACACAGTAATTGCTTTACCCATCTGCACCATTTCACTGGGCCGATTTAAACTTTTCACATCTACCTCTGGGAAGCTGCAGCATTTCCTTCACACATAAAGAAGACAGGACAGAGTTAAAAAAGAAGTGGCGCCATTAGTGTAATTCTTAGAAGTGATTTTCAGAATCGGGGTTAGAATTTGGAATCCCTGGTGTGCTCAAGGCATTAGCCTGAGCAACCCTAATTTCAGACAGATCCCTTCAAGTGCAGCTGAATTTCATGCTAATTCTCATGGCATCTATTCTGTGAACAGTCCAAGAATATTAGAGAAAGTCCTTGACCCACTTAAGAAGCCCAGCTAACTGATGTGAAGTAGTGGGTGCCCTATAATCTGTCTTTTGGATATCTGAACACCACTAAGACAATTAGCCAAGCTCAACTGAAGTATATAGCTCCAAAGAGCAAGTTCAAGCCAGTGCTTGAATGCTTGGCCTTGAGCAAGATGGGTACCTGAGTCATTCTATGCAGTGCCGTGAGCATTGAGCAGAACAAATACCTTCAAAAACATCTATCCATCTTTCATATTGTCTGAAGGCAGTTTGATAGTTTTAAGAGCAATACAGAGAAACAATTTATATTCAACATCCCTGAGTTTGAAACCTATGGCAGATGATAACATGTTAAAAGTTTATGGTCATTCTACAAGGGACTGTGTGTCCCCTTCATCCCTGGCAGCGCATTCAACAAACTGGATGCAGTCATCTAGACTAACTTATTTTGTGCCTCGTTTGCATATTTTGTTCACATTTCTAAGATTCCCACCTTCCATTGTTATTCCCCTAATATGCTAGATTCGTAAAAAGAAACAGTGGCTCCAAGGTTGTTATGAGCTAATCTAAGAAACGTGCTAAGCAAAAGCTCCAACTTGGAATAGCATTATAAACATAAACAGTGAGCAGGGCTTCAGCATGCCCCCTCCCAAATAACTGACTTTCCAAATGGGGTAGCTTTTCCCAAGCTGACAAGAAAAAACACAAATAAAAAGAGACATCTGAAAAAAAAATCTGATTCTGTTGGATCAAACTTCCATTCCCCTTAAGGTTTCAGTCTTTTGATATGAGTCTTTGTCAGACAGAGGCCTGCATGCAACACTTTTCGAATCATTCTGAAGTATAATCATGACGGTAGAAAGTTAATCGATTTTTTTTCAGAACAACAATAATACAATACTCTCCAGCATTTGGTGGATTAATTTTCTGTCTGAAGGTTGAGAAAAGGCCTTTTAGGGTTTTCCTCTTTGTAGGAGGGGAAAAAGCAAAACAGAACAGAAATCAAAGCCCTGCTTCTGTCATAAAGCTTCAGTTGACAAGTTCAGGAAACAGAATAGTAAATATTACGCTTGCAGAAGGAACACTATTAGCTACTGGAAAAATCTTCCTGGCAAAGGAAACCATTGGATGTAAATGTCTGATAGCAGATACTTTGCTCTGTATTTATTTGAGAACATTCATGTACAGAGTGTATGAAATGAATTTGCCTTTACCAAGCAAGCAAGAGAAAAAACAAACAAACAAACAAACAAAAAACAAACAAAAAAACAGCAAACACCCACTGACGATCTCCTTTGTGGTTGCTGCTATGGGTGTTTGATTCCTTTAGTTAGTACCACAGTTCCTCTAATCATGACAGTAGTCTCTTGGGTGTTGGCTCTTGCCTTCTGCTTTGGTTGAGACTGTGAATCTTGTTTGGTGCTGTGTTTGCCAGGCTAACTGGTCCATGAGCTTCTGGGGAGTCTCATGTCTCTGCCTTCCATCTCACTGTGGGAGCACTAGGGTTCCATCTCACTGTGGGAGTCTTAGGGTTCCATCTCACTGTGGGAGCCTTAGGGTTCCATCTCACTGTAAGAACACTAGGGTTCCATCCCATTTTTTTTGGGGGGGGAGCACTGGAGTTCCATCCTACTGTGTGAGTGCTAAGGTTACAGACCACCTTGTCGGGCTTTACAAGTGTTCTGTGCAGCAAGTACTGAGCCCACTGAGCCCTTCACCCACTGAGACAGTTCACATGCCTCAGTCCTCACTGTTTGCATTAGCAAAAACACTACAGGTTGAGCAGAGAATTCCAAGAGATTAACCAGGCTCTCAGGTCCAGCCCTCTCCTGACAGGAAAGAGGCTGTAAAACTTCCCAGTTGAGATGGCAGGACCTGTTTTCATTCAGCAGGGAGAACTCACCAGAGGGTAGAACCAAGAACACAGAGGGTGAAGCACAGAGCAGACAGGCAAGCTAAAAACCACAGAAAACTTGACACCTGGGGAAGTTTGCCCAATCAGAGTTTCAACTCATTTTTCACAGATGGCTGCGTTACTTTCCATTCTGATTCCTACTTGATTGTAAATGTGCATAATTGCTATCCCACACCTGTGCCATCGCTGTGTATCTGGAGCAGAAAACTTATGTACCCAGTCCTACAGACAGAGGGGCATTGAGCTCAAATGGTCATCCAACGTGTGGTTTGAGTTGAACCTGTTGGAATTCATGATAGTGCAAAAGTATCACACAGACAGTAGGAACAATTCTTCAGATTTTGAATTCCAATTTTGGCCTAGATAGAAGCAACAGGATGTTCTGTCTTGATGCCAGGCAGTTCTCAACGACAAATGGCAAAATTTAAAACTATTTGCAGTTCCATTCACAAAAGGTTGATCACTAAATTGCATAATACTAAAAAGATTGACAGGAGATAAAACCAACTATCTAACAGACAAATAGTCAAAATACATGAAAAAATTATTCTTAAAAAACAAACAAACAAAACAACAACCTCCAAACCCAAGGCTGTTGATAGCATTTAAACATATGAGAAAATTCACAATCCTACTAACAAAGAAACAAAAATTAAATGAAACCATCATTTTTCATGTATTACCTTGATGGAAACCTATGGCTTTACAAGTATAAAATTCTGGAAATATTGCAAAAGCAGTCACTCCAATATCTCTGGTTGAAATGAAGTGTTGTATAATTCCAATAGAGGGGTACTAGTAATATCTAGACAACTATACATTCATGTAAAGTACCCTTTCTATAGCAGTCTAATTCTAGGAATGCAGACTTAAATATGTGGGAAAACATAAAATGCTTTACATGAAAATTATTCAGTGAATTTTTTTAGAATAGTGGAAGATTGAAATTGACCTTGTTACTCATTAATTGAAAACTTGTTGGGTAACATAGAATGCCTTCATGTAGCACAATGATTGGTATCCATAGGAACAACAAAGAAGGTCGTCACCCATGTTCACATAGATGAGAAACAAGATATATCTTAAGTGAAAGGGGGGAAGAAACAAATATGGAGTAGTAGATTTTGAGAAATACAAGGGGTTAAAAGGAAAAAGTAGGGCTGGAGAGATATATTGGTGATTAAGAGTACTTCCTTGTATTTCAGAGGATCCAAGTTTAGGTCCCAACACCCATGCTGGGTGGCTCACAATTCCATATAATTCCAGCTCCAAGGGAGTCCAATACCTCTGGTTTCTGAGAGCATCTTCACACTTGTACACATGCCTACACATAGATACACACAGACACAACTAAACATAAAATACTTTAGAAAAGTTAATAAAAGTTATTAGGTATGAGAAAAGAAAGCTGTAGGATGGGATGTTGGCAAGAATTAGGCTTCTTTGAATATAGTTGATTGCAGGAATGTGATTCTGGAATCATGCAAATGCCTTATATAGTTAAACATTTAAATAGATTCAAAATAAGAAAGCAATTCCTAAAAATTAAAAAAAGTATAAACATCTGTTACTGACAGGAATACAGAAAGAATATTTTCTCACACATTGGTAGTGTGAATTAAAACAGTTTTTGAAAGCAACCTGCCTGGAAATATCTATTAAAATTTTGTGTGTGTGTGTGTGTGTGTGTGTGTGTGTGTGTGTGTGTGTTCTAGCTTAGCATTTTTATTCCTGGAAATCAACAATAGAGAAGTAAAAATATCTAAGGATATAAATGCATTATTATTTAATTTCAGCAAAGAAAAATATAAACTGAAGGCCAGTTTCTAGCTTTCGATAGCAATGGATGGCAAATTCAATGTGTCTCTACCATGAAATATTTTACAGCTATTAAAAGAATGAGCAGGGGGCCGAGGAGGTGTCTCTTGTTGCACAAGCACAAGGACCTGAGTTCAAATCCCAAGCACCCGCATAAAAGCTTGACAAGGAAGCATTTGCCTGTAACCCTAGCCAGGGTTGTGGGGTGCAGAGACAGGTGGATCCTGGGAACTCAATGAGCAGCCAGCCTAGCCCTATTGGCAAGCTTCAAGCATACTGATGACCTTGTCTCAAGGAACTAAAATAGAAGATGGGAGAGTGGACATGCTCTCTGACCCCTACATGCACACTGCCAGCACACACTCCTTCTCTATACAGATGTACACACCACACATTCGCCACAGAGTAAAAATGATGCAGGAGTTTTGCTGAGAGACTGGGAGAAAGTGCTATGAATATAAGGTTGCAACACAGAGGATTGGCCACAATTCAAGTTTATATTTACAAAAACAAGTGTTGAGATAAAGCAATATACTATGCATATCTTTGCAATTCTGTAATCATGGGTGCATCAAAAACTGTCAGTAAGAAGTAGCTGTGGAACTGTGGCAAATCTGAATGAGCATGGGTTTGATAACATGTTGCTTTCCCTGGTGTTAGCAAGAGGACATGCAGCTCTGATCTTAGACAGGGTGTGAATGGAGGATATGGGTGGAGACTGGAAGGCTGCAGAGCAGGAAGGAAGCAGCGGGCCAGCAGAGCAGATGCTCCCCCAAAGACATCCTAACCCGGTACAGCCCATGATGCAACAGATTGCTAATAGCCCTGCTCAGCTGGTGGCAGCTTCCGCAGCAAAGCCTTTCCGTTTCCATCATACTAACAGTGATGTAGTGTGTCCCTGCAAGACTCTCATTGTGCTGCACATGCATTTCTCCCTCAGGATCTTGCTATAGTATTATGATTTCACTCAGCTCTATATTTATCTCCATGTCTCCCTGCAGAAGGCATGAGACAAATACTTACCAAATGAATTAGAGGAGATGGAAATCCGGGCATTCCTTTCTGGGATTTTTTTTTAAGCCAGGATGAAAGGAATGTGTTAAGCTGCAGTGTGGTAATTCTTCAGGAAGGTTTGGGACCACTCACTTTCAGGAGTCCAAATGAGCAAGGCATCCTCCTGAGAAGTCGAGAATGGGACTCCACATGAAGGCTGAGGTGAAGAAGGAGCATGACTTCAGCTGTGAAGCTGTAGACAAACTAACACAGTCTTAGAGGTACAGTGACTGCTCTCCTCTTGGGAGCATAAGACAAAAAGAGGTCAGAGTGGTTGATTTTTGGTGTCAGTCTCTACAAGCCCAGAAATAGCAATTCTTGGGGACTGAGGCAATGGCAAGTTAAAGTGTACTTTTTCCATCTTAGGTTCCCAAGAAGAGATTTCTGTCGTGGACCACCTCCATTTTAAAGAAAGAATATTTTAGAATCTAGGAAGCTGAGTTCTCCCCCTCTCTTCTCCATCATTTCACTTGGCTTGCTTTCCCCACTCTTAGCCTAGGTCTTAGACTGGCACTCAACATCCTGGTTTCTCTGAGCCTGCACTTCACACTGGTGGAGACTTTGCCATCATCACCATTTTCTTCTTATACTTTATAGAAACCACCAGCTTTGGAGCTTAAATTGCCCAGGTCTGGTTTTAATTCATTTTAAAAATACTAAATCTATTCAACAGTTTTGAGTTATGGGAGCAGGGCGATAAAGTGTGTGCCTTTCCATTTCAGGGAGCTATGTGCATAAATATCTCCAAGCAATAAAACCTTATAGTTTCATTCTTTTCAAACAGTACATTCCTTATGTGAAGTTGAAAGTCTCAGACAAATGAAATGTGCTAATAACGCAGCATTGCTTAACCATTTCAGGTCACCTCACGAATGCATTATGATGATGTAGACATTTCTTTATCTAATGCACATGGCTTTGAAAACAGGAAGAGCTCTCCAATACTAAAAGCTGAAAATGATGAAGGCCGTGGGATACTAGCTATCTCAGAATAAACCATAGAAATGCACACTCCAGAAAAATAAATATACTTTACAGGCATATTTGAAGTGTTAAGGTTTCCTGACTTCCCTGAAATAGCCCTGTATAAAAACTTAGGACATATGAATACGGGCTGATGAGCCTTCCTTTTGACTAAGACTGCCATGGGCAACCGATTGTGTAAGTATAATTTATGACGTCTATTATTTGGACTGGAACTCAACATAAATCTGAATTCAGCATGACTGCTGTAGTTCCAGTAGCTATTATTAGGTAGATCAATTTCTCTTATTTAGAAATGTTTTATGTAGTAATTTTCTAAACTAGTTTTTAATAAATTAGCTGTCTGACAGGTTTTTTTCTCACGAAGATAATTAATTTTATATTTTCTCCCCATCATTAAATATTTTAAATATGCAAAGTCTGCTGGCATTTAGTACTGTCGATCACAGCTGTGCCAAAAAAGCCCACAGAAACTTGTTTTTAGAGAGATTGTTCACAGCCTCCTTAATAGAGTGCAATTTGCATAAAATAAGCTTAAATTGATTACATATCTCTGATAAGATTTTTTACTTTACAAGGCCTGGGTTGGAAGAAGACATACATGTTACCATTTCCTGGTTTCTTTCCCTCTGATAAAATGGTACCAAACTCAGAAATAAACCATCATTGCTGCCTCTAACATTTAGTTGTGCATCCTGTGATTGCTAAACACACGCTTACCCAATTAGCATGCTCTAGTCAAAGACAAGAGAAGGAAGAAAGAACGGAAAGAGTGGAGAGAAGGAAGGGAGGGAGGGAGGGAGAGAGAGAGAGGGAGGGAGGGAGAGAGGGAAAAAGAAAGGAACGAGGGAGAAAGGGAGGGACGGAGGAAAGGAAGGAGAGAGGAAGAACAAAGGGCTTATATGATTAATACCCCATACTCCATGCTCCACAGTTCTGGTACAAGATATGAAACTGAAAAATATTTGAATGTGAGGGAGCAGATTACGAACAGTTGTTGGTTCAGCAACCAAGATCAAGTTCAAAGTTGTAAAGCAGGAAAGCTTAAGTGTGTCCTCCCCCCCCTCCCCCCCGAAAAATCACTCCCTCAAGGATGTTTATTCAACAAGTATTCATTATCTGGTCACTAGCAATGCTGGGTGCTTGACCAAAGAGGTCAAATACGGGCAAATGAGAAACTGTGTCTGCCTTCCTGGAGCCTAACTGTGTAATCACACATGAACGGGTAAAGAAACATAGGAAAACCAAGAGGATTGGCAACACCACAGAAGTCATGTTGACAGTTCCCAATGACTGGGTTGTTTATGGCAGATGACGTCCCCCGCCCTGCCACACACACACTCAAGGTTGGAGATATGTGGGTTCCTCACTGACCTTTCTACCACTTGATGTCAGTCACTGCAAATGTCATCCTTTCATACAATCCTGTAGACTAACACTCACGTAGAAAAAGAAACCTTGCTCTCAGATAACCTGGTCTGTACGCTTAAAGAAGTCTAAGTGTCTTGTTGTTAAGGACAGACAGCACTTTTGGAACTGTGTGCATAGAGATCATGAAGGTCATGTCTAGATGAGGTCCGGCTGGGGTGGGGTCTGAGACAGAGTGGTTGTAGTCAGTGACATGGATTGCTATCTCCACACCACACTCACATCAGTTTGTCTTTTAGATGTGGTGACAACTGTGTGGTGGCAAAGAGTCCCTTGGAATTAGCATGACAACACTCTATGAGGAAGATTCCGGCCATCAGCCTCCTCTGCTATCATTCATACACAGAGCAGATGGTCTTCTGAGCTGAACTTTTTCAGAGTTCAGGTGTCTGTCCTTCTCTATTCTTTCCTTTAGTTCTGTGATTTCTAGGCATTCCTCCCCCTGCCTCCTCCCCCACCCCTCTCGTGTGTGTGTGTGTGTGTGTGTGTGTGTCTGTCTGTGTGTGTCTGTGTGTCTGTTTGTCTGTCTGTCTGTCTGTCTGTCCATATGTGCATACAGTTGTGAAGATCAGAGGATAACCTTGGCTTTTCTTCCTTGGTAACCATATGCCTTGTTTTTATTTTCTTGTTTATTTTCTTTTGTTTTTTCCCATTTTTATTTAAATTAGAAACAAGATTATTTTACCTGTCAATCCCAGTTCCCTCTCCCTCCCCTCCTCCCCTGTCCCCCACTAACACCCAACCTATCCCATACCCTTTCTGCTACCCAGGAAGGGTGAGGCCTTCCATGGGGTGGGTCTTCAGAGTCTGTCCTTTGGGATAGGGCCTAGGCCCTCCCCTGTGTCTAGGCTGAGGGAGTAGCTCCCTATGTAGAATGGGCTCCCAAAGTCCATCCCTATGCTAAGGATAAGTACTGATCTACTAAAAGAGGCTCCATAGATTTCCGAGGCCTCCTCACTGACACCCACGTTCATGGGGTCTGGATCAGTCCCATGTTGCTTTCCCAGCTATCAGTCTGGGGTCCATGAACTCTCCCTTGATCAGGTCAGCTGTTTGTGTAGATTTCTCCAGCCTGGTCTTGACCCCTTTGCTCATCAATTCTCCGTCTCTGCAACTGGATTCCAGTTCAGTTCAGTGTTTAGCTGTGGGTGTCTGCTTCTACTTCTATCAGCTGCTGGATGAAGGCTATAGGATGATATATAAGTTAGTCATAATCTCATTATCAGGGGAGGGCATTTAAGGTAGCCTCTCCATTGTTGCTTAGATTGTTACTTGGTGTCACCTTTGTAGATCTCTGGACTTTCCCCCAGTGCCTGATTTCTCTTTAAACCTATAATGGCTCCCTCTATTATATCTCTTATCTTGCTCTCCTCTATTCTTCCCCTGACTCAAACTTACTGCTCTCTCATGTCCTAGAAGGGTGAGGAGGAGGGGTGAGGAGGATATGAGAGAGAAGGAAGGTTCTTTTGGTTTTTTAAATTTGTTTGTTTTTGAGACAAGCTCTCTTACTTGCCTTCAACCCTCCAAGTAGACTAGTTTGGGTGGCTAGTGTGCCTCAAGGATCTGCCTGTCTCTGCCTCTCTTGTGCTGAGATTGTAGACATACACCACCCAGCCTGCATTCCCTTTTTTTGAAACATAGGTGCTAGGGTTTTGGATTCAGGTTCTCATGCTTGCAAGGCAACCACTGCATCAACTAAAATCTCTCCTTGACATCAACTCATGATTGATTGATTAATTAATTTTTGTGGTACTGATCAAGGAACCTAGTGTCTCACTCACCAAGACAGGTATTCTATCTCCAAGCTACTTCCTCAGCCCTCAGCCCATAGTTTTAAAAACACAACTTATTAAACTAATGAGGCACCATTTTTAAAATTGAGTGTCTGTAGTGGATTAGAGGAAGCCTGTGTTTAGTTGTGTTTGGAAAGGAGATTTGACCTTTGGCCCATCTTTTGATGCAGCATCTCTCCTATAATAGAAGACAGCCAGAGGCTTGCCATGCAAGATGCTTGTTTATGGTCATATAGGCATGACACTATGATACTATGATAAAGAGAAACATCCCTGTGGTTTCTTTACATTGAGGATAAGAGCCTCAGTTCTGAAATATACTTAGTACCTGCAGGATCAAATGTCCTCTGTGATTAACCAAAAATTCCTTCAATTATTCCGTTCAGTCCTTTGCCTGACTGATGGTGTCCCAGTCAGTACCTGGACAGACAGACAGACTCCATGTCTCTCTGGCCACTGTGGAAATGCCTGCCTCTCCTAGTAGAGAAACTCAAGGTGTCACCTGTTAAAAAGTGAGTGCTATTGAAGAAAATGCCTCTCCTAGGAATATACAACTTGGCATTTGGTACCAGGGATGCTAACATAGCCCATTTGAATTCACAGGGTTCAAGACTGAATGTACTGATAGGTGACAGTTATTTTGATATATTTATAAAAACGGTATCATTAAGTGGTAAAAGCATAAACACAGGCTATAACCAATGAATTTTAATTCAAAGCTATTTGTAACACAACAAATTTATCCATGAAACAAGACTCAATTAGTATTTTACAGACTTTTCTAACTAATGCAATCCAAGTTTGTTTAAACCTGATTACACAGAATACACGAGTGTTTGTCATTTTTATGTGTTTTCCCATTTACTGTTGTCATGGTACAATTCTTGGAGACTTTTTAAGGGATTTTTTTTTGTTATTGGTTTTGCTTGGTATAGATCCTTCTACCTTGTAACACTTGTCACCCAGTTTTATCTTTAGGAGTGTCCCTCTTATCATCCCCCACCAAGACTGAGTGTCCAATGCTTCAGAAAAAGGAAACATAGGCAATATGACTTAGATTAGCTTTGTGGCAATGTTAAAGGTTTGATTTGCTGTAACACTAGCAAGTATGTTTGAAAATGCAAAATCAACTTTATTATAATGTTTAACCTACAGAAGAAACAATGTAACACACACACACACACACACACACACACACACACACACACACAATCCATCTTCACCTTAATAAAGACAAATGTCCTGATGATGGTTATTGGAGATAAGGCTTGTAAGAGCTCTTCAATAAACCATAATGCCTACAATCTAGTTTGCACTTGGAGGTATAAAATATCTCACAGCATCTGGAGTATTTACAGAATGTGCCTACCTTTAACTATGTGAGGATTTATTGGTTTAAAGGATCAACCATTTAGTGATAAAGAAAAAAGTTTAGCTGATGTGACTAATAATTTTGCTGCTTGACTCTGGGTCCTATTTAACCAATGCTGTGCCTGGTAGAGAGCCACGGATACACGTGGACTCCATTATCTAACTACAACCTCATGAATCTCTTCTGTTATCTTGTGGCCTCCACCAGGCTTATCCAGAATGGGTATAAGCTAGAAATAGAAACGTCTTCAAGAAATGTTTAGATGAACTCACATATGGGCCTCGTAATGAATTATTAGGGGAGCCTGGCACCGTCTGTGTTACCTCATGGGCCTTTTCTGTGGGTGAGCTCAGAAGCAATAAACATGTTCTCTAGCCAAATTGCTATCAAAGACGAAAAGGAGGTCTGCATGGAGCAACCTGAAGAAGGAACATGTTTATGACCTTTTAAAATCACATTATATTTTAAAGGAGGGGAACATATGCATAATATCCTGAGGAGATTCACTTCGGGAGTTTAGACTAAGTCAGCTCAGTAATGATGGAACGGTCCGTTACTACTAAGCCAGGCAGGATGTGGTCTTGGAAGTCTGGCTGCCAAAACTGCCACGTTGCAAATATGGCTTTAGTTGAAAATGTAACTGTGCAGTATCAGAGTGATTTGCTCCCTGTGAGACTATTTTTTATGGTTGTAAACTTGAAAGTAATTGGAAAGCTGTCTGGTAAGTGCATGCCAGTGCACGAGCTCTTCCTATTTACATAAATAGTTGATATTTTCCATAATAAAAACTTTAAAGTGACTGTTAGTCACAGCATTATTGAAGAAAATTGACAGCAGTAGTACACACTGTAGCTAGACCTAATGTCATTAAGTCATAATTAGCACATGACCATTCAGTGGGCCAAGCGTCAACTTGCATCTCCAATGCAGCCGTCACAGTTTCCAGTGATGCTATAGGTTGGCCAAGCAGGAGTGGCATAGAGTACCTTGGCTCATGCAGCACAGGTGGGTTACAGCCAAGACCATGAGAAACTTGAGAGCAAGAGGCATTCTCTGGCCAGTGTGGGTGCAGCCACATCAGGACAGAGATTGGGAAGCCTGGTTAGCATTGAGAAAAAGGAGAGAGGAGACTGAGAACAGCTGGAGAGGCAAGAAATCAGGCAGAAAGAAGCACATTCAAGGCCAATGCCTGGCTTACCCTCCATTCCAGCTTAGTCCTGTGCTGGAACTTCTTTCCTTAATTAAGAGCACTGCAGCTCTTCAAATCAAACACTCCCTGTCCAATAGAATATTTTAATTATATCATCTCCCTTCCCCCAAATTCTCCCAGTTTCCCTCCCAACCTTCATATTCTTTCTCTTACAAAAGAATAAATAAATAAAAACAGACACACATAAAAATAAGAAACCATAATATGAGTTCCTTTTGGGTTAGCCAGACTACTCTTGAGCATGTGGAGTGCCATGAAATGCAGTTGATATACTCAGTAACACGCCATGGGAGAAAATTAATTTCCCCTCTCCCAGTAGGTACCAGCTGCAAAGAATTTCTTAGTTAGGGGATGGATTTTGTGTTCACCTCCCTTCCTCAGTGCTGAGCTTTTGTCTTGTCTGAATCTGTACATGTCTTATGTTTGCTACCATACTCTGTGAATAATGTGTGCATCATCCCTGTGGTGTCCAGACAACACTGTTTCCTTGGAGTTCTCCACCACCTCTGGCTCTTACAATCTTCGTGCCTCCTCTTCTCTATAGATTCCAGAGCCTAGAGGGAAGGGGGTTGATAGGGACATGCAATTTAGGGCTGAGTGTTTCCAAGTCTCTCATTCACTGTACACATTGTCCAGTTGTAGGTCTCCGTGTTAATTATCATCTACCAAAACAAAAAGATTTTCCGATGAGGGTTGGGTGATGCACTGATCTATGTGCATAGCCATATATTATTAGGAGTCATTTTATTATTACATTCATTTAACAGAATAATAGCAGTAGATGTCTCCTAGGGCCCATAACCTGTCTAGGTTTTTGGTCTCATTAACAGTGTTGGGTATGGGTTTTATCTCATAGAGAAGAACATTTATATAATTTGAAAAGTGTTTGTTTACGTCCATAACATTCATGCCCCTATTGTACCATTGGCTAGACCTTACAAGCAGTTCACTATTGTAGTTCACAGGATTAGTAACTAAATATGATTGGTGATTACTTTTCTCCTCCAGTAGTGTGTATAGTATCTCCCAGCACTGTGAAAGTAGCCATGGTATGAAGCTTCTTGGTGGGTACCAGCTCAATTTCTCTCTGTCATACATACGTGGTATCTTCAGCAATAGGGCTTTACCATCAGGTTGTAGAGAGTAATGAATAGCATAGGTAGCAAGCCTGTAATATTAGGTGGGGTCAATGAGACCCCTTTGGACATTGACTCGGAAATAAGTAATCCATTTCAGGTGCTCAGGGTTTGATTTGGTAGTACATAATGTATAGTTGGGGTATTGCCTCCCCAAATATATGGTGACTTCATTTAAATTCCTTTTATATGTGTATGTATTTTAGGAAACTTCTAAAATTGTAGGTTTCCATATGGCATTTCAAAGGGCCTTTAATGTTATCCCTCTCTATATCCCTTCCCTCTACTCTGCTGTTCCATCTCCCTCCCAGTTAAGTTTCTTATTCTAGTTTCCCATTTATCTCTTTATAGCATTATATTCTATTTCTCTTCCTTGGAAAATCCCATGCTCTCCCCAGACATCTTACTAGCTATCCAACCTCTGTGGATATTCTGAATGAAACACATACCTACAGCTTAGGAATTGACATCTGCATACAAGAGAAAACATGCAATGTTTGTCATCTGGGTCTGTGTTACCTCACTCAGGATGATTGTTTCTAGCTCCATCCATTTATCTCCAAATTTCATAGCTCATTTTTTCTGATTAGATGAATAATACTACAGTTTATTAACACAACACATTTTCATTATCCATTTACCAGCTGATGGATATTTAGGCTATTTCCAATTTCTGGATATTATGAATAGAGCTGCAAATAAACATGGATGAGGAAGTGTCTCTGTAGTAAGATGGAGAGTCCTTTGTGTATATGCCCAGGAGAAGTACAGCTGTATCTTGTGGTAGCTGTATTTTCAGCTTTTGAAGGAACTTAATACACTGATTTTGATAGTGGCTGTACAAGTTTCCAATCTCACCAACAATGAAAAGCATTCTCTTTTCCCCACATTCTCACTAGCATGTGCTGTCATTTGTTTTATTAATCCTGACAATTTTCACTTGCGTAAAATGAAATCTCAAAGTTGTTTTAATTTTTGCTTCCTTGGTGGTTAAAGATGTTAAATATTTTAAATGTTTCTCATATATTTATTTTCATTTTTGAGAACACTCTCATTAGCTCTATACCCCCAGTTGTCAATTGAGCAACCCTGTTGGAATTACAGATTTTTGATAGATGTTATTTCTCTATGGTTATCCAATTCTAAACATCCACAGAGATTCACCAGGACATTGGAGTAAGGAAAACACTCCTAGTTCTTCTCGAAGCTAAGCCAAAGTCCAAGATTCTAGATGTAAAAGATGGGGTACCATCTAGTTACTATGATCCCTCCCATTCTTTTTGTCTTTCTTCCATAGAAAGTATTTATTTCAGATTGTGGCTGGAGAGAGAGAGAGAGAGAGAGAGAGAGAGAGAGAGAGAGAGAGAGAGAGAGGTACATGCTCCCACCCAGTGAGCCACATTTCTTTTGTAACAAGGAACATGGTCTGAAAGTTGCACATTGAGACAGACAACTTTATCTAGAGTCCGAAGTGTTCAGTCCTATAGTGATGTTCCTCCAGAATTGTCCTTCTCCCTTTACTGCCAGTCCTTTCCAGCTGGGCAAACAGAAGTAGTTGTCCATTCTTCATCAAATACAGATACTGAGTGTCAGGTAGATTTAGAAGACTAGAACCATTCATTCAGATAATTTTCTTCTTTAAAGCAAGTTTATTGCTGTCTCTTTGAAATTGGAACCAGAGATGAAATATCTACCCTAATTGGATGGAACTGCTTGAACATTTCATTCTTTATGTCAGTTTTTTCTTTCTCTTCAGTTTTTTCTCTCTTCAATAACTTCCTTTCCTCCCTCAGTCAGGCTTTCTTGAATTTCTGCACTGGGGAAAAGTATGTTCAATTGATTTGGAAAGTAGCATGTGCCTATGGTCCTTTGGCTCTCTCTTTTTAAGAAATAATAAAAGCAAAGTGTTTTCATTTCACAATCATGGCCTTTTATCCCAGTCGGTGACCCTGGATTTATTTTGACTTTCAATAATCATCTTTTTGTGCTCACCAGGAACAGTGTATTGTACTACTAATAATAACAATCACAACCATTTACTTGTTTCCTACTCTAAGTTGGGCACTGTATGAGATGCATAGCATCACAAGCATTCCTCTTTGCAGCTCTTGAAACCAGCTCAGCAAGGTAGATATTATGGCCATGACTTACCAAATTAGGAAACTAAGATACAAGAGACTTAAGGATAGAGTTTCATATTGCTGTATGCATCTAAAATCCACAACCATCAAAATCACTTGAAATCTCTATCTTGAAATGTCTTCTTTACTCAGTGTCTGCCCTTCCTGGGCTTCAGAAATCCTGATTCAGAAATAAGGTTGCAAACAGGTAATATCCAAAGAGGTGAAGATTGGGGAATTTCTCTGAATTTCCCTTTCTTCATTCACAGGGCAAATAATCATACTTATTGTTCAGATTGTTTCCAGTTATACAAATCGCACTTTTGGGTTCGAAGGAGAATCTCAATAAACAGTAGATCTCCTTACTTCTCATAACTGTGTCTCCTTCCAGTTAATCTCAGTGGACTAGAATGAGGCATGGCCACTGTAGCATCAATAAAAAGTGGTCCAGCCCCTGACCTCAGTGATAGGTCCATATAAGATACTGGACCAACCACAGGACTCCCAGGATTTTTCAGAGCACAGTAGTCAGGGGTGGGGATGGGGTAAATAATTATCTCTTTCCTCCAAAGTCATGAACTTAATAGGAAGTAAGGGTAGATATGAAGCTGCTGCCTTGTACCATGTGTAGGGACAGTCATTATGTCTGAGGCTCCACTAAGCCAGTGAAGAGACAGACCCAGAGACAAAATTTGCAGTTTCTGGTCTCAAATTTCACCACCACTAAGAATATCTTTGCTCATTCCCTCTTGTACCTGGATGACTTCATTAATCTTTTTACTTTCCCCCATTATGCTGTTGTAAATGAATAGCATTGTTTTTACTACTTTGAGTAATTTGGAATTTTAAACAAATGTCATTACAAAGAGGGTTACAACTGACCTAAGCAAGTTGGAGCACACGGACATCTAGGGAACCAGCGTAAGTCTGAACCAGGCCCCCTGAATGTGGATGTCAGTTGGGAGACCAGGGCAGTCTATGGGACCTCTGGCAGTGGAACCAGTATTTATCCCTAGTGCATGAACTTTGGGAATCCATTCCCTATGGAGGGATACTCTTTCAGCCAAGATACACAAGTGGGGATGAAGGGCCTAGACCCTTCCCCAAATGATGTGACAGACTTTGATGATATCCCATGGGAGGCCTCACCCTCTCTAGGGAGTGGATGGGGTGTGGATGAGTGGGTTGGGAGGGCATTGGAGGACAGGAGGGAACTGGTATCAATATGTAAAATAAGATTGTTTTTTATTTAAATTTTAAAAAAAGAAAAAAAGAAGAGGGTTAAACACAAAACACATGATGCACAGTAAATTGCTTCAAAAGTAATTTTATTTAAGTGTGGAACAGAAGCCGAGGGGCTGACAGAGTAGGCTCCATTCTGATTTAAACACTGAGGGCCTGGATGGGTCAGGGTCAGGGTCAGCCCTAGGTTAGAAGATAAGGGGATCGATGGGCCAGGTCAGCTCTGAGTAGGAGGCTGGGGAAATAAATGGAGCAGGGTCTGCCAGGGTTAGAGACTGAAGGGATGGCTGGGTCATTTCAGGGCCAGAAGATGTGAGGATGGTTGGGGTAAGGTCAGCCTAGAGTCAGAGAATAAGGGAACAGATAGGGTAGGATTAGCCTTGGGTTGACAGCACTTGCAAATATAATAGGTATATGAATACTGACTATACTATTTCGCTTATTGTTTTTATGTTTTAAATTCTTCAAAACAGAAAGTTTAATTAAGCAAAGATACAACTCCTGTAAAAAGTCATAGATCAGCTCATGGTACCAAGATACATCCTCATACATCCCTGAGAAACTAGACTATGGCATGGAGCACACCTTGATGGGTAGAAAAGAGAGGCAAGTCTTTTAGTGTTTAGAAGAAATAACAGAAAAAGAAGTAGGGAAAGACAAGGACTCAGTGAAGATACCCAGCTCCCTCTCTGTATTGAAACTTGGAAGGGATGGGAAGGGGTAAGGCCAATACCCATATGGCAGAGAAGGGTGTTGTTAGAGGTCACACCCCCAACAGAAAGATTCACAGGGTTATCACTTCCTGGAAGTCTTTCTTAATCAGGAGTGATTGCAATTTTCCCCTTCTTTCACCTCCATGATTGGACTGTGAATGCATCTCTTTGTTGATTCATTCACTCATTGATTCATATATATCCAGGCATTTATTTGTTGCTTTCATCCATCCATCTACCCATCTCTCCATCCATCCATCCATCTACCCATCCATCCATCCATTCCTCCATTCATACATTTGCAAATTCATTCAGTCAACTTCTCGTTCAAGAAGCTGAAAGGCTTTGCTAACGCAATGTCTGGCAAATAGGTGGAGCTCAATAAACATTTCCTAAATAAATGAATGAATGAAAGGATATGCTGTAAAGATGCACCTTTAATTATGGAATTCTTTTGACGTTGCATCGATATTCAATCTGCTCCATTTAGATCCTGCCAGAGTCTATGCTGCAAATTCTATCTCAAAGGCTGTGATGACTTGGCCAGGAAAATACTGTTGCTGAAATTTCATAAAGACAGCCACAGCTTGAAACTTGTTCTAAGTGACAGAGTTTGAAACCCCTAAATCAAGTTTTCTATCTTTGATTGACAAGGATGTCAAAAAGATGGAAATTAATCTTTCAAAATATGGTTTTTGCTTGTTGAACTGAAAACCTTTTAATATTTTTTCCTGGGTGGAGAAGCTCTCGCAACAGGAGAAATCTGTGATGTCTACTTAATTGCTTTAGTAATTTTAATGGCAGTTCATTTTAAAAGATGTCACAAACATCTGTTATAGATAATTGATGAGACTATTAGCTGACTATATTTTCTTACACTATACATATTACTACTTTGTGTTCATCAATGGCTTTATAAGGTTTATTCAAATTACATCTGTTTACTAAGGACCTTCTTAGTACAGATTATTCTGTGCTACTAAAAAGAATGAGAAGGCATTGGTTATACTTAAAGAACTAATGTACTCATAGGAGAGAGAAGCAATGTGATTTTTGGCTCCTTTATGAGTAAATCAGTTGATTTAAAAATAAAGAGGGAAATCACCATAAGTTATGTACAGGCTCCTGGCATTGCATCATGCCTCCTGCCACATTCTTCTCATCAAACTGAGTCCCTGCAGGGTGACTCACAACAATAATTCTTCACCACATTGTCTCTCTTTGTCTTCAAACATGTGAATGTAAACATACCCAGAGCAAAGACACACCGAGGAACTAATGTTTGTGCCAGCCAATTATGCCAGGCAAGTCCAATCTTCAAAAGACACTGTTCCTTAAAAACTCCTAAGTTCCAACACTTTAAGATTTATAGAAAAGTGACTAAAGCAGTATGACATTTTTTCTACAAGTAATAAAGCAGAAGAAATCATCCTAATTAATGGAAGTCAATACTTAATCGCTGTTACCTTATTTTAACACATTCCTTTTTATACAAAGAAAGACAGTGTTAGGGGCGAGGGTTGAAGAAGACTCAGTGGATAAAGCAATCTCCATGCAAGCATGAAGATCCGAGTTCATTTCCCCAGAGCCCACATAAATGCAAGGCAGGCATGGCAGCCTGTAACCCCATTACTGGGGAAGGAGATACAGAAGATTTCATGGCAAGCTGGCTAGCTAGAGTAGCTGAGATTGGCAAGCTCCAGGTTCAGTGAGAGACTCTGCTTCAATAAATGAAGTGGAGAAGAATTGGGAAAGAAACCTTAGGTCAACCTCTGGCCTCCACATACATGTGTTCACATACATGCATACCTGCACACATATGTGTGTCCCAAAATGCATACCACACACACATATATATGTAAAAAGATAAATTTAAAAAGACAATGTGAAAAATGTACATATACACACACACTATATATATATATATATATATATGTATATATATATATATATATATATATATTTGGCACGCATACATATACACACATGTACGTCAAAGATATGATACTAGAGAACATCATGAAAGTTGAGTTAGGTATGGAGTGACTGGAATCGACATATGGTTTTTCCCACAGCACAATATATGGAATCATTTTGTTGTGGGCCTTCTGCCCTGGTTCTTTTTGGAGAGCTCTGGTTTACTCCTATTCAAGATTCAGCTTGAAATAATGAAAATAATTCATTAAGGTGTTTTCCCTGAAACAGAGGAACATCTTCCCCCTCAAGTTGAATTAAGAGAAACAGAAATGGTGTGGTGAAGTGATCCCATTAACCCAGCCCACTTGCAGTCATTATAGAGATATGGACTCCATTTACCTTCACCACTCTCAGCAACTCTTCAAGATCATTTTTCCACTCTGTGCTCACTGAGAATCACCCTTAGGTATCCAGTTTGATATTCTATGGTCCTATATCTTCCTTCCAACCCCACAGAAATAAGAAATGTATGAAAAACAAGAATAAAAATACCCTATATGAATGGTATATCAAATACCAAGTATCAGCTCTGCTTTGACTTGTAAGCTGTGCTGTTACTGATTCCAGGTTGCTTTCTTCACCTGTCATGGAGGAACCATGCAAAGGGAAGGGGTTGTCATTAGAAGATATCAGAACCCATCTCTGGGCAAAACATGGCAAGGATGTATCAATTTAAATCTCCGGTGTTTGTCTCTGCTCTTTAAATCAACACATGTCCTAAGGTCTCTGCTTGGGGAGGCATTAGTTTACTGCCCTGTGTTCATCTCAGAATCCATGGCTCCAAAATGAAGGCCTTTGCCATCCATCCCGCTCCTTGAACTTAGAAATGTTTTCTAGTTTAGTCAATCATCTTTTGTTCTGAGACTCTTAGGAGTATTTATGGTTAGTTAGAATATTTACTTTACTTGTAATTTATGAATATGTTGTTCCCTTCCTGATGCTGCAAACAACTTGATTTATAAAGTATAAAGGAATCAGAATAGACCCTTGTTGTACATGACAAGGCATGTGGGAAAATGTTCAATATCATTAGTCATTAGGAAGATGCAAGTTAAAACCACAAGGAAGAGTTCAGGAAGCCTGCAAGTCAAAATAAAAATGAAAATGATGTACTTGCACAGCCTAGCATACACAAGGCCACAAGACTCTGGGTTCAATTCCCAGTACCTCAAACAAATAAACAATAAAAACACAAAGCAATAACACTACCCAGTTTCTCTAACTGCAAAGACCAATGATGCAAGCAATCCCCAAGTATTTCCCTAAAAGAAATGCAAGCATATGTTCACACAAATCCTCAGAGATGAGGTCTTGTAGTGGTTGTATTGAGGAGTCAAAACTGGAAAAAAATGTAATTCAACTGATGAATGAAAAACACATTCTTATCCAATTCTACAAAGAAACACTACTCATCAATAAAGAAAAATGAGCTATTGACACATGGAACAGTATGCCTGAATCTTAGAAGCATGTGACATGAAGGAAACCAGGCATTTTAAACAAATGCATGACCCTGTGTTGATGAAATTATGGAAAATGCAAAACCATAATGACCAAAAGCAGTGATAATTCCAGGGATGAAGTGCATAGGAGGAGATGGGTGGGACTTTGGGGGACTTTGAGCTGTGGTTGACCACTCTATGGGCTGTGGTAATGGTCACAAATTTGAATATGTATATTCCCCAGAGTTCATACTTTAATGAGCAAATTTAGAGTTTTGTGCCTGGAAGATCTGTTAGATTTTCCCCCTTCTAAATGCTAAGAATTATATCATTTATCTTATCTCTGGTAGGCCATGCTTGGAAGAATTTATCTCTAAATTTAGTGCTCAATCATGATAACAAAGAATGCCTTGGATTGGCAGTGCACTTTGTATAGGTGCAGGTGAAACACTCTCCCTTTGATCTTTTCTAAACTTCCCTTCTGCCTATCTTTCATTGTGATACTTCAGAACACTTTATGAACTGTCAGAACACAAAGTTTTAAGGAGACAGTGGCCTCAATGAAATCACCAATTAAGAGATTAGGAAAAAATCAAATCATGTGCTCTTGGTTTAATTTTACTTAGGTTTTAACTGCTTGGGTATTAGATGCCTTTTCCTGAGGGAGTCTGAACAAACAACCATTCATCTCAAACTGGGCAAGGACAACCGAAGAATGATTCTTCTCTAACTCAGCATGGTGAATTAGTGAGTTTATGAGCAGTGTTTACAAGAGCATGAATAACTGAAAAACCCACCTCAGCATAGTGATGGCTTCTGAGACTTAACATCCCTGGAGCTCACCATTTACAGACTGCTCCACTTGTCGGAGAGTCTCCTCTTCCCAGCAATTGCTACTGCTCCTATAACCTTGGGAAGGACTTTGTGTCTCTTCTATGTCTCAAGAACTTGAGACTTGGGACATTTTGTTTACCTTCTGGGTCTTTTAAGAGTTATATACCTCCTGAGAACTATCAAGCCTCCCTCGTCTCTCCAGGAAAGAGGGCTTCCAGCAGAAGGGCTTGTGTCTGATTGCTTGGCCTTTTCTACTGCTAAAAAGGTCTAAGGTCAAGTCAGCCCCCATTATGACAGGGCTGCATCTAGATAGGTAGACTTCTAAAGAATTCATTTCCCAGCAGATACTTGTTTATAAAGGAAAACAGTTTAACTGTGAATAATCCTGAAATTACAGCTGAATACAGAACATCTCAATGACAATGCTTCATGGGGTAGGCATTTAAAATGTGCTAGTGAACCAGCTGGTGGGTGGGGACTGTCTTCTGGCTCCTACTGGGTCCTTGTCTGCCTTCTCTTCTAAGAACAGAGTGGGCAGACAGAAAGGGGAAAATAGAAGTAACTTCATTTGCCACGTGAGAAGGAAGTACTCCCAAACCTTCTTGGCAAGAGGATGCCAGTGGAGAGCTGTTTCAGCTCTGATCCAAAGTTGGCTTCAGGGTGACTAGTTGAGAGATGGTTAGTGTGACAGCCCCATGCTCTTGGAGGCTTTGGAGTGCTGAGAGACTGGTTACAGCCTGAAAACACTTGGAGGGCTTCAGTGTGCCAGTGGAGATGATTGTTTTACCCAGCAAATAGGAAGGTCACTCACAGGAATAGAAGGAATAGATCACCTGCCTCCAGCAAGTCTTGAAAACTAGGGTCTAGGGTATCTGCTGGCTGAAGCAATCTATCCATTTGTGTGCAGCTACTGATGGAGTCCTGCAGGCTGCCTCAGGGGACCTCCCTGCCCTGGTAGACACTGGCACAGAAGACATCCTTGTCTCCAGGGAACTCTGCTTCAGGCTCAGGGAGCCAAGTAGTCCATCTTTTGACATTTTGTGGCTACTGCTGAGTCCTGAAGTCTTTGTCTTATTCAACCTTGGAATCTGGGAGAAAGTATGGAAGAGGGAAGGTGGCCAAATGCAATGAGGACCAGGTGGGCTTTGATTGGCTGGACTCTAACCACATCCAGCCAATCAGGAAAAAGCTATCAAAAGTTCCCACCGTTTCCCTTTGTGACTTCTGTTTATGTAGGCAATGATCTTGCCTCTTTTTCTGGTTTGTTACTCCATCCTCTAGCTCTCAGAAGTTGAGGTCTTCATGCAGCCAAGTTTTTGTTTCTTCCATGGCTCCGTTGCTCTCAGAGGCATAGGCTTCTCACTTTTCAAAGAATTCCGTATCTGGTGGAAAGCCCTATACCATGGCTGGGCGCTTTCTATGTCAATCCCTAGGATACATTTTTATAAGGTTGAGTGATGTTGCTTTCACTACAAATATATAGCTCATCCATCCAGAAAGAGGCTCCAGTACACCACTGTTTATGGGGCAATTTTCATTCCGGAGCTGGAATTTTCCCTGTCTCCATTGAGGAAGATCCAGTCCTTACCTCAGGTCCCCAGATGCACTGCTCCTTGCAAAGTTCCTCTTTAGGAGGCAGATAGAAGTAGCTACCAGAATTATTATGAATGACGTAAGTTTCCATCATGAAAGGAGAAAATACTACACAGAAACGAATGCTGGAATGACACAAAAGATATAGAAACTCCCCAGTCAGTCTAAGCTCCTTGGTGCTGTAGGGCAAGTGACCATTCAGCCAGAAGGATGGAGGAGGATCATCTGCTTAGGTCACCTAATGCTCCCTTCCTGCTTGTTCCTGTCTGGTGTGATCTAAGATGATAAGATGGCATCTTATAATTAGATTCCTTATTGTGGCTCACTTGTCCTGTTTCAGTGGTACAAAACTTCATTACTGACATTATCAAATGGCTTTGATGAATTCTTTGCTTGAGCTACTGTCTCTATAGAAGACAGGGCACTGCTTTCCTCTGTCACCTGTTTCTGGCCTGCTCCAGCTTCCTCACTGAAGGCTTCTCTTTTCCACTTTCCCTGCCAATCTCCTGTACTAAAAAGGGTTAGCTGGGTTGGGTAAAATACCAGGTTTGCATTGAGGTCCATTTCAAGGATCAGTTTCTGCTGTCAGTCTTTGTAACGTCATCTACATGTTATACTATTACACCCACAACAGCAGTTTCTGGGGTTTCCTGTTAAATCACTTCCTCCCCATTATCTATCCTAGAAGCAAGCTTGGAGCATCCCTCAACAAGATGAAAGGCGATTGTGCAGCCTCCTTAGACTTGAACCAGAAAAGGCAGGGAGGCAAAAGGTCATCTAGAGGGGAGGCCATTCCAGCACTAATGTCTATCCAAGCCCAAGTTTATCCTTTGGGAAGTGATGGCCTAGGCTGGCTCAAACGTGCTCCTTTTTCTTCTAAGCAAGATAGTACCTGCAGGGAGGAAACAGAACACACTCTTCCATGTTCTGTGACAACCATAGGCAGTGTTTCTTGCCCTCAGTATGTGGCTGTTGAATTTCAGTACACATAAGAATCATCTGTGTGTTTTGTCATACTGCGGAGTTCCTTATATTATCCTTGTGGATTTTGATTCAGAGTTTTCAAGTGAAGACAGAAGATTTGATTTTTTATATTCATTAGCCAATCCTCAGTACTCTCAGAGGGAAAACAAACTTGAGAATACTGTGTGAGCAAAGACCAAACCACAAGATTCTAAGAGTATGGAGTAATAGTGACATCTTAGATGTTGGTTAAAAAGAAGAACAAAATCAAATAGTGGAATGGGCTCCATGCAGTAATTACATTGCTAGTAATTTTTAGGTATGTTAACATCGTAGGACCACATAGAAAGAGCTGGTATTCACTGACTATCACCCTCATTTATAAGAGTAATCCACTGAAAGCCAGGTTATTAGTAAAATTATATGGAATTTTCTAGTAAAATTTGATAGCTAACAGCCATGACTTACTGAGATTCAGGTCCCATTTTTCTTCTCAAAATTCACACAAGGAATCACACCTGCATATTGTAAGGGATTGCAGCAACTAAGTTGAATCTGAGCCTAGGCTTGTGTGGTTTCTCCCTGTTGTTCCAAATAGTGAATTACATCTCTTGTAGTAACCCTAACAGTTGCTCTGATGGTAAGAACACAGAGCCAGGAATGTACTGTTTCCTTCCTCCACTTCTTTATCTTAATGGAATGAATGCAATATTATTTATCAACTGCAAGCTTGATGGAATATATCATATAAATCATCTCAAAAGTTATTTGCCACCTGCCTGCCTTCTCTGAAATGCATGCAGGCTTAATTAATCTAATTAGTCAATGCACAGATCAGGAGTACATTTACAGCTTCTCTGGCATCATAAATAAACTAGTTTTGTTTTCATAGGCTAAACAATTCATTTTGAAGATGGATATGAGGAAGGAACTGAGAAGGCTGACCTCTATTACAGTAAAACACGGAATAACGATGATAGGGTTTTCTTTTTGTTCTATGTGCCCTCCATTAACCTTCTATTAAAATCCTCCTCTGTGGAGGAGGCAAGGGGGGCTGAGGTGGCACTCAGCAGAAATGTCATGCCCTCCCACCTGGAGAGGCTCACCTGCCTTTTCCCTAAGAATGAACTTACCCAGCTTAAACCTCATGATTGAAAGACACATGGATTCCAAAGCACACACATGTACATGGACCATAGATGCCATAAGGTCAAGAGCCCACACAGCTGGCTAATAACAATTTCAAATGGCAGAAGAGGGAGGGTCAAGGCAGCAAGTGAGGCATGAGGCTGAGCACAGTAAACATGCTTGGTGTGAATATGCACTTGTTTCTTTGATAGCCCAGGCTACCTGGTGTAGCTACAGTGGTGGGTATCGTCCCAAAGTCTGAAACACACAGACCTATGACAACAGCAGTGCCATGCAGCCTGAAACAAACTGAGGGTGTGGCTACAGGCTTAAGTCCACAGTTAAATATATATCTCATCTTCCATTTTGCACATGCTGTGTCTCGTAGAAGATGTACACAAATTCTTTACATCTTGTTGCTCTTCAGTGTGTTGCAGAAACTGTGCAGCTTGTTTTGAGGATTAAATGAGAGATTCCAAGCATCTAGCACATGAACTCTGTTAGTCAGGGTACTCTAAAGGACTGTATCTAAGAGAGAGAGAGAGAGAGAGAGAGAGAGAGAGAGAGAGAGAGAGAGAGAGAGAGAGAGATAGATTTATTAGATTGACTTATAAGATGGGTCCAGGTAGTCCAACAATCACTGTATCCTGGAAGAAAGACCAAGAATCTTGTAGTTGTTCAGTCCACAAGACTGACTATCTCAGCAGTCCTAATCTAGCACTAGAGTCCCAGAGGGTTCCTGGATGGTTCCTTCTTTTAAGTTGGAATTCTAAAACAGTTGGCAGCAACAGGATAGATGAACCTGCCATCAAGAGTGGAGGCCAAAAACAAAGTTTCCTTCATTTATGTCCTTTCAGGTAGACAGATAACAGAAGGTGTGGCCTGTGATGACTCTTCCTTCTTCAGTAATCTGATTAAGAAAATCCCTCACAAGGATGCCTAGCAGTTTGGGTTTTGGTTGATTCTAGATGTAGTCAAGCTGACAATCAAGATTAGCCATCATGTGACCCATTCCCCAAATATGTGAGTAACTCTTGGCAAGAGTGGGAATGGAGCATGGCATCCCCAGCCCAGTGTTTCTTGACTTTCTTCCTGCCATGCTCCATTACCACACATAGCCTCTCCTTAGGACCCTTCACCCTCAGTGGAAGGAATCTCAGGTTGAGATCCATGCTGGACCCAGAAGCTGGCTTAGCTTCACTGAGGCAAAGATGTCTTGGGCTCTAATACCCAGAGGATGAGCAGGAGGACATCTCCCACCTCCAAGGTTGTATATGAGGTAACTAACTGACTAGGTGGGACTCTTCAGTAATGTAGCTGCTGGTGAGTACCCAGGGAACTAAAGTTAGTGCACCTGGCCTTGAGTAACTTGGGCTTCTACAACTTATTGGGCCACTGTATTGGATGTGGACAGAATCCTCTTATAGTCCTGTTGGTGTCCTCTTTCTTTGGGACTACGGTCATTTCTTTATATCTCTCCAGGGAAAGTTATATGACAGTCCAACAAATTTCATGATGATTTGTCTCTCATAAGTATTGATATTTTATAGTGCTGCTGTTAGAAAAGTAGGTGACCCACATTAAGTGCTCAGTAAGTGTCAACTATTATTTCCATTGCTGGGCTTCAGAATCCATTATTGCATTGAGTTAGGAAATGGTGATAGTTCAATATTTTTGAGGAAATATTTGTAAAAAATTAAAACTGAAAACCACCCCCTGAAGAAGCTTAGATTTGATTTGACCAATTGATAATGGTTGGAGTTTTGAAGGTTGACATGATCCAGGGGCCTTTCAGCCACAGGGCTCAGCATTTGCAAGACAGAGAAGTAAGGAGCAACTTGGTTAGGAAAGAGAAAAGGAATAAGAATGAATGGGGAGATGAAATGACTTCGGCACACCCAGAGGAGAAATGCAGCATGAAAGGGCTTCAAAAGAAATCATGTGAACCAACCATCCAGTATATTAGCTTGACAGACACGGAAGGACAGGCTGCCCTGTCACTCTCCTGATGCTCTCTGTTCCTGACCTTGACAGACGTTATTATGTGGAAGTTAGCATGTTTTAGGATTCAACCTCAGTTTAACTTTTGTTCAGTATTTTTTAGCTCTCTCTCTCTCTCTCTCTCTCTCTCTCTCTCTCTCTCTCTCTCTCTCTCGTGTTGTATGTGAGATGTGTATGTTAGTGTGTTTAAGTGTGTGAGTCCAGGAGTATACATGCCACAACTTGTGAACATAGGTCAAAGGACAACATCAGGTAATGACTGTCACCTTCCACATAGTTTAAGACAGGCTCTTTTATTCTCTCTGTGTGTGCCAAGCTAGCTGACCTGTGACTTTCTGGGAATTCCCTGTCTCTGTCTTCCATCTCACCATAGGAGCACTAAGGTTACAGACAAATGCATGTTCTGGAGATCAAGACTCCGGTTCTCATGCTGGCATGGCAATCTGTACCTACTGAGTCATTTCCCTAGGCCTTATTTAGTATTTTAGTTGATACCTTTTGTTTTCTTCTTGGGTGATGTGATGGTTAATATTAATTGCCGACTTCACAGGATCTAGAATTACCCATGGGGGATTATGTGTATTAGGTTAGCCTCTGATCATGCCTGAAAGCAATTTTCTTGATTAGGTTAGTTGAAGTAGGAAGAGCCACCCTAAATATATCAGGGCCTTCTGGGCAGCCCTGATGTAAGGAGAGCCAAAGCAAGAATATTTGCTTTTTTCCTGTTTGTCTTCCCATCTTGCTACTGAGTTTTACCTATGTTGCTGCTGCTGCTGCTGGCCTTTGCTCAGATTCTTTGGCATTCTGACTTGGATTGAAGACCAGTGGTTCTTTGGGGGATCCTCTAAGCCTTTAGCTCCAGATTGGGACTGTTGAAGCAAACAGCCTTGTGGACTGAAGGGATGCTAGATCTCCACCTATCCAGTGTGAATGCAGAGTAATTGTTAGACTACCCACACCAAAGACCAAAGATATATATATATAATATATATATAATATATATATATATTCTGAGTTACTGTCCTCTGGAGAGCCCTGACTAACACAGGTGGCATGTCGGTTCAAATCAGTACTTCTGGACCAAAGGTTGAATAATTACAAATATTCCCTGTCAGATGAATGGTGGGGGGATGCAGACCTCAACCAGGAAGAATTTCCCTCAAACTTCACCCCTACCATATGGCTAACTTGGAATTTACATGTGTTTAAAAAACAAAAGTAAAAATAAAAATATTATCTTACAGTGACAGAAGAATATATCTGGAGACTTGAACTTTAATATATGTAAGCTAAAACAATAACCAGGATGTAATGCAGATTACATCACACAATTCAAACCGTATCTCAAAAGATACATGATAAATTTATGGGGCTGGGTGGTAAATGGGGTGCCCTAAATAGCTCTGGATAGCAATGTTTTCACTGGGAATTATTAGGGTAGACATTGGATTCTAGTTGGTCAATCTGCTTCTGAGAATGCAGGGTAACAATTCTGAAAGTGCATGATATGTATATTGGTATTAGATGTGTAAGTAAATGGATGATGGATGGAAGCCAGGTTTCTTGCTATTGTAGTGGGAAGTGACAGATAAGCAAGGAGAGAAGCTCAAAAGGGTCATGCTTTACTCGATTAGTTTGAGACATCAGTATGAACTCATGTTTAACTTCATATAAGCAGCGATAGATAAATAACTGGATAGATAGGCATACACACACTCATCTCTCATTGTGTGGGTATACAGTTGTGCATCACCCTATACAACTATGTAGTATTTACTTCTGTTAGCTAATAATACCCAAATAGCAAAAAGTGCATTCAGCACAAAGATTTTGATTTTAAAATGATTTTCTCCAAGTAATCAGAATCAAGGCTCTTTGGAGAAATGCATGATTCTGGGACTGGGGCATGGAAAATGTAAGCCTGAGTTTCTTACAGTAACAGATAGTAAAAAAGGTCCCAAAACCTTCAAGGAAGAGGGCATGGGAAAGGGATAAAGAGTTAACCCCAAAGAGCTCTATATTGTCAAAGCTGGAACTTGAACAATAGTAATAATGATAATAATGATAATGATAATAATAATAATAATGATAATTTATAACCCATAGTATAATACATATATGAGTCAAACTTGTAAGCCAATATGTGAAATAATTATGCACAAGTCCATGGTGGCATAAATAAATAATTAAACAAATCAGAGAAAATGACAAATTTTCTTACAGGAAACTCAAAATCCTATACCTGGAATTCCCCCTTGCTAATTACCCACAGCTCTGCCCCTGATGGCTGGATTTAGAGCCTAACCTCTAAAGACTAATTATGAAAAATAGACTGGTTGCACAGCAGAGGAAATAAAAGGAAAATGACTCATTGGTGCAATTGAATATCCTGTTTGGAGGTGAAGAGGTGAAGAAAAACATGAAAAAACCATCCAGATAAATCTAGAGTCCAGAAAACAGGGGCAAACTAGCTGTGTTGCACTGGAGAAAGACACCTTGGTTGTGCTAAATGGACTCTGTAGGAAGTTCATATTCTTTTTGCAACTTTCCTGGTAATTTTGTTATAGTTACTCACTGATACATTTCATACACAAGCCAAGCACAGGGAAATACATATTAAGAGTGGTTTAGAACCTCATGAAGTTACTAAGTGGGTCCAGGTTGAACCACCCTCTTCTCACTTTTGCTCCATGTTTTTGTTTTTTTTTTTGTTGTTGTTATTGTTGTTGTTTTTTTTTCCCGGTTTTTTGAGACAGGGTTTCTCTGTGGCTTTGGAGGCTGTCCTGGAACTAGCTCTTGTAGACCAGGCTAGTCTCAAACTCACAGAGATCTGCCTGCTTCTGCCTACCAAGTGCTAAGATTAAAGGCGTGTGCCACCAATGCCGGGCTCCATGTTAGGTCTTTAATTGATATATGGGATCCAGATTTTCCCAGGAACTTGTGACTTAGTCTAACACGCTCAGTGGTAGATTGAAGTGCTACCCTCTTAGCTTACTATATCTCAGCATTCACTGCACCTGCCCATTTAGAAACTCTGCAGGAAGGTACTCAATTTTCTTCTTTGCAAATAAATCATTTACAGTCCACAACAAAGATCTCTGTGTTCTAGAAGGTTCTGGAGGAGTGTTTCAGAGTGCTATTTAGTGACATTAGGTCTCTCCACAAAGTCAGCAACATTCCAGCCAATTAGCATCTTCTGCTCATTATTCATGTCGCTAAACCCTAAATCAATAATAGAAATGAGCAATGTGCAAAAAATATTTAAATACGATTACTACCCTTTGCAGGATTGAATTATGTCAAGTGGCTGCTCATGTCACTGATAGTGTCTTATGTCTTGACTAATGCCATCTAGTCTTTGGAGGTAAGCCCGTCTCTTGATAACCAAACGCTTACATTTCTTCTCTAGATCTCGCCTTAAAAGCCTTGACATTGGCCTGATAAGATGGCTCAGCAGGCAAAAATGCTTGCAGTCAAGTCTAAAGATAGGAGTTTGGTTATGGGAAGCCACATGATAAAAGGAAAGCATTGACTCCTTCAAGTTGTCCTCTGACATTCATGGTGGGCACATTCACACATGCATACAAACATATACACATGTACACATGAAAATACAGCTTAAAGAAATAAGTCCTGAAGTTGTTCCACATCTTCAGAGCAATTGATCCTGATACTCTCTCTGACACTTGAATCATAATTGCTAAATTAGAATATTTCAAGCATTCTTAATATGGGACTTGGCTATTTCTTTTCAATTGGCATTTTTCACTTGACTCTCAGCCAACACAGAGACATATTTACATTCTGTGTTAAGCAAAGAGTCAACTCTGGGGGGTGCCACTAAGAAACAACTTTTCCATGGTCCCAGTATGCAGATTTACAACGGAGCTGTCTGCCAAATTAAGGGTGAGGCAGAAACAAACTATTTAATTGGCACATTGCAGTCACAGGGGCCATTTATTGTGAATAGCTTCGGAGACAACAGGAGTCCTTTGGTTATGTTCCAAAGAGTCTGGCTGTGTTTAAGCACTTCCTTTGTAGAGCAACACTGATAATTTTGCATGGCATGGTTATTTTCATGTTAACCTGTTTCTATCTCTTCATTATTTAGAAAGTACCTCGTTGATTTCTGAAATGCATGCCCCTGCCTCACTGCTGTGATTTTCTAGCTCATCCTCTAAATTTCTTCCTGTGGTAACAGACACAGAGGGACGCCCCTTGTTTTCCTTGTTTGTGTAGTGATCCTAATGGGGAGGCCAGAGAGAAGGTTAAATTCAAAAGCTGATTTACAGCAGGCTGGCAGCCAGCCACTTGGCCTGGTGGCCTTACGCAGGAGATGGAGGCCTTGGGTTGTTTGGAGGGACTTTGAGGCAGTGGGGGTTAGGAAAGCAATGTTCTTCTTGTCAGTCCTTGTCAGCATCTCTCTGGCAATCCCTTCCAGCAGTTTTCTCTCGTTTAAGATGATTCTAGCAAGCGATTGAGATATCATACTGATCTGGAGTTTTAAATGCTTGGTGACATATCTTCCATTGGATTCTTCTGTATGCTACACTCCTTCTCTTCATCAAGGTGCAGTGTTCCTGGTTTCAGAAAGGGCTTGGCAGTATTCTAACTGGGTTGCTTTATACAAGTGACTCATCTCAATGACCCCCCATTTTATTCTCAGTAAATGGGGATTCTACCACTTAGAATCTACTAAAATGTCAGCAGTCTGCTTTGAGTAGTATGTTTGACAGGGTTCTCTGGAGGAACAGAACCAATTTCATATACAAACGTATTACAAAAGGACATCTGTTAGCTTGACTTTCGTCACTGGGGCTGGGTTGCTCAACAATGGCAATCTGCCTGCTAGAATGAGAACAAAGTAGATTCTCAGTCCATGATGCTGGAGGCCTCTGTACTCCCAGTCCAGTGCTAAAGGCCTGATGTTCCTTGGAGAGTCGAAGATATTAGGTCCATGTGGGAGACTGAAGAAGCTGGAGCCTGATTTCAGAAGTAGATGACAACAGCAGTACTTCGCTGCTCCTTTAGGGAGAAGATAAGGCAAAGCAGATGCACTCTGCTCTTTGCCTCCAATTTCCTATATCTGGGTTATCCATTGCATAGGAGGGGTCATTTTAGGCTATTGTAAATCCTTTCAAGTTGGCAATTAATGAAAGCTTTGACTTTATGTTGGGTCCTGAGAATTCACAGTCATCGTCCTATCCTACACAAACACTAATAGGAGAGGATGTCAAAGGGTTCCAGGAAAAAGCCTAGGTGTTTCCACTAATGAAATGTAATAGATGAGAAGAAGCAAAAGATGTGGAAATGAGAGGGACTCCATGGTTCTTCCATGAGGGAAGAAATACAGCAATGATGTGAATTGTTTCTTGTTTTTAATCTATTTTTTATTTGAATTAGAAACAAGGTTGTTTTACATGTCAATCCCAGTTACCTCTCCCTCCCCTCTTCCACCACCACCCTCCCTCCAACTAAAACCCTACCTATCATCCTTTCTGCTCCCCAGGGAGGGTGAGGCCTTCAATAGGAGGTCATCGGAGTCTGTTGTATCCTTTGGGATAGGGCCTAGGCCAACCCCAGTGTGTCTAGGCTCAGGGAGTAACCCTCTATGTGGAATGGGCTCCCAAAATCTACACCTATGCTAGGAATAAGTACTGAACTACTACAGGAGGTCCCATAGATTTCTGAGGTCTTCTCACTGACACCCACATTTAGGGGATCTGGATCAGTTCCATGCTGGTTTCCCAGCTATCAGTCTGGGAACCAAGAGTTCCCCGTTATTCAGGCCAGCTGTTTCTGTGGGTTTCACCAGCCTGGTCTGGACCCCTTTGCTCTTCACTCCTCCTTCTCTGCATTTGGATTCCAATTGAGTTCAGTGATTAGTTGTGGGTATCTGCTTCTACTTCCACCAGCTGCTGGGTGAGGGCTATAGGATGGCATATAAGTCAGTCTTCAATCTCATTATCAGGGGAGGGCATTTAAGGTAGCCTCTCCTCTGTTGCTTAGATTGTTAGTTGGTGTCATCTTTGTAGATCTCCAGACATTTCCCTAGTGCCTGATTTCTCTTTAAACCTAAAACATCTCCCTCTATTATGGTATCTCCTTT
The DNA here is from genome assembly GCF_003668045.3 of Cricetulus griseus. Lineage (NCBI taxonomy): Eukaryota > Metazoa > Chordata > Mammalia > Rodentia > Cricetidae > Cricetulus > Cricetulus griseus. Next base: position 430,725,377 of record NC_048595.1, on the reverse strand, counting down.
CTTGTTTTCTTCTATTCTTCCCCCCACTCAACCTTTCTACTCCCTCATGTCCTCCTCACCCCTTCTTTTCTCCCCTTTTCTTTCTCCTAGCTCCCTCCCGCCTCCCCCATGCTCCCAATTTGCTCAAGAGATCTTGTCCCTTTCCCCTTCTCCAGGGGACCATGTATGTCTCTCTTAGGGTCCTCCTTGTTTACTAGCTTCTCTGGCAGTGTGGATTGCAGGCTGGTAATCCTTTACTCTATGTCTAAAATTCACACATGAGGGAGTATATACTGTGTTTGTCTTTTTGTGACTGAGTTACCTTGCTCAGAGTGGTTTCTTCTAATTCCACCCATTTTCCTTCGAATTTCAACATTTCATTGTTTTTTCTGCTGAGTAGTACTCCATTGTGTAAATGTACCACATTTTTTTCTATCCATTCTTCAGTTGAGGGGCATCTAGGATGTTTCCAGGTTCAGGCTATTACAAATAGTGCTGCTATTAATCTTCTAAGATAGAACAGAACAATAGATTTGATGATGGGTGCCCAGAGTGAAAAATTAAGATTCCAATGATAAAGGGAGCTTTTTGACTTGTTTGGCATGTCCTTTTGTTATGTAAATTGAATATCTAGGGTCAAGCTCTCATAAAGACTTAGGGTTGGGACCTTGAGCAAACCATCTGCCAGATGCCATGTTCACACACAAAATGCTGTGGCTGAAACAGGTCTTGCCCAACTTCTTCCCCATTGACAATGTTGTAATTTTGTAGGATTTGGGGCCAGCAGGATGGCCCAGTAGGTAAAAAAAAAGTGCTTGCTGCTAAGCTTTATGACCCAAGTTCAATCCCAAAGATCCACATTGTGGGAGGAGACAATGGAATCCCTTAAATTGTTCTCTGACCTTCATGTGTGACATGTGCGCCTCCTTGAAAAAAGAAATATATAAATGAAAACATTAAAAATTTAAAATTTTGATTGTTTTTATGAATGGAAGCTGTAACAATGACTGCCCCTACATTTAAACACTTCCTCACTGAATAATGCTATAAAATCATTATCCAGAAACCAGTTCAGATAAAATGACATCAAGGTTTGGGGATAAGCAGCTTCACCCCAACTGACACTGCAAGCTGTCCAAGAAGATTTTGGAAAACATACTTGGGTTCCATTTGTGTCATGATTTTAAGTATGATGGACTGTCAGCATTTTTGAAATTTCATTAAGGCATTTAAAAATGTCAAGTAAACAACAATATGAAGTAGTGCCACATTGCAAAAGGTCAATTTAAAAATATGAATAGGGGGCTGGAGAGGTGCCTCAGAGGTTAAGAGCACTGGCTGTTCTTGCAGAAGACCTGGGTTCAGTTCCTAGCTCTCATGCAACAGCTAACAGCCTTCTGTAACTACATTTCCAGGGGACCCCCGCACCCTCTTGGGGCATCTACAGGCACTGTGCACATGCATAGTATGCTTATATAAATGCAGGCAAAACACTCACACATATAAAGTAATTACATCTTTTTATGCAATATGGTTAAGCATTAGCCAAAATCACAACAAAAATTAGCACTTCTTTTAAGCTTCCTTCTTCCCTTCCATTATTCCTCTTTCCTAGCTTTTTTTTTCTTTTACTTTCTTTTTTTACAGTTCCTCAGTTCTCTTTTTTTTTCTGTCCAACTAAAAACACCCTTATTCCATTTGTCTACCTGGTTTTGAGGACTGACTTCACAGTTGGTCACCTTAAGCAACCTGATTCGTTTCTCAAGGTTGCATTTTCTGCATCTGTGAGTTGGTGCAGTCAATAAAAAATACCAGCAGGATGTTTCTGTATGGGTTAGAAAAGACACACGTGGGAAATACCAGCAACCACAAAAAGCTTGCTTATACTGGTATCACTGTACCCAGAGCAGGACCTTGGCCTTCCCCCACCCCCACCCATGCTCAGAAAATACTTTCCCTTCTCCACCTTACTTTATTGTGAAACAAGAGACCGACCTGGGTAAGCTACAGGATCATGTCTGCTTCCTGTCTTCTGGGCCTAGTTTATTATGCAATCAAGACAGGTGTTTTTAGAACCGTGTGGAAGTAATGGGCCAGATGTACTGACGCTGCCATGTGAAACCATCCTACTGGCTTACTAGTGGGTACATTGCGCCCTTGCTGGTAGCAGCAGGTCAAGTTCTCTCTAGAGGATTTGCATGTCCAAGACTGTAATTCTGTTCATTTACGTTTCTGTTACTTGATGGTCAAGAGGTCACATTACATGTTACTGGTGAATAATTTTGTTTTACCACATTGTTGTTTTGGTGTGGATGTGGATATCATTGTCACTTATAGATTGCAGAGTTGACATTATTTTTATATCTTCTCTCTACCCAGCTTACGCATTTTCTGTTTTTGTTTTTTTGTTGTTGTTTGATTTCACTTTTTTGTTTTCTTTTGTTTGTTTTTTCAAGACAGCATTTCTCTGTAAAGCGCTGGCTATACTGGAACTAGCTCTATAGATTAGGCTGGCCTCCAACTCACAGAGATCCACCTGCCTCTGTCTCCCAAGTGCTGGGATTAAAGACATGTGCCACCATTGCCCAGGTTCAGTTTAATTTTTAATTTTCTGGACCAGTGCTTCTCAGACCATAATAAGCACTTGTATGAATAATTCATCTGAGGACCTTATCAAAATGAAGATTGTGATTCAGGAAGTTTAGGTGGAGCTCGGGACTCTACTTTTCTCTGAGGCTCTTATAAACGATACTCATGTCACTGATCTACAGACTGCACTTAAGTGACAGATGTCTGAGTGATGATGAGGAATGTGGTAGTTCCCCCACATTCAGCTTGTTTCTGGAAGAGGGCAAAATCTTGTGCTCATCACGTCTGGCTTTGTGATTGTAGATGCACACACAAAGGAGTCCCATAATTAGTCAGAGCTCTCGATGTCTCCTTAAAGCACCTCCCACTGGTTCTTACCCAGGTACTCAGTGTGGAACAAAAGCTTCCAGTGTTCTCCTCCTGTTCCAGATGTGACCCAACATCAGTGAGATTCAAAGACAAAATGTCTTTTAGCTCCTGTAGGTCCATAGTTATCCCCCCTCTACTGTTGGGGGTCCTTGTGGAGGGGTGGGGTTGAAAAGAAAAATGATTAGATGAACCTCACCATACCCCTCTCTTGCTACTACCCCATCCTGCACCACAATGCCAAGAGTGTGCACTGATATAACCCCCTTCCTGTGGGTGTGCACCTGTGTGTGCATGTGTGTATATGTGCCTCTGTGTGTGTGTGTGTGTGTGTGTGTGTGTGTGTGTGTGTGTGTATTGTATAAGGTTCTGGGCTATTTGTTTCTGGGTGGATAGAACCAAGTACTTATATGTCTGCACTGTCCTTATAAACCCCTGGCTGCTTAATCTACACTCACAATTAATCTAGAAGGTGTCTCCTGTCAAGTTTGGAATAGTAATCAGGATTCAATTATTTCTATAACTGATTGGCTTTGGAATTTTTACCAGTTATAATAATTATAATAATAGTAATTACAGTAACAACTAAGATTTCCGGGGCCATCAGTGCATGCTTGGCATTGTTCCAGCCCTGCAGGTGTCCTACTGCTCATGACTACCTCATGTGATGGGTCCTGTTGGTATCTTCCTACCACAGATGCTCGAAGGGGCTTGGAATGTTTGCAGGTGGTTCAGTCAGTGTTACATTGCTCTAATAAAGTATCTGAAACACAAGCAAGTGATAAAGAAAACAGATGCCTTCAGCCCACAGTTAGGGAGGTCCAGACCAGAGATGTAGTGTCTACCTGGTTTCTGGTGAGAAACTTATGATACAGCAACTCAAGGTGGGAAAGCAGAAAAAAACGGAGGTGTGTGTGTGTGTGTGTGTGTGTGTGTGTGTGTGTGTGTGTGTGTGTGTGTGTCGGGGGTTAAGCATGTGTTTAAGAGACCAAAGGAAGGTACCATGATTACTTGTTAAAAATTCACATTTGTGGTAAATCATCCAATTCTTTCAACTCAAACTCACTACTGTGAGAACGTCCTTGTTAAAAGACTAGCACCTCCTGGTGATGTTTTATGGTGGACCAAGCCATATTCAAACCCTGACAGTGGTATTTTTTGATTACCCTAACACAATCATAAATTGTGCTCTTGTTTTCTTTAGCCCTCACACGATGTCTATACATCATTCTGGGCCAAGACCCAGAACTATTGATCAGCATCTTTGCAACGAAAGAAAATATGCACTCCTGGGAATTTTGAAAATGAGTGGAAAACTCAAGAGAAATTTCTGCTGGCATTCATGCCAGCATTTCCTCCAAATCTGGCAAGTCGTAATCAGGTTGGATACTGGCTCTATCACATTTCTGCTCTCCCTGGTTCCAGGTCCTGAGTCCACCCAATATATAGCATCTGGGTAATCAGTGTGAAGCAAATGTTAACAGCTCTCGTGTACTAAATTTTTCAATGACCACCTATTATTACACAGAAAGTAGAAACTTCTGTTCACAACCCCCCCAAGCCCAGCCCCTGTCTGCATGTTCATTTTATGTTCATCTCCTTTCATTGCATTTGTCAGAGCTCTTCAGACTAACAGTCAACAGGTGTTTGTACACTTGTGTCTATATGTGTGTCCATCATGCAAAAACGGAGTGTCTTTACCAGATATTGTCTCACAATTATGGAGGATGGCAAGTAAAAAATCTGTAACGTGGGCCACTTCCTTTAAGAACCAGGGAATAATTGATGTTACCATTCTAAGGTGGTCTGCTATAGAACCAGGAACAGTCACTGTAGCAGATGAATTTTAAAGACACTGAGAATTTTCTTTTGCTTGGGAGAGGTGGACCTTTTTATTCTATTCAGATCATCAATGAAGTGGAGGAGACTCACTGTTACTCAAATCACATTTTATACAATGCTCTCATCCAAAAACTATCCTCAACAAAATGCCCAGAATCCTGTTTGAACAAATGTCTGGGCTCCCTGGGTTTAGACAAGCTGACATATAAAATTACCCATCCTACTCTCAATGGAAAATCATAGCCAAGCCTATATCTGTGCCAGTGTCTCTCTCTTGCCTTTTCTCCCACTTGGAATGAAAACTCCTTCTTAGAAAAGATTCTATTCTGTCATGTTCATTAAATCACTTCAGCACCTAGAAGCATGAGTGCTTCCTGGGAGTGTCCCTAAAATGCACATTTCAAAGTAGACCATTAAAGTAATTAATCTGTTCAAGTAATATCAGATATTTAGACCCAAGAACCCAAGAGGTCACTAATATTGTGCAATTTTTGTAAACTCAGTGAAATCCAGTCTTATCCAAAAGTCCTCCCTCTGAATGATCAGAAGAACATCCTTATCTGTTGCCCTAAATCTGTGCCTTTCGAGTCACCATTGATTAGCTAACATAAACTTATATAGACTAATGATTCTATATAATCATACTTGCTACCTACAAATGTCTCTATTCATGCCCCATAATTATCTTGACTCTGTGCCAGGTGATACTTTGGGATGCCATTCTGAAGGACCTAGATCCTAATTCTGAATTCACAGTCTAGAGAATGTCAGAGACAGACCCTGCAGGTCACAAAATGCATATGTGTTTACAAGTGAAAAAGTCCTGACCCAACAAGAGGAAGTATCTTGTGCAAAGGCAGACAACCATAAAGGAAAACATTTAGGACAGGAATTGGTTCTCGTTAGTTCAGTGATCTTCACAGAATTGTAGCAGGAAATGTACCCTTGTTATTATTGTGACAGGTTTGAGCAAGGCAATGTTACAAGTGATTTTCTGAAAGGAGAGTATTATGAATGTATGTATGTATGTATGTATGTATGTATGTATGTATGTATGTATGTTTCACCCGTGTATCCACATATCATCTACATACCTATCTATCACCTTTCTATATGTCATTGAGATCGTGTGCATATGAAGCAATTATTGTGGAATTTGGAAAGGAATTTTGCAATTTCTTTTCTCTCAAGTCCTAAAGCAACATGTTGGTCAATTTTTTATACTAAGAAATAGATGTATAAAATGTTTTTGTTAGTAAACCTATGATGGGATAATACTATCTCAAATATGCAACCACAAAGCTGTCCAGTAACCTATTCTTCAACTATTGCCTCAGAGTAAATCAGTCAGTTGTCAAAGGAGTTTTAGCCTAAAGAGCAGAAATAAGTATCTAAGATCTCTCTCTATTGGTGAAGGCAAGAGGTAAGATAAAACGAGAATAAATCTCTGCTACTTGCATTCTTTAAAAAGTTAAATCCCCTTTCCTTTGAATGTGAACCAGATTTTTCCAAGTCTTTGTTCTCCTGCACCATCTAACAAGCTCCTTTTTCACCTTTGAGAGGAGAGAGGAGCTTAGGGTCCTGTAAGAATCACACTGACCACTGGCCAGATCTCTTTAGAGAAGGAAGGAGGGCAGGGTACTTGCATAAGGACAGCATGCTGTCACCCAGGTGTTAAGAGCAGATCTGAGTATTAGGGTAATATTGGTGGGAAGCATGTCTGACCTTGAGAACTCTCCTCAGACCAGGTCCACTTTCTGGGTGATGGAGATGGCATCCTCTAGCTAGATCATCTTCCAACTTTGCACATGCCTCAGAAGCATGTTTTCTTATGACTCCCTAGGATTCCAAGTGGCCATGTTTGATGCATACTGTCTTACCATTTGTTCAAACTTGACGCACGTAGTCAAACACCAAAGATCATGATGGTCTCGGCTGCTTACATACACTCTAAATTTTCTCCTTTCCATATTCCCTTTAGAGAAGGGCATTGGCATAAAGTATGAGTTCCAGACCCGTAGCTCTGCTTATTCTGCATGTGCATGAAAAAAAAAAATTTCTCTTAGAAAACAGCATGATAGTCTTACACCGTGGGTCACATAAGGTCGTGTATTGTGTACAACAAGGTCTTGGCACACAGAAACCATGTTGTAGTAAATTGCAAGTATAATGGAATGACTTTCTAGATATTCAGTTTGTTGGTGCAGATGGCCTCTGCACTTGGTTTAAGCTCTATTGCTGTCATCTTTAAACTCTGTCATTTTTAGCAAAAAGAAAACCCTATTTTTGAGTTTTATATTGAGCTCCTCTCATTATGTGGCAAGGCTTGATTACATCATCATCTGAGAAGACTCTAATAACAAGGCAGAAGAGGACCAGACAGAGGAAGAGAAATGAGAAGAAAGTGGTGAGAGGGTAGTGGAGGAAATAAATTTTCTAGCATGCATTTTTTCTGGAAAAATCGAAATGCTAAAATAAAAAAAAAACCTATCTCCCTTTTCTCTATAAGAATATTTTCTTGAAAATTGAACTAGAGAGGAAATGTGAGACTGTCATATGATAAAGAAAAAGTCATGGGTTCCCAAAAGAACATGTAACCTGATAAATCTTTGTGCTTAGGATTGCCTGGGGGAGGGGAAGGCACTGTTCGATGGGCAAACATAGAGGAGAAAATTTTCAAAAATAAATCGATGTGATGTGACAGTACAGAGTCCCAGAACGAAATACTCATGTGCTCTTTGGGGAGAGGGGTATTGGAGAACAAACCCTAGGCCTCATTCATGCTAAGCAGTTGGTTTATCACTGAGCTACAATTATAGTCCCTGTAACTTTGGCTTTATGGGCAATAATTTGCACTTTCTCTAAGTAAGTAAATGAATAAGACAATCCTATAACATAGGCATCTGGTTGACTAGAGCTGCAAAGATTAATTTAAAGCATATCCACAACTCATGTAGGAATAAGTGTTCTACAACCCCAAGATGATATCAGGTTCTCTGTAATTGTTACTGATAGAATTTATTACCCACTCCCTTCTCTGAAGAGACTTTTCTCTCCAAGCCTGCATCTGCATGAGAGTAGCTTCCTCCAGTTATTCTGTGTTCATTCTTCTGTAACAGAATGGTCCACATCTTCATGGCAGTCTTCACCATCCATGACAGCTGTCCTTGATACCCAGGACATTCTTCCTCAGAGTAAATGCCCTTGGTCATGCATGTGTCATGGTTCCTATAATTTCCATTAATGTTACCATTTCTCCTTAGCAGGGCCCAGTGTTTGAGTATGTTGTTAACATATGATGCCTGTCTTAGTTGGGGTTTCTATTCTATTGCTGTGAAGAGACACCATAACCACAACTCTTATAAAGGAAAACATTTAATTAGGGCTGGCTTACAGAGGTTTAGTACATTATAAACACAAGGTGAAACATCCCAGTATGCAGGTAGACATGGTGCTAGAGAAAGAGCTGAGAGTTCTACATCTTAATCCACAGGGAGCAGAAAGAGATTACCATACTAGGCCTATCTTGAGAATATGAAACCTCAAAGCCCTCCTCCACAATGGCATACTTACTAGTCCAACAAAGCTTCACCTCCTAATAGTACAATTCCCTATGGACCAAGTATTCCAACACATGAGTCTATGGGGGACATTCCTATTTCAACCACCACAATACCTAAGCTAGACACAATTTTCTAGGTATTTATTCAGATGAGAGCAGAATAAAACAGGAGACATCTATTCCTACATCTATTTCTTAGACAAGTACGTTTTAATCTGCTGACTTTCCTGAAGTCTCATCATATATAAACCTGGATGTTAGGTAAAGCCAAAGTTTAGAGATTTTCAAAAACTTAGTGTAAGATTGGTTTCCTGGACTCTATGAGTCTTTCACTATAGATATGTGCATTTTAGAGCAGGGAGACATGATATTTGTTAGATCTTTAAAGGATCCATAGTCTGAGATATTGGAAAAACTTTTAAATCATAGTTGAAGTGATTTTGTATGAAATAATCTTAAAAGATTAATTAGAGATGAAATTATCTAAAAATGATATAAATGTTGCAAATGTTATGGAATCAAAATTTTGTCTTTTTTGAAGGGGCAAGAATTTTTTTCCTGTGTGTTTCCATTAGCTGATTGATAGTTTGGTTTTGCTTTATAAAAAGTATACTATTAAGAGAATCAACTAATAATTCCAGATTCAAGCTGGATTGTGGGCTGTGGTCCTGACTACCCAGTAGGCTGAGACAGAAACAGGAGGATCACAAGTTCAAGGTTTCCCTGGGCTGCAGGATGAGTTCAAAACTCTCCATAGCTTCTCTAAATGAAAAGTAGAAGTAGGGCTGGTGATTAAGTTCAATGGTAGAATATTTGCCTGGCCTATGCAAGACCCTGGAATTCAAACCACAGGACTTCTAAAACCCACAAAACAGCTCCATATTCAAACTATTACAAACTAAAGAATTTGAAGACACCAGAGAGCAATAAGAATGCAGAGTTCTAGATTTTTATAGCTTTCTGGTGAACATTTATAATTAACAGTCTCACCCTTAGTAATATTTATTCATTGTCCTGCCTTTGTTGTATTTTTAGAAATGTTCAGCTTAGCTGAATCAACAGTTCCAGTCCTATTTTATCGATTTAAGTAAAGTTGAATTAAACAATGTCACTAATATTACCAGAGTCCACAAAGGAGACCCCCATACATGACACTTTCATCCCACCCCCACCAATGTTCTGTGTAAGTTGACAATAAAACAATAGCAAGCAATGAGGCCAGGGCACCTCTTTCATAGTGAGAGGGGCCCTGGTGTAGGTTCTTACTTTAGTTCTTTATCCGACTTGATGATGCACTAGAAGAGGACTGAATTTGATCACTTCATCACAAGAATACCTGGGCTTATGTTGGCTTGCCCAAGGACCAGGGGGTTGAGGGACAAGAACACATCATGCTTGGTGTAGGGAGAGGAGTCAACCTTTCTGGGTATTACTCTCAACTTCATCATTTGTAAATTACTCTCTTGCCCTAGGGATAGTATGAATGGAGAGAAGGCAAGGATTTGGCCTGTGCTTTTGGGAAAACCCCATATTGTAGAATCATGGGCAAGGGAATTTCCCTCTAACAGTAACATGGACCAACAGCTTCCCCAGGTTCAGGAGTAAACCTGCCTGGCTTAGGTTGGCACATGATTAATAGGTGACAGACGTGCACTGCTCTACTGGAGAATGGCGTCCTAGCTGAGTGTATGCAGGCAGCATGCTTTGCAGAGGCGAAGACGAGACTCATAGAGATCAGTTAAGAGAATTTTATAGTCAGTAGTATCCATTATATACAAGCAAGCCTTTTCCTGCCTGTAAGAAGTTAATCACCAGAGATATTTATTCTTCTATGTTTCACCTAGCTTCATTTCAAAATGTGACTTTCATGTATCACTGAGTTTTCATGGACATTGGAAAATGCCCTCCCTGAAGGCAAAGCTGACAACTTTCTCATCTAAATACTCTACAGTTTTCAGGTTGCTTTATGCAATGCAAAGTATGGATAACAGAAGTACAAAGCTATTCATATAAAGTGTAGATAAGTCAAGGCAGTTCTGTAGCTGGATAAGGGTGAGTATCCTTCGTGACCATTAAAAACTAAGGAAATATGTTGACTCCCCACCCCCAAAACAAACTTTGCCAAAAATTTAGCTTAAGTAAACTTAATAAAACATAGATATTTACTTAAAATACTTTTCTCTGTATGGATCACTCACAGGGCTTTAAATATGCCCTGGGTTTGAGAGTACTTAAAAAAGAGCTAATTGTCTTTGTTTGCAAAGCTCTCAAAATGGAGCAAAGTAATGATTCAAAATATCATCTTACTTTAAACATTCCAACCCCCAAGATAGAAAACAGGCAAATGAATCATAAAAACTTATCAAATATGTGCTCATCCTTAGGCTAGATGAAGCTGTGGCGAATGTTCACTGAACTGTCTCTATTCCTTTCCAAGAAGCTGGGGGTGGGTCCCAGTCTTCTTTGTCGGGTAGAGAATTTTCTGTTTAGGACCCACTCCCAACCCATCTCCTTCCCTGCCCCTTCTCTCCATCACCACAGTGTCACAAAATGTTGTGGCTGGAGAAAGCTTCTGTTAGTCTAAAGACAGATTCATGAAATAGCTGCAGAACTACTAGTCTGAATGAAATTAAAAGCATATTTCTAATAAAGGTCTGGGAAGCCAAGGTGGAGATCACGATACACAGTATTCACACTGGGACTTACTTGCTTACATATATAGATGTTATCTGGGCTTTGCAAAGTCAAATCTGGTGTGTAGGGTGGATGAGATCGGATCTATGTAGCAGACAAGGATATTGCTCTCTGGGGCTGCAAAAGAAGCTGTGTTGCCCTCCTCCCCACCCCCGCCCCATTATTCACCACAGTACTGCTACGTGCCATCTAATACTGCCTTTCAAACTGTTAGTCACCAGCCAGTACTTACCAATTCAGTGTATTTCAAGTATTTAAAAACTAATTAAATACACTAGAAAGGAGAGGAAAATGACAGAGGGCCCTGTACAGATTAACATTATTTATTGTTCTGTAAAATTTTCTTTTGATTTGTACGTATATTTCTTTATATGCATGTGGGATCACCTTGTGCGATGCACTTCCTTTTCTTACTTTCTTTTCTCTCTCTCTCTCTTTATTTCTTGTTTTATTATCTTGAGACAGGGCTTTGTTGTGTAGCCCCCAGCAGTTCTGGAACTCACTCTGTAGATCAGGCTAGCCTTCAATTCACAGAGATCTGCCTGCCTCCACCTCCTGAGTTCTGGGATTAGAGGCATGAGCCATCACCGTCCATCTCAATGCATTTCTTTATATCATTTTTATTTTTTAAATATATTTTCATGTATATGCACACATGTGTAGGAATATGCTTGTGTCCATGGAGGTCAGTAGAGGGTATTGGAGCTGAAGATCCAGGTGGTTGTGGGTTACTGGGAACCTAACATAGGTCCTCTGAAAAAGTGACAGACTCCATCTTTCCCCAGCCCTGCAATGCATTTCTTAATGCATAATCTTATTGTTCAAAAGGCTGGAAATAAAAGAAAACAAATAAATGCAGATGAAAATCCAGGGGAAAAGATGTATATAGTCTTAAATGGTTCACAAAGGTCCATGTGCTAAATGCTTGGTGTCCAGCTGGAGGTGCTATTTAGAAGTGACTGAATCTTTAAGGGGTAGGGTCTAGTAGGAGGAAGTGAAGCCACTTCTGAGGTGTGTCCTGGAGGGGTATTGGGAGTCTGGTTCTTTCTCAGTCTCCATTGCAACACACCAAGATGTTTTGCATTGCTACTGGCCCAAAAATTATGGGTCAATCAACTATGGTACTAGGGACTGAAACCTGTTCAATTATGAGCTAAAATGAAACTTTCCTTCCTTTAAACTGGGTTTTTCCCTAGTCTCCCACTCTCCGGGTAATGCTTTAATGTCTTGTCCTTAACCAAACACAAATTTCTTACATGAACAGAATACATTTCCGAGAGTTCTCCTGCCTACTCTCCTATCCATATGGCTCATCCTTCAATCAGACCAAATTCTATCCAGCTCAACACTGGGTTGGGCATTCCACTCTCCCAGTCTTGTATGAACTGGTTCTCTTTCCTTGTGGAGAAATTCTGTTCAATAACTTCTGGTTATCACTAGCATTGTAACACATATCTATAGATAGATAGACCTGTCATCTATCTGATAGATTAATAGATGAAAAATATGCATATATACATACATGTGATGAGAAATTAGCTTAGTGAAGAAAATTCACCTTTTTTACCTTGAATGCATGCCCTCTTCCCTTCTCTTTCTCTAACAAAAATGCAGATTCTGAATGAACAGATTAATTTCATTATCTGTTCAATTTTCAGTCCATGAAATTGAAAAGATATAATGATTCATATATGGGAATAAACTAAAAAACAGCAACAACAAAAAAACCCTCTTTCTACCAATGCTTTCTCTGTGTCTCCCCCAGGCCATTTCTGGTCACATCCAGTGCTCTTTGCTTTGCTTCAGCCAGAGCTACTCATGGTAAAATCATCTTAGAGCTCCTCACTCACCAGCTCTGCTTAGCCTGGAAAAGTTCTCTCACGTACCAAGTATCTTTCCATGTCAGTTCTGATGCAGAGACAGCGTGGTATCCCCCCTCTGGAGTCACATACTTCTGGTTAATCTGGCTGACCTTAGCTTTGTTAGGTTTCCCTATAAGCACAGTCCTGGATGTTCTTTTTACAGCTTAATCTCACCTTCATTTCCAAATGAAAAATCAAGTCATATTTAATAATCTGTTCTCAGAAGCATAAGGAGCTTTAGTCTATAGATTTTGCAACTGATGAGTGAGCTTCAAGTCTTGATGGGCTTCAAAGGTAAAAATCAGTGTGCACAAAGCCAAAGTTAGCATTATTGCATAATTTCCAAAGTACTTTACATACGGTTCACCCCAATCCCAAGTAGGTTAGTATCTCCTTCAGGAAAGATGTGATCACAGCTTATAATTTTCATGTACTGGCCATAACTTGATCTGTACAGATGTTCAATAAGTTTTTTTCTGACTTATAGATTTCTGGCTAACATAAAATATGAATCCAGAAACAGAGTAGAAAGAGTTGTTAAGCATATAAATGCACATAAAATGTTCTTAAACATAGATGTTGATTGATTGGTTGGTTGGATTTAGGTCACTATCTTCCAGAACAGTCTGAAACATTCTACTTAGACCAGGCTGATCCTAAACTCACTATGTATCTCAGATTGACTATGGATTTTTAACTAATTTCAATGAAGACCAGGTGATGATTGTGTCAGTGTTTAAAAAATTATTTCTGACCTCTCCATATTTACCTGTGTTTATTTTAAATGATATACTTGAGAGAAGTAAACACACTATTGTTCTGTGAGATTGCTTTGGTCAACCTTTAATACTCATCTTATTTTAAGATAATCACATGAGATAGTCACAGCTCATTAAAAGAGCTTCCTTAGACAGAGACGAAGTGGGAAGGGTTGACAGTGACCTTCCAATCAGATTGTCTTCCCAGCCGGCTGATTCCTCCACAGATGGCTGCCTCTTCTTAAGTCACCAACACTGCTTTGTACTACGCTCTTACCATCCTTGCCCATAGTTCTTTTGCTGCAGCCTCTACTGGCTTGATGTTCCCAACTATATTGTAGAACTTTAAAGCCCTTGGAACACAGTGACAGAATCCAGTGACACCCACTTGGGGATGTTTTCCATACAGGTCTCCCATCACAGAGGCTACTGACTATACCTGAAAAAGAGAAGAGATGAGAGGGGAGGGGAGGGGAGGGAAAGGGAAAAGAACACAAACAAGCATGGTGAGTCTGACCTCCTTCAGTGCCTGGGTTTGAACTACCAAAGAGGAAAATAGTCATGGCAGCTCAGAAGGTGGAGGTCACCCCAGAACACCTTCTCCTCAGTCTCCCAGTGGGACTTGGCGATAGTGGCTTATTCTCATACAATTCTACTTGGGATTTGTGTAGAACATATGCTGTAGTTTGAGATTCGTGCTTCTGGAAGCTAACAGTGTATCATTTTTTTGCAACCCATGTGGCCAGAAAAAGCAAGAAAGGGCTGCTCATTGAGACCACGGTCCCCTCGGGGTGGAATGGAAGTGTTTATAAGTGATGATGAGAAAATTCATACTTTCCGCTCTTCCTGTCAAATAAACACTGTTTCTTCCCTTACTCACCAAGTGTTAGATTATAATCAAATGTTTCTCAAATGCTCCCAGAAAGTTTTCACACACATTCACAGATGTATGGCCTCCAACCTTCATAAAGGGGTAGGTCTGCTTTAATTGTAGCCTCTTGCACTGGTGCAATGAGGCAATCAAACATATAAATCAGCTGACATTGGGAGGTTCTCCCCAGGGGAAAAACAGTGATCAGTGATCTAAGATACCCATTTCATTTCTTCTCCATCTTTTGAATATAAGTAGAACCACAGTGAAATGTTTAATGATACTTTTAAATGAGAGAGAAATTAAAAGAGGTCCAGGCATAGTGGGAAAACAGGCTTTGAGCACATAGGACATTTAAACTCATAATTATTATTGAATGGAGATTTTAAAATATGAGTGAGATGGCCCTTGGATTCCCAGTTGATGCTTTTCCAGTTTCCCTCACACCCTTGCCCTCTCTTGTTCTACAGAGGACAGGCTTTGCTCCTGCCTTGGGCTCAGTACCATGCTTGACTTCATGGGCTATGTTCCTCAGTGAGTGAAATGGATGGCAGTTAGGGGACGTACCCCAGACTAAGTGGCATTCAACATTAGGAGAGTGGCGGCATGGGTACTCTCCGCTCTGGGCTCTGGTGCCGAAGGTTTCTTCCTTGTGTCTCTGATGTGTACAGTTAAGTGTAATGATTGGAGGTCTAGATCAAGTCTCACACATTTTGTTCACTTGAGGAACTCTGTCGCACATCATTTGGCAGACATTTGTATACCAGACTGGAGATACAGAGGCAGGTGAACTAAACCATTTTGTGTTGCAGAAGCTCTCAGCATCTGATGAAGCAAAGATAAGCCAATGGCACAGATAATGGAGTGATTAACCACGGGTTCCACATTGGTGTGCACCCCAAAATTCATGTGCTGGAAAAATTATTCCTTAAAGCCACATTGTCAGGAGGTAGGGCCTAGTATGTGGTGTTTGGGTCACAGAGGTGGAACCCTTAACCAATAGATGAATGCCCATCTTGGGTCAGTAACTTCTTGCTTTTGGAGAACTGATTTAATTATGGTGAGGTAGATTGTTACAAAGCAAGTTTTCCCTTGTTGTTCTCTCTTACACATCAAGCCAATCCCCTCAGTGAGCCCCCAAGGGGTGATAGAGCACGCAGGCCATCCTCACAAGCTGAGCATGTTAGAGCCATCTTCTCCGACTTCTGTAACTGTGAGTCAAGTTATTGGGCCCACAAAGATGACTCTACTTCATCTCGACTTAAGGTCAGAGAGGTCAAAACTATCCTTACTCTTCCAAGGTTAAAGTTGTAAGACCGAAAGGCCTAAGGTGTGGCTACTGTAGGATGTTTGGTCTTAGGCATGGATGTCTTATTTAAATACAAGAGACTTGGTCTGAGGTATGGTTCCTCTTAACCCTCAAGGCCAGATAATGAGATAGTTAGTCTCCTAAGATGTGGTTACTAAATGTGTGGAGAATTAAGGTAGAAAGTCTCTTTCTTCCTTGTATTCATAATAAAGAAGTCTTTTGCCATTTTCCTCTTTTTGGTTGGGGTGTATAAGAATATTGAAGAATAGCCGGGCGTTGGTGGCGCATGCCTTTAATCCCAGCACTCGGGAGGCAGAGGCAGGCAGATCTCTGAGTTGAAGACCAGCCTGGTCTACAAGAGCTAGTTCCAGGACAGCCTCCAAAGCCACAGAGAAACTCTGTGTTGAAAAAAAAATATTGAAGAATAAACTTGTGGCATTCAGTATTGACTAGATCGTCCTCCTGACTCTGTTCTGTGTCTCTACCTTTTCCTTTGTATCTTTACCTGCCATTTCTCAATCCACACCCCCCCCCAGGTACCAAACTGGCAAAGTTGGGCTGGATCTGACTGAAGCCCCACAAAAACAGGTTACTACAGATGGCTACCATAGCAAGAAAGCTTCCTTCCTTTCTGAGCCTTGCAGCCACAGGTATTCTGTTAGAGCAGCAGACAGTGGACTGAGGCACTATTTGTAGGCCTCCTTCATCTGTTTACATGCTGCTCATTGTACTGATATCTCTGAAATCTGCCTTTGAAGGGAGCAGCTCCCCATTTCGGCAGCCATAACAGCCAAACACATGCTTGTCTGACCTTGCCTTGGTCACTAGGAGGTCAGATGCCTGCCTCGTGGCAAGGAACCAATTAGAAGTTAGCTGGTGGTGCTATGCTTTATGGCTCTGGGTGTGCTTTATGGACAAGTACACAGCAATGACATGCAGAGCATAGCAACCACCCCGGGAGGGCCTATGGGCCATAACAACCAGTTGACCAAGCAACACAGGGCAAACCCTCCAAGCCTGGAGGCACACCAATCCTGAGCCTGTGCGTACCCCTAGACACTCCCCTTAGGCTGCCCTATAAGATCTCTATGCAGATGCTTCGAGCTGTCTTTCCTAGCCATCCGCCATGGTGGGTGGATGAAAGACCCGAGCTAACACGGGGTTAGCTCGTTAAACAACTATAATAAAGTCTCGTGCAATTTGCATCAACCTTTGACTCTGCCTGGTGATTGGGGTGACCGAGTTCCTGGACCGAGATCCTGGGGGCCTGAGCTCCCGGGGGTCTTTCACCTTCTCTCTACATTAATCTGTTCATCACAGGTCAGCAGCATGTGTACTCCAGAAGCCTCTTCTTCCTCTGCTTCCTTCAGCCTTGAGCATGTTAAGAGTTATGGGGTAGAAGCACATCCTGATTTTAGGTGCTCCTTCTGCACTTTTATGAATAAGCACTCACACACACACACACACACAGAGAGAGAGAGAGAGAGAGAGAGAGAGAGAGAGAGAGAGAGAGAGAGAGAGAGACTGTAGACACAAGTTTCTGTTCTCCCTGGTTCCACAGCAATTTAGTCCCAAATAAACATACAGAGGCTTATATTAATTATAAACTGTTTGGCTAATAGCTCAAGCTTCCTATTGGCTAGATCTCTGTTAATTATTAACCCATTTCTATTAATCTGTGTATCTCTGTATAGTCTTGGCTTACCTGTGATGCCTTGTTCTTTTGCTTCCTCAGCAGCTATATGGCATCTTCTTGACTGCCCCTACTACATTTCTCTATCCCTTTTTGGATTTCCTGCCTGCCTAAGTCCTGCCCCATGGGCTGAAACAGCTTTAATCATCAACCAAAAAAAAAAAAAAACAAAAAAAAACAAAAAAAAAACACACATATTCACAGCATACAGAAGGACATCCCCCATCACACACACAGTCAAAAAGATACAGAAATTGCATGGAGGGAAGTCATATGGTATGAATACTGATAGATAAAACTGGACCAGAAAGGAAAAAAATTAAAATCTGCCCTAAATTTGTCTAAAGCAAAAGTTGCATATACATAAATGTTATAAATATATGGAAATACATCACATTTAGCATTATGTAATTTGATTTAAATATTTAACAATATATGGCAAAGGGGCTATGTCATACAGATTTCCATGCTGGCAGAGTTATTGGGGATGCAGAGTGGGTTGATGAACATTTGGATCTACAGTGCACACTGAATTTATTATCCCAAATGAGATGCAAGATGCCCAGGAGAAAATGAGTTCCTTAAGCTCATGGATGGACTTCTAGACAATAGCAATTCTTCTCTTGATTGCCATGTTCAAAGACAACAAAGAACCACATATCCAGAAAGAAATCACTTTCTTAGAAGCTGTGTTAGCTATAGGGAACTAGAAGGGACAGTGTGGTAGTTGGGAAATGGCCCGGACATATGTTGGAAGAGGTTTGTGTTTAAGGACAGAACAAAGAAATGCATGCTGGAGGGGTCAAACAGCACTGCGCTTTACTCGGTGATAAAAGGAAGGCATGATGAGAGGGGACACCCAGGACTTGAGAGAATGGTTGACTTGGCACAAAGCCAATTTTATTAGCCAAGAATGACAAGACATATTGAACAGAGGTGTCAGAGCTGTGAGCAGTGTATAAAGCAGAATCCAGAACAGAGAGCGCTGCCAAGTTAATGAAGGCAGCGCCCGGGGCTCCAGGAGAAGGCTGTGCACTTACACTCTACCCATGGAGTTCAGCCTCGGCGAGAATCAGAAACACTTCCCCAACAGGACAAAGGCATCCCATTACAATGACCCAGAAAGAGGCCAGCACATTATGGAGCCATTTTATAAGCCATTACAGATCTTGTTAAAGGCTGGTGGTGGTCATAGCATTTGCTTTGAACCTTAGTTCATAAGAGAACTGAAAAAGAGGATTGAATTCTAGAAGACCACAGCTCCTTCCGGAAAAGCCTGGAGAAGGGCGCCAGTGAAACACCCTCCAGCCGGTGGAGGAAGGCACCCAGATGGGAGGTAGTGTGTAACGCCCATGGCCATGCCTGTAGCTCTGTTTTTTGTAAATTTCCTTCTCCCATATGCTTGATCAGCAGATTTTTACTACAGATTGGTCTGGTGTTAAATTCCAGTCAGAAAAACATCAGCAACCAATAAATAAGATGCCACATCTTTTCATTGTGTACCTGGAGATGATTATTTCTAAACAAATCAGTCTTTGAGAGTCAAGGGTATTATGAATGGAAAGATGTTTTGCTTTGGTTTACTTTTTTTGAGACAATGTCTCTATGTAGGTCCGGCTGTCCTGGACCTTACTATGTAGCTTAAGCCAAATAAAACCAAAAACAAACAAACAAACAAAAAACTTGTGGCTATCCTTGTCACTTGGCCTCTAAAAGGGCTTGATCTGGAAGGTACCTATAACCATCAAAGACTTACTGATCACCTCACATTCTAGAACTGTACAGGTACAAGAGGAGGTAAAGGTACTTTGCCCCAAGCCAGCCCTGTCTTTCAAAGGTGGAAATCAAGGAAGTAAAAAGGGGAAAGAATATTTGCCCCAGACTACTCAGTAGGCTTTATAAGCAGCAAAGCATTAAAAATGAACACATAGTTAAAGTGTTAGCATCACTACCAATTTAAATCAAAATAATTTAAACATTAACTATTAACTATAGGCATCATAACAGTTTCCAAACACTAAGCAAATACACACACACACACACACACACACACACACACACACACACACACACACACACACAACTTGGCATTCATCAACCTAACAACCACAGAAGTGTATTCATCCTGCATTTGTAGCCAGGGAAATGGCCTTGTTTCAGAGACTGAAGAGACCCTGGGGACATGTGCAAGCACATGATTAAACAGAAAGCCATTGTTTCCCCAGCTCTCTATTTTCTATCATCTTAATTCCAGCTTCACAGAGTTGTCCCTGGTGCCAAGGAGTGTCAACAAATAGAGAAAACCATGCCACAGAGTGTCTGGGGCATCAAGTTGGGCCTAGTGATTGGATTGCTCTCGACTGACTAGCTAGCATCTATATCACATGCTTGGACTGACCACTGAAAGAGTGATCAGTTGGAGTGACAGCCTTTGTAGCTACAAAAGTGTTTCAAATAAAGAAAGTAACAGGTACCCTAGAGTCAGGAAATGTGGACTTGTTCAATCTTTGGTCTGATATCATAGCTTAATGCTGGTGGCAAAACTCAAAAGTAGTGCCAGTGAAGCAAGGACACAAGGTGAACACTTGAAGACCTGGATGATTAGCCAGTGACTCTACAGATGTGATGTGATGTTTGCTAATGTAATAATATTCTAGTTTAATCAGTTAGTACAGGTAAAAAAAATGGTATGGACCCTCTAAGGGAGAGTGTTGGAATTAGTAATTATGTTTCTGGCAAATCCCTTAGAGGACTGTGAAGTCATGTGCTCCATGCAGATGGATCTGGTCAATTAATATACTTCACTAATCAACTGGATGTATTCTTGTGTTGTATTAGCACATTCATTCAGATACATACATAGGCAGCAAATAATATTAATAAATACCTCCCTTAAGAGGTGAATGTCTCCTTGAAAATGAAAACAGGGTCTCAGGTCTTGATGTTTTCTTTCTCCGGATTCCCCTCTCTCCCTCCCCTCTTTTTTCCTTCTCTGCCTCCCTCCCCCCTCCTCCCTCCCCTTCCTTCCTTCCTTCCTTCCTTCCTTCCTTCCTTCCTTCCTTCCTTCCTTGTCACCCTCATTAGGTATTAGTTTGTTACTTGCCCCAGGTAGAGTAACACATGCTTCTAAAGGGTAAGTGGAATGAATCTGGAGGCACAGGTATCATATCATCTATGCCTTGACTTCCTCCTCTATAAAAACATGAGAAAAGTTATATCTATGTCAGAGAAATTAGATAAAACAATAAAATAAAACTACTAATATAAAGAGAATGATATTTGGTACATAATACAGTCAATTGTTGACTGACAAATACTATTTAGCAGAAACACAATATTATTCTGGGGGACCAATTTGCCCACAGATTTGCTGGTCCCTTTAATTATGTTATTATTTCTACTTGTTCTGAGATCAGTCAGTGTGGTGGTTTGAGTACGAATGACCTCTATAGGCTCTTATATTTGAATGCTTGGTCATTACAGAATGGCACTATTGGCAGGGATTCAGAGGCATGGCCTTGTTGAAATAGGTATGGCTTTGTCAAGGAAGTATGTCTCTAGGGGGTGGGCTTTGGGGGTTTCAAATGCTCAACCAGGTACACTGTCTCTCTCTCTCCTTCCTGCAGACTCTCAGATACCTCTCTAGCACCATGTCTGTCTGCATGCTGATAGGCTTCCCACCATGATGATAAGGATTAAGCCTCTGAAACATGTAATCCAGTCCCAATTAAATGTTTTTATTTATAAGACTTGTGGTGATCATGGTGTCTCATCACAACAATAGAACACTGACAGATAGTCATTGACCTCTTAACTATTGTTTCCTTAGTGTTTTTTTTTTTTTGAAACACAAACCACCAGTTTCTATTAGGCACTGGGGCTAATATTAATCCTATACTGCAGTTGAATTTGTTTAAATGGCCTCATGGTGGAGGTCTCTAATGAGATTGCTCATATGCCAGGTCCCTGAGGGTTGTTAGGGATACTTCCTTCATGGAGCTGATATTCTAATGCTGAGTGACATGATGACAAGATAAACAGCAGCCTAACACTGAGACTGAGATGTGGGCTAAGTAGATCCACAGAGATGCTAGGGAACCATGGAAGAGGGTCCAGCTAAGGAACAGAGCAGTGGGAAGGGAGTTGCATGCGGGATGGATTCTTACCATGAGAATGGAAACTTCATGGACAATGAGGCCAGGAAGGATGTTATAGACAGCCAGTTTGATGTGTACGAAGAAAGGAGTGCAAGGAAATTTACAGCACATTAAAGTAAGCACAGTGAATCATTGATTACATCCATTGGAGACATCAAAACTTGAGAAATGATGAGAGATGAGACTTGATAGGCTAACAGTGCTGTTATGAGAGACCTTATGAGCCATGAAAGATCAGAGTCGTAGAACCACAAGCATAAATGATGGCCATCAGGTAGAGGATTTTGAGGAAGAACAAAGATGGCTGGATTAAGATGTCAGCCGGTGTTATGGGCGGCAGACTGGTGGGAATGTGTGTGGGTTCTGAGGGGCAGTCTTCACAGGCAGGGCTTGCTAATCTCTGTTCTCAGGAGTGACTGTTTCTCCATCCTCCCATTATGCTGACTGAGGGTTCAAGAACAAAGGACTAATATGTAGATATTTAACTCACATGGCCTGGTGGGCAGTCATATAACCCGACTAGTCAGAGTTCTCCTCATTGCTAACATCTCTACCACAGCTATAGACCACCACCTATCGAACATGAGAACCAAACAGTTAAATAGATAGGTGAATTCAGTCAAGCACTGACGTCATCTCTAGAAAAGAGGTTACTGAATTTATGGCTCATATTGTGTGAAAAAAATCGGTGAGAGAAATAGGGTGAGATAAGTTAAGAGTTTAATTTCAGTCTAGGAGACTAATTTCTGAAATGTAGCTCGCTGCTAGGACTTAGGCCAGCTGTGTTGACTGCAGGATGCTTACAAAGGCATACAACATCTGAGCAGAGAGAACTGAGAAGGTCTTCAGCTCCAGGGTCTATGTCTAAATCCAGGATTAATGAGAAATGCCAGACAAGGAGAAGGAAGCTCCAGTGTTCTAGGAGTTAAAAACCTGGGGTCCTCTCTGGTGTTTCTAACCTGGAAAGTTTTAGAATTGACAGATAGAGGACAAAGTAGACAAAATACACACCTCTAATGTTTCTGTACTGAACTTGAGATAATTCTTGTATGCCTGGCAATTCAAGAAGTTATTATGCCTCTAAAGGATCTGTAATATTTAAGAGATTCTGGCACAGTCAACTTTGTTATTAGCCATGTGATTCTGGTTTTGTGCCTAATTAAGTAGTAGATTTCAGGCTAAAATTTCAGTGTTCAGGATTCTAAGAACAGTGGACTAAATTTGTAAACAGCAATTGAAAGATTTAAGAGAATTGAAAGGTCATGATATTCCAAGCTTAATTTATTAGACTTTTAAAAACAGCTTGGGTACTTGGGAAAGTTGTGTTTGTTGGTCAAGTATTTGAAGTACTTAACAAAGAAAAGCATATATATTACATTTATTAATGCGGTTTAAGGGAATTTAATTGCCAAAATTGTAAAGTGCCTCTTAAAAATTTATTAGATTTATGGGTAAAATAATAAGATCTGTAGTTTGAACTTAAAAGCTTAAAGAAAAAAAAAACTTCATTACTCCAGTACATGGATAGTCATCTTAGAAAAATAGTAGCTATAAACAGTTATTTTTTTTCTATGTATACAAAGGCTGGCCTTAATGTCTCCAGCAAACTCTTACTGTTTTTCATTGGGATCTGCTTTGCTCTAAGGCTTGTCCCTGGATTGGAGCTGAGTGGTAAGTGACTGGTGGGCCACTGTGAGAAGCAAGCTGACAGTCCTGAGAAGGAAGCAGACCAGCAATGTATGTTCTGAACATACTCAGAGCCCCAGATCTGCTCAACCTTAAGGCTTGATTCAATCCTACCTTTCTGAATAGGCAACTTGTTCTTCCTGTGTTAGTCACAGTATTCTTTGCTGTGATCAAATACATGAGAGAAAAGGAAGACACTTAATTTGAGTTCATAGTTTCAGAGGTTTGGTCCATGGTCATCAGGATTGATGTACCTAGGTCTCTACTGAGGCAACTCAACTCACATTAGACAAGAAGCAGATAGAAGGGGGTCTGTGACAAGATCCAGCTCTCAAATACATACCCCCTATTCAGCTCCTTTCCTCATCTAAGCCCCTCCTGCTAGCTTCCAGAATCGTCCAGCATCACCAGCCAGGGAGCAGGCCTTCAGCAATGAACCATGGTTGACTCTTCTATTCACATACCAACATATGCTCCAGCTGATGGAGTTATATCTTGGCCATTTCCAACTACTGTTGACACTAGTTGTGTTGACACTTTTGCTGTGACCATAGATTAGGGGATGTATATTGATAACCCAGGTGGGTAGGATTAGGCTGTATAAGCTGAAAGCCAAACCAAACATCCCTGGTAATTTGGTCCTCACGTAGCTCCCTCCTAAGAGATGTGGCTCCACATTTTTTCTGGTTTTCTGAGGATACCCAGGTGCTTTGCTCTTTCTGCCTTCTGCAGAAATTCTCTCTTGCTTCTCAAGGCCAAGGAGCTGGAGAGAGCCAGAATGAAGTAAAGGGTGGGCTTACACTCTTCTCACACCCTCTCCTCTTTGGTTTTGAGTCTAAAGATACGGGAGCAGGACGGATGCATGGTGATGGAGGTAACTGCAAGTGGTTGTGCATTGTGTACCTCGAGCTCATTGTGTGTCTGTGCTTCATATTCAGAGAGAAGGGGAAACAAAACTTCTCCAGGATAAAGTAGGTTATGAGTCTTGAACTTAGCTACTGTTCAGGCCCAACAGAATACCATTAGGTGAGAGTAGTCTACCTTCAACAGCTAAAAGCCCAGGGGCATTATTAATTAACATTGGGAAGTTGGATGGAGGATGCAGTATTATCCAGTCAGCGCACAAAAGGCCCTGGGTTCCAATGCCAGTGCCACTGAGCAATAGAAAAGAAAGAAAGAAAGAAAGAAAGGACTGAAGCAAATAGATTTAGGGAGAAAAATGAGTTGGTAGAAGAATTGGAGGTGCCATGCCTCAAGTATCTGTCTGGTAGTACCTTTTAAGCAATTGGTACATAGTTCTGAAGTTCATGAAACTAACCAAAACAGCGGGTTTTTAAATGGTTGTTAATTAAGATAGCTACTGAAGTCTACTTTTCCATGTTTCTCTCCACCTTGCCAGTTCAAAGTATTTTCATTTAGTAGCAGTCAGTGTACTGTGTCAGGTATAAATGTGTTTAGCTTAAGTAATGTACAGCCTATCATAAAGTATGTGTTAGGTACTTTTAAGTCATTATGACAAAATACCCAACAAAAAACCTTAAGAGAGGAAATGTTGATCCTGCCTTGCGGTTTCAGCAAGTGTGGTGGCACACGCCTTTAATCCCAGCACTCGGGAGGCAGAGGCAGAGGCAGGCAGATCTCTGTGAGTTTGAGGCCAGCCTCGTCTCCAGAGTGAGTGCCAGGATAGGCTCCAAAGCTACACAGAGAAACCCTGTCTCGAAAAACCAAAAAAAAAAAAAAAAGGTAACAAGGGATTAGGAAAGATGCCTGAAATATTCCGTTGGCCTCTATGCCTGCACACATGGTTGAGCTCACCTGCACATATCCACTTACGCCACACACATATATATATGTGTGTACATACAAGATAGTATGCAGTCAAGGACAGCTATTTATATGTGGTAGACAGGAATACGGGAACAATACAGGAAACAACCAGAAATAATATACCCTGAAGACATGCCCCCCAGTGACCCACTTCTTCCAGCTTGGCTCCATCTCCTAAATTTCTAAAACTTTCCAAAATAGACTACCATCTGGGGAACCAGGCATTCAAACCACGAGCCTTTGGGGAATATTTCACGTTACATCCATAACACAGTGGATCTGCTAGACAGGAATGCGTCTCATTGTCTTCCTATCATGCCCCTAGAAGACAGAAACTGTTGGTACTTCTTCCCTTGCTCGGTGATGCTAGATCTTTAGAATTTCCTCTTGGTCCCTAGATAGTTCCTGCCTCTTTGGCCACAGAGTCTACATGCAAGGGGAGGGGCAAAGGGCAGGTGGAAGTTTTATTGGTTTCCTTTAGAAAGACAGACCTTGCCCTCCACTCAGAGTTCTGTGTAGCCTTGCATGATGTCAAATGGTTATCTATGGCAGCAAGACAAACTGGGAAAGAAAGCGAATGGAAAGAGATGTCAAGTCAGTCCAGGAACTTGGATGTATTTGAAGTTTAAAGTGACACACTCATTCTCTGGGCCAGGATCACGAGCTCAGACCTGGCTGATGTGAATGCTTTAATTCATCTGGTGATTTAACAAGTGTGACCTGCTGTCACGGATCTTCATTCTTTAATGAAATGTCCTCTGGACCTTTGAGCTCAAACAATCCTTTACCAAAATCTACATAGGAAAAAAGTATTGGTAGCATGTGACAATTCTGGATCTTTCTATGTGGGCAATACATCTGGATAACCATAAAAATCTCCAGATTTGTTGCCAGGTAGTGATGGCACATGCCTTTAATCCCAGCACTCGGGATGAAGAGGCAAGCAGATCTCTGTGAGTTTGAGGCCAGCCTGATCTATAAGGCAAGTTCCAGGACAGGCTCCAAAGCTACAGAGAAACCCTTTCTTGAAAGTACAAAAAACAAACAAACCACAAACAACAACAACAGCAAAAACCCTCTGGATTCTCCCTTCAAATGTCAAAGTGAGAGAGACTGTAAAGACAGAAAGACTAGTGGCTTCTGATTAAGATCCTCCAGCAAACCTTGCGCATCAAAGTCCTTCGTGGAGTTTCCTTGGGGAATGTGTATGTAGGAAATACATCTTGTGACAGAAGACTCCTTTGGGCAAGGTGATACCTATGGCTGAACAACTGAAAATGTTGGAAGTTTCTAGAAACTTCTGACTCCGTCTTGCCTTTCTTGAACCAGTGAGCTGGCCCTCCTAAAATAGGAACTTTGAACAATGAAGTGTATAAACACATCCAAAAAAGAATAAAGAAACAACTCAGACAAGCCAAGAAACAAGCCCTTTTACGGTTTCTTTGCTTGAGTTTCCATTTTCCCCAGCTCAGGTCAATAAGAACACTTGGGTATAAGTGGTAAACCTATGTCTGTATTTGAGTAACACATAACATTGAACCCTTATCACAAAGGTTTGGGCTTTATTTTCTTATCTTTCTTGTTCTCAGAAGTACAGCAGAATCCATGCTTTATCTGAGCTCAAGGGAAGACACAAGATGCCACTCAGTTGAAACTGGAAACTGGGATGGCGAGAGAGCACGGTGTGTAAAGGTGATTGCCACTCAAGTCTTGCAACCTCAGTTCGATCCCCAGCACCCATGTCAAGGTGGAAGGAGAGAACAGACTCCACAGAGCTGTCCTCCGATTTCTACATGTACACCACACACACACACACACACACACACACACACACACACACACACACAGAGAGAGAGAGAGAGAGAGAGAGAGAGAGAGAGAGAGAGAGAGTAAAATAAATTTAATAAAGTCAAACTATGTAGTATTTCTGTCACTCACTATCCACTTGTGACTAAAGAGACTCTGACTCCAAATATGTAATGGGTGATTTATTTCTTCATTTCCAAAATGATTTCTGCTGTTTATTAACTTATAAGACACTTAAATGTACATTTAGCTTTAAATGTGCCTTCCTTTAAGTAGTAATGAATGTTCTTCCCAGAACCTGATTTGTCTGGCAGACATTTTGAAATCGGATATTCTGCTGGTTTTTATTATTCATTTGCAAATTCTTTGTTTTAATATCTGATTGATGTTCAGTCAGCAAGGGCTCCTAATACGCTCAGCGGAAGACACCCTCAGCCTCCAACTTCTGGGTCACACTGTTAATATTTCATAGCATCTGAAGACGCTCTAGGAGCTTATTAACCTATATAATGAGATGGAGAATTTTATTCAGTAGCATTCCAAGGCCTGTTCCCTATGAGATTAATGGCAGTCACCAAACTTCCCTGGGGGTCCATGTGAAGCCCGGGATCATGGATTGGGAGTGGAGTACGTGAGAGGAATGACTGCATGGGAAGGAAGGGGGGACAGATGGCACAGTGTTTCAGACAATGCGAGGAAGAAAGATGCAGGGAGAGACTGAGAGAGGGAACACAAAAGAGAAGGGTGAGGAACAGAGCAGGTGTTGTGCAGTCTTAGGGCATGGGGATGTGTTATTAGGAACTTCTGGGGCATTTCACCACATTAAATGCTATCAGTCATTAAATTTGTGCACAGCTTTTCTAAGTAAACAAAAGGAAGAATGTCCAATGTTGAGTGTAGTATTAACTATAGTACTCAGATAGCACATGGATCTCTAGATTTATGTACTCTTTGCCCTTCATGTCCTCATTTCTCCTGCTTCTGGATCTCGCTAACCACCACCCCACGCTGTTCCTAGGTGCTTGACTTTTTAAAAAATATCCACACATAAATAAAATCATGCAGCATTTGCCTTTATCTTCCTGGTTACAAGAAAATTCCTCAAAAGGTAAACTTTTCAAGAATTTGCCACAGGAATGGGTTAAAAATAATTAAAAATTAAGCATATTATCTACATTCACAGTGGTTCAAATGCTGAAGAAAACAGGAAATAATCTTCCAATAATCATAAACATAAACTCTAGAATCTAGGAAACAGGAAAAAGAGTGAGGGATTCCACCGTCACTAGTGAAGTCCTTGTTGTTAAGAAGCCAGGTGACTGCACACATTTATTAAAAATCAATAAAATAAATAAGTAATTTTTAATAAAAGGATTATAGTATTCACCACAGTATGAGGTTGGCTATGTCTTCTAGAAAAGGTGTCCATAGTCAGACACCTTAATGCTATTGGGATGTATTTCAGTTGCACTTAAGATTAAACCTCTTTCCCACTATGGCTATTTCTTCCTTTCTATCCAAATGTTTCCTTAAAATGGAAAATACCCCAGAGAATTATTGTTTCCTCTGGACGGTGTGTGCAATAGAGTCTTGAACATGGAACCCAAAAGCCTGTTTCCAAGTCCTAACCATGTTACGCTAGGAACTCATTTCATCTCTCTTCCCTCTATTGAAGCCGCAACACACAGTTGGGAGAATTAAATGAAATGTCTGTAAACCGTCCTTCCATCGAGTCTGGCCCATAATGAATTTAATGGATCTTGCACCTGAATCAGCAGAGGATAGCTAAATTATACCAATGGACTATTTTTACCCTGATCTGCCCATATGGAGAAGAAGCAAAGAGTCATTTCTATTACAGGGACAATTTTCTAATCAAGAAATACCACTGGGATTATCAATAAAAAATTTAAATTAGTATCAACAGACTCATTATTCTACCCTTTAAAAATATAAAATTGCTAGATTTTAAACCAACAGGAAAGTGAGTGGTAAAATTAAGGCATAAAATCCCCATGATTACACACACACACACACACACACACACACACACACACACACCTACTCCAGAATATCCACTATGCAATAACCTTTTTCCCATTAATCAGGCTAAAGGCAACATTTATACTCTAAACCACTGGAACTGAAAGAGCAAAGTGTTGGGTGAACATTATCCACCCAGTAGTTACACTAAAGAGCAGCTGGCCTCTGACCCACGCAACAGAGAGTGCAAAGACATGAAAGGGACACATGATAGCATGATGGGCTCAATTCATAGAACAGGGTGGGTACAATTCTCTCACAGCCAAGAGTCCTTGTAAAACTACTGATTTTTGTAGGGCTCGCCCCCATTGCTCCCATGATTCCTTCGGCTCAGCATCTCTGCCGTGGCTAAGAAGCATCAGGGTGGAGTCAACATACAATCTCTGCAGTGAATGCCAAAAAGGTACCCAAAAGGTTTTGCCTTGGTCTTCATCCAAAGCAACAGCATCTCACTGCTAATTAAAGCTACATAACACTCCAGGGTTTCTGCCAGGGAGAAAAATAACAGAAGCTTTTTCCAGTATGATTCCTTAAATGGATGGTGATTCCAAAAATAACCCTGGGCACTCAAAATGTACTGTTGTGCAAAAGAAGTCAGAGAAGAACATTTCCCCCAGTCCTTGCAGCTCTCACTCAACCCACAGGTCATAATTGATCCACTGTCCTTGACTAAACCAGAATAATACAGGGTTTTTGTTGCACCTTCGCATTTCATAGATAGGAGAAACAGAGGCCCAAAATGTGTGTAAGGTCACATTGTATTAAAATAAAACTGAGGTCTTCCGTTTGCCATTGATTTGATAGGACCTTGAAGGGCTTTAGATGGACAAAGACAGACAAACAGTTTAGATTAAAACCTGACATGTAAGATACTGGAAGTATAATACTAAGAACTTCTGAAAATGGCAATATTCAAAAATTCTGAGATAAACTTCATGGATAGACACCACACAATTGTGTTTCTTTCAATTTCCAGTTTTGCTTTAAAATCAGAGACTTCTGATGGTCTCAAATGGATTAAGGGGTCTGTGGGTTCAGAGAGAACTCACTATCACTACCCTGTCTTAATAAGAAGAGTATTCATTGGAAGTGGGTTCCCACCGACACAAAGCCCACCCATGCCATTTCTGAGGAGTTGTCAAATATGAGGTGCCGGCTAAGCAAACATTGTGAGCTTCCTCCTCAGAATGTATGTGGCATGCATTAATATGGAAATGGATGCAGCTCTAGGCACTTTGGAAGTTGTCAAGGCTGTTCTCATGTGACAAAGTTTTCATGTCTCCGCGCGCTGTACGGTACTCCCTTGATTTTAAAATCTGTGCTTACCTGATGTATTGTAATTACGGGATCAAAAATGACAGGATGATGCTATTCCAAAGTTAAAATGAATGATAATAATACCTTAGGTTTAGATAGTGTCTTTCTTCTGAAAAAGTAAAGGAACGTTTGCATATATTATCCCAGGTATCCTCTCACTACCCCGCATGGTATTATTAACCCCATTTTACAGACGGGGACCTGGGCAGGTAGGGTACCTAGCCTATCGTGGGTCAGCCGTGTTACTTTAGCCACTGGGGCTCCCTGGTAGGAAGCATTACAGTGGCATCATCATGCTGAATGAAACAAGAAATTAACATGTGTCAGCAAAGAGCCTGGATTGCTTCCTACCTCCAGCTTCAGGTACTACCATGCCATCTTATCCTGGCTACTAGGTCTCAGATAATTAGTGCAATCATGTGCTTCCTTCCTTTCCCCCCATGGACACTTCTGAGGATGTAACTACAAGATTGCCCATTTGGAGTCCACGGAATCGAGGATGCTTAAATGAATCCTCAGTGAGGCAAACAGATGATCACCACATGTGATTCATACACCCAAGGAGCTTGCCAAGGAAGGAAGTTGGGACATTCAGAGGACTGGTCCAGGAGTACTCTTAAAGAGAAGTAGCCTATGTGCTTCCCACATCACCTAGTAACCATGTATCTTGGGTATGAGATGAACATTTATATTGTAAGTCAGCTTAACAAGCTGCTGGGAAAGGAGCCGTGTTGTCCCTTGGCCAATTTCCCTTTCTAGTGGCCTGGAAGGTAGGTCTTGATTTAAATTGTGACTTCTCCAATTTGTCAGTAGCAACAGGGAAAGAGAGACCGTCTGTTGGCCTGAGACACTTAACTTCTTTGCTCACAGGCTCTGAGTATTCCCTGAGAAGCCTTGTGCATCCAGCTCCATGTTGTACAAGTTCTACCCAAACACTCCAAAAAAACAGCTTCCCTGAAACTTAGGGACACCGACTAGGTCATGGTTAGCCTCAGGATGTTGTAGCTTTAGAGGAGCCCCTCATGAGTGCTGAAAAAAAGTAGGGAGTTTGAGGACAGTGATTCTCAACCTGTGAGTCAAGACCCCTTTGGGGGTTGAATGACTCTTTCACGTGGATTGCATGTCAGATATCCTGAATATCTGATATTTACATTATGATTTGTAACAGTAGAAAATTGCAGTTATGAAGTATCAGCAATATAATTTGATGGTTGGAGGTCACCTTGACATGAGGCCCTGTATTAAAGGCTTGCAGAATTAGGAAGGTTGAGAACCATGCTCTAGAAGGTAGTGGATTCTGAGTGGGCACACCAATTTGGCCTCTTGGAGTCACCAGAATATGGACTAAATGAGGATAAAGGAAGATGGGAAGAAAGTCTCAGGTAGGACCATCTTGGCAGGGTCAAAACTTGGTGCTGCTAATGAAATTCAACATACGTCATCAACAGATTGGAAATAACTTTGAAGATGCTTCTTTCAGTGTCACAGGCCGGGCAAAATTTGTCTCTCCCCAAGCCCATCCCAATATATGGCAGATCCAAACCTGCAATCATTTACACCCAGACCCTACTATGTCATATCTGACTCTTTCCGTAACGCCCACACCAATGGGGAAATGCGGACAATCTGAACATTTATGTCACCCACTCACTGCTACAGTGTGCGGTACCAACATCTCTTGTCCTGAATTTTACAAGAGTGTCCCGACTGGGTTCCTACTTCCACCCTCAACCCCACTCTTTGACTTCTTAGTATCTGCCCCCAGCAAAGGAGCTGACATATGTGAGTTTCTTGAAATTCAAGTTGACAGACTGAATCATTTGCTTAATAGACTCCATTGACTTTCCGGTCACTGAGAAAGCCCAGTCCTGCACTCCCTCACACACCTCCTCCTACCATTTCCCCTAATCGCCTCACTTCTGCTACACAGGCCTGCTGGTTGTTCCTTGAAATCACAAAGCACATCTCCATCCCAGGGAGGCCTTTCTTGCTGCTCCTCTTCTGGGAGAAGGTTCACGGGCATATGACCATTGTTCTCCATCCTTCCTTTCTATCTTTGCTTACAATCTTCTTGCATACAACCACATTCCCAACACCACTGTCCCTTAAATCTACTGTGTCTTCCATTGCACTTAAGCTAGCCAGACAGTGCCACAGATACATATACTTGTCACCATATGTGAACCGGAAAGTAAGTTCCCTGAGGGTAGGCACCAAAGCCTGGAAACACGTGATTTTACAGCACTCACAAAATAAAACATTCTGTTTGGGCATCAAATCCTAGAATTGGGTTCTGAAATTTATTTGATGTCATTTTAGAAATGTCCTGTGCTTAAATTAAAATGGCAGTTTTAGGGAGATGTGTGTTAATGCTAGTTGGGCCAATACTTCAAAACAATCAGACCAGATGTCCAGTGAGTGTTTGCCTTGTAAAAGAGTTACATTCATATCAGTGGGAACTGTCCCATTGTGAGCATCATTCTGGTGCCAACCACAATCCATCTCCTCCTCTTCTGAGTGGTGTGATCTTCCCAAGTGACTCTCCCGCTTTCAACTGACTTTGTTGTGTCATGAACTTCCTCGAGGTAGCATGTAACTTTTCCAATCCCCCTTGTTTCTGGCTCTTGTCTGTAATTATATTGTATGTTCTTGTTTATTTCTTACTTGTAAATGCTCATTATGAACTCCTAATGCAACTTATTTCCATAAACCACACATCCAAACAAATGATTTTCTACTTGAATCTTGGCTCACGGTGAAGAATCATCTCCAGTTTTGGCTTTAAGTCTCACAGATGCATCCACCTCCACTGGTTCTTCTCCTGACATCACACTGAATGAGTCATGGAAAGCTCAACACTAAAACACGACAGAAAAAGATTACTGATAATCCTCTAAGTCCAGCCCCTCTAAGATCTGACAGGAATTCCTCATTATTCTTTTAACTATCATGGGTTGTAGAATGCAGGAATGCAGACGATCTACTCCTACGTGTATTACCATGGAAAACAGTGACAACAGAAAGTAAAGAGAGAAGATAAAAGCAATCCTGGTCTTCTGGATAAGGATTGCCCCTCCAACATTTTGGTTGGTCTTTTCCGTCTAATCTTAACAATTAATTTATTCTAATTTTATCACTTGAAACATTTTTATATACATAAACACAAATTATCCTCCTTATAGCGAATATAAACAGAGAATCTAAAACAATGAAACTCACATATAATCTCAGTGTTCAGAGATTACTGCTGTTAATAACTCAGAAGTGATTCCTCCACAATGTACCTAAGCACACATTCATGCATGGATATTTAGGGTATGTGTTTATAGTATATATTAGTTCTTTCAAAATTTTGTAGTACAATATTTATAAAACTACTTTCACCAGTGAATACATTATATCATCAAATGTTTTCATATTCTTACAACCTTTGAGCAATATATTATTTCATTATATACAAAAAATATATACTTAAAATATTTGTCTTATTTGATTGCTTTTTGGGTGTGGTTTGTTTGGTTTTGTTTTTATTGTTTTGTTTTACTTTCTTTGAGAAAAGATCTCACTGTTTAACTTTAGCTGACTTGGAACTCACTATGTACATCAGGCTGACCTCACACTTTGAAATAATCTTCCTACCTCTGCTTCCTGAATGATGGGATTATACATGTATACCATCATGCCTTGTCCAAAGGTGGCTTTTTGGTTCCCTTTACTGAAGATGTTTGTTGTTTCCCTCTTGTATTTGTTAATGTTAAAGTTAACATCTATTCAAGAAAATCTTTTTCTTTTTAGGTTTTTAGATAATCTTGCTATGTAGTGAGACTAGCCTAGGACTCAGTATGTAGCCCAGGAAGGCCATAACTTGGGAGTCTCTTGTATTAACCTCCCTAGTGCTACAACTGCAGACATGTGCCAAGCCTGACTTAAGAAAGTATTTTTCCATCATTTATAGAATTATTGGACATTGAACAACAGAAG
Organism: Cricetulus griseus; assembly: GCF_003668045.3. Taxonomy (NCBI): domain Eukaryota; kingdom Metazoa; phylum Chordata; class Mammalia; order Rodentia; family Cricetidae; genus Cricetulus; species Cricetulus griseus. The sequence continues at coordinate 430,691,035 of NC_048595.1, read as the reverse complement.
CAAGGGCCTCTAGTTAATACCTTTACCAGAACATTATTGCCTCAGCATAGAATCTACTCTGTTGTTTGACATTTTCACAAAATCTCCTTGGCCTTGTCATAGGACAGGACCAGCTACTATTACATCTTGCACCTCAGACAGTTTTTGCCACATCCAGGACATTTGTTCTGGGTGGTTCTTTGCTATTGAGCATGCAAACATAACATTGCTTTAACCATGGTTTCAATTTGATGGATGCATTGGTTTTCAACACATAAGTGTAGCTGAATCAAAAAGCCTCACCAACTTCTGCCACTCTTAGCAACTTGGCATGTGCCTGTGCTAACTTAAACAGAGGAAATTAACAACTTCATACTGAATGTGACACCTTCATGAGAAGTACTGATTTTCCATGATACATGTTTTGCCTCCAATACTGGTGTAGCCATAATAGCCACAGGTTAACTCTTAGCTCACAAAGTGGACATTCTATCAAATCTCACATAAATATACTTGCATGACAATTGTAAGTTTGACTCTGTCTCTCTTTTGCTCCTTGATACAAGCCAATGGGATTCTTGTGCAAGGAAAGCTAAGACAAGAGTTTTTCTTGCAACTCCGTAGGAAAAGAAGGACAGAAACACAGAGCCCACCCTGTCTGTACCTGCATGCAGGTGAGGTACTTAGATTGATATATGTGGTGTCATTTTCTGGACCATTAAAAATGCTGTCAGTTCTGGAATGAAATGCTGCAATGATTTACCAGCAGACAACATAACATCGCACTATCATTTAGAAAGAAATGAGAAGTGTGAGTATTGAACCGAACATATTTTTAAGTTTATCACCTTAAAAAAAAATAAGATATTCCATGCAGGAGAAAAACTTGTGGATTTATTCTCACCAATCGAGTTCTTCATCTAAATCACTTTGATTTAAATGACAAACTAAGCTTTGGGGGAATAAACAAGGGAATGAAAGAAGGGCTTTTAACAACAGGCTAAGAAAAGCCTGGTAACAAATTGCAGGATTTCCCAGGTAGATTTTCAAGGCCATTTAAGCAATCTATTAGTTTTTCTTTTTTGCCTTCTCTTCTGAAGGCTTCGTTCATCTCTATGCTGAGCCCCAGGAAGAAAACAATAGCACGATGGGATTTTGTTGTTGTTGTTTTTATTTCACATAAGCTTTGTTAGACAGCCCCAATGTCACAAGCCCTGAAACACCAGCATCTACTTGTGGCCTATCAGCCATGTTAATGCTAATGGCACATCTGGAGTCTGGGACTTGAAATCCCTAGGTGTTTATACAGATGTGATCTAAGGAAGAGAGAACACAAAGAGACCAAGATGTTTTTTTTTTTTTTTTTCCATTTAGAGTTCATGTGTATTCTTGTCAAAATGAATCAAAAGAACTATTTTAAAAGGGAAAAAAACAGAAATGAAACATCTGCCAACGTCTGTGAATGGAGTAAATATCTACTAGAAGCCATTTGCAGAACTAAAGGTTTGTATAACCAGAAAACACTGATATATTTTTGTCACATCTGAAGATGTCCAATTAAGATTCAAACTAGTTTGATGTTTTTGTTTTTTAGACAGGGTCTCACTAGGTAGCCCTGGCTAGCATAGAATTCATTACATAGACCAGGCTGGTCTTGAATTCACAGAGATCTGCCAGCCTCCACAGGCTTAATGCAGGGATTAAAGGCATGTACTGCTATCCCCAGCTTATACTAGATTAATACTTGGGTTAATTGAGTATTCAGATCTGAAAAATTAAGAGTAATTAGTGACAACTGTGTTGTCTGCAGATATTTGAAGTTCTCGGAGCTAACAAACCTATAAGCAATATGATTGATGGCTGAAGATCACGTTCTGCTTGTGTGTGTGCAGGGAAAAAAAGTGGAGGAAAAGAAAAGAAGGGAATATCCCTAGAAGAATTCCTGCAACAGTGAGGATATCATCTTATAAATGCCCTCACCTGTCTGCAGACTCACAGGCAGGCACACCTGCTGAGTGATGTGGTTTTGGAAGTCTTGTCTGTATTAGGTGACCTTGCTTTCTTGGCTCAGATTTCCTATCTCAGAAACACAAAGAAAGAAACTGTGGTCAGATGGCTGGGGATGGAATGTGGAGCTGGCTACAAGCTCAGAGATGGCCCGATGGTGTGTCTGTGTTACTGGAGCCTGTCAGCCAAATTCTGTCTGTGAAAACAGGGCTGAAGCAGATGTTCAGGGAGAAGAGATAAGAGACTGGGGAAGCCCGATGGAGAAAAAAAAAAAAAACTGATGACACTCCAGATTCTGAAGGTTTGGAGCTGAGATGTCCCTGCATCATTTCGTTAACCCCTGATTCTCCCTGCCTCTCTTGGAAGCTACTTCTAATAGTTCCTCTATCCTTTAAATCATCAATCCTCAAGATGCCACTGATGGGGCTGTGAGATGGCTCCAATCATTTCTTTGAAATTTTGGACCAGAAATATTTCAGATCTGAGAATTTTCAGTTTTTTTCGATAGGTCACGTGGCTTATAAAATCTGCACTGAGGTTTGTGGAAATATCTCACACTTGTGTCATATCTGCAGTGAATTATTTGGGTAGTGATGCCAGCTGGCATGAATGAAGGGTATAATTAGAACTTGTATCAATTCAGGTCAGGCTTTATTAAATATGGTTGTCATGGGCCTGAGTAAAACCAATTTGTTCTTTGGATGGAGAACCTTGGATAGAGCTGGCAGCCTAAATTTGTAATTATCTCTTGCATATCTATGATTACATGACATGCAAGTGTGGTGGTCAGAGGTCAGTACCAAGTGTCTTCTGCTCTCACACTGCACCTTGTTTCTTGGGACAGGCTCTCTCTGAACTTGGGACTTGCAGATTCAGCTGGACTGGCTGGTCAGTGAGCCCCAGAGATCCTCCTCTTTCTGTCTGTTCAGTGCTAAGATTACAGGGGCACAGTGCTGAGCCTGGCTTTCTCATGTAGATTCTGTAGATCCAACTTGGGTCCTCGTGATTGCCCAGCAGGCACTTTACAGCAGGTCTGTCTCCCCATCCTGAGATGTTTACTCTTTAAAGGTGTCGTGAAGACAAAATGTGACCATGTCTGTAAAGCAGTTAGAAGCTGTACCTAGTCTTTGCTTCCATAGTCTACTCTTGTGTCAGATGTAGGTTCAACTATGACCTTGGAACTTGGACTGTATCTTTATTGCCACCATTTGGTCCTGGTGGATTCTTACTGTCACCTCTTCGTTGATCCAAAACTGAATGGCGGGTGTGAGCCAGTGTGAGGAGTCTTCAGAGGAGCACCTTAACTAGGTCACTACTGATCAGCAGTTGGGTGTCAGGGCACTCTGTGTTGTTCACCATCAAAACTACCCGTCTTCCTACTACAGAGGCCATTACCACCTGGCCTGGCCTGGCCAGTGCCTGGCCATGGGTCCTTTTCAAGGACAAAGTGATCTCAAGTGATGTCTTATAGTGCACCCAAAACATAGAAAAAATTAAACATGTGGGGGCATCCAGCAAAACACCTTCCTCCATGGAAGTGCCTCAGGAGAGAGGAGCATGCCTCCCAGCTCCACTTGGGTCATCCCCACCTTGCCATCACACTACCTGAGTCTCTCGATTTGTCAAAGCCAACATAGGTGTGCATACCTTTATATGGGCTCTTGGAAAATTTTTGGTGTCCACAGCCCCTTGGTCATCATTCCTTAAATACATTAAGACTGAAAAACAATCAACAGTTTTGCAGGGAAGCACCCCCTTTCTTCCTTCCAGCAGTTTCCTTGGGAAATGCTGCAGGTAGAAGTGCCAAGCCCCCCACCACCCCAGGGTCCTAAGAGGGTAGAAAGTGCCACCATCACTGAAGAGTTGCAACCTGTTTTAGCCTCCCCACTTCACCGCCCCCCCCACAGCTTCCTACCCTTTCTCCCAGAGCTGGTTGCTAACTTCCCTTCTTCAGGGATCACAATTGTCCCTCAAATTTCCGTTTATAAATGCAGTAGAAGAGAAATAGCAGTAGATATTTACAGAATTTTTAAAAAGAGAGAATGGGACTTCACAGGCTTCATTAAACACCAATACAATACATTTGAGAGCAGCAGAACGTTTATACAATTGCTGGTGACAGTGTACAGGTCTTCCAGTACCAATGAAACAGAAATCGGAGCACACCAATGACAAAAGTTGCTAAAAGCCAACCGATCTGTTTGTATTGATGCTGGATCCCCCTAAGCACAGACATGATACGTTTTTCACAGTTTGCTTCAAAATAAAAAGAAAAATAATCAGATTTAGAATTAAGTAAATTGCTTTAGCCTGCCATTTAAAAGCAGCACAAGTAATCTAATTAGCCAGACTTATGAGGAGTAAATGTGAGTGAACTCAGAAATTGAATTTGGAGACCAGCATGTGAGCAGGCCTTGCATCAACACCTTCAAGAAAAAGGCCAAATGAAAATGACTTGTTTTTTAAGTTTCCCAAATCCTGGAAATTATAAAAAACAAAGTAGGAATGGTATACAAACACAAAGAGGCTGAGTTCATCCCAAGGCATCTTAGAACAGATTGCGGATCATATCCCCTGGAGAAAAGGGGGCAGCCATTTTCATAGTGTTAAGTATTGCCCCACATTCTGCAAATACAGACAGTGTTTAGATTGACTAGATGTTGTGAGTGTTTATGAAACATCATGTACTCTTTGAAATGCCCCAGCTACCCTAGGAACCACCCTTCAGGCCAACTTAGACTTTGATCTGTTGTGGTTGCCCAGATGAGAATAAGCAGTAGCTGCAGAGGGGTAGGGTGGAAAGCGAAGGAAGAAAATGATGTGGGGGGTGGATAGAGAGAGAAATCCTCCTTCAGCTTTCAGATTTACAGAATGACTGCTTTCTATGTTATTTACCGGTTAATTGCCCACACCAATGTGCTGTTGACAGGCAGAGGGAAATGACTGTAGGCAGCATGTTCAATTTATGTAGCCCCATAACTACAAATCCCACGGCCCTCCAAAAGAAAAAAATCAGCATATGACCCCATTTGACATATAAGAAAACTAAGGCTCTGAGATCCTACCTCGCCTCCCAGCATCTCTTAGCTAGCCAATGATGGAGACCAGACTCATACATACCAGAGTTGGAAAGGTGCTCATATTTAAAAGCTGGGGGAATAAAGGGGTGACTACATTTACACATATTAACCCCTTAGCTTATATATTAACAGATAAAAATTAAAATGCTCTTCAAAAGTTTCTCCAAAGTTGTTATGTTTTATTTGAGGAAAATAATACTAAGTTATATTGCAATCGTAATGGATAACGGCTTGCTACTTTCAAATCCAGTGTTCCTGTGTTTTTATCCCCATGACAATCTCAGGTGTTGGGAGAAGGGATTTGTGAGGTGCCTTATTTTTAAATGGAGAACCAGAGACTTCGTGACCTTGATGTACCAAATATCACAGTTTCTAATCATGCATTTTTAAGAACATATGGATCTTAAATCCAGGTGTGTTTGGTCAAATCCCAAATCAAATCAAATTAGCTTAGCCTAGCCTATTGTAAGATGTGGGTGAACTCAGAAATTCCTCTGTCCAAAGAAAATGACAGCAGGTATTAAGGAAATGGGATCTGTTTGTCTGAACCCTGGAACCTAACCAGGTCTCTAAGATTGCTATTTGGAGAAAACAGAGAGAAATGAAAGAACCAAATGACAAATGGTTGATAGAACAATCAGTAACAGGAGGAGAATAACCATGGTACGTTTTAGTTGCTGATTTGCCAAAAAGAAAAAAGAAAGAAAGAAAGAAAGAAAGAAAGAAAGAAAGAAAGAAAGAATTAGAAACAAAGAAACAAAGAAAGAAAGGAAGGAAGGAAGAAAGAAAGAAAGAAAGAAAGAAAGAAAGAAAGAAAGAAAGAAAGAAAGAAAGAAAGGAAAGGAAGAACTTAGGCAACAGGGCAAATGGAAACAATTCCTAAGATCTTTCTACCTTCTCCTTACAAATCACTCTACTGTTTTAATCCATAAAATCTCTTGCTTACAATTTAATCTCACCTTGCTTAGCCTGGAAAAAAAAAAAAAAAAAAACCTGCTGTTTCACTTTCCTTACTTACAAGGAACGCGTTAAGCCTCATTTTCTGTAAGCTAAGAGCAAAGCGTTTAGAAGCAGAGTCTAGGGATCTGACAAGGCCACAAGCAATTACCGTCCCTCTCCTGTGTCGCTGCCTGAATGTTTATGTGAGTCTAGAAAAAGGACAAGTCGCCCTTCCCCTTGTGAAGTCTCTGCTGGTCACAGAAGCATATTTCAAACAATCTTCCACGTTTTACTCCTTTGGGCTGTTTGGCTTTGTATACTGTCAGCCAAACTGTCCAGGTGGGCACAGTACATACTACAGCCTCTCTGGCAGGTGCTGTTCACATCAGGTCTGGGCACTGGTCCTGGCAGGTGCCAACCCAGTGCAAACAGGAGTGAGCTGTGTCACTATGATGTTTCTGAATCCTGGGGCTAATTAGGCCTTCCAATTCTTTCATAACAGTGAAGAAAACAGCCTCTTAGAGATTCCATTAGAAACAGCAGAGTTTCAAGGTACTGTGATTGCCTGGATATGGCTGCCAGAAACAAGAAACCTTTCTCTCTATTTGAGACCATTAGCTTTCTGCTTTGCGGCAGGCCATCTGCTGTGCTTATCTCTAGCTAGAGATACAGGGGGAGCCCTTCAGCAGCCCCTGGGACAGCATTATCTGCTACAATAGTGGATCACTCCATGTCAGAGAGGTGTGGGTGTGAGTGGCAGGAAATGAGAGACTAGCAAAATAGCAGCGGTTATTGTGGGAAGCCCTTGTTAGGAGCCTGGCTCAGGCCCAGAGCACTGCATACCTGATTTCATTGATCTTTCCAACAAACATGGAGAGATAGGATGCAGTGTCACCCTGCATTGCACATGGAGAAGTGAGCTTTGCCCTTCAGCAAGACATACAGTGAAAAACATTTTGAGCACATTAAAAAAGGGTAAAAAGGTAACTTGCATGTATAACATTTATTTAATGTGATGACTCATTTATTAAGTGTGTGTGAGAGACTATCCATCAAGGAAAGCACTTTTTAAATTTTCACAATATTTTAGGCGCAATCATCTTACAGTGCCTAAAAAAGAACATTAGCCTTCTTTTGTCTTAATATATTTAGTGGAAATAAATGCAATGTATAAATACCAATGACTAGATAATACTGCTGATTATCTGACTGGTATGAGTCATACACATATGATGGGTCAATGTAGGTATGAGAAATCAGGCCAGTACCTGTGCATTCAGAAAACCCTGAGTGCGTACTTGAGTGGGTACTAGGGTCCAACCCCAGTTAAGATGATAGAAAGTAATGGTGAAAAGAACAAATGTTCCCTTTCATAGAGTTGATAGTAAAATGATTGTTAGACAATACATCATTAAGGCAAGAATATCATTAGTGACAGGCATGGCAACGCATACCTAAAATCCTATACTCAAGAGGTTGAGGCAGGAGGATTGCATCTGAGGACAGATGGGCCTTTCTACTCTCCTCTCTCTGTCTCTCTCTGTCTCTCTCTGTCTCTGTCTCTCCCTCCCTCTCTCTCTCTCTCTCTCTCTCTCTCTCTCTCACACACACACACACACACACATATTATTATATAAATTATATATGAACGATTTGATGTTTCTAAAATGTGAAATGTAAAAGAAAAGTGTGTTATAAGCTTTCCTTTAAAAGAGCACTAACTGGGTCAAAGGAGATGGCTCAGGGGTAAAAGTGTTTGCTGTGCAAACCTGAGGACTTAAGTTTGAATTCACATACCCCACAAAAAAAAAGCCAGGCATAGCTGTGCATGCCTGGAACCCTGACATAGGGAGACTGACACTAGCAGCGGACCTGGGAGTTCCCTGTCCAGCCACACTGGTTGAAATGATGAGTTTCCTGTTCAATACATAGGATGCCTTGCTTAGCCTTCATGCAGGGGTGGGGAAAGTGTGGAGAGGAGACTTGGTCCTGCCTCAACTTGATGTGCCAGGCTTTGTTGACTCCCCATGGGAGTTCTTCCTGAGGAGTGGAAAGGGGTAAGGTGGGTGGAGGTGGGGGCACAGGAGAAGGGAAGGGAGGGAGAACTGAACTGTGGTTGGTATATAAAATGAATTTCAAAAATTAAAATAAATAAATAAATAAATAAATAAATAAATAAATAAATTTACTGAACAAGGCAACAAGGTTGAGAGCAATAGACAGAAGTATCAGACATCCTGCTCTGACCTCTATATGTGTGTACCAGGCATCCACCATACACAGATGCAACACACACACACACACACACACACACACACACACACACACACACACACACACGCAGGCACTAACTAGAAGTTTCCTGGAAATGACTTCATCAGACAAAAAAAGTCATTGGTTACCATGAGCCTGCAGAGTAATTAACAAGAATTCTTGAGTGAAAAAAAATGATAGAAAGGAAAGTAAGCTATAACAAGATGAACACTGATAGGCACATATCATACCAACATCCTCTGGATGCCCTGAAGAATCATTGGTCATGACCTTCATTCTTCTTACTGCTGGGTAGACTCCAACCCAGGATTAGAAACCCCACAGCTTTATGTGTGCTTGTGTCAGATATATTCTTGACTGTTTATGTCAAACACCTCTTAGCACATGTGGGTTTTTCTCTGAACAAATTAATTTGGGTTCCTCATTGCTGACCATGGTTCATTTAGCATGAGTAGTTGCTCTTGGGTTGCATGGTGGATCTTGCTTACCGTCAGTCATTTCAGAGGCTTCACTGAGCACACCTCAATTTAGAAAAATAGCCTTGAGACCTGCAAGTCGAACTATAATTAAGTGTCATTCGGGGACTAATAACCAAGGCTTGCAATGTTATCTGAGCTGGTGACAGTGGGGAAGGAATGAGGTTGCACGGTTCAGCTTCTGGTCAAAAATGCTAGCTGGTTATTAGACTCCAGGAAATTCATGCACCAGTATATTTATAGCTACTGTAGACTGAAAATATAAAGGGAAGAAAAAGGAGAGCTGTATTGATTGCATGGTGGTCCATAGAGACCCGGTTTCATATCTACCAGTTTTATTCCTTAGAAACGAATGTGCCTTTTGATTTTTGCCTTATTAAACTTGTTTCCATCTATTAAACCGTTTGTGGAGATGAATATAAAACAAAAGTGTGTTTACCAAAAACTCCTCATTTATTTATAAAAAGCTATGACTTCTGCCAGGCAATAACTTTTCTCATTATGGAGAGCTGGGAGCATCTAGAGTCTGGCATCTGAAGTTTTGGAGGTTTGGGTTTTTTGGGCTCCTCTACTGCTCTGATTTGAAAGTTTGGACACATTACCCCAGTGAAATATTATCATCAAGGTAATATTAGGAAATGGAACCTATGTCCATTAAACTTTTCCTCACTGTAACAAACACTGCAGAGGAACATTTCGAAGGAGGATTCATTTTGCCTCTGAGTTTCTGAGGTTGTGCTCCACAGTCATCTGGCTCCATTGCCTGGAGCCTGTGGTGATATGGAACACCCTGTCAGCAAGAGTGTGTAACAGAGAAGAGTTGCTTACCTCATAGCAGCCAAGAAGCAGAGAGTAAAGACAAGTGTTTGGTGTGTTGTACAATCTTCAAAGGCACATCTCAAGAGATCTACTTCATACAGCCAAAACACATCTCCTACTAGTCCATTAATGACGTCAGTAGTGTCACAATCTAGACATCCCTCCACAGCATACCAGCTGAAGATCAAGTCTTTAACACATGACCTTTTGAGGGAGTGACATTTCAAGTCCCAATCACAACAGTGCTCAAGGAAAAGAGACCCCCAGAGATACCCTGGGCCCTTCTCAAACTCCAAATCTGAAGGCAGTGTGACCTTAGACTTCTCATCCTCCAGAACACTGAGAAACAAATTTCTGGCATTTATAAGCCACCTAGTTTTTTTTATTATTATTATTTTATAGCAGGCTGAGCTGGCTAAGATATCTATAAAAGTTGAGGATTTGGGCCTAGCTCTTAAGATAAAAACTGTTAATGATAGTAGATATAGAAATACTTTTGTTTGGGAAAAACTTTTGAGATATCGTTGCAATTCTTTTATCTTGTGAGAAACCAAAGGTAAAACAAACACACATAAAATCAAAACTTGCCTTCAATAGATTTTCCTATAGGCTAAAACCTGTATGAGTCTGTACTGGGCCCATCGAATTAAACTAGAGGCGAGAGTAAATTGCTTCTTTCAAGTCAGTCATGGGGATATGCACGGCAGGGAAATGGCTACTGAAATTGGGATAAACTTGAAGCTGAAAGACTGTTTCTAAAAATCATGTAAAAGAAATTAATCATGTTTGGAAATAAATAAAGCAAGCTTGCAGGAGTTTGAGCCATTGTGAGGCCAGAGAGTCAAGTAACTTTTGTCTACATTGGCAGAATGGTGGGAATTGGAACAATAAGGCAGTGGGAGGATTCAGGCCTCTGTTCTGAGGCTCTGCAGGCCCTATTTCAGCAAATTGCCATATGTGGCCATGTGTCAGGGTAGACTGCATGGGGAGTCCTATATTTACCAGGTAAGTGACCAGATGTCTTTGCCAGCATTTAATGACTTGTGGGGAAGGAATTAAAAAATTCAGTCCATACCACCCAAAATAGGAAATCAGTTTTCTGACTTTAAGTGAAATTTATGGATAATTCAAGATAAGCCATCTGTGCAATAAGAAATACACATCCTACAGATGGTAAGAATTATAGGACCTATAATATGGCTAATAATAGCACTGCTTTCAGATGTACTGTATGACAATGTATGTGTATGTGTTCATGGGTCCGGGGTGGAATTTTCTGCATAGACCCTGCTATCAGATTCCATCTCTGACATGGTGCTAAACCAAGAGTGTCAATCAGTGGGTCTGGGGGGAGGGCTGGATGAAAGATACGGGCATGGGTTTTAGAAAACCTTTCAGGGTTACTTTGGAGTGAATATGCATATTGATAATAGATAATAGATTGATAACATAATAGACCATATGATTGAGCTAACTTGAGTTCAAGTGCCATTTGAAGGAGAACAAGAGTAATGGTAGATTTCTGTAGCTGAATTTTTTTTTCCTACATGACTATACGACATTTACATTGGTAAAACACTTACATAGGACAAACATAGGCACAGATAAGGCTGCAGATTCAAGGCCTCTCAATGAGGCCAAGAACTCGTTGAGAAAAGCTGTCCTTGTGGTTTCCTCCCCATGTCTGCCTTGGGGGTGTAATTTTGAATGACTGTTCTTCCTGCTTCAACTAGCTGTGTTTTAGCCCCATGCAGTATGCTCCAGCCAGTGTGTACAACCACTTATTGTATTTATTTGTGAGACACATCCATGATTAAACACTAAATGACATTTACTTGCTATTAAAACACAAAAGAAATATCCTCAAATACATTTGTTCTGATTACTTTCGTGAACTTTAATGTTTTCCTGAGCTTACTTACTCTTTTGTATCTATTGAGAGAAACTTTAAACTGGAATGCAACTACAAATGTCTTCCCAATTTTGCATGCAACAATTTCATAAATGCTCTTTAAAATTGGCCAAAATAGGAGTCTTCACTCTGCAGGAACCAAAGAATGTAACAAGTCTTGGCTTACTTCTGTAGAGGGATGGTTAAACTGTTATTAGCACATCACTAAGAAAACGCCTTTTGTTTTCTTTTTCATTTGCTTTAAAAGTTATTGCATAAAAGCTTTGCAAATAAAATTTAAAAAATCACACACAGAAATTAACCAGATCTGAAGACTCCACAGCTCGATGAACTTCCATGCAGTCAGAGTCACTATTTGGAGCAGAAGCTGTGCGACTTTGGATGGAATTTTACACTTTCAGTATCAAATATATTTTATGCACTTTTATTCACTACCAAAAAATGAAAAATCTGTGACAGATAAACTAGAAAAACAATTAGCTTTACTTCTTCCTTCATAATTCATATTAATTGCCTATATTCAGCCCTTCCAAATCCCCTTATATTTGTACATGTTATACTTTACCCAATTATACATTTGTATATATATATATATATATATATATATATATATATATATATATGAATTCCAGAAATAAGGGAGAACATGTGGATTTTTTTTCTTTTTGAGATTGTATGAACTTAGTATTATACATTCTAAATCCTTCTGTTTCCTGAATAGTTTGTGAATACATTTTTCTTAGAATTGAATAATATTCTATTTTTATATATACCCAATTTTTATTATCCATTCAGCTGTTTATGGACAACTAGATTAACTTCTATTCTTTATATAATGAATAAAGCAATAATAAAACTGGGGTGCAAATATCTTTATGGTAGAGTACAGAGTTCTCCGGATATATGCCCAGGAGTGAAATAGTGGGGTCATATGGTGGTCTATTTTTAATTTTTTGAGAAATCTTCAAACTGACTTCAAAATGACTGTGATATTGTCACCAACAGTGAATAAGGGTCCCAGTCTCTCCACATCCTACCCTACATTTGTTCACAGATTTCTTGATGATAGCCATTCTGACTAAGGTGAAGTGGTATAGCAAAGCAGTTTTAATTTGCATCTCCCTGATGTATAGGGACATTAAACAGTTTTAAAATGGTTATTGGTCATTTTGGGGGGGGGGGTTGGTAACTGTCTATTGAGTTTCCTTGCCCATTTTCTTTGAGTGATGGTTTTCTTTCTGAGGTATTTAATTTCTACAATTCTTTGTAAATTCTGAATGTTAGTTCCTTGTCCGGTGTGTAGCTGGGAAAGATTTTCTCCCATCCTCTGGGACATTTGCTACAGTGATAGTTTCCTTTGATTTACAGAAATATGTTCTTTTCCTATAGTCCCATCTATTGATATTTGGGGCTAGTCCCAGTGCTATTGGTGTTCCATTCAAAAAGTTCTTGCCTTCTGCAATATCGTGAAGGATTTCTCCTATGCTTCCTTCTAGAAATTTTAATGTTTCACATTTTAAATTAAGATCTTTGAAGCATTTTGAATTCATGTTTGTACAAGGTGAAAGGTAAGACTCTAATTCCACTCTTCTGCAGCTACAAATCCAGTTTCACCAGTCCCATTTGTTGAATGGGCTGTCTTTTTTGCCAATGTATTTTTTCGCCTCCTTGTTCAAAAATTAAGGAGACATGTCTTTGTCATTTTATTTCCTATTCTTCTATTTTATTCGGCTCCATTGATCTTCCTGTCTGTTTTTATGCCAGGACCAGGTTTTCTTTATGACTAGCTCTGAAGTGTAGTTTTATTTTCTCATATCAGTGCCCATGGTTCCTGTCTTCTGAGGTTGTCCAGCACCTTTTAGGACTCTCTACCTTCTCCTGATTGTTTTAAAAGCTTCCATGGTTCCTTCTCTGCCCCTTGATTTGAAGTTAGAAACATGATGGTGGTTTTGTCAATCCAGGATAGTCCAGAGATGAGCATATGAGCTATGGCAAACTAACCAGAATCCTACCTTAAGATTTTTCTAGATCAGCTACCTCTCTGATAGCTATCCTCAAACAAATGTGTCTAGAGTTGACTGTACCCACACTTCCCCTAGCATCTGCATGGCACACAAAAAGCTGCTTGCCATTATTAGAGTGTGTACCAGCCAGAGCTGGCAGCACAATTGTGAGCCAGGGGAACCTGGTGGCACCATCGAGTGAGTCCAGGGACACAGACGAGCCTGTTTTCTGTTTATCACCATTATGTTGATGAACGGGCTCCGGCTTTTCTTCAGCTGTTCTGAGTTGGGTTTCTATCACTTGCAGCTCAGATTCCAGGCTAATGCAGTTCTTTCAGGATTATTCCCATCTTCTTCATTTCTCTACCTTTCCTTGGCTCATAAATCGTGTGTGTGTGTGTGTGTGTGTGTGTGTGTGTGTGTGTGTGTGTGTGTGTGTGTATGAACTGTATGTTGAAGTTTTAAAATTCAGAGGAAAGAATTACTAGGAAATTGGAAGTAGTCATTTAGGAAATTCAGGATTTCTTAGCTAGAACTTCCAGGGTTTCCATTCCATCATGGGGATAGAGGAGATAAAAGCACAGAGACCTACCAGGAAGAAATGTGATTCCAAAGCTATAATTAGTATCATTCCAGCAGAAGAGTCAAATGAAGACAGGGACACTCCAAAATGCAATTATAATGGATGGTCTAGTTGGTCCCCCATCTCCGATTAAGTTACAGAAGGTGACAGTAACTGTTATGAGAAAGCACGAAGGGGACCATGGCAGATTCCATGGCAGGCAAGGATGACAGGCGCCGGGGGGTGGGGGGTGGGGGGGGCAGACACACTACAACAAACATGCCAGGCAGATAGAACTTAAGTGAGAAGTTTTATTAGAAAGGGAGGGAGAAGGAAAGATAACAGAGGTTAAGAGACACAGAGACAGAGAGAGGACAGAAGAGGAGAGGGAGACAGGAAAGGTCCTGTTTACTCCAAGGAAACAGCAGGAAAGAGAGCATACTTGGGCGGGGGATTTTCTTTTAAAGGGGTCCTTTGCACCTGCATCTAGACTAGTAGTCATGGAACCCTGGGTTGACCAGGGTACTGCCTAAGTACATTCTGCCAGGTGACAGGGGCAGACCAGCACAATGCCTGAATCTTTACAGTTACTACATCACATGTCATGGAATGTAGCTAATTAATACAAGAAACTAAGGGAAGTAAAAGTAAGAGAAACTATAGGAAAAGAAAAATGAGCAAAAGACTAAACATTTTGTTCCGTAATGACTGCACCTCAGTTTCCACATCTGATAGGAATGACGATAACATCTTGCAGAGCTGTGGTTCTCAACCTTCCTAACGCTTCGACCCTTTAATACAGTTCCTCATGTTGTGATCCCCAACCATAAAATTATTTACATTGCTACTCCATAACTGTAATTTTGCTAGCGTTATGAATTGTAATGTAAATATCTTTGTTTTCCCATGGTCTTTGGGGGTCATGACTTGCAGGATGAAGACCACTGTTGTAGAGTAGGCACAAAGATTAACATTGAAAAGCTCTCAAACTGGTCCAAGGAAATCTTAAGAGCTAAGTGCATTTCATCTCTTATTTCCTTCTGTGTTCTGAAAGGAACTAAATGGTACACATTGTTTACTATGAGAGAGTTGAACAGAGCTATTGCAGAGTCAAGATCAGTCCACAGAGGATCACAAAATAGTCTAGAACTAATAAAAGGGTGGGGAGTAGACCACTCCTGAAACTAAAGGAACATCAGAAGAGGAGTTGCCCAAAGGTGAAAGTTGTAAGAAGGTGGTGGTGCCCGGCAGGAGGGATGAAATTTAGAGTTTAGGCACACCCACTCTGTAGGAGAGAAGACAGTAGAAAAAACAGCTGGATCCTTCTCTGTTTTGTGACCAGTCTACCAATTAACCAAAATCAGTCTGAAGCCTGAGAGCAGGAGTCCACTGGTAGAGTCTGGGCAGGGTGCAGACTGGCATGGAAAAGGTGAAGAGACGATCCAAACGAGGTAGACAAGTGTCTCCACACCATCCCTTCTTGCTCTTCTGGATAGACCCACCTTTTTGATAAGAGAACTTAGAAAATCTAGTAAACTACCATATGATCACAGATTTTTGTCAAATCAGTCACAACCTCACCTGAACCCAGAACATTAGCCATCATTTATGCATTTGTAAGTAACTCCACAACCTCTAGAATTCTTCAAATACCCTTATTATTCTACTTAGTGGAAGACATCAGGATTCTTTTATCTTCTGCATTCATGGTGGTGAGATGTTACATGTCAGGTGACTTCTGAAAAACTCCACTAAGTACCCATAAGAAGAGGGAGAAGGCATATAAGCTCAATACTGTTGTGGGAATAAAAGCAAAGGGAGACATAATTTAGGAGGCCCCCAGAACAAATTTCGAGAATAAGTACTTTAGTTTCTCCTTTAAAGGGTACTGTAAAACAAGTAATATTATTTTCCCTTTAAAAGTTGTGAAACTAACACTCAGAGTGGTCAAGGAAACTGTCTAGTAAGTTGAAGAACCAGTGTTTGAACTTAAATCCAGACCTTTAACATACATGCCATCTTATAGTGGTAAATACACATCTCTAAGCCCTCTACCCTGACTCCAGAGAAGGCAATAATTGTCCCTGTCAACTGGATTGTTTACTATCTATTTATCTGTCCGTCCATCTATCCAGCCAGCCAGCCAGCCAGCCATCTATCTTTGCACCTATCTATATCCATACAACTATCTATATCCATCCAACTAGCTTTCAATCTATCAATCAACCAATCTATCATCCATTTATGTGTCTACCTACCTCCTACCTATCCATCATATTTCTATTAGAAATCGTAGCATATCTATCACCTATCTCTTGGAATAGTCATTTGTAATCTATCTTTGTATCTTTTTCCCTGGCAGTGCCTGGTAATGTAATTTGAGTAAATGAATGAGTAGAAGCATGTTTTTTACACAAGTAACATTAGGACTGAAAAGAAAAACCTTCAACAGTTGCTTCAACTCCCACTGCATCCTCAATTATGTGGTATTCAGTTCCAGATCCTTGTCTTAAAGCTAGGAATAGATGCAGATAGGCATCCTCGTAACAGATTCTATGGCAAGTGGTGTTGGAAGTGCAGTCAGAAAAATCATGGAATAGCTAAATCTATTTCAATATTCTGCGTATGATTTAGAGGCACAAGAGTGAATCTGAAGTCTACATTCTCAACAAAACATCATCTGCTCTTCTACCTACCATTCACTTCAATGGTTCTAAGTCCGACCTCAATTGGTGCTTAGAATCTCTGTTTCTAGCCCTTCAGTCAGGTCATATAAGTATCCACAGGTCCCTTGTACACTCAGGTATGAACATCAGTTATGCAGTAGACCCAGCGTGTGAGAAGAGGGAGAGAAAATCTTGGACATCATATATCCACTAACACTTCATCATGGCCAAGCTCACTGAAATGATGGTGAGAAGCACCATGTATTCAGTGTATAACTATATAAGTTGGTTATGGAAGGTGGAACTATGCCCATCCCTAGCTGTGACACAGAGTGAGTTGTAGCTCTATGGGCAGCAGTGAACCAAGAGAGCCATCAGGCAGCTACAGCATTGTTTACCAAAGACACTGAGAAGTTCTGAAAAGAAGCACGAGGCTGATGGTGTCAATCAGAAGACAGAATGAGCAAGGGGATGAAGAGAAAAGGCAATGCATCCAAGCTTGTCTTAACTTAAACTCAGTCTGGTGTGATTCCCTGTTGCTGATATTCTAAGAATGACTCCATTCCCCAGTTGCCTTCACTGCCTGTATTTCAATTTTGATCTGCAGGTACCATAGAATCAGTGGGAGATTTACTGTTCTTGTCTTTCCAGAGAGCAAAGAGCCAAGAGGGACCAGAGTCTGAAGTAAACAAACCATGAATAGACCAGGGAGTGTCAGCTACATTGAGGACAAAACATATCCAGAAAGTGTGTGGCTTACCCATCGCTTAATCTTTCCAGTTCTTACCCTTTTGTAGATTTGAAGGTAAACTGGAAGAGAGTAAAAAAAAAAAAAAAAAGTAGTTAATCCCATCCCAGGATAAACTACCCCTCTTTCTGAGAAGCTTGCCTCTTGGGGCCCCAAAGCCAGTTGACTCTCTACCATTTACCTAGGTATCTACCTCATTTCCTGCTTCACAAACACAAAAATATGATCATAGCCCATTAAGCAGAAGCAGCACCATGGCCCCACAGGATGATGCCTAGGGAAATATGCAATTCATAATATTAAAAAGTATATAATCAGATGCAAGTATGTGGTGAGCTAAAATAATTAATCAAAAAATAGCTGGAGCAAGCTTGTCTGATAAGGAAGTGCTATTAAATGCAAAATACTAATAAGAAAAAATTAGGTAAATGATTTTCAACTAATTTATGATGGTAATTCGCTCAAATTTAGATAACTCAAGGAAAGATGATAATGAGTAGGTGTTTTCCCAGGAAATGTGCATTTAACAAAAATGCAAATTATTTATGCTTTACCTTCTTCTGAGATAAGAGACATACACAAATGTCTCCCAGAACAGTTTTGCTATAAGCAGTGATTTGGGGACTAGAGATTGTATATGATGAATAACTCGACCTTTTACACTCTATTATCTTCCTCATTTGAAGTTCAACAGATGTATTACCACAATTAAATATTTCCAGCTAAAATACCAATTCTGGGAAAAATTACCATATTCTTTGTGAAACCTTCCCACTCTATTGATAGCTATTGTCTGGAAAGAAAGGTCGGAGCACCTTGTGTTCCCAACAAGGACTAAAGTTCTGAAATACTGTCTGGGACACACAGAATTTCAGTAGGTATCCTGAGACCCAAACCCCAGTAGAGACCTCACACACAGCCCACCCTGACTTCTGTGATTTGTTTTCCTTCTTTACTCTCACTTCTCATTTTGGAACTGATCCTTGCTTTCCAAAGACATGAACTTGGCGCTCTGTTCTCCCAGAGAGTAACTTAAGACATTTAGGTACATGCCAAGGAAAGGTAAAAATAAATAAATAAATAAATAAATAAATAAATAGATAGATAGATAGATAGACAGATGGATAGATAGATAGATAGATAGATAGATAGATAGATAGATAGATAGATAGATAGATAGATAGATAGACAGATGGATGGATAGATAAAGGTAGGAGCTGAGGAGATAGCTGAGTCAATAAAAGTGATTACTGAGAAAGCTTGACTTGAGTTTGATTCCAAAACACACATTAAAAAAAATAAAATAAAAGCCAGGCATGGGAATGCACTTACAATCCCATATCTGGAATGAGGGAGACAGAATCGTTCCTAGGGTTTGCTGCCTAGCCACCTTCGCTTACTTGGTGAATTCCAGGTCAGTGAGAAGTCCTGTCTCAAAAAACAAAATGCGGACAGGGAAGATGACTCAGTGGGTAAATCATTTGCTCTGTTGAGCTAAGTTTAAATACCCCAAACCCACATAAAGCTGTGTTGTAGCACACAACTGTAACCCCAGTGCTCCTACTGAGATATGGGAAGCAGAGACAGAGAATTCCCTGGAGGTTCTGAGGTTGGGTGTCCTAGTGTAACAGTGGTAAACAAGAGACCCTGTCCCTAGGAGGAGCAAAGCAAGGATTGACTCCAGAGGTTGTCCTATGAGCTTGTCAGCTGTACCATGGCAAGTGCATTCTTCTACACACACACACACACACACACACACACACACACACACACACACACACACACACACACACACACATGAGAGAGAGGGGAGAGAAAGAGAGAGAGAGAGAGAGGGAGAGAGAGAGAGAGAGAGAGAGAGAATAGAAGTGTATTGACAATTCACAAAATGTCTGGAAAATCTGCAGCCCTTGAATTTATGCGTAAGCTCTAAAATCATAGAGTACAGTTAGCCTTGGGAAGACAAATCTACTGTTTCTATTAGGCAGCATGTGCCACAGCTTACCTTAGCTGAGTCACTATGAGTGGTACCATTCCATAGGTAGGGATTCTGAATTGTGTATGAGCAAAAGTAGTGACCTGAGCATTAGCTGGCATGCATTCACTCATTGCTCTCTGCTCTTGAGTGTGTATGTAATGTAACTAGCTGCTTCAAGTTCCTGCCACTGGGCTCCCTCACAGTGATGAACTGCTGATTGGAATTGTGAGCCACACAAACCCGTTCTCCCTTAAGTTGCTTTTGGCAGGGTATTTTCATGATAACAGGAAACAAAACTAACATAGTCTTCTTGACAATTTAATCACTAATCACTGGATTTCACTTAGGATGGACCACACCCACTTCTAAGTGTTCAGTCTTTAAGTAGAAAAAGTCATCACCATGTCAGTAAGCCCAATTCATTGAAGAGGGACAGGTGGCTTGCTATTGATGTGTGTGTGTGTGTGTGTGTGTGTGTGTGTGTGTGTGTGTGTGTGTGTGTGTGTGTGTACACTGGGTCCCTTCCATCACTGAAATGTAATGCTAATATACATTGTGTTACATCTTCCATACCCATAGAATTACTAGTATAGCTATGATTTGTTAACTCTCAGAATGCCTCATTGATCACTGTGGCATCCCACGTTGTATTAGAAGACATACTTTGTCATAAAAGAAGTGTGAATTTGACCAATGTCATAACATTCCCTAGTATTACCGTTTGTCCTAATTTTTATAAATAGCTGGTTTGAGAGAACAGAGAAATAGCTATTGTCATCCTTCCTATGTGTTTCTCACCATCAGGCAATATCTGATGCCAGATTTCCAGCTTTAGGATTGGATGACATTCTCACATATCAGTGGAAGTACCAGAAAGCCTTTCACATTTGGTAGAGGACACAAATCTAAAGAACGAAGGGAGGGGCTGCACTTAAAAGTACTTACTTCTTTCATAGAGAACCTACATTTGGTTCCCAGTGCCCACATTGAGCAACTCACAACACCAATAACTCCAGTTGTAGGAGCTCTCATGCACCTTTCTAATATCTATGAGTAACTATACTCACATGCATGGACTCCAAATACATATATATATATATATATATATATATGTGTGTGTGTGTGTGTGTGTGTGTGTGTGTGTGTGTGTGTGTGTGTGCTTATATATGCATACATATAACTAATAAAATAAAAATAATTCTAACAATATAAAGGGCGTGTTGGGACAAGAAGTCTATGTCTATTACTCCTACCAACTCACTGGAAATTGTTCCCTATTCCCCAGTCCTTGGGTTTGGTGGGCTTAGACAGAGCTTTATGCTCAAGGAAAGAATGATGATACCAGCCATCATTTATAGTATTGACGAATTCCAATATGAAATCCCTCCCTGGCCATTTTTTTTAATTGTCGTCCCGTTAAAATAGGAAACAAAGAAGAAGGTGGTTACTGTGGAGTGATACATCATCACAAGAAGGAAAAGACTGTCTTAGTTAGTATTCCCCTTGCTACAATGAAACACCATGACCAAAAGCAAGTTGGGGAGAAAAGGGTTTATTGGGCTTAAACTTCCATATTGTTGTTCATCATCAAAGGAAGTCAGGACAGCAACTCAAACAGAGCAGGAACCTGGAGGCAGGAGCTGATTCAGATGCCATGGAGGGTTGCTGATTACAGACGTGCTCCCCATGGCTTACTCAGCCTGCTTTCTTTTGTAGAACACAGGACCACCAGCCCAGGGATGGCCTCAACCACAATGGGCTGCACCCTCCCCAACCATCAATAATTAAGAAAATGCTCTACAGGATTACTACAGCTATATTTTATGGATGCACTTTTTTCAATTGGGTTTTTCTCAGCATGACAGGTTTCTGTAATAGACTGAGGTGGGCATGGAAGGACAGAAGACTATGTCTAAAAGCCGAGGATTTTCCAGAATGACTCTAAATACTTCCTTACCCAATAGTCTTGGGTAATGAGAACCTGACACCAACCAACAAAGATAAGACTGTCAAGTACTTTTATTTTTAAAAATACATCCTTTTATTAAAAATATTTATTATAACATGAAACTCATAACTTTAAATTTTTATGTTGAGTTATTTTATCATTACTTTAAACTGCTGAATAAATGAATGTGTTGAAATTCTCTCATCTCTAATTTCTCATATATAAACACAGCTCACATAAAAAAGCTCTTGGGCCTCCTCAAGAAAGAGTGTGAAGACAACATAGAGCAAAATGCTGGAGAATAGCTAGGAAGAGCAAGCACATTTGATATACATAAGAAGTGCTAAATGTTAACTGTTATTACTATAGCTGCTGTGAGACCTAAAAGCTCAATTGTCTGTGATGGGAACTCTGTTGATGACTCAGGGAAGCCAGAGTGGCCAAGGAAGGATTTACTGCCTCCACCCAGATTAGAAGAGATGATGCATTCTGCATCTCCAACCTTCAGAGGTGGTGATAAGTTAACCTAGTCATGGACTGTGTTTGCCACACCGCTCATCATGAGGAGCTTACTAACAGAGGTGTGAACCATGCTGGCATTGAAGGAGCTGAAGAAGCAAAAACCATCACATGGAAAGACTACCATTGGGATAGAATTACAAAGGTTAGCAGCAGCTGACAGATGATAAGAGGCAAAAAGACTTCACTGCTGGAGTCATAGAAGGTTATTATTGAAAGCACATGTGATTATCTTTCAGGGTAACACTTCTATTTTATGCCACAATTAAACAAGCAATTTATGAATACATTTTCAGCCCAGCATTCTAGCAATCCTAAAATCCTAAGGCTTTTCACTTTTCCCTTTGGGGTCAAAGATAAAAATCATGTCCATATCTCCTTATCAAATCATGCTCCTCTCTGCCAAAATAGTTGCCAAAAACAATTTGGATAAATATCTCCCCATGTCTTTTCCTTTGTATTAAATGGGATAATAACAAAACCCAGGGCCTTTACCAAATTTCAGACATCATTTCAAAACCTTCATCAAGACCACTCATAATCTTTACCAAATTTGATGGCAAATTAGCCACTGTTTTCTATCTTTTCCTGGATAGGGGAATCTGGGAGCCAAGAATGCTAAGCAGCTTTCCTGAGGTCACAGAACTAGTGAGTGGCATGCTGTGCTCACATGGATAAACAAAAAGCTGGGCAGACACAGGTAGGAGGACATACAGAAACAGTTGACAGTGTTTTAACATGAGTACATTATTCATACATCCTTGTTGTCTTTCGTCTCATTATCCAATGGGTGCTCACTTTATTTAATTTGACAACGCTGCAATCTTGTGAAATAACTGGGCCATCACTTTAATGATCACCTTGGGACTCCTCTGAAGCATCCATGACAATGTTTCAGCTTCAGTTTCTCTGTCCACACCACCATGTGCCTTAGTCCATTCAGGTTGATAAATAAAACACAGGAATTGGGTAGCTTAGAAACAGAAGGATTTTGTTTTCTCATCCTCCTGGAGGAGTCCAGGATCACGGCAGACTTGATGTCTGGTGAAAACCTAGAGTCTGGATACTAGATAAAAACCCCTCGCTATGTTCTTACAGGGAGAAGGGCCCAGATAACCCTCTGCTATCTGCTTTAGGAGAATCATGGTCCCAATCATGAGGGCTCCACTTTCATCATGTAAGCAACTTGCAAAGGGTCCTTCTCCTAAAACCACTGCTTTGAAAGTTATGGTTTCAGCTTACAAATTTAATGGCATAAGCATTCAAACTATGTCCCTCTACGTAATTGCTTTCACACCTGCTAAGGATGACTAGTCCTGGATCAATCCGTAACTTAAGAAAAAAATGGCAAATGCACCACAATCCAATGCCAGGTCCCATCTCCTCTCCTTCTCATTACTCCTGCCACAGGCCTACCTGAAGAAAGAGCCTTGCTTTCTTAATAGGTGGGATTTGAGTGGCGATGTGGTGGCAACGAGCCTGAACAAATGTGTCTTCACCTATCAGGGAAGCAGTCTGTCTTAGTAGCTAGCAGAGGCTAGGAAAGCCTCTCACATGGCCAGCACCCAAATACTAATCACTTAGGTGACATATATAGTTGTCCTATGCCTTCAGGATATAGGTGAGAGGGGACATACATAGTTATCCTATGTTTTCTGGATGTAGGTGAGTCAGGTGACTTCAGTTGAAAGTTTTTTTTATGAAGCAGAAATTCTTGAAGATCTTCCAGTATGGCAGTGTGAGAATTAGAAAGTCTTGGACAGGCAAAGGCCTGCTGGGAGACACTGAAAACCCCTTTTGCTTACAAGATATGAAAACACACTACATATGTTATGAGATTCCCAAACAGAAATTAGTTAAGACAGAGTTCAGAACCCCTGGAGTTTCAGACAAAGCGCAAACATTCTACGTATGTGCTTTCATAAACCAGCCACGATCCTAGCAAAGATGAGTTCACAGTAAACAATTATAAACCACCAGAACAAAGACATCACCATGAAGGGGAAGCCAGGGTCTGCATAGGCGACACAAAAGAGGAAACAAACAACAAAAGCCAAAAACCCCCAGAGAATTTAAAATAATAGAACAATATGAGAGGATAAGATAAACCTTTCAATAGCTGCTGTAAAATGAAAACTAAGATGTTAAAAGAAAGAATAGGGGAAATAAGCAAAAAAGACACATTTGATGTGTTTTTCTAAGTCATCCGTGGAATCTTTGTGGATTCCTCTCTTTATCCTACAATTTATTTATGCAGATGGTGGTAGGATTTAGTTCTATTTTTCTATGTTGCCTAAGTCACTTTGTGGCTAGTCCTTTTGTTCACTGATCTTGAAATTCCAAAGCTATCATAATAAATTCCTAAGAAGCCCATGTATTTGTCAGTCTACTGCAAGATGCTCTCTGCTCCAAAGACCATTGTTATACCAATGCACTGCTTTTTAATTTAATTTTAGCTTGTTTTGATGTTATGTTGGTTTGTTAGAGACTTGTTTTTGTTGTTGTGATAAAATACCTAACGAAAGCACCTTAAGGACAACAGAGTCTCTCCTGCCTTAAAGTGGCAAGGAACACAATCCATTGTAGTGGGAAAGCATGGTAACGGGTATGAAACAGCTAGGTATGCTGGGCCTGCAGTCAGTAAGTGGGAGATGCCAGATGCTGTCACTCAGCTCCAATTCTCCTTTCTAATCAGTATAGGCTTCCAGCTCATTGAATGATGCCATCCACATTTAGGGTGGGTCTTCCCATCTCATGACATGATTTAGAAACTCCTTCGAAGACCTGCGCAGAGACGTATTTCCATGGTGATTCTAAATCTCAAGTTGACCATCAAGATTAACAGTCACAGTTAGCAAAATGAGCTCTTGTAATTCTTCATACTCTATGTTTTAGAGATTTGTTTTTAAATTTTAGGGGTGTGTGTGTGTGTGTGTGTGTGTGTGTGTGTGTGTGTGTGTGTTGTGTGTGTATCTTCAGAGACAAGAACAGGGCACTGGATCACATGGAGCTGGAGTTGCAGGCAGTTGTCAGCCTTCAGATGTGGGAACTAAACTTGGATCCCCTGGAAGAGCAGCAAATGTTCATAACCTCTGAGTGTCTCTCCCATCCCCATATTCTGTAATTTTCAAAAGTTATATTCTCCTTTTTAAATTCTAGGTCATGTCTTTTCAGTAACAGGGGTGTACTGGTAACTGCAATGTGAAAGAGGAAGGATTTCTTTTAGCTCAGAGTTTGAGGGTCTGTAAGGGCAGGAGGATACGGCAGCAGAAACAGCACTCAGCTGTGGCAGCAAGAATATGAGGCTGCTTGCTCACACTTCAGTGGACCAGGAGAGACAGAGGGGCTGGCCGTTACTTGGCCTTCTGTTTACTTTTCTATTCAGCCCATGGAACAGTGACATCCATCATCAGGGGTGGGCTTCCTCTTCAGTTAATTCTTTCTAAAATATTGTCACAGACATACTTAAGGGTATGCTTCACTAAAGCTCTAGGCATGTTTATCCATCCCTGCTGCCCTCCCCCCACTGTGTGTGTGTGTGTGTGTGTGTGTGTGTGTGTGTGTGTGTGTGTGTGTGTGTTCATATGTGTACAAGAAGGGGGCAAAAGTATCATTACTCAGGTGCTATCCATCTTTTTGGGTTTCTCACTAGCCTGGAACTTACTAAGTGGGCTAGGCTGGATACCCAGAGAGCCTCAGGGATCTGCCTGTCTCTGCCTCTGTAGCACTTGGTCTGCCAAGTGCCCACAATCTTGTCTGTCTTTTCATATCAATTCTGGAAATTGAACTCAGGTTCTTGGGCCTGAAGCCAAGTATTTTACTTACTTAGCTATCCCCTTAGGCCCAGCACTTTTTGATCCAAGTTGACAGCAAAGATTAACCCTTGGTGGCAAGGGTGACATTGCCACCAAGAGGGTGAAAATTGACTCGGTGTATGAAAACATGTATTTTGTACATAGGCATAGACTGATACACTGTATACCTGTAATATTAATGTTTCACAGGGGAATAATCAGAGAAATTATTACTCAGCTGCTAAGGTATAATGATATTAATATGAATAATGATGAAAACGATTATAAAAAAGGGTGGAAAGACATTGTTCTAGATGAATTGTGGAATTAGCTTGTCAATTCTTCATGCTTATTTTTGCAAAAAGAAGTCCCTGGAGACCAGCATGATGACGTGATTTGACCTAGGTTACATTGTAAATTTGGAGCAGATCTGGGGGGAACGCCCACTCTTGACTTTTAGTTCTAGATTCTTTCTACTGCACTGCTGATTCGGATCGATGCTGGCATCATGGATATTAAATCCCTCCCAAGTCTTCTCACGAGCAGGGTCTGGGCATTGGACAGCTCTGAGCACAGGCCACCTGTCACTCTACTGAGTCATGGGAAGCCATTTTTGAATGTGCCTGCCGAGGGCCTGGCTCGTCCATTCCCAACCTTCCTTTTCATTTTTAGACCCTGACTAGTTGACAGCGATGTTAGCTGAGGATGAAGGCCAAGTGCTGAAGAACTGGACAGAGGAGGAACAAGAGTCGAGTCTTCTGATATCTGTTGCTCAGAAAACAGGGGTAAGAGATAAAGACAACAAGGAATGGATTATCACTGCTAATGGGTAAAACGAGTGACCACCAAGACAGAGCTTATTAATCCATTTTCTCTCCACTTCTGTGGTGTGGCGGTTAGCCTTGACTGTCTACTTGATTGTATTGCGTTTACTTAATGTCTGGGAAGGAGGTTTAGGCAGGATTGAATAAGTGCGAAAAACCCACCACCATCTAGGCTGGGGTCCCAGGTGGAGGGAAAAGGAAGAAAGGAAAGTCTGATTATAGCACAGTTTCTCCTCTCGCTTATTGTAGGGAGCTGCAGAAAACTGCACCCAAAAGATGGAACCGGTTTCCGCCCTCCGCCAGCGAGCGCTCTCTGTGGTAAACAACTCCAAATTAGGCAAAGATCATGTCTCCTCTTAATTCTGCTTGGAGACAACCTATCCTGGCGCGCCACGTAGGGTTAGGTGATTGGTAGATGTAGGCTATATCAGGCCCCGTCTCCCTCGGCCCGGGGCTGCCCCCGCCGCCCGCCGCCATTATACATTGTACAAAGCAAAGAGGTTCCCAATTAAACTGTGTTTGAAGAAGATTCCTCGGTGTGGCGTCTTTCTTGCTGGTCAAGGGTGGACGCCGCGGCTTATCTCTTTCTCTGTTTCTCTATCTCTGTCTCTGTCTCTTTCTCTCTGCTTCCTGGCCACCATGTTATGAGCAGCTCTACTCTTTTGTGCCCTGACCTTCATGATAAATTACAATGGCTTAGACCATGAGCTAAGATAAAACTTTCCTAATTCCAGGTTCTTTGCTCAGGAATTTGTCCCAGTGACTGGAAAGTTAACATGCATATGAATAAGAGACTTCCAGTGGTGCACGAAGGATACAAAACCAAAGCTTCAGTTTCTCACAAAAGCTGCAGTTCTCATTCCCATGGGCTTACACCTCCTTAGAATGTCTGGCAACTCACCATGAGGCAAGGCACATTATCAGTGTTTTGTATTTTCCTTTCTTAATGAGATTGGATCTAGCCTTGTTACCCAGATTGACTTAGAACTCCTGAATTCCAAAGACATTCCTGCCTCAGCCACCTGACTGACAGTGATATCCATATCTAGATGTCTACATATCTTCATCTAAACTTTCATTCCAACTAATTCTGCTGCCTCTGTTTCTTCAGGAGGGAGCGACAGTAAGGAAAGGAAGCTGAGGAGAAGAGCCAAGTTTATTTACTAGCCAGGTTCCGTCTGTGAATCTTTCTTCATTGTTACATGTCCTTGTCATACCAGGCCGTAAAGACTCCTTTTGTGACATCTTTATAGGATTTTGGAAAGCTGTACATCTTTCTTTCTTTTTTTTTTTTTTAAAGCTTTTTTTTTTTTTTTTTTTTTTTTTTTTAATAACAGTGAGATTTAGGGTTAGTTTTTATAGCCGAGGCTGGTCCTTCTGCCTCTGGCACGTTCGAACTTCTGACCCTTGAAAAGGACATAGGGTTTGGTATGGCTGTGTGGTGTTCCTGGGGCCTTGCCAAAATGCCGGTATACCTCTCGGCCCTTCCGAGGACCAGACAAGAACACAGTGCCATGGCCCTTGGGAGACTCCAGGGCTAGCTGGTCAAAGGTGAGGATCTTGCCCCCAGCCTTCAGGATGCGACTTCAGGCCCAGCTGCTCAATCGCAGTGCACACACCGTCAGCTTGGGCACTTCGAGAATCCACACATCATCTGTGACAGTCCCCACAACACATCTGTCTTGTTCTCTCAGCCAGGAAGCTTCATTTTTCGGATCATCCGGGACAGGGACAGAGGTGGCCGGTTAGTGCGACTCATAAATAACCTTTTCAGCACAACCTGATTGAAGGTGGAGTTGGTTCTTCTGGCCAGAAACCTGTACAGCTTGACTAGCAGCCGCAGGTAGACGTCCTGGCTCTTAGGCTCCTTGCGCCGAACCTTTCCGTCCTTGTTGTGTCGGATGTCAACACCCATGATGGCGCCTCCGGCTCGGCCAGGTCTGGAAAGCACATCTTTCTTTCTTGTCTTTGGATCCTCGGGACTCAAAAATCTATGAGATGACAAAATTAGTTTTATTTCACATTCAGTTACAGTTATTATTAATATTCATTTCCTTAATGGTGAGAGCTTCAGCGTTCTGGAGTAATGTGATCACCTAATGAGTATGTGTCATGAGGAAGAAGAAAGGGAGAAAAGGTGAGTGTTTCAGAAGCTGTCTCTAAAAAAGCAAGGCTGAGAAGATCCAATCTGAAAATATGTCAGGAATTGTGAGCAGGAACCATTGCCCCAAAAGTCCTTTAGCATCTAGAATTATAAAAAGAACATTTGCCAGTACCCAGCCTATGGAGAAGGGGCAGCGCATTTGTGGCCCTTAAGGCAGTGCCAATGACTCTATACCTCTTTCTCGGATTTATAATAGGTTCAAACCAGGCCTACCTGTTGGTAGTGGAAACAATTCAACAGCCCAAGTGATGTCAACTCAGCCGAAGGCATTAATCTGTAGAAACATTATCTTCATTGGATGGATTTGTGGAGTCAACTCATGATACGAAGACATCATATTCTTAAGACCCAGTCTGAGCAGGCAAGCCCTGGGTGACCAGAAAATGGGTATGGTTCATGGTCTGAAGCACAGAGTCCTTATTTACATAAATTTTAACATACTTGTTTACATGTCATACTTTAGCATAAGCTCTATTCAAGTCACTGGAGATTTACTATCTCTTTGGATCTCGATTGCTTCCTATGCTTGGTGAGTGTGCTGGATCAATTCTTGATAACTACCTCTTTAATTGGGTGGTTTACTACTAAGGTTCCAGGCATTATCTCAAATGTCACCATGTCTAAATCTTCATCCTGACAGCATCTCATGCCACTCTTCCCAGCCTGGATGGACACACAAGCTTTGAATGTTCCAACCCTTTCTGCTGCTTTGCCCAGGGTGAATACATTTTCTTAAGAGTTGTTTGCTCCACAAGAGTCATGTTTGCTTAGGGTGACTTGTTTATGTGCCTTCACTTCTAGACCCCAGGCACTTACCAAAGAGATAAAGGTAGCAATTTTGTTTCTTACCAAGACTTACCCTCAGAATCTGGTGAAGAGGAAGGACTCAGTAAAGCTTTGGAGAAAAGCCAGTGACATTTGTGGTTCTTGTCTGCTTTTCTATTATAAACTGTTGGCTGGTGGTGAAATCTGAGGTTCTATATCAATATAGGCATAGCCACCATGAAGGCTCAAACACAAATTCTGGGCTAAACTAATCTGTGATGGTCAATTATCCAGCATTTGCCAGCATCCATATCCTAAGATTCTAGGAACTTGGGAGCCTCCAAATGGCATTCTCAGAATGTCACTCTCAGTATTCTAGATGCAGTACAGAAAACAGGCAGATGCAATGAGATATTATTGAAATCCCAAAAAATAAAAGATGTGACTTTTGTTGTTTTTATTTTTTGATGCAATCTTTCTATATAGCCCAGGTTAGCTGCAGACTCAATATATAGCCTTCAACTAGTAGAAATCCTCCTGTTTCAGTCTCTCAATTTCTGGAAATATGGCAGCCCATTCTCTTACAACATGTTATTTTTATTAATTATTTTAATTGCATGATTTTGTGGGGTATAATGTAGTAGCTTGATACATCAACATATTAAAACACTAACACATTCTGATCAAATCAATGAGTACATGACATTTATTGTTGTATACTGTACTATAACATCTTGCTATATACTGTAATTTATTTAATTCCTTTATTTGCACATAAAGATTGCTCCTAAATTTTCTATTAATTTGTACTCTCTTACTTGTGTTTGGCTGGTGTTTATCTGAATAAAGACATCTTTAAATCAATAGATCTCTACATTCTAAAGGCTTAACAAATGTATTAGGACACTTACCTAGCATTATTAAATTATGCACACCATTTTCACTGCCCTTAAATAGCCTCTGATCTGCCTGTCTCCCTCCCTCAGCTCCCAGAAACCACTGATCTTTTCTCTGTATGCATGGTTTTTCCTCAACTTATTCTTTTTATGTGGTCTATAAAATTTTTTTGCAAGACAACCCTCATGAAATCTAAAGAGATTTTGACACACTATTTGAGATCCTGAGTGATAGAACCTAAGATTTACCCAAATAGACAAAGGCATGGGCAGGATCAGCAAGAACGTACCCTGTTTAAATTGTTACTATTGATAATAATTGGGAGCTTGCAAAATTCTTGTGTTAATGGTGGAGTTGTACAGAATAAATACTGAAGTTATTGCATATAGATACTGTAGGGGAAGCTGTAGCCACGCCTACTTAGGGGCTGGCTACAGGTGTGTCTGACCACGCTTGTGAGGGAGTGGTCAGGGTGATGTAGAGGACACTTTCAAGGGAGTGCATTTCTCTTTCGGTTTCACTTTGGTACTTGCTGGACAGACTGCTGCCACACCGGCTACCTAGGTTGCTCTGTAAGTAAGGCTTTTTCCTATTAAATACCCTTATATTTCTACCTGACTCTGTATTCGTAATTTCCCACTATATCTGGTGTCAGGAGTGGGGACTGTCTTTGTCTTTTCTTGGATCTTTCTCTCAAGGTGTACACCCTCTCATAATTGTTATACTCTCATGGTTGCATTCCCCAGCACGTGTACATACACAAGCAAACATTTCTCTGCTAACTGTTTATGTTTTAGTCCCACACAGCCAATAAAGACTACCTGACAGCAATCCCTGGACACCCTAGAAAGAAAATGGGCCACACCTCCTCGACTGCACTGGATCCAACTTGCTCCATTTCAACTGACACTCCGGCCAGAGGTTCAGGTACTGACTTCAATCAAGTTGAGGATTTTAAGTGAGATCTTCAATCAAGTGAATCCCATCTAACATAGACTGGATACAATCCATTCAAGACTTCCACTATACTAACATTTTCTTTCTACAGGACCCCACATGACTATCGTCATCCCATTTCAGCAGGAAGTAACTTGGAGGATGCTACACTCCCTTTCCCCATTGTTGTCACTTAGGACAATGTATATACCTAGTTAGGGATAGATTCCTATTGTTTATAGTTGGGATTGGAAGGAGGTGCTCAGGCTTAGACACCTCTTTCAGATGACTTTAGGGTTTAGTTAAAATAGATAGTTAGGATATGACATAAGCAGATTGTAGTATCTTCTTATATTTCACCTTTATGATTGTTAATTTTGGATACTTTACACTGTTAAGTTTTAATCCTCTTTTAGACTAAAAGGGGAATTGTAGGGGAAGCTGTAGCCATGCCTACTTAGGGGCTGGCTACAGTGTGCCTGACCACGCTTGTGAGGGCGTGGTCAGGGTGACATAGAGGACACTTTCAGGGGATTGCGTTTCTCTTTTGGTTTCACTTTGGTACTTGCTGGACAGACTGCTGCCATGCCGGTTGCTCTGTAAGTAAGGCTTTTTCCTATTAAATACCCTTATATTTCTACCTGACTCTGTATTGGTAATTTCCCACTATAAGATACAATTTTAGATTATGAAGTATGCTAAAATGAGTAAAAGTTCAACTTTCTCCAAAGTATGTCTCCCTTATGACAAGATGTTTTAACTGGGAGTAGGAGCATGCAAAGGGAAGAGGATCCAGAATGTAGAATGTAAACACCTTTGAAAGCATCAGCTCCCCAAGGGAGCAATGGATTAGCACAATGAACCTGCTGTGCATTATTCAACTTCCACAGAGATTAAAGCTATTAAACGTGCAATGATTTTAGTTGAGCCTTGTGAAAACAATACAAAATGTCAATTTTAATGTCTGCTGGATTGGCAGTATGTAGACAATTTGGATAAATAGTCTAGACTCGTCCTACTGTTCATAGAATCTGTACCACTTTGGCCCTTTCATGATTGTGATATGGTGGGAGATCTGAGGAATGGAATATCTTAAGATGGGGAAGAAACACTTGTAGTTAGACTTAGTCATTTCAGAAGTAGCTCTTCATTTTTCTATTCCCAGGAACATTAGTGTGGCATAATAGTATAATGAGAAATATTGTATTTTATATAACACAGACAAATGTGCCTTGCATAGCAAGAACACTATTAGTGCAGAGTTCAGTTATAACAATATATAAATATATTCAGATATAAATAATGAACGGCATAGTAACTACACTTTAATGTGGACAGTTGACTGTCTTTCAGCCATTGAAGGTCACTTTAATAATGCAACTTGGCAAAAATTGTTTAAATTGGATTCACTTTTAATTTGCATAAATTATAATGAAGGGCAAGAAAATGCTCATTTTGCTTATAAAAATGTGAATACATACTTTAGAAAGCTAATAATTCAAAGAAAATCTAATAATTATTCTTTTTACAAAGTCATTGAGATATGTGGGACTATTCATTTATCATTTATCTTGTGTATTTCTAGCTAGAGGAAAATTGAGGGGCGATAAATCCAGGGCTTAGAAAACAAATAAATCTTTGCATTCCAATTTTGGTTTTGCTCTTTTTTTCTCTGCTGTGCCCTGGCTTGAACAAGTATGTGGGCCATTCTGGATATTAGCTTTCACTAGCAAAAAGAAGACAGTGAACCTTGTTGGCTTTTTAGTTTTTCAGAGGAAATTAGTAACTATACAGCACAAAGAACATATCACTATAGCAAGACACTAGTAAATTCTTTTTCTTAAGTAAATTCAGAACATGCAATTTCTGAAATACATACTATAAAATTAAATTATTTTCAGAATAATTGTGGCTCTGTGACTGAAATTTACCTGTTTCCCCATTTATATTATACACATTTCCCACATTTATATTAACATGGTGCTTACCTGCCATTTGTTGGGTTTTGTTCTTGAATGGGGATAAATTGATGGAACCATGTTAAGGCTGACTGTAATGCCCGTTGGGGGACAGGTTACAAATGATTGACTTAAAAGTGCTGTGGAAAGAATAGGGCAAGGTAAAAGAAATATGTTGGGCCAGCCTTGACCAGAGGACAGTGAGAGGAGATTACACAGAAACCTCATTGAAACTGAACCATGGGGAAGTTGGACCACACAAGTTGGAAGAACACTGGGAAGAACACACAGTGCTAAGACTCTGAGACTGGGAGCAGAGAGGCAAGAGTATCAACCTATTGGTGGCCTTGGCCGAAGACTCACTGGTAGGTAGAAATGGAGGAAGTGTGGGGAGAGAAGACAAGAGTCTGAATTCTGACCCCAACAGTAGCTAACTGAAGGGTTTGGAGCAGGGATGGCTGAAGAGCAAATGATTTTACAAAATAAAGGCCATTGGAAAATTCCCCACTTGTTTCAGAAATAAACAATGTGAATAGTTGTCTTCTCCATTATTCAGTAACATCAAGCTTCTAGAATAGTACTTACAAACTAATTTATCTTCAAAACACATTCCAATGTTCTCATTATGTTCCAAAAAGAAAAGAATCCCATCTCCTAAAGGTCTCTCTACATTGTGGGGGGGAATCACACTTG
Source organism: Cricetulus griseus (assembly GCF_003668045.3). NCBI lineage: Eukaryota > Metazoa > Chordata > Mammalia > Rodentia > Cricetidae > Cricetulus > Cricetulus griseus. The sequence goes on along the minus strand of NC_048595.1, from coordinate 430,657,094 downwards.
TATTTGTTAGACTGTGCTTTAGAGCCTCAGAATGCTGGGTTAAAGGGTTTCTTTAAATGAGCTGCCATGAATTAGACTGTCTGAATACTGGAGATTACTCCATAATTTGTTTTCTGCCAAAGAGATAATGCATTCAGCACATCGTATTTATTAAAGCTGCTAGACTTCTACCCTTTGCTCTCTAATTAGGCTTCCCTTGTTACTGTGTAGAGCAGGAAATATGACTGTTGAATTCCCTCAACCTAATGAGCCCCAGCCAGGAGCTGGATTAGAATGGAAAGCCTCTAACTTCTATTCAGTAGCATTCAGCTAGAGTATTCCTTCTTGAAGCAGGGAATGCTGAAAAGGAGGGTTATGGCCGAATGGGCTGGACTGGTTCTGTGTTGCCTTCTTCCTACCCATTGAATTCTGACCTATTTGTCATAGCCACAGAAGGATGTCTCAACATCGGGAAAGGGACTCAAGACATTGTTTGGAGGCTGAATATATGGCTCAGTAGGTAGTGAAGTTATTGACATGCAAGCATGAAGACCTAGTTTGGATGTAAGGTCAGACATGGCTGCATGCTTGGAACCACAAGGCTGGGGAGAGAAGATAGGTAGTAGTAGATCCCAAGTTCTTAATGAGCAGCCAGTCTAACCAATACTCTGAGTTTTTAGGTTTGGTGAAAGACCCTGTCACAAAAATAAAATGAAAGGATTAGGGATGACATCCAATGTGCCCATATGGTGAATTCACCCACATGCATGACAAAGCTATTCTCTTATTCCAAATTTCTCCTAATCTAAGTCTGCTTGTCACTTCATAATTCAGTGAGTGCTGACCTCAGCATTTAGAAGAGATGCAGACATAGCCTTACCTCATTAATTCTATTCACTCTTTTGTTTGCTCTTCTTTTATGTTGCTTCATCCTTTTTTTCCCTTCCAATTCATGTTTTAAACACAGCTGCACCTACCTGATATTATGGGCGAAGGAGTTTCCACAGAATTTAGAGTATTCCATGTACAAAGATATAAGGCTGTCTTCTTTGGTGTTAAATTGAGACTTTCTGGTATGTCTGTGTGGTGGTTTGATCAGGAATGGCCTCCATTGGCTCATATTTAACTGTTTGGTCATTAGAGAGGCACTACTAGAAGGTGTGGCCTTTTCAGAGTAGGTGTGGGCTTGTTGTACAAACTGTTACAAGAGTTGCCATAGGGGGAGGGCCTAGGCCCTGCCCCAAATGACTTGACAGGTTTTGATGGGAGGGAGAAGGAAATTAGATCATTTCTAATTTAAATAAAATGTATAAAATCATTTCTATTTAAATAAAATGGATAAAATTGTTTCCAATTCAAATAAAATTTATGAAGGAAAAAAAAAAACACCTTGAAGTGTTTTGGCTTTTTGGCCATATTCAGTATGTTCAGGAAATATTTACTGGTTAAGTTTAGTAGACACTAGCTATAGTTTTTTTTTTTTTTTTTTTTTTTTTCTCGGTATTGAGACCTGAAGCAGATGTGATTAGAGACTGTCATTCAGGTTCATATATGGAAATGTAATAGCACTGAGTATCAGTCAAGACCTAAGATATAAAGGCCTACAATCTTGGACTCAAGTTCTTAGCCCAACACTTAGAATTTGTACATCCTTAGAAAAATAAAGATTAAATTAATCTTCAAATTTTCAAAGTACCTATTATGAGACTGGGGAGATGGATAAAGGGTTAAAAGCACTGACTGCTCTTCCAGAGGTCTGGAGTTCAATTTTCAGCACCCATATGGCAGTTCACAACCATCCATAACTGTAGTCACATGGGATCTGATCCCCTCCTATGGTGTACAGACCTTACACCCATATACATTAAATAAACTATTATATAAATAAATAAAAACAAAATCTTTTTAAAGTAACTATCTCATGTTTTTATAATGAAGAAATGACATACACAAAATACTGAAAGGGCTGCTTTGTGTGAGGCAAGTGCCCATTGCTACCCACATAGGCTAAATCACTAAACACATGATAATGTTAATTTGTAGTCAACTGTTCATCTCCACCACATAAACTTACTCAAGGAAACAGAGGGGTACTGAGGCTATTTAAAGTTTTCATATGCCAAGTTTGGGGATATACTAGAAACAGAAACAGCCAAATGTATAGCTATCTATTCACTCATTTGAATGGACTTTAAAAATAGATACACTGCAATGTACCATCTTCAAGCATAACTCTTCCTCATGTAGAATTCAGGGTCATATGGGCTGAATGAACTTCATCCAAGAGGACTTAGTGACAAGCCCACCAGAAGAAACACAATTTCACCTGTAACAACATGTGAGTCACCAGTTCCAAGGGTAGCAAAGCATCAAAGCTCCACAGAGTGGCTTATGTTGGCATCTTCTCCTTTTTCCTATGCAGTATGAGATTAATTATGCCCATCTCTCTGCATTATGCATGCTGTCTGACCATTTGTATATTATAAAACAGAGCACTTTCAGTAATAAACCTGTCACTTACTGAGGCTGTGATGGAGTTGATGTAATGCAGCCAAGCCATAAGAATTCCACTTGAGGAATGCAAAATTTGGGTCTGCCCCAACATCAGCACCCACTTCTAGCAAGAAGATTGGGGTTTTTCAACTCAACTTTTGGTCCTTTATCAGATACTGAACACCCACCACTCAACACCTCTGTTTCTCAACATGAATGTGTGTCTTCAGCTACCCTCTCAGCATCCTCTCACCTTGGTCTCTATATCTCACTGTATGTCTTCTGCACAGATCATTTCCAGTTTAGGTCTTCTCTTTAGCCTTAACCTGGGGCCTTCTGAGTGCTGTGTAGGCCCATTTGTTGTTTGAGCTGTAATTCCTGCTAGGACCTGAATATGTCTGACCATTTCCAGAAGATCCATGGTGAAATGATTCTTACTAAAAATTGTTTACATGAAGAATGCATCCCAAGGATGTGGGAAAGAACACTGTCTAGGAAATTGGTTAATCAACATTTGGTCTCCTCAGACATCAGAGGGAGAGAAAAATGATTAGATCATCAAAAATGCATTGTTATTCAGTTCTATCAGCCCCCTACCCATTTATCCACCCATCCATCTACCCTTCTATCTATTCATGAAAACAAGCAAGACTGGACTTAGGCACTATACCTCAACAACCTTGAAAGTATCCCAACGTATGATATACGTCATCATCAAATTTCAGCTTAAAAGTGTATTCATTGTCAAGCAAAAGCACTTTGAGTCAATGTAGGTCGAGCTATGGGCTGTTGGCAACCTTCTAAGTTAGCTACCTCTATCCAAACTCTCATTGTTGAGCTACCTCCACTCCCAGACTAGAAAATTAGAGTAGAAAATTACTAACAGCCCAACTTGCCTAATGACCACCAGATATGAGAAGGCCACACACCTAGTAAGTTTCAATGTGGAGGGGATGTAAAATATAGAGATGAACCCCAACATGGTATTTGTTGAGAAATGGATAAACATTAGTGGCAGAGGGAAAGGTAAAACTCAGATAATGTATAAGACAGAGCTTCCTGATTACTCAGCCAATGAGGAAAGGGAGGAAGGGACCTTGTGCTTAGGGTGATTAAAAACTCTTCTCGACAGTAGATAGAAACCTGCCATTCTAAGTTGACACTCAGCTTATTGAAGTTGTAAAATAAATTGCCTCACTTTCACTACACTTAGCCTCCAGTGCTAGAGAGTGGAGCAGCTTCGTTCCTCACAGTCAGTTATTTAAACTTGTATAATCTGGTTCTTACCCACATTTTTGCTAACTTCAAGTGTGGAAACTGTGTGAAGCAAAGAAATATGGAGATAGTGGCCCTCTGATGAGAGTCAGGACTTGTGAAGTGGGTCCCTGTATCTCGAAGCCTAGTATCCTGCCTAGAAAGTTTTTTTAATTATTAGGACATTGGAAGGATCCAGTCAGTACAAGATCCAATGACACCAGGAAAGCTCCTTTCAATGTCCTAAATCTCAGGAAGTGTCCATAATGACAGCCTAGAAAAAAGGACAGAAGACAAGATATTCTACTGCATCCTCTCTTCTGCCATTATTTTTTTTTGCAAAGTTGTACCATAATCAGAAGGTTCCTTATTGATTAATCATGAGAAGCCACCATTAGAAAACAGAAATATCTCAGTTGCCTGTGATCAATGCATACTTCTTACATGGGCAAACCTCTGTGGGAAGCCAAGTTAGGGTCAGAAACCGTCATGAATTCAGAGCAGGAGATGACAGACAAATTAAGTATCTAATGGCTGAAACTAAGGAAGCAGGGTACCTTTTGACAGGCAGAAATGTACACTCACATCCGTGCAAGGCATGCTGATAACCTATACCTAGAGGATGGGTCACCTATATATGAGGGGGTTTTGTGAGTTGCCTTATACGGATATATCCCTGAGGGCAGGATCTGTCACTTAGTCCTTATAATCTGCCCTAATACACCGTGTAATGAGTTATGTACTTCTCAGATAAAGAAACCACGTTCAAATCCAAATTAGACAATCATGCCCTTTATGTATCAAAAGTTCATTTCATTAATGTCAATGTGATCTATTGTTGAATGGATAAAGCATAGCCAATAAGGAATATTCAAATCAAATATGAAAAACTGAAAGGTTATTTCCTTTAAGAAGTAATCGCTGATGGATAGATAGCATTGCAAAGTTGATAAATGTTCCGTGCTATATATTCTCACAGATACACACAGTAGAGGGAATATAAACAAGGCTATGAAGCATACAAAGAAGAGATTCTCTTTCATTTCCCAGACCCTTGCTGAATTCTTTCACCCACAGGATCTCATTAAAGCCTCAGAAACACCTTGTGAGTAAGCATCACTGCTTTCTTACTGGACCCCAGAGCTTTGTAATTCAAGGAGACTACACAAGTAGCAGAAGAACCACACTGTACATAACCCCCGTTACTTTTGCGGCCTCTTGTCATGGGAAAAGTCCTTTTGCGACAGTTCTCAGTTCCTCAGTAGTTCAGTAGAGATAATCTGATAGGCATTGAAGACAGGGATGTCCATTCACTCAATTGCATGCCTGAGAAATGACATTATGTGAGGTGTTGGGCTGGACTGGTGAGCTCAGAGCAGACCCAGCTTCTCTGCTGTGTGCTGGGAGGGGGCAGTAAATTAAGACTTAAATGATACCAAACAGAGACTGTCATTAAAGCTTACTATTATAGGGTGACAGCCACCCAAACAGGTTTCTGGTAAAGATGTACTGGTGGACATATGAATGAGAATGGCTTTTAGTCGAGACAAGAGAGGCACTTGAATGTGTACTGATGCAGCCTATGGGGCTGGGCTTATAGTAGAAGGGCTGAGACATGACACATCCTACATAATCAGTGATGACTACCTATTTGGTTTGTCCTAATTGTTCCTAAGTTGGGAGTTGGGCGAATGTTGAGAAGATTGTTAGTTATTAATTAATCAAATCCAGGCTGTTGAGCAGACTTCCTGGAGTGTTTGAGGCACAGTAGTTTGACTCTTGCCACTGCTTACTATACATATATTCATTCCCTTGGCTCATAGAAGGTTCTAGGCCAGAGTTTTTTGTTTTGCTTATTTGTTTGTTTTCTTGTTTTTGTAGGTAATCTGGCCTCTGACTCTTTGGGTGTCAGTCTCATGGATGTGGACAGATTTCTGTACCTTTCAACTAAAAGCAAGATGTCTACTCTGAGTTTATTTTTAAGGTAAGTGCCTGTTCTCAAAAGGTCAAATGAAGAATAACTACCTTTTAATAATTATCCACTATAGTTTGGGCTAAGTCTGTTAGACACATTTCCTCAGATGGAAGTCTTGATGATCTGGCGAAGCAAATACTGTTAGTGTTCAATTCTGTAGGTGAGAACAGGAACATTGGGACACCAGAGAGATTAAGCAATGTACCCATTGTCTAAGACTGAAAGTAGAGAGTATTTTTTCACCATATTAGTGTTGTTGGGCTTCTTACTATTGTCCCCATGTTGCTGTGTCTCGGGATGGCCCTCAGTAAATAGCTGTCCCCTCCAAATAAAGTCAGGCAGTGGTGCTAACCACTCACACTATTGCAGAAATCCAGGGTAAGACCACAATCGTCAGGCATCTTGAGGACAAAAATAAAGGAATGGTTGCCTCAGAAGGATAGACAAGAACAGACTAAGGGTATTTTCAGTGAGGGAGGGGCTCACTGGGAAAAGGGGATTTTGCTAAGGGTAAGCTGCTCATCTTTAAGGACAGCTTATCTTCTTTTTATCCTTGGCATTTCTGTGGTTCAGAGCAGAGTGTATGCCTCAGCTAAGTACTGTGTAGATGTGGGAGGAGAAATTCCCAGAAAGAAGCTGCAACTACAAAGTACTGACTGACTTATTAGAACATCAATGATGTAGAGAAGTTGGAATGTTGTAGATCCAGAATCATGGTATCTTGAGTCAACTTTAGCCCACTCTGTTGCCCAAGCCTTTATGAGACCGAACATTCTTGCACCTGTCAGGTAAATCCTTTTGGAATGTATGAACAGACCCTAGTTCCCACCATCTGAAAGGCTAAGAGCATCATCAGACAGCATCTGAGACGTACAGAAAAATTGCCCTGCTATGCTGCAACCCACCTCTCTGGTGTTTCCCCCAATGTATTTGAAAACTGTCTTGATTTATGATATTCTTGTTCTGTAACTACATAAAGCTCATAAAACTACTACCATCTTAGAATGTGGAGTAACATAAATCTGCATTTTTTAGCCATGGCCAGGGAATTATTTTTGTCCAGAATAAAGTAGCTCTCAGTCCTGCTAAGGAAAGAGCTAGGTATCCTGTTTCAACAATGACGATAGTATGTTGGGGACATTCTTTCATTGCCTTCCCAGTCCCCCATCCCCTGGACTAACAATGACTTAGGCATCTTGTAGGTTTGTCTACTTACCACAAATTTTATGCATCTGTCATATATAGCTATTTCTTTGCTTTCAGGCTAGAAAAAAGGAACCCCTGAGCACAAGTCTTGTGCATAGTGTGTGTCCAGTATGTTTGGCTCATGAACCAAGAAAGGAAATAAAAATCTTTGCCACTGTTCTTTGTAATGTTAAATCTTTCCACCAGAGCTGCTGGAGCCCTGCTGCCACCTGGGCGCTTTCCGCCAAGCTGCCTATGATGAGTCTTTATTCCATCCACTCGAGCCCTGCCACCATGAGGGTGCCCAGAATAACACACACAGATTCTTATGTTAGTTTACAATGCTGCTTGGCCAATGACTAGGATTTCTTATATGCTAGCTCAGTCTTAATTATCATGAATCTATATATCTTATAAGACTTATCTTATCGAGGACACCTTCCACTGGCATCCTCTTCCTGCGATCACATGGCAGCTCTGAAGAGAGGAGGAAGAGCAAGAGCAAGAGAGCAATTTCCTGCTTATATTCTGAGTCTGCCTGCTATTTCACTTCCTGCCTGGATTGAAAGACTTATATTTACTACATTTCCCAGAATCCTCCTTGACTCCTAGTCCCACTTAACTTGCTTCTTCATTGGCCAACAGTACTTTATTCAACAACCAATAAGATAAACATACACAGAAGGACTTGCCCCATCAGTTCTTGTTTAAAAGGCAACTCCCTGAAGTCCTAGGAAACAACATTATAACTTAAACCAATGGTTTGCCATTAATGAATTATTTCCTTATATTAACAGCATTTAAATGTAAATGATATAAAAATTCTCTAATATATATAATGTTTCTAAATAATTTGCTTTTTTTTTCTTGTCATGAAAAATTCTCAATCTGTTTAAGTAATATAAATGTTTTAATTGCTTTAATATTAAAAATACCCACAAGTGTTTATCTGGAGTTTTATCTTCTTCTATTTAACTTACAACAGTATGTAGTATGACTGTCTTAGTTAGGGTTCTATTGCTGTGAAGAGGCACCATGACCATGGCAACTCTTATACAGGAAACATTTAATAGGGCTGGCTTACAGTTTCAGAGGTTTAGTCTATCATCATCATGGCAGGACATGGTGGCATGCAAGCAGACATAATGCTGGAGAGAGAGCTGCTACATGTTGACTTGAAGGCAACAGACAACAGTCTGTCTGTCACACTGAGCAAAACTTGAGCAAAAGAGACCTCAAAGCCTGCTCCCACAGTGACACACTTCTTCTACCAAGGCCACACCTACCCCAATAAGGCCACACCTCCTAATAGTACCACTCCCTATGGGCCAAACACGTGAGTCTATGGGAGCCATTCTTATTCAAAACACCACAATACCTATTATCAAGACAATCTTACTATTTGGGTATACTGGGGAAAAGCACTTGAGAAGCTTCATTAACTCAAACAAGGAACTGATGTCCTATTTGGTAAATTGCTGTTCAGTGTTCTAGTAGTGTGATCCCATTGGAACCAAAGTCTTGGCTGAGATCTGGAAATACCAGTAACCTGGTGTGTCTCTGAACAAGATGAACCCACACTCATCAGATGGTTTTATTCTGGAAGCAAAACTACTCCATAGTTCTGTATAAAGTGTGCTTTTGCAATTCATAATTAGCTATCACCACTCATCCATAATAGACAATGAAGTCACATTCATTTGCCCCCCCCACACCACTCTGTCTCTTCACTACTTCCCTCCACTCCTCTGATCAAGAATCATTTTAAATGAAAACTCTCCAATGATTGTCATACAGAGAAATGCTCCAATTGGTGTTGAAGGCATCACGTTTGAACCTAGCTAAGAGCACCACTAATGCAAGTGCCTGAGTTAGTGGTAGAATGTGGTGAAATCTGCTTCAAGGTTTCTCATCTCTGCTCCTGTATTTCCAGGCCTATGCTTCTGGTTCCTTGTTCAATCTGCCCCCCATTTCCTGGCTTTGTAACTTCATTTGGACTCCCCTCAGTAGACTTGAGTCTCCTTCTTGCTTGTATTACACTAGAAAATGAAATGACAAACTCATCTTTCATTCTGCAACCATAGAAACCAGTCCTAATTGTAGCCATCTAATGGTTGTGCCAACAAGCACAGTCCGAAAATGCAGGAGAGGAGAGTACACATAGCCTGTGAGTCAGACAAAAGTGAAGATCTAAGATAAAATGCCATGACAGGTCAATGGAAGTTCCAAATATAATAATGAAGGCTTATACTTATTTTCATTAGCATTCTACTACAGCTATGAGACTGCAAACCCATGACTAGCATTTTAAGCAACTCAAGAAGTAGGTTAAGGCCTTCACCAGACTAGTGGGAACCTCCTCTCATTTTAGAAAGGAAGCTTAACTTTTATAATAACCTTTTTGAAGTCTTTTCAAATACTCAAATCATGAAACTGACCCATGACACTTCACCTTTCCCAATATTTCTATCCAGTAATGTTATAGTTTGAATACTCAATGTTTCCTCCACAAGCTCAGGAAATGAATACTTGATCTTCTCCAGGTGGTAGACTCTTTTGGGAAGACTGCAAATTTTACAGAATGTGTCCTGGCTGGAGGAAGAAAATCACAGGAAGGTTATATCTACCAACCCCATTCCCTGTAAGCTCCCTCTGTTTCCTCATTGACATGAGTTAAAAAAAAAAAAAAAAAAAAAAAAACCTCCTTTGCCTCCTATTCACAATACTCTGATGTTATACTTAAGTGAATGGGACCAAGCAGCCATAGTTTCTCTGAAACTATGCACCAACACCTTAAGTTGTTCAGTCAGGTATTTTGTCAGAGCTATGGTAAATCACAAGAAAGTCCACGTCCATAAAATTTCCTGGGCCTGGTTCTGCACATTGAGTCAATACTTTGTGATCGAGCGTCAGTACAATATACAATTAGCAGGCTTGGATCTGGTACCTGCAGGAGATGTTCCAGTGACAAAGTACAGACAAGGGACTCTGAATGACATTACTCAGTGCTATCCCCACCCCCGCCCATCTATGCCCTACTTTTTGAGAATTTAATTTTCACCTTAATAGAAGGAGTTTATATTCCAAGTAATCTCCTGGAGAATGGGTAATACTCACTGAGAGGTTATACCGGCTCTCTCAAGCTCAGGAGAACTGCCCATTTAAAGGTTGGGGATCTCGAAAGGATTAAATGGAAGAGTGAATATTAAAGTGTTTTATAAAGTATAGACTTTACAGGAAAAGAAAGGGATGAATGCTCCTGTGTGATTTGGGCCTCCCTGTTAGGTAAATCCTGCCTGGGCTCCCAGGTCCTGCTCAAATCTCCTGCAAATCCCTGCGCTCAACTTTCTCTTCTCCTGCCTAAGAACCTGAAACTGTCATATGTGATTTTTACATTTTATGTACAGAAACTGTCAGATGGCCTGGTTGTTTTCTCTTTGACTTTTGTGAGCAAAACCCATGTCGTCCCAGGAAATAGGTACCGGGTGTCGTTATCAATCTATCATGAAAAGATAAATTTGTCAGACAAAAAATGCCTACACAGCAACCTTGTATGCACCCATATTCTCCTAGTCCATCTCACTTCTGATTTCCCATTTGCCAACACCAGCATCACAAGGTAGTGTGAGCATCATCCCATTGGATAATGTATGTGAAAAATCATCCCAAGCTGTAAACTTCATACTGACTACAAGTGATTAATGTGGAAGAATTACAGCCAAAAGTCCCAAAAAGAATATTAAATAAGTCAATCTCCAATGACCCATCAATCAAAGGGAGTCATTTTTTCTCAAGATTAAATTCAGTAGATTATGGTAAACACTGGGAGTCAGAAAATCTTCATGCAAATTCTAGATTTTTCCACTGGCTTCTATCCAGTCTGAGATTCACTTTTATAGTCTATGAAATTGAACAGTTAAATGGGTCCATTTCCAAGTTCTGTCTTCTGTGTCTACAAGTAAAGAAAATATTACAAAATTTACCTCTTAGTATTATTTATTTGCATTAAATATGAAGCAGCAAAAACAGGAATAAGCTATGAGAAGTCTGATAAATTAATTTCTCAAACTTAAAATAGGATCTTTGACCTCCAACTCCTCCTTATTCTCGATTCTATATATGAATATGAATAACTAAAATTATTCTGTGAGTGTTCACTTGTGTGCAGATGTATGCATAGGTTCATAGGTAAATATATCTATGTGTGTGTAGAGGTCAGAGGTCAACCTCAGATGTTGTTCCTCAGGTACTGCCCTCTTTACTTTTTGAGACTGTCTCTCACTGGCATGGAGCTTACAAACAGACTAGTTGGCTATTCATCAAGCCCCCAAAATATAGCTGTCTCTGCTTCCCCAGAATTGAGGTCACGCATGCTTTTTTACATGGGTTTGGGGGAACCTAACTCAGGTTCCTTATTTGTGAGGCAAGTTCTTTACTATAACCCAAATCCCCCAAACTATTTTTTTTTTACTGGAGGGAGTCTGTAGTGAGCACATACCATCAAGGAAGAGGGCAATAGACAAGAATTAAAAGCATTTTGCAAGGAATCATTGAGTAACCCACAAAGAGATTTCATGAGGAAAATCACATAATCAGTTCTTGGCATTGGGGCTTGGCAGAATAAAGACAGACTGGAAACTCAAAGAAAGCTTTGCAGAAAGGCCTGGTATGAGTCAGATGGTACAAAGGGATGTGACAGAGGTGTTCGGCAAAGGATGCTCAGAGAAATATAATGCAAAGATGGGAACAGGCAAAGGTGTCTGGCCATGAGTGAATGGACTGACTGCGGGCCGGATGTGGAAGTGTGGTTGGAAAGATAGGGCTAGAAAACAGGTTAACCCTAGCTTCCCTGGCAGTGTGGATTGTAGGCAGGTAATCCTTTGCTCTCTGTCTAAACTCCATATATGAGTGAGTACATACCCTGTTTGTCTTTTTGTGACTGGGCTACCTCACTCAGAATAGTTTCTTCTAGTTCCATCCATTTGCCTGTGAATTTCAAGATTTCATTGGTTTTTGTTTATTTGTTTGTTTGTTTGTTTCTGCTGAGTAGTACTCCATTGTGTAGATGTACCTCATTTTCTCTATCCATTCTTCAGTTGAGGGGCATCTAGGTTGCTTCCAGGTTCTGGCTATTTCATATAATGCTGTTATGAACATAGTTAGGCAGATGTCATAGTTGTATGAATGTGCTTCTTTTGGGTATATGCCTAAGAGTGGAATTGCTGGATCTTGTGATAGACTCATTCCCATTTTCCTGAGGAATCACCATACTAAGAGAGACATACATGGTCCCCTGGAGAAGGGAGAAAGGATAAGATCTCCTGAACAAATTGGGAGCATGAGGGGAGGAGAGAGGGAGCTAGGAGAATGAGAAGGGGAGAAGAGGAGGGGTGAGAAGGACATGAGGGAGCAGGAAGTTTAAGTTAAGGGTAGAATAGAGGAGAGCAAGATAAAAGATACCATAATACAGGGAGCCATTATAGGTTTAAAGAGAAATCAGGCACTAGAGAAATGTCTGTAGATCTACAACGATGACTGTTACAATAAATCTTTTTGCCAAAAGCCACAGAGCCCCACTGCTGCATGTGCATTTTACACCAGTCGCCCACCAGAGTTAGGGCCCAAATTAATACATAGAGAGACTTGTATTAGGTACAATGCTGCTTGGCCAATGACTAGGACTTCTCATCTTTTAGCTCAGTCTTAATTATCATAAATCTATATATGTTATAAGACTTATCTTTAGAGGATGCCTTTCACTGGCACCCTCTCTTGCTGGTGGCTCACATGGCGCTGCTGGAGGAGGAACGGAAAAACAGGACGTTTCCTGTTTCTCCTTGCTATGTCACTTCCTGCCTGGAACACCACTTCTCTACTACATTTCCCAGAATCCTCTTTGACTCCTAGTCCTGCATAACTTGCTGCCATTGGCCAAACAGTATTTTATTCAACAATCAATAAGATAAACATACACAGTACATTCCCCATCAGATGACACCAACTAACATTCTAAGCAACAGATGAGAGGCTACCATAAATGCCCTCCCCTGATAATGAGATTGATGATTACCTTATATGCCATCCTATAGCCTTCACCCAGCAGCTGGTGGAAGTAGAAGCAGATACCCACAGCTAAACACTGAACTGAACTGGAATCCAGTTGCAGAGGAGGAGTGATGAGCAAAGGGGTCAAGACCAGGCTGGTGAAACACACAGAAACAGCTGACCTGAACAAGGTGGAACTCTTGGTTCCCAGACTGATAGCTGGGAAACCAGCATGGGACTGATCCAGACCCCATCAACATGAGTGTCAGTGAAGATACCTTAGAAATCTATGGGGCCTTTTGTAGTAGATCAGTACATATCCCTAGCATAGGAATAGACTTTGGGAGCCCATTCCACATAGAGGGATACTCCCTGAGCCTAGGCACAAGGGGATGGGCCTAGGCCCTATCCCAAAAGGGATGACAGACTCTGAAGACCCCTTATGGAAGGCCTCACCCTCCTTGGGGAACAGAAATGGTATGGGATAGGTAGGGTGTTAGTTGGGGGAGGGGCAAGGGAGGAGGGGAGGCAGAGGGAACTAGGATTGACATGAAAAATAATATTATTTCTAATTTAAATAAAAATGGAAAGAAAAAAAAAAGGAAACAGGTTAACCCATACTGAGGATGGCATTGAATAAATGTGATCCTTTTTAAGTAAGAGAGTGCACATTCAAAACTTCTAAACAAGACATTAGATTATTTTATTGTGTCAGTTTCCAAGGTTCCTCAGATTTGGAAGGGGAGGACAGAGTATCAGTTAACAAGTAGAAAACTCAACATTGTAATTCCACAGCCCACTTTTTCATAAATTAAATCCTGAACCAGGTCTGTGGCAATAGGGATTTAAAGAAAAGAAGGAAACCAAAATGCTGGGAAGGGAGAAATGCTTGGGTAGGACCACTGAGTAAGAATAAGGAGACAGAAGGTCCTTGAGCTTCCGATCTGGCAAATGAAGAGTACTCAGAGGAAGGGGAAGGATGAGAAGGCAAGCATGCTGGAACATGACAAGGTCTTTAGTTTTTAGATAATGAGTGAAGAGGGTAGAAGCAGAACTAAGAAGAGAAAGAAGTATTGCTAGCACCCGGAGGCAATGGCATCACACTGAGAAGAGATGTTCTAGTCAGGGCATTATTTGGGGTTTGAGAGCCTTGTGCTAAAATCAGACCCTGATCTGAGCCCATTTTGCATGCAAAAATATTGGGCACATACTCAGAAGCAGGAGGATAAGGGCTCTAGAACCAAACTCTTTGTATTCTAATCATGCTACTTTCTGTTATGTGGCCTTCAACAAATAACTACTTGGGATTCAGTTTCCAGTAATAGTGCCCACATCCTGGAATCAACTAAACAAGTCTAAAGCATTTAGAACATATTATGATGTTTTCATGAACATTTATAAGTCTTGGTTTTCTCATGTTCAATTAAGATTATGAGAGAATCTATTTATAAATGGATTATAATAGTTAAATGCAAAGAAGTTATGCAAAGGTCTCAGTGAACTAACTAGTCTATATCAAGAGTTAGTTTGAATAGCTAATTCAATCACTCCATACATACTATCATGTGCTACTGCCCATCATACCCTGGCTTCATATTTGGTGTTGTCCTACTGCTAATCTAATGCTGAATGATAGTAAAATAGGGCTGGAGAGATATCCCAGGAGTGAATAATGCTTTCTACCCTTCTAGAGGACCCAAGTTAGGTCCCCAGCACCCACATTGGTTGGCTCACAACCTCCTTTAATTCCAGCCTCAGAGGATCTGATTTCTCTAACCTCTCTAAGCACCTACACTCACGTGTACACACACACACACACACACACACACACACACACACACACACACACACTAAAAAAATGCAAATAAATCTTAAGAGTATTTTTAAATAAGGCAGAGTAAAGAAGAGGGTAGATGAGGGCTCAGAGAGGAGGTGAGGAAAGACTCCTTGAATGAAGTAAGGAAGAAAGCCATGCAGTGATTTCAGGTACCATGTTAGTTCCATGAGTGTAAGTTTTGTTACATGGAAGACCCCCCTGATACAACACTGAGACAAGCAGAAAGGAGGAAGAGATGGGAGATGAGGTTCAGTTAATAAAGGTCTTGGGGAGTGGAGTTGCCCATTGGAAGTAAAATGCAAGCTGTACCTGTCATGTTAAATTTTCTAATGCTTCATTTTTGGAAATATGAGAAGGGGTGAACTTTAGCACAATATATCTTAAACATCCTTCTAGTGTATAACTACTATACAACATATCATGCAGATGTTTATATTCATTGCCTTGTCCCCTGCCTCTCTGTTTTCTCCCTTCTCATCTCTCATGTATGAATCCTGCCTCCTACATGTAACTAAACAGAAGACATCTCATTTTGACTAAACCCAGTGTCCAAACCCACCTGCTAGGTTTATATTTCCAAGCACCAGAGCTATTTCTCTCCCATTTTAATCTTCTTTTGAGTCCTTGATTAATGATATTTTGTGTTGGTTTGAAAGAAAATAGCCCCCTAAGGGAGTGGCACTATTAGGAGGTATGGCTTTACTGAAGTAAGTATGCCCTTGCTGGAGGAAGTGTGTTATTGTGGAGGTGGGCATTGAGGTCTCAATATGCTCAAGCTTTGCTCAGTGTGATACTCAGTCCACTTCCTATTCCCTGCAAGATGTAGAACTCCCAGATGCCTCTCCAGCACATTTGCCTGCATGCTGCCATGCTCCCCACCAGATGATAATGGACTGAACCTCTGAAACTGTGATCGAGTCACCCCAATTAAATGTTTTTATTTATAAGCATTGTCATGGTCATAATGTCTTCAAAGCAACAAAAACCCTAACTAAGACAGTTGTGTAGATGCAGTGGAAGGCTAGGATGTTGTATAGTATTAAAACTATACATGGTCCAGACTACCATGTTTACTATCAACTTCTTGAGTCCACACAATCCTAGAAGCCTGTGACTTCCATGTCCACATCATGCATAGCACACTCTAATTTCCCCTTTCTCTCATTTGTAACGATATTTTGTTCTCTCTTTCTTCCACACTTCTACTCTTCATTCCTTTCTTCCTTCTTTTTTTTCTTTCCCCGATTCCCAAAGAATATCTAATGTGATCTTTTCAATCACTCAGCTTTCCAAAGGGTTGGAAAGGTTCAATAGCTTTTCCCTCCCACCCCTGCCTCTTGAAATCTGAGATACACAGCGATTGAATGAGCTTGACTCTGCTCCAACAAATGAATGAGAAATAAGGAAGGCTGCATGCAAATTAATACCTCAGTGAATTACCCTCCTGCACAGGCTGTTATTATTGTACAGTAGACATTTAATTGGCTATTGAGTATTTCTAAAAGTCCCTAAAATGTTGAGATTTGCATCAAGCCAGAATTGAGATCTAGGTGTGGTTCTGTAAAAGAACAAAAAGCAAAGATCTATCCACGTCTCATTTTCTTTCTGTCTAAGGTGTTGATGCCAAACTGAAAGCCCTGAGCCAGCAGCATTGGAATCATTTGGGAAGTCGAAATGCAGAACCTCAGGCACTCCCCAGGTTCTAAGACTCAGGACTAGCAGGGCACACATTCCTGTGTGAGAAGCATGTAGTGGTCTAATCTAGAGCTTAGATGTGTTGTCAGCCAGGGAATCCTGCTAATGAATTCATTCATCAAAGAGCTGTTTCAGGACGCCTGTGATGTACAAAGTACTGAGATCACAGACTGTGAAGATGTGTAACAGGACAAGTGTTTGCCTTCAAGGAGCTCATGGCCTAGTAGGGAAAATAAGCTTTGTGCATAAGTAAGGTGTTCACAGAGCACAGACAGTAAGCTGGTCAATGGGGGTGTATAAAAGTGAGATACTTAGGGAGCAGATGAATCTCAAAAGTGGGAAGGATCTATTGTACAGAAGCTTATTCTCTTTGAATCTATGGTCATAGGAAGAATCAGAAGAAAGAAAGAACGCACCTACTGCTGGAGCACAAGCCAAGGGCAGGTGGGCCTGCTGAGGAATGCAGCCAAGTGCCTGACTCTCTCTACACAAACCCAGACACCAGAAGGCAACAGTTTACTGCCAGATTTCACTTTTCCTTGAGGCATGCTTTGGCGGCAGACTGCTGAAAAGAGATAGCCAGTCACACATTCTCCAAGGTAGCAGCTGTGTGTCCTTGCAAGTGGGAGACACTTCACAAACTCCAGGCGAACATCCGGTTTTGCAGCCAGTGTGGGCTGGTTGCAAAGGTGTGAACTGAAAAGGCCATGAATATACATATCGTAACCTTCTTAAGATAGCATCTTCTTGCTTTTACAAGGAAATTCCCAGAGGGAGCTGGGATGCCCTTTTTTTACTAAGACCATTCAGCTGAACAAATGACTACAGGTGTTCAGGGGTCACAGTATAAAACTTGGGGCTGGAGTTATATAGTCATTGGAAAATGTACTAAATTGTCTTTATGTGCATGCTTCATATATAACTTAGTTTAGAGACCCACCTTTCACTGAACTCATAATCTTAGTTTGACATTATTTTTCATGATTTTTAAGGGTCACATTGTCCATAAACTACAATTAAAGTTGTAAACTAAAATACAGTTTGATGCCCTTTCCAGGGTCAAAGATTCTATACAACTTTTGTAAATACCAGTGACAAATTATACTTTTACTGTTTGATTAGCTTTAGCTAAAGCTTTAGCTTTAGCAAACTTGAGATACAATTGAATTAGGCCAAGTGCATTAACAGTGCACACAAACCCAGCACAGGCCTGTGATGAGTGCAGTATAAGTTTAATTCAGTATTATCTAATTGTTTCATCATAAAATAAACTCCTTTCATCTTGAGAGGACTAAATAGGGGCTTCTGGTTGCCAGCATTCATTTGTGTGCTTAAATTTTTACTTGAAAACTCCCAAAGGAGACCAACCATTCTGCAGACAGCTGAGTATGTGGCAGTTCTGAAAGTCAGAATGGCAATGTATGCTAAGAATTATCTACCATGTCTTGATGAGTACAAAGAACGTAATACCAGGATTAAGGCAATCCAGGGGACTCTTACACTGGTGTGTAGTTCTGTGAGTGGAATCAACAACATTTAAAAGGAGACATTGGCCGGGCACCTTTAATCCCAGCACTCGGGAGGCAGAGGCAGGCGGATCTCCGTGAGTTCGAGGCCAGCCTGGTCTCCAGAGCTAGTGACACAATAGGTTCCAAAGCTACACAGAGAAACCCTGTCTCAAAAAAGCAATAAATAAATAAATAAATAAATAAAAAGATAAAAGGAGACATTGTTGGGTAAGAGGGCCCTGGCTGGGGTAAACACTGAAGGTGGGAAGACCAAAGACCACACAGCATTCATACCTGCACAAAATAAAAACAAAAACCTCTTCCAAGTTTGAGTTGTTTTTTTGTTTGTTTGTTTGTTTGATTGGTTTGTGTTTTGTTTGTGTGTGTGTGTTTTTTATTTTTAATTACTCATATTTACATATCCATCCCCCCATTCTATCGCCCTCCCATCCTCCCATGTTCCCCAGCAACCCACCCCAACCCAACTCACCCTGACTTCTCCCCAGCAATAGTGAGGCCCTCTACCAAGGACCTTCAAAGTCTGTCATATTGTTTGGGGGAGGGCCTAGGCCCTCCTTGCTGTATCTGGGCTGCAATAGTATCCTTCCATAGGGAATGGGCTCCCAAAGTCCATTGTGCTCTAGGGATAAAGACTGGCTCCACTGTTAGAGGACCCATGGACTGTCTTGGACTCCTAGCTGGCACCCACATTTAGAGGGTTTGGTTTGGTCCAATGTTGTTGTTGTTGGTGGTGGTGGTGGTGTGTGTGTGTGTGTGTGTGTGTGTGTGTGTGTGTGTGTGTGTGTGTGTGTGTTTTATCTGCTCAGGGCAGCATGAACATCCAGTGAGTAGCTGGCACAGTGAGTGGGCAATTCTTAGCCAGAAAGA
This sequence comes from Cricetulus griseus, assembly GCF_003668045.3. NCBI lineage: Eukaryota > Metazoa > Chordata > Mammalia > Rodentia > Cricetidae > Cricetulus > Cricetulus griseus. Next base: position 430,638,235 of record NC_048595.1, on the reverse strand, counting down.
ACATCAGCACACTGAAGCCTAAAGAAGTTAGTGTAGTGACATCAGACAACCACTGCCTGGACAGGCTCTTGAGTCAGACTCGCTGTGCTCAGTTCTTGATGTTTCTAGTTTATTCTAGTAATCAAAGGAAAACTGTCTGCATCAGTTTTCACTGGGAAGCAATACACGATGGTTCTCCAAATCCCCCCTGGAAGATTAGTCTCTCTCCGGCACATAGAGCAATGGCAGAGACACGCGAGAGGTCCTAGAAGGGGAAAAATGTCAAGATTGAAATCTTAAAGGAGAGGAGGCAGTCATTCAAAGATTGAGTGAGAGAGTGCATGCCCTTTTACAGAGTGTAAGCAGTTAACTTTGTTAGAATTGGCAGGGAGCTGTATAACAGTCCTGAAAAGGGAGGTAAGCAAAGAAAACACTTTTGAGAACACAAGAAAGGCAGCTATATCAGGCTGAAGATTTGGAGCTGTCATCAGGATCCAAATGTTGACTGAGATAGAAGATGTTAATATCAGCATGCAATGGGCTATTTAGAGGCCCTTCATTGTAATTTAGACAAGAGTGAGTATCTAACAATCAACACAGTGGAGGCTTATCCTATGTTTACTTGGCTTCAGCGGAGTGCTCTAGGTAACGAAGCAAAAGGGGGAACTTGGAAGGTAGGGGGAGTAGTGGGACAGCACTTCCAGTTTGTCATTAGGTGGAGTGGATGCTCCAGAGAAATCCCCAAATGAGAGACAGGGCACCCTCAGTCCTTCAGTTTCTGTTCTTTTTTTGGTACAAATCCCTTACCATGCTCCATGCTCTGTCAGGCTAGGGTCTACATATGCACACACCTCATCCAGCACAGTCCCTAGGTACATTGCAACCTCTCCCCTAGTGCTCCACTGAAGAAACAGCAAGTTTCCCCAACACTATTTATGGTGGAGTTACTGAGATGCTTGATGTCAGTCTCCACTAAGCTCCCCCTCTCAACATATTCTTAAATGTGTCCAGAAATACTGTCTCAGTGCATTTGATGCTGCCATGACACAGTAACACAAGTGGGCTGTATGATGATTGATCCTGTTGGCCACCTTTTAATTAGCATTTTCATTAAAATATAATTGTGTTGTTTTCCTCCATTTTCATTCCTTCCTCTAAATCCTTCCATCCTCACTCCCACCCTTGCGCCTGCCCAAACTCCTGGCTTTCTCCCCCCTTATTGTTATTGTTTTACACACACATGTGCATAAATATGCAGATACAATCTTCTGAGTTCATTCAGGGTTGCAAATATATGGTTTCAGGTTGGCCTCTTGGCATTGTATAACCAGTTAGGAAGCTTCGACATAGGAGTCTATTCCTCCAGGCCTCAGCATCTCTCAGTTGTCATCTACTAGGACATAGGCAACCTAGCAGGAGCCATCACACAGCTCCCTCCAAAATGACTACCCCTCCTCTAGTATATACCAAGCACAAATATCCCTACAGTTATGGTGGGGGCCTTAGGAGCCCATCCCCATTCCATAATGAAAATTTTAACTGGCTTGATCTTGTGAAGGTAACCACAGCTGCTGTGTGTTTGTGTGCACAACAGCCATATTGTGTCCATAGAACATCATTTCACAGTCCTCTTCCCCACTTTCTAGTTCTTACATTTTTTGGTTGTGAGCCTAGCCTTTAACTGCTGAGCCATCTCTCCAGCCCTGGTTCTTAGATTCTTTCTGTCCACTCTTATTTGATATTCCTTGAGCTTGGGTGGGAAAGTAGATATAGATGTCCCATCCCTGTCCCTTAATCTCACCACTTTTAACAGCTCTGACTCTCTGCATTAAACCCTACCCATTGCAATAAGAAGTTTTTATGACCAAGGTGGAGAGTATCACAAATCTGTGGATGTAAACAAAAATATTTAGAGGGCAATTCAACAACATGACCATTTAGCAAAGTAAAATTAGTAAGTTCTGTTCTTGGACCTATGTCTTCCCTAGCCATGAATTTTGAACATGTGTATTGTACAAGGCATGGATTCCCTGTTATGGAGCAGGATTCAAATCCAAACAAGTATTAAGCAAAATCTGAAGAAATGTTGAAGAGAGATAAAACAGTAAGGTTAAATGTTCAACATTCTTAGTCATCGGAAAAACACTCATCAAAACTACACTGAGAGGCCATCTCATCCTAGTCAGAATTTCTATAATTAATAAAACAAACACCAGATGCTTGGGAAACAAAACCCTGGTAGGTTGAAAGGAAAGCAAGTTGGTTGTCCAAACACTATGGAAGTAAGTTGGGAGGCTCCTTAAAAACTAAAAATAGATCTACCATTTAATCCACTAATACCACTTTTGAATATCCAAATAAACCTAGGTTTTCAAACTGTAGAGTCCAAATGCATTTCCATTTTGTTACAGTTTATTCATAATAGCAAGTCATGGCACTAGCAAGTAGGTCCACCTAGATGATCCTCAAGAGAAGACTAGCCAAAGAGTAACCTGGTATATATTTGAAATAGGGTTCCATTCCAACATAAAGGAAAATAGAATTGTGTCACTTTCAGGAAAATGGATGGAACTGGATATTATCATATTAATCAAAATAAGTCAGACATAGAAATACAATTTTTGTATGTTTTTCTTTCATACAGCATCTAGATTTTAAAATGACAACAATATGAAAATAGAAAGAAGACTATTTGGGTGGGAAGTGGGCAGAATCAGTGGGGGGTGAGAGAAGGGCAAAAAAGGGTGATGAAAAGTAGATATGATAAAAATGTGTGATGTGCATTTGTGAAAAGGTTATAATGTAACCAATTTACTTTGGACAATTATCATACACTAATGAAAAGGGGAGTGGGAGCTATATTCATGTTTCTGTGATAGTTGCAGGAGTCTGTGGACTCACCCCCCCCCCAAGTTAAAGTACTCAGACCATATATATAATCTACCTATAGGTTCAAAGCAAATAGACTTCTCAGTGCTAAAAGAAATACAATTGCCATGTGACAGGTGAATGAGCAGTGTGGCAATAAGAGGAAGAAAACCAGGGATTACTTTAAACTCTGGGGAGGTAAATAATTTCCAGGGCTGACACGCAGTCAAAGACAATCCAGGAAGATAGATGGGCCGAGTTCAGTAAATCACAGTGTAATCCTTATGCCAGAGGCCTCTCTGACACGAAGGACTAGTGGATATTCTTTGGAATTTATCACATTTCTTTGGCTAGAGTCTCCACTTCAAAATCTGCCTAAATATACCCATGGTAGGCCAGCCCCTGGAGAGGCTATCGGGCAGGGAATGGGAGTTAAAAGAGCCTCAGACCTCCACCTTCTCAATGCCAATACAGAAGCTCTCTTTGATTCTTTTTCTGGGATTCGACTTAAAGAGAGGCCTCTGGTTATAATGAAAAGGAAAATGAAATCAGGACCCTTCACAAGCTCCATCACTCCAGAGTTTATAGCATTAGCAGAGAATTAGCTGGACAGGTCCACTGGCCTGGCTTGTTTTGATAATTCCCTGGTGTCCTGCTTTGCTTCTCTTTTGCTGTGATAAAAACACTGACAAAGAGCAACAGATGTAGACAGATGACAGTCCAACACTGAGGGACATCAAAGCAGACACGTTGGGCAGGAACCGAAGCAAAGACCACAAAGTAATGATGCTTACTGGCTTGCTCAAGTTGCTTTCTTATGCAAGAGGGGCAGCCCTGCTGTCAATGAATGGAACCACCCACAGTGGGCTGAGCTCTCTTACATCACTCAGCAATATTTTAAAAAGAATTGCCCCACAGACATGTCCACAGGCCAGTCTGATAGAGGTGATATCTCAACTTAGGTTCTCTCTTTCCAAGTGTGCCAAGCTGACAACCACAGTCAGCAATCACCACTAGATATCCCAATGTTGTTATAATCTCATAGAACACCTACTTCTTTCGGTCAGTCTTGTGGGGCATCTTACTGTGGTTTCATGGGCCTGCAAGACCATGTTTTTATCTAACTTGAAGCTTCTTAAATCATTTGCTTTCTCACCCAAAGACATCAGTTCCCTTGTTAAAGCAACCTTATACTACAGTTCATCTGATTTTCACCATTGCATTACCTACCTGGTCATGAATATGGCTGGTACAATTAGAATCAGAAGCACTCAGGAGGCAGAGGCAGGCGGACCTCTGTGAGTTCGAGACCAGCCTGGTCTCCAGAGAGAGTGCCAGGATAGACCCAAAGCTACACAGAGAAACCCTGTCTCGAAAAACAAACAAACAAACAAACAAACAAACAAAAAGGTGCTTCCTCAAGCCTCATCACCCCCAGGCCGTAAATGAAAAAGAGTAGTGTTTGAGGTCAGAAAATGTGCAAGTTCATCCTGAACACACTCTGTAGTTTCCACCACTTTGATTCCCATTTTTGCACTAGGACTATCCCTTTAAAACGTGAGCATAGATATTCGGGAACTTGGGTAATGACAGAAGCCTCTCCACCAAAGCAATGTTTCAGTTTCCAGTGGCATAGCCTCCCAAAGGAATGTTCTCTTTGAAGATCACCAAAAAGTTTCTAAGATTCTGTTACCAATAAGTGTAAGCATACTGAGTCAGGTATCACTGTAGGCTGGGCTCTATCAGAAGCCAGTAAAAACTGGACATCAGTCATTTACAGCAAAGTCATGACAGAAATGCTTAAAATGGAAAAGATGATATCTATAAAATTAATTTCTCTGGGATGTGGGAAATGACTGCCATTGATCAACTTTGATGGTAGATTTCAATGTCCCCCTTGAATTAGGTTATCTAGACTTGCCAGGATGTGGGCAGAAGTTGGGGAAATAACAGAACTTTTTAACCTCAGAAAGGTAGGTGATCCTCTTTTATAAACAGTATTATCCCTGCTGGCCTTTATGAAAAGGCTTACCTAGACAGAATGTACAGCACAGAGATGAATTTTATCTGTGTCTTCTAAGGGACTTCCTTTTATTAAAGTCATATCTTAGACTCTCGGATCTCAATTGCAGAAGGAAGTCACACGTGTGTAGCCTTTCTACCCCAGTTGATGTGTATAGGAATGAGCCTTGGGCATAGGTCGATTCGTTACAGAGAGATAAAAAGTCCCTAAAGCCTGTGTGTGGCATGTCTCTTTGGAGATATTAACCTATTCTAGATGTGATGTGTAGTTCATTGCTCTGTTTAAGTATATTTGTCTTAGGATTCCTGGTCAATTGCACTTTCCAGTAGGGATGGGCTGAGGCAGGGATGGGTGCAGACTCTCACTTCAGCAGAGTGAGACATCCTAGCCATGGGAGCTTAAGTGCATTCTGACTCTTCTCTACATGAATCAGCCATTATTCTATCTGGGCCCATAAGAGTTGTGCCTTTCCTGGTGACCTTTATGTCTGAAAAGAATGCAGTGCATTGATATCTTTGGAACTGCTGCTCCAGATAGAAGGTGATGCTAAGTAACCTCTTGGCTATCCTCCATGCACTGGGACTCCTCCAAGGGAGACATTGTAGGTACCATTTCCTCCATAATGTCCTCTCCCTTTCTGACATTGCAGACCTGTTTCCTGAAAGATCTGAGGAGTACTCTGAAAGTGGTTAAAAGTAACATAGTGTACAATATTGAGTTTCACTCCAGAGCAGCAGAAAAGTCTCTTGTGATTCAGAAGTCCTACTTAGGAGGGTAAAATCTGATGCTGCCATCATTACTTACGTGCTTTAGAACTGTGAGCCTTTGTGGGTTTTACGTTTTAATGAAATTAACATGTGTGTGGCTCAACTCAGGTTCTCTCTGAAGCAAAGCCTAAGCTAAGGGTTATGTACATGAAGAAATTGAATTTAGGATGAGAAAAGGGCCAGGGTAAAAGTCCATTATGGCATTGGCGTTGTAAATGTGACAGTGTTCTGTCCAGCACTTGGGACAAATAGGGTCAGTTGCTGGCCCCTATTGAGTAGTCTGTCTATCAAATGGGAAGGAGGCTGTAGAACCTATAGACCTAATTCCCATTGACTAAAATGAGCTCATCAAGGAAACACAGGGACACTGGAAGGAGAAGGGTGGGGCCAGGTTCTATCTATCCAAAGAGGGGGACCAGAGCAGGGACTTGGGTAGAAGAAAGCAGGCACAAATAGACATCAGCATCAGTGCTAAATGAAACTCTGGAACACAAATAACAAAGCTCTTGTTTCATAGAAGTTGTGATTTTGAGGGTGTTTTCATTTAAAATATAATTGCATCATTTCTCCCTTTCTCTTCTTCCATACCTCTCCCCGAAAACCCCATGACCTCCTCTTCTTTATTAACTGTTGTTCCATATATGTGAAGAAATAAGTATGTAACCACATTCTGCTGAGTCTGTTCAGTGTTGCCAACATGTATGTTTCCAGGGCTGACCACTTGATATTAGGTAATCAATCAGGGGCCTTGCTCTGGGGGAGACTAATTCTCCTTCTCTCCATAGTTGTTAATTGCAGATCACTCTTCACCTAGATTTTGTGTCCATGAGATGTCTCCCATGTGTGGAAGTATGCCAACTGTTGTTGGAATTGTTTGGGCCTTCTTTAGGCATCCATATTGTTCAGATTTCATGGGTATATCTTCCCTGTCACAGCCAGAAGGAACAATCTTACAGACTTCCTGGTCCTCTGGCTCTTAGAATCTTTCTGCTCCACCCCCTCTTCAATCTTTCCTGAACCTCACATGCAGAGGTTGTATTGTAGATGTAACAGTTGGGACCAGGTAACCCAAGGTGAGTTCTTCTCTGCATTTTGGCTAGCTGCAGCTTTCTGTCACGGTCTCCTTTTGTGGGGAAAAAAAGAAAAGAAAAGAAAAGAAAAGAAAAGAAAAAAAAGCTTTTGTGATGACAGGTGAAAGCTACAGTTATCTTTTAATGTAAATTACCAATTATCTCTCCACACAGAGGTCCAAAGGAAGGACAGCATCCTAAGATCACTCTGTCTGTGAATTTTTATTTTTTTTTCTTCCCACCTCTCTCAGCTCCTTTTTTAAAACTGCATACTTTTGTAACTTTGGTATATTTTCATGTTGATAAATATTCTTCTGAGAAACTTTTTGAAAAAAAAAAAAAGGTGGTACATTTTGTAAATGGTCCATTATACAAATGAGCTAAATAGTATCTCTAATCACTTAGGTTGTTCTTACCTCTCTAGCATTTTTTAAAGGCACTGAATTGTTGTGTGGCTGTTCAATTATACTCCTGTCATTAACTCAGGGAAGTGAAATTCCCAGGTCAAAAGCCTGTACATTTTTAAGGCTTTTAGTGCCTTAGAGAAGATGTAACTCCCCTCCATCAGTGTGTGAGATTCCAGTGCTTTACCCCAGGTAATAGTATCCTTTGGCATGACTTCTCATAACCTAGTGTGTAATCATCATTTATAATTATCGTAAAATGTTTTGTATTTTATTACATTAATCTATTCCTAGGAAAGTAAAATTTTTTGAGAGTGTTCTTGGTAACATGTACCTTTGCCAGTTGTTTGTTCATATTATCTGGCCATTTTGCCCACGTTCCCATCTTCTTGATATTAGCTTATAATTGGTCTTCTACTATCAAAAAAACTATTCAAGAGAAAGAATATGAAGTTGGGTGGGTAAGGAGAAGGGGACGATACAGCAGCTTGGAGGAGAAGAAAACATGGTATTATATGATGTAACATTTTTAAATAAAAATGTAAGACTAAACATATTATATAATTGCAGTTAAAGATAAAACATACTATATATCATAGTGTATAATTAAAAATAAACTGCTCTGTGATTTGCCAGTGCCACAACTTAGCTTGTGTCCTAAGGAAACAAAGTCCTTTTACTGAACACGTGTCACTCCTGTGTTCATTGCAGCACTGTTAAGTTAATAAATGGGAGCAGCCTAAATGTCCATCAAAAGATGAGGATAGTGGAACTATTATCCATAATCATGAGATATTTATTTAGCCATAATGCAGCCCTGTCACCTGTGACAGTACATGTGGACCAGAGACCATTATGTTAAGTGAAGTAAGCCATGCACTGCTCTTGGGACCCTCCTCCTCCTCCTTACCCAGCCTTGATATGAAAATTTGTGCCAAGTCTTCTTGCATCTTGTTATTCCCTGTTTGGTTGATATCCCTGGGAGGCCAGCTCTTTTCTGAAAAGAAACAGAGGAGTGGGTCTGTGGGAGAAGAGTGTGGGGTTGAAGTAGTAGAGAGAGGACTGCAGTTAGGCTATAGTGTATGAAAGAAGAATGAGTAAAAATTAGCTAATTAATTAATTTAAATGATAAGGCCAAAAGAAGGAGGAGGAACAAACAAAGGGAGAAGGGGAGGAAGGAGAGAGGGAAAAAAGAAAGGAAAGAAGGAAGAAAAAGGAAGAAAGAAAGAAGGAAGAAAAAGAAAGAAAGAAAGAAAGAAAGAAAGAAAGAAAGAAAGAAAGAAAGAAAGAAAGGAGAGATAAACCAGGCACAGAAGAAACATATGATCATAACCCTAAATGAAGTCTAAAAGATTTCATTTCAAACTGAGAGTAGAATGGCTGTTAGCAGAGTCTGTGGTAATATAGGAGAGGATTGGATGGGAAACAGCTAACCAATGGATACAACAGATGCTCACTTGTACTTAGTCTGAAGTCAGAAGCCATGGAGCATTCTTTCACTGCAAGGTGACAGGAAGTAGAGGATATTTGCTGGGTATCTCAGACAGCTGGAAGAAAGGATCTTGTCCAAAAAGCACTAATAAATGTTTGAGGATAGAGAACCATCTAATCTGATTCAAACATGGCATGGTGTGCATGTGTGCTAAAACATCACATGCTACTCTGTGACTCTATTTTTATGAATCAGTTAATAAATTGCCAGTCTTGTTCTGACAACCCCAGTTGCTGTGAGTTGACGAGTATAGCAGCGCTGTCATATCCAAAAGACCCCGCTTTGCTCCCATCTTCTGTCACCTCTGGCTCTTACAATGTTCCCTCCCCCTCTTCATCAATGGTCCCTGAACCTTGGGGAGAGGGTGTGAGCTAGATATCCCATTTGTGACTGAGCACACCACAGTATTTTATTCTCTCTACCTTGACTGATGGTGAGTTTCTACATTAACCGCCATACACTGTGCAAAGGCACTTCTCTGATGGGGTCTGAGGGCTTCCTTAACCCACAGGTACAGGGATATGGATTTGGAGGGTAGTATAATGTCCATTGAACTGACTGACAGTAGTAGACTCTCTGGAGTCTTTGAGTTGCCCATGCTTTTTATATAGTTTTATCTGTCAGTTTCTCTTAGTTGTTTTCATCTCTGTACTGATGAAGAATTTCCTCTAGTTGAAAGCATTCATCAACTTTTTCATAGTTTGGGGCTGGAGGGCTTCTTAACATTTAATGTTTTAGAAATTTAGAAATTACGATATGGCAGCCACTGGATAAAGTTCTGTCTCCAATTAGTCAATGACTTACTTTAATACTAATATTTTATCACCTAAAAAATGGAAGCTTTCCTCACTAACAGGAAATGCCAATATTAGATGTCTGTGATAGACACTTTTTATCCTTGAGCTCTGGGTGTTGGAATCTGTTTTAAAAGGCTCATGGCAATCACCTGTTCCCTAGGGGAGGCAAGAGAGGAGAGGCAGTCTGAGCCAGTCCTGAGGCAGAGGAGAGATGCAGCTTCGCATGGAAATGCTGTCCATTTACTTTTGTGTATTGTTGGAATGCAATACGACTCATCTGTCATGGAGCAAGCCCTCTGTGAGAGATGTTGGGCGAGCCTTGGATCCAGCTACAAGCTGGGCTGTTTCACAAGGCCTTTAGCTAGTTAATGAAACAATTGAGATTGGAACTCACTTCCCACAACCGCATGTCCCCCACTCCCCAAATCCCAACAAATCTTTCTGAATTATGTTTCTCCTCTCTTGACTCAGGATTTATGGTTGAACATCAATGATATTTCATCACAATGAGACCACTGGAGCTGTATTGATTGTAGAGAGCTACATTGAAGGAAGATACAAGTAGCGTCCTGATCATCCTCTTCATTCAACCCCCATCTCCACTTTTAGTTGCCTAAATTGTGAAGTAAGAGTCGAATGTCTGACCAATTTTTAATCATATATTGCTTATAGGTATATTTATCCTGAAATAAATATAGTCCTCAAAATTGTTCACATCTTTAAAAGAAACAGAATCCCTTGTGTAGTGTAAATGAAAATTCTAATAATTTTAATAAAGTAAGACGTGGGGAGAAATCACAACGTTCAGATAAAGTGTTACTTTAGTAAATGGAGCATTTGGCTCTGAAAGGCAGTAGTCTTATCATAATGAAAATTTGGCCATAAGAGGAGAAAAGTGGTGACAAATCAGAAAACGGGTCATTAATTCAACGATGCAAACACTGACAGTTATAAGAAATGTTATCTCAAGAAAGACATTCATCCTGCAGTTTTAATGAAACACCAAGCATGAATGTCTTAGCAAACACCCCCACTTTTAATGAATCATTCAAGTCACAAACCTTCAGAAAGTCCAACTAAGAACTGTGCCATAGACCCTAAGACACACAGTATGAGTGATGAATGGGACGTGGCCCTTCCCCAGTGAAATAAAGTCTAGTGAGACAGATCATAAAACAGCCATAGCACAGAGATGACAAAGGGTGGGAAAAGAGACAATGCATCTTTGGACATGCCGAGAGATGTGTGGTTGGATGGATGAACCAGGGATGTTTACTTGAGTGGCAGACATTGGGTCTGAGTCTTGAGAAGTGAAAAGATTTTGTTAGGAACCAGAGAATACTGCACTGAAATGGCAACTTAGAAAAAAGGCAAGGGCATGTGAAAATGTATGGCTGCTTTTTTAGGGCGTGTTAAGTGGTTTAGACTAAACAGGACAGAAGGTGCACAGAGGCATATGGTGGGAAGTGGAGCCAAATAGATAAAGTTTAGTTATAACTCTTTGCAGTGCATGTGATAAAAGCCCAAATTAAGATAGCAGAAGCAAAAAAGACACCCTGAGGAGGACATGAGATTATTCTGATCATGGTCTGCCCAAATGTCAGAGTTTGTTCATGGAGCTATTCTAACCTCAGAATTAATGAGAGTTAATTCCTTGAACTCTGTGGATGCTTTGTTCTCTTTCCTTTCTGATTCAAACAGCACCATGTATTTCTTCAGCCTGAAAATGTGTGATCCACATCATCTGACAGTGTTATATGATCCACTCACTGACCCAGTTTGGGAAAACACTCACTTTGAACCAACCAGCTTGGTCAGAGGCTCGGAAAGACATTTTCTTATAAGAAGAAAAAGAGGAGCCACATAATTTCATCGACTTTTTATGACCAACAGGAAAGGCCTCCATGTAATGAGCAAGTTGCAAGAGCTTCATTGGATTCCTAATTATTCTCTCTCTTCTGCTCCTTACCCTCCATGAATCTCAACCAGCATCACTTCCCCTTGACCATCTTGTCTCCTTCTCATCCTTCAGTGCCCAGTGGATCCTGCCTTCTGAGATGTTCTCACCAACTACTTAAAATAAAAAGTGAGCCAGTCTGGAAACAGTGCTCTATTGGTACAGTGTTTGCCTAGCATGCATGATGCCCTGGGTTCAACCCCCAGCACCACATAAAACCAGTCATGGTGCCACATGTCTGTGATCCTAGCAATTGGGAAGTAGCAGCAGAAGAAGCAGGGACATTCATTCTTGACTATATTACAAACTGAAGGGTGGCTTGGAATGCATGAGAATGCATGAGAGGTACCTCAAAAAAAACTGCCTAGGTCCAAATCAATAACCTTAAATTTGATGTTGCCATTTCTCTCATTAAACTTTCAGTCATCCAGCAGAGTTCTTATCAAACACTGAGTACACCCTGGATGAGGGAAGATTAAGAAAACAATGGAAATAATAAGAGCTCGAATTGGTTATGTGATCACCGAATGCTACCTCTAATGTCTTGATACCTGAGTTTTCATTTAATTGCATACAGGGACTCAGCCAGCTGTCATTATGAAGTAACTAATGGTTGTGAAAGAAACCTAAGCTTTTTAAGCCAGCAATCCTTGTGTGCAGTCACTAGACTGTTAGAAAGAAAATATACTGTCTTGGTCCCCCTCCCTCCAGGGAAATGGGGGTCATGAACTGTAGGCAGGCTCAGTGCAGAACGATACACATAATGACATAGATCAGCACTAATGAGAATTCCTAAGAAGGGCACAAGCCCTTTGTGGAAGGGAGAAAACCTGAGCAGTGTCCTGAGCCTGAACTGCAGTTGCTAGGCAAATAAGGACTACAGAGGCTTTAGGTGGGAGTCATCAGTGCAAACACAGTGTATACAAATGTGGTGATTGTGGTTCATGTGCACATAATGGCTCCAGGTTTAGCAGCTGTGAAACTTAGGTCAGATGGAGAACAGGAGCAAGAGATACAACTGCAAAAGCAAATCAGGGCCTGAGAATGTTAGACATCCACAAGGGCAGTGTCTAGCCTCTAAAGGGTTTTGAACACTATCAAGGCAATACTTCTGAAAGATCACTGCTAAGGTAACATTCAGGCCAGAGGCCAGGAATCTTCTCAAGAAGACATATTTAGACTGTAGGTGATCACTTCTCAGCCTTTTGGCTAAGATCAAATGTAGACTGTGGGTGAGGCAATCCAAAGATAGTCATAAGGCTTTCGTTTCTATGTCTCCAAGTTCTAACTGAAGTCATTGGAGACACCAGTGAACAAGTAATCTCTGCAGAAATGTAGGCAATTATTAGGAAGATTGGACTTCAGGCTGCTGCAATGGAGGCAGAGACAGAAGGATGAGATGCACAAAGAATAAGACTTGGTTAGGTAACACCTGCCTTTCATTCGTTAGCCTTTTTCTTCACGGTTAATGATTGGGAATGTTGTGAAATAGTTATTAATAATATAGGGAGCAATGGGATGCTTATTAACCTAAACACATGCTAATGTCTTCCCATATCTGCATTGTGTTTTAAAGTCTATTCAGATTGCTCTTAGAATTTGTGAGTATCCTTTGCAATAGCTTGACAGCATGAAAGTTGGTCAGCACAAGACACCGTACTTTACCTAAGCATTTTTTTTGTTGTATCGTCTATTTTCCATTTTTGACATATCTCATTCCTGGAGAAAAATACTCTGATAAACAGCTTCGGGCACAGGGCATCCTTGAGAAAGATCACTGGTCTTTATTACTAACCTTTGTGCTTGATGCTTGAAGTGACTGGCATCTGAAGAATGGCTGTGGAAGCACAGTTGTCTGTAGATCAATAGTTCTCAGCCTTCCTAATGCTGCAACCCTTTAATACAGTTCCTCACGTTTCAGTGACGCCAAACCATAAAATTATTGTTGTTGCTACTTCATAACTATAATTTTGCTACTGCTGTGAATCATAATGCAGCTATGTGATACGCAGGATATCTGATATGCAACCCCAAAGGGGTCATGACCCACAGATTGAGAACCACTGATGTAGACAAATACACATTATTTCTTTGTTTAATCCCTTCAAAGAAGTGCCAGTGTCTAAAGGACTATAGAGTCTCCTGAACAGTGACAATGCTTTCAACACACTAAATTGTATCCTTCTGAATTCAAAACTATGTTAGGATATGGGCTGATAATTAATGGTGTAGCATTTACCTGGAATGTGCAAAGCTCTGGGTTTGATCTCCAGCACTGTGAAAACAAACAAATAAATATTTTCAGTCTGTTTCCAAGCTGTCTGTGTCTAGGATAATATTGACAATGGAGGATGCTGGGTGTGTATTTGTTTAATGAATGGACAAGCCGATGAGCAAACAAACAATAGGGAACAATTGCAGTCAAATCAAGTAGGAAATGCAACGCATTCATGCGCATTCCTCAAAGAAATCACTGTGCTTCCAGGACCAGAAGCCTGATGGGAAGGATTAGAAAGACAGTCGGGTTGTGTTTTAAAAAGACACAGCATACCCTGTTTAGAAAATCTATGCTTTATTTCAAAGAGAATAAAACTCTGCAGGCACCCTAGTAGGTGAAACTTCAAGAGGAGGGGCAAAAACGAGAGTGGGTGTCTTTACATACAGTTCATTTATTATGCAAAGGACCACGGAGGTGCATATGCTGCTTTGCCTCTGTGTGTGTGCCTTCGTTCATGAGTGTGTGTGTGTGTGTGTGTGTGTGTGTGTGTGTGTGTGTGTGTGTTTTGCAGTGATATGGGTAGAACCCAGAGCCTTGCCCATGCCACACAAATCCCTGCCACTAAGCAGCGTTCCACAGCCCCACCTCTAAGGTGAAGTCTCAAGTCAATTGTTTTCATCTGTGTTACAAAAGCATTTACCAATATCCTAGTGTTTTTAGAGTCTGTGCTCTGGAGCTCAAAAGAGTTGGTGTTGACATTGCTGACAAAAACTGTAGAGAGGACTGTTCACTTAAATTATTCTGATTTTTGTTTCCAAATACATGATTGAAAAGAAAACATATATGGCTGGGCAGTGGTGGTGCACACCTTTAACCCTAGTACTCAGGGAGACAGAGGCAGATGGAGTTTTGTGAGTTGAGGCTAGCCTGGTCTACAGAGTGAGTTCTATGATAGCCAGAGTTACACAGAGAAAAAAAAAAAAATATATATATATATATATATATATATGTGTGTGTGTGTGTGTGTGTGTGTGTGTGTGTGTGTGTGTGTATCTGTGTGTGCATTTCCTTCATATACATATATGAAGAGAAAGGATACATTCTTCATAAAACTGCCATAGAAGCTAACTGAAGGGATGATATGTCCTTGAACATAAAATTTCTCAGTAAATTCCATTTGTGAAACTTGTGTTATTGGATCGAAATTGTATCAGATATAATTGTATGGCATGTCTAATGTATACAGTGGTTAGACCAGGGACAAATTAATCTGTATGAAAGACACATGCTCTCTACTCCTGTTCTAGGTATACGGTAGCGATCACTGACTCCTGACTCCTTGCTATTCAGACATAGGCCTCAGAACGACCCTGCTCTACCATTTGCAGAGAATCCACAGGCCTCATCCCAAAGTGACTGACTGGGAGTTGGCCTGTTAACACAGTCCCCTGGGAATATGTATGCACAGGGATATTTGAGAAGGGCTCTTCTACTCAGCTGCCATTCCCCCTTCCCACTCTCAGTGGTTGGTTTTGCTCTGGGCAGCAGTGAATTGCGATCGCGTTAGGCTAACCGCAGCCTCCTTAACTCTCAGTGAAGCATCACAAGTTTGCTGTTCCAGCACACGCACACGTGTGCGCACACATATGGACACCGGAAGTGAACCTTGAGTGTCCTTCCTCAGATTCCACCCACCTGATTTTGAGACAAAATCTCTCACTGTCTTGGAGCTCACCAAGTAGGCTAGTCTGGCTGTCTAGGAAGTCTTATTAATCTGTCTATCTCCACCTCCTCCACACTGGATGACAAGTGCATACCATGCTATGTGTCCCTTGGACATGGGTCCTAGGAACCAAATTCCTGTTGCTGGAATGGGAAGCACTTTGAAGCTATCTCCTGAGCTCCACCCACAGAGGCATTGTGAAGCAGGGGTGTTGATTTTGCACATTCCTCTAATCAGCGACATAAGGGGAAGTTTCTTGGGATGCTTCCAGAAATATTTTTTTCACATCTCCCAACACTTCCACACCTTGGCTTCCTCCCTTTGAAAGCTCCAAGAAGCTTAAACCCCAAAGGGTGAGCTGCCCTTCCTCATACAGGAAAGAAGAGTGAAGAAAGAACAACTCAGTGCGGACGGCCTAGGTCTTCCGGTATACTCCTGGGATGCTGACCTTGCCTGCCGGCACCTACTTTGAGTTAAGAAGAATCTGGAGTGGAAAAGCAACCCGACCTTTGCCCTTGAGTACTGCAAGGTGATGTGTAGGTGCTCAAAACATGTTTGACAGGAATGCCTCTATCTGGGTACTGGCCACCAGACAGTCCAACACTGTGTCTTACATGGTAGAGTTTTGGGTTACAACAGTACCTGATGGGTACTGATGATTTCTATTCCCTATGGACTGATACCAAAGATTTCAGCCTGGCATCTGGAGATGAATGCAAGCCAGCATAAACCTCTGGATATCAGTCACTGAGGTTCCATAAGGTTTACCTGCAACATTTCACATGTCTCTCCCTCCCTCCCTCTCTCTCTCTCTCTGTCTCTCTCTCTGTCTCTCTCTGTCTCTCTCTCTCTGTCTCTCTCTCTCTGTCTCTCTGTCTCTCTCTCTCTCTCTCTCTCTCTCTCTCTCTCTCTCTCTCTCTCTCTCTCTCTCACACACACACACACACACACACACACACACACACACACTGTGCCCAAGAGGAGTTAACCCTGGCTATGTCTCCAGGAGGAAGGGTTGGCTGGAAACTATGCAGTTGTATTTCTGTGCTTGGCCCTTGGCTGACTTTAATCTGGAACAAGTAGCAACTGTGTTTGAACTTCAAAACTGAGTGTGGTCTGGGGAATTCCCTGAACTTGCTGCTGCTCTTGGAAGTCTTGTGCAGAAGAAGACTATTCCATCCAACACCTAGTTGACAAGCAGTTTTCAGAGAGTAATGTATTAAAACCGTCAAATGACTCTCAGTTGCACATTCCATTGTCTGGCCTAAGGTATACATGTGAGTTTTTAAAGGATTTGATGCCCAGATCCCATCACATTCTTTTTTCAAATTTATTTTTAATAATTAACATTTTAATAAAGAACTTACATATAGTAAATATGAAGCAGCAAGCTTAGCCAGACCCAAAGTCTACACATCTTAATGAACTTCTATGGTTAGAAGAGCCATACTGAATCTGTGGAGCATTACACTGGACTTTACTCTTTCACCATAAATTGTATGTGTATGCACTCATCTACCACAACAAAACACAGCAAAAGATCTGTGGTAGAGTTACAAGTAGAGAATTGGCTTTGTGTCCTCTTTTATGACCACATTCTTAAAAATTAGTGATTTCAAGAAATGTTCATGAGGGTCACACTCATTGCTATTTATGGTGCTGAGAATTAAATTAACAAAAAAAATTTAATTACACATTAAACCACTTGAAAATAACAGTAATAAATCCATTCTGTATTATCATAAACATTTATAACCATCTTGACAGAAACTTTTCAGTTCTATTCTCCCCATAAAGCCTTGAAAAAAACAGTATTTTGTAATTTTTAAAAACTCTGAGTGGCTCTTGGCTCAACAAAGCACAGGTAGATTCTTGTGTCTACCTCACTTGTACATAATAACATCTTATTTTAGGTTGCAATATGAAAAAAATTCAGCATCAACTACCTAGTTTAAAAAGAAATATTTTTAATCTCTTTTCAAATGGTTGTGGATTTCTTTTAATTTTTTTTACTTGATTTTCAATATGCATATATATTTGTACTTGGGTGTCACATAAGGACATTCTCATTGACGTTATTTTACACAACTCATTAGTCAAACTCAACAAGCTGGGGTAATGTGGAATCTGAAACCACATTAACTTTCTATAATTATATTGAAACCAACTGGTCTGAGCAGCACTTTCTATGGACCTTTTATACATACACAGTTCGGTTATACCATACAGCAATCATTTGGAAAACTTTGGTTCACTGTGCTATACAGATTGCCCAATCTTGATGCTTCCTTGTAGAATATTTTTAAAAGCCTTATGTGATCGTCTTAACGAGAAGTGTCCCATAGAGGCTCAGGTATTTGAACACTTGGCCCACGGGTAGTGGCACTGCTTACGGTGGACGGGCGTGGGGGGGGGATGCAGCTTTGCTGAATGAAGTATATCCCTGGGGGTGGGCTTTGAGAGTTTCTAATCTCACCTCACTTCTAGCTCACTCTCCCTGAACTCTATTCTGTTTGTGGTTGATGAAATCATCTACCAGCCTACTTCCTGCTCCAGCTATCACATTTGTTCCTTGCTGCCACACCTTCCTACCAGACTGGACTCTATCCCTCTAAAACCATGAGCCAAAGTAAATTCTTTCCTCTTTAAGTTGCCTTGCTCATGGTGTTTTATTATAGGCACAGTAAAGTAACTAACACACCTGCATATTAACGACACCACTAATCTCAACAAGAAATTCTTTGAGTTGTAAGGGTCTCTGAAGATCGAGGCAGTTGAACAATGCTTTCTGATATCTGTATTTTGTCTTAGAAACTTGAATCTTATCACTAATATTACCAGTAGTTTTCCTTTGATTGGTAGGCTCATTTTAGATACAGTTATAGAAGATCCAGTTCTGTTTGTAAAAATGGTGTTCTATGAAAAATATGGCTACTTAAACTCATAACTAAGATGACCTGTTGGGTGCTGTTCCTTTACTGACACCTATCTGCCAACTGCTTGGCCCACTCTTTGCTTTTATAGCATCATAGTAGAGACTACAGAGTGAAATAACAGATGAAAGGGATTGCTATAAAAATAACTCTGACCTTGATGATCCCCTATGTCATATCAGCAGCATAAGTGATGGGTTGTAAGGGATTTGGGTGGCATCACCAGATTTTCAACAACAGACAGGACACACCATCACACCCTCCATGACCATGCTGAGCAATGAATTCTGATGGGGCATGGGGGGCATGGACATCTCCATCACACAGCCCAACTTTCCCAGATCTCTCTGCTCTAGTCAACGGATCTGATACATACTCTACATTGGCAGGATTCGGGTAGCATTGTCTCTGCCATGTTAACTCCAATCATAGCCATTCACTTCTACATCCCTTCTTGAGTTTGTAAAAGATAGTGCTTGGCTGATTATTGTGAGACAGAATTCAATGATATCAAGGGCTAAAAGACTCCTCTGGGTGCTAGAAACTCACCATGTTAGCTGCTATTGCTATTATTTAATAATTTTTTTCTTCTTATACTGGGGTTTGAATATTGACCAGGAAAATCTCATATGGTGGAACTGAATGAGCCAGAATGGACTTTTAATCAGCAGACATCTTGCTGTTTTAAAGTTTCATGGTCTGGTTTTGGGAAAAGATGGAGACTTCAGAGTCCCCAAAATTTTTATGAAGTTTGGATTATATATTTAGCAATAATTGCATCTCAGATAAACCTCACTAGCTATGATGCTGTCACTGCACAAAGCTAGTTTTGATTATCCATATTAAATGGCTATGGTAAGAGACTCACTCTCCTGGAATTTGGGTTTCAGGTCCTGCTTGAGCGCCATTTGTAAGTGATTCTGAGACTCACTCTCAATGGTCTGTCAATGCTCTAATCACAGGTGGTCTCACGGGGAGATAAGCATGCCCTCTTTCAGTCTTTATATATGTGCCATAGATGTCTCTACACATCAGTTGGTGATTGAAGTCTGATAACTCTGTGTGTGTGTGCGCGTGCGTGCGTGCGTGCGTGCGTGCGTGCGTGCGTGCGTGTGTGTGTGTGTGTGTGTGTGTGTCCCCATTTACAAATCAACTTCTTGGAAAAAAGGAAGTCTCCAACAGCAATAGTTTCATAAATTTCACTGACTAAACTAAGCTCTTGCCACAGGGGAAAAAATGACAATGTGTGTCTCCTGGTGCTAGCGCCCCAGAAGCACCAAGTGTGAGGGATGCTATCACTCTCTGACCCCTTAGGTGACTGAAAAGGCAGATGTTCATTGCATAATAAACATAATGGCTTACAAATGGTTTCCCACAAAATGTAGTGCAGGCTACAGTGTGCCTCTGCTCCATCTTGTATAGTTGCATTCGGGGGAACTCTTTTGTAGAGAGATTTATCTGTTTTCTGCTTATCAAGATCTATTTCTGTTTTAAAATAATAGACTCTTAGCAAGTGTCACCCCGAAGAATTGGGTCTCCTCAACTATTTTGTTACATTTCAGAAGATAAAAAAAAAAAAAAGAAAAAAACCTCTAGCGATGGAACTGCCACTCCAAGCCACATTACTCCAGTCTCTATTTAGCTCAATTATACACCTTCCCAGTGAAGGAAGATAAATGGAGGTCATCCGGGAGCTGTAAACCACAATGCCGTGAATGCAGAACTATGTTCTTAAACTGATTTACACCTTGTTCTTCAGTGCTCTACAGCAGGCACTTGGGCTGAAATGCATGGAGCCATGATTGAAAAGGCCCTCGCTTGGTTTTAGCATCATGGACTATGCTGCCTGGCAATTATTACCTCTGCTAAATGGGAAGGGACAAAGAGTATGGCCTTCATTACTTTCAACATTGAAGCCAAATCAAACCAAGCCACAGGAGAAAGGGAGGTTCTTGGTCAGCAAATTCCTTGGGGAAGCAGGAATGACAGTTAAGTCTCCTGTAAACTATAACTTGATTGTGGGTATTGCTCCCACAGGAAAGACAGCTCCCACAGGAAAGACAGCAGGCACTTGAAGTAGCAAAATGCTTTTCTAAAAAAAAAAATGACAGAAGCATGCTTGCAGTGCTCTGACTTAGCTCACATGTATTTCCTAGTGTAGAACATGTAAAAGACACTGAAAGAAAGAAACACACCAGGCCTGGTGACCCTTGCCTTTAGTTCCAGCACTTAGGAGACAGAGTAAGATCTTTATGAATTCAAGTCCAGCCTCATCTACATAGCAAATGCTAAGCCAGCAAGGGCTACATGGTGAAACTCTGTCTCAAAGAAAACAACAAAAATTAGCTAAACACAGAAGATCCATAGGCAGTGTCTCACAGAGCAAGGAAATAGTGTATATTTAAAGTAGGTATGCTTCCCTGCTCGGTAGCTGCCATGTTTCTATAATGTCCTCGATTTGATTTATGTAATTTCTGCTCTGGCTGTTTTTCCCTCTAGCATCCAGGAAATTGGGAGTGATGGAAATTCTAAAAGTCACTTTAAAAAAGTAATTAAAGGGAACTAGAGAGAAAGCTCAGTCAGTGAAGTGTTTGTGTTGTAAGCAGTAGGAGCTGACTTCAGTCCATAAAACCCACATTTTTAAAAAAAAGACATGCAGCTGGAGAGATGGCTCAGCAGGTAAGAAGCCTGTGGGCTTTTCTTTCAGAGGATCCAGATTCTATTCCCAGCACCCAGAAGGTAGCTAAAAATCACCTGGAACTCCAGGCCCTAGGGATCTGATGCTTCCTTCTGGTGTTGTTGGGAACTGTACACAGATAGTATATAGACACACACACACACACACACACACACACACACACACACACACACACACACACACAGATATGATGGAATGTGCTTAATTATTCCAATTCTGAAGAGACAGAGGCAAATGAATGGGCAGCCAGTCTTGCCAAATTTGTAAGCTCCAGGCCAATAAGAGACTGTCACAATAATAAATAATAATAATTTTTAAAGTGGGTGGTGCCAGGGGAATGAAAGCCAACTTCATCCTCTGGCTTGCACATTAACCTTTACACACACACACACACACACACACACGTGTGCGCGCACGCGCGCGCACGCATTCCCATTCTCATATGCATGCATGCATGCACACACTTGCATGTGCACGTGCAAAATAAAAACAAAAATAATTAACAGAAAATAATCTGATCCTCAAGTTGAAGGAACAGAGAGTGTTGAGAAGTACAATTTCTGCTACCCTAGACCTATTGAAACATATCACCAAATGCTAACCAACCAAGATCTCCAGTTACAAATGCTTCAGTTAGACTCATGGCCACAGTGCCAAATGTTTCATAAGAGTTCACTTCTGACTTATGGGCTTTAAAGAATTTTATTTCCACAGATATATTTTCTTTTGGGAAGAGAGATATTTCAAGAAACTCCTTAAGTACAGAATCAATCCCACTTCCTCCTCAGAAGAAAATAATGATTGAATTTAACTCAAATACCAGGTCTTCTGTGACAGATTTTCTCTGTGTAAGTAAATCAGAAAGGTTTTTTTTTTTTTTTAATGAGATGGTATTTAAGAAGTTCCTTGACCTCCAAGCAGCCTTAAAAACAGTGGACTTCTGAAACATTTTATTAACATTTAAAGTCACGTCAGACAGGCTGCTGGACTGTTGAAAGTCGTTTTAAGAGCTAAACATTTTATGGCCATCTATTGGTGCCTTGTAAAAGAGCTAGCATGCTCTAGAGGGCTCAGCCTTGGATTCAATACATCTTGTCAAATGCTGTATACATAGAAACTGAAATGGGGAAAACTGCACACATTCAGGCTTTTCCATTGAAACTGTACTTACTGCTGAATAATAGAATTGGCCTATTATAATCTTTTAGCATCTGTCATGCGTCTCCCATTCTTTATCAAGGTCCTCCTCCATGACCATAGTTCAGCTATGCTAGTCATACAGCAAGCTCAGGGCAAGCTGTGAGTGCCATGTTCACAAAATTCTCTTCAAAATATATATTCATGACTCCTTCCTGTTTGTATTTGGATCAATCTCAAAAAACCCCAGGAAAGGACAGCTGGTGCCTTCCACCCCCCCCTTTGCTTCCATTACATCACTATGCCTATTTTTTGTGTGTGTTTGGTTGTTTCTGTTTGTTTTTTGATGTGCCATCTGAAATATTTTTGTTTATTCATATTTATTAGCTGTCTCTTAGAATTAATTTAATTTCAAGACAGGATCTCATTGTGTAACCTAGGCTTCCAGAGACTCATAATTCTCCTGCCTTAGCATCCTGAGTGTTGGGACACTGTCTTAGTTAGGGCTTCTATTGCTGTGAAGAGACACCATGAACACGGAAACTCTTATGAAGGAAAACATTTAATTGGGACTGGCTTACAGTTTCAGAGGTTTAGTCTGCTATCATCATGGGAGGACATGGCAGCATGCAGGCAGACTTGGTGCTGAAGAAGGAGCTCAGAGTGGAGAAGGAGCTGCATCTTGATCCTGTAGGCAGCAGGAAGTGAACTGAGACACTGGGTGTGATTTGAGCCTATAGAAGACATTAAAAATCCACCACCACAGAGAAATACTTCCTCCAACAAAGCCACACCTTTTTCTTTTTTATTTAAATTAGAAACATGCTTGTTTTATATGTCAGTCCCAGTTCCCTCGCCCTCCTCTCCTCCCCTGCCCCCCCCCATTGATCCCCACCCCATTGCCCTTTTGCTCCCCAGGGAGAGTGATGCCTTCCATGGGGATCTTAAAAGTCTGTCATGTCATTTGGAGCAGGGCCTACACCCTCCCCCATGTGTCAAGGCTGAGCGAGTATCTCTCTATGTGGAATGGGCTCCCAGAGTCTATTCATATATTAGGGATTAATGCTGATCCACTGCCAGAGACCCCATAGATTGCTCAGGCCTCCTAACTGACACCCACTTTCAGGGGATCTGGATCAGTCTTGTGCTGGTTTCCCAGCTATCAGTCAAGCCACACTTATTTAAACAAGGCCATGCCTCCTAATAGTGCCACTCCCTATGGGTTTATGGGGGCCAATTATATTCAAACTACCAGAGACACCATACCCCGTTTGTCTCTCAGAACTCTAACATTAATTTCTATATTTTCCCTTAATGGCAAATCTCTAGACCATTGCATGATAGGCATGTAACAAATATTGCTTGAGATGAATAGATAACAGGTTTTGACTTGAAGAACTCACAATGAGTAAAAGTAAACACTACTAAGTGGTCAAAAAGTGTAAGCATTCTTTAAATGCTTTGAAACTTGGCATTGAAACTATTCGTGTGAATAAAAATTATAAATAATTTATTTGGAAAAGACTTCTGTTTTATTTTAAATGACATATTTACACACAAATTAATGTATGAATATAATATAATTTAGAAAATATGGAAGCAATAATTACTGCAAGAATAAATTGGGACATTTTTAATAATGCTTATCTATGCTGTTTCAACTTACTATGAAAATATTTACTTATTAAACTAACAGGTATCATCTATCCCATGTGTCCCAGATGCTCATCTTGATATTAGGTCATATGTTAGTGAACAAATCAAAATCCCTTACTTCACAGGTTTCCATTCTAAAAAAAGGAAAGTGAATCAAACAAAGAAAAATAAACCAAACAGGAATGGGACAATCAAGCAAGACAAAATTTGACAAGACAAAATTCAAGCAAATCTCAAAATGGCATACACACTTTGGGAGATCCTTGGCTATGCTGTGGCCACAAAGAACCACAAACTGCCTGTGTTTTAAAATAATAAAGAATAACTTGTTTCTCACCCACAGTAGTATCTGATGTGAGTTGTTGACCATGAAGTAACAATCATGCAATAATGCCTGCCTACTGTGGTTTCATCATCTTCTGGGATGTGGCCTTCCTGACCATGGTGATAAGAAAGCATAGAGCTGGAGGTTCAAACAGCAGCTCAACCTCACTATGAAATGACATGCTCCTTGCTGGTCATTAAAGAAATCCATACTTAGCAGAACCAGGTAATAGTGAATGTTTATGAGGTAGAAATACCTCAGTAGAGGGAAAGTAGTACAGACAGGATTGCAAAGACCTTGAGCTATATATAAGCATCTTGTGCTCCCAGAGGGACACAAGGTAGCAGGATTACTGTATACTAAGAAGAGAAGATGAGATGGAAGTGATACCCAAGTATTTGACCACCTAGAGTCCTGTATTGTGGTTTGAATGAGAAGTGTCCCCAAATGTCATGTATTTAAACACTTCTTCCCCAGTTGGTGGCTCTGTTTGGGCAGGTTATGGACATTTTAGGAGGTGGAGCCTTGCTGGAGGAAGTGCATCACTGGAGGGAGGAAGTCTTTGAAAGGCTTTGAAATAGTCTTTCCCCATTTCCATTTGTACCCTCCACTTCCTGTGTGAGGATGAGCTGAGATCTCTCAGCTTTCTGCTCCCATGACCTGATGCAATGCTTTCCTTGCAGTTTGGATGCTCCCTCTAGATCAGTGATTCTCAACCTTCCTAGCACTGTGACCCTTTATTACAGTTCCTCATGTTGAGTGACTCCCAACCATAAAATTACCTTTGTTGATGTAACTGTAATTTTCCTACTATTACAAATCGTAAGGCAAATATCTGATATTTCTGATGAATGTTAGGCAACTCCTGTGAAAGGGTCAATTTACATACACCCTCAAAAGGGGTTGCAACCCACAGGTTGAAAGCCGCTGTTCTAGAGGCTTAAGCCAAAATTAGCTCTTCTGCAAGTTGCTTTTGATCATGGTGTTTTATCACAGCAACAGAAAAGTAACTAATCCAGATGGGGAACCACTGGGAGAAATTTGAGCCAGAGACGATATCTAATTTATAAAAACTGTTATCTCAGAGGATGGTGTATTTATTCCTTTTCTGTTGCAGCGATAAAACACCATGGTCAAAGGAACGTGTAGAAAGGAGAATTTATTTGGCATTATGGTTCCAGAGGGTTATAGTCCATGACGATAGAGCAGAGGCAGCAGGTAGCAGTCATGGCTGATGAAGCAGAAACTAAGGGCTCATGTCTTGAGCCACAATCACCAAGCAGACAGAGCACACTGGGAATGGCACACAGCTTTAAGAATTCAAAACTCCCCCTTGTAACATGCTTCCTTCAACAAGGCCACACCTCCTAACCCAACCCAAACAGAGCCACCAAGTGAGGATCAAGTATTCAAACATCTGAGCCTGTGGGGGGACATTTTAATTAAACATTGAAAGAGTTGTATAAACTAATGACAGATTATTAAAGTGAGTAGATTATAAGGGTAATAAAGGTCACTAATCCATTGATAAATAGAAATAAAAAATAACTCAAATGCTTTT
Source organism: Cricetulus griseus (assembly GCF_003668045.3). NCBI lineage: Eukaryota > Metazoa > Chordata > Mammalia > Rodentia > Cricetidae > Cricetulus > Cricetulus griseus. Next base: position 430,612,627 of record NC_048595.1, on the reverse strand, counting down.
ATGGTGCAGGCAGTTTCAAGAATTTGATTGTAGGTGAACAAATCCTTCAAGAGTACTTTTTCCTCTTTAAAACATGGGCTGACGCCCTAAAATGTCAGAAGGCACACCAAGGAGATGGGTTATTTTGCTATGTGTAAAGAAATTAATTGAATAAGCACAGCTGGCTGCCACGTGGAGCAGGAGGCCAGGCAGCTTCCGATTGAAAGGGCCCAGAAGCTGCTGTCATTGCCACCAGGGAAAGGAACCTGAAGCTTCTTTGAGAAGCTGTTTGCCATTTTAAAGGGTTTGACAACACCAGGAAGTACTCTGATATATTTGCTGTATCCCTAGGTGTCTAAGTGAATCAGAACTCAATTTCCCAGGGTCACATTGCTGGGTACCCTCCTTCACCATTAGACCTTCAGGCCTGCATAGGTCTAGTCTTGAAATAATTAAGAGAAATTGTAAAGGGCAGAGTTTGTTGAAGGAATATAAATTATCCTAAATGGAAGAAATGTTGGCAGGCAGGGTGTGTATGGCTCCTTTAAAAGAAAAGCAAGAACTTCAATATTTTAAGCAGAGGTAACAAGAAGTCAACCTGTGTGTGTGTGTGTCTGTGTGTGTGTGTGTGTGTGTGTGTGTGTGTGTGTGTGTGTGTGAAGTGTGATGTTGGGTTCTCTGGTTTGTTCTAGCATTTTTTCATCTCAGCAAGTTCTTCTTCTCCTTCCATACCCCAAAGCCAAGTCATCACTTATTCCTGAAAATTTACCTTCTAAGCTATGCTCACAATAGTGGGTTCTCAATCATCTTCACTCTCCCTCCTGCTGCTAAATCCTCTCCTCCTCTGTTCCCAAATCTTCAAGAGACCCTGCCTCAAAAGAAGATGGGAGGTGAAAACCGGCTTCCCCACGGGCACTGTGACAGGCATGCACCTGTACATACACATGAACACACACACATAAACACATGTACACCTACACACATACACACACTTGTACACACACATACATGCACACATATATGCAAACATATACACAATAGCTAAAATAAACTACAAATTTGAATTTTTTGTAAAAAACATAAAGTAGATAACTAAAAATGCTTCTGTTGTGTGTGTGAAGCTATTGATTTCTCCTTCTGATACTGTTTTCATTTTTATGACTTTGAGCCTGTGTTGTCAGTATGATAAGGTAATTTCTTTTTAATATCATGAATTGATTTTCTCTGTCTTTAATAGTGCTTCCTAAAAAAGATGATAGGCTTTTTTTTTTTTAAAGTTTCTGTTTGTCTGGCTGTAGACAACACCAGTAGGAAACAGCTTTCTGGTCCATTGTTTCATGAAAGATGCAGTTATTTTGAGGCCTTAGCTTTTTTGTGAATGGTTGAATTTCAGATTGCTGCCTCAACTTCTGTTTTTGCAAATAATTAAGAGCAAATGCAACAACAAACATATCCCTAGACCAGAGATCTGGTGGCTCCTACCAGAATGAACATTCCAGAGGCAGCTGCAATGGCTTTACACTTGCTAACAATTCTCCTGCTTCATTGTCTCTTCCATTTGAGTGCTTCGACATTTCTCTTTCTTTACTGTAAACTCATCTAGATGGATAAACATACACTCGTGTGCTGTGCTTCTGCATGGGTCTTGGACTATTTAAAGGAAAAAGAGGAAAATTACCATGATCTAGTATTTTTTTAAAAAAAGCTTTCTAATATATATTACTAAATAATGCAGTAAAGCACAAAAAGCAATACATATACAGTATACTTGATGTAAGAAAGAAGAGAAAATAAAAACATAGAAAATCTGTATGTGTGCACCCTGGCACCTGAATATGCAAGAAGACATGCAGAAAAGCCAATTCAGATTTTAATTGAAAATGGTTTAAACTAAGGGAGGCAGTGGTCACAAGAAAAGGAGGCACAGGGATTGGTGTGAGATGTCTCTCTCTCTCATGATCTACGGCTGAGATTATGCTGGCTCAATCTACAAATACCAATGAGTAATGACGAAGGAGCTTGAAGGTATCAGGGTTTTCCTAAATGCCTTCCCACTGCTTCCTGTGCTTGTGTGGATAGAGAGGAAGCCAGAAATGCACACACCAAAGAGTTTGCCATGATGAAGCACTGGAGAGTAGACAGTCCAGTCGCAAAAAGAGTCATCTTTATTTGGATTCACTGACTCACCAACCCATTGTAGTGACTGAACTCAGCTTTTACAATTAAAAAAAAAAAATTCAAGCGAAGTAAAAACCCCTCACACAAAATGTGAATACGAACACACATGCTTTTTTCAGCAACCGTGTGTAAGCAGAAAGTTAATTAAACTTTGTTCTCATCTTATTTTAAATCTTTATTAACTCTATTTAACTAATAATTTGAAAAACACTCCGGCAGCCATTTTCCCCACTCCACCGCCTTTATTCTTGCCTCTTTGGAATGCTGAGTCATAGAAGCATGGCATGTACCCCAAATGGCCTTTCCCATCCCAGTATGTAGACTCTGTGGTTTACAGTGTTTGTCTGGGGGAACAATTTGATGTTCTTCTTTAGGAATGCTAAGTTGTGCCATCACCATTGCTTCTTATACACTCTCTGCCAAAAATGTACGTGTGTGTGTGTGTGTGTGTGTGTGTGTGTGTGTGTGTGTGTGTGGTGCTGGGGCCTAAACATGGGGCTTCATGAATGCTAAGTAAGTAAGCACCAAGCTGGGGATTCCAGCACTCTAGTTACATTTTAAATAAATGAAGTCTTGGACCCTCTTTTCCCCATAATCATCCCTGCCCGTTGAGGGAACAATCCTCAGTAACTCTCTGTAAGGGTGGATATGACTAAGGGTCAATACTCATATATTGAGTTCTTGAGTGTGTCTCTTGCTCAGTAGAACATACAGGTCTTCCTGCTGTCTAAGATACTCCACTGTGACCATCACAATGTAGCTGGTAGCTAATCCTGTATGTTTTAAGTTAGAAGACTACTTATTCCTTTGACCTTGAGATATAGTGATTTCATATGAATCTACATAGCCAAGTGTCTTCAGGATCCTGTGTGACAAACCTGATAAAACTACAAACCCAGTTCTTGGGATCAAGTGAACTTTTTTCTGTGGCAACTCTGTGATGGCTGCATCCCCCATCATTCCATGTTTATATCTTGTAATGACAATGTTTACGTACAACAGATGTTCTGTTTAGCCACCACCAGGCTTGTCATAGCCTTCAGAGTTCTTACAGTTTGTATGTTGGTTTTACGAACAAAGAGATTTTTATCCACTTGACGCATTAGGTAAATTGTGGCCATCCTCTTTTACTACTTACTTAAGTGTTTTTAGTTAAAAACAATACTTTTCAACTACCCAAACACACACACACACACACACCACCAAAAATTCTGTATGTGTGTTGACTCAACGCTCAACTGGGCAAATTGTCACCTGTCCCCTTAAATACCTCATTTCTTTAGGAGACTATTCTGCTTATGGACCCTACCCCCACCCCCATGGTTATGGCTCTTAGGCATTTTTTTTTCTTTTAGATTCATAGCCATTTTCCTTCACTTTCCTCTGTCTCTAAGGTGTCAGCACTCCAGCGCCATGGGGATTTTAGGTGACAGCAGTTCCTGCAGGAAGATGTGGCAACATCATCCAGGAAGCAGACAGATGCTGGAAACCCAATGGGATCTCTCCACTTTCTGCTTTTTTAAACCTGTGTTCTGCAGGCCTTGCAGGTGGAGATCATGCTGTTGTCTGCTCACATGTGCCTTTGTGGCTGCCATAGCTGCACGTATTCCTCTGCCCAGGGCAGTCTTCACTGAGAGGTTTCCTGTGGCTTCCCCTTGCCTACCTGGTCTTAAAGACCAAAGCAGAGGCCCGAGCTGACTCTTAGTAAAGTTTTCCAAGAATCTGCCTGACTGCTACATTCTGTGGTGTCTGCCTGAGGAGAAATAGACACAATAGAAGGTAGCTGAGGGGAGACATATAGTTTGTTTTTTAGGGAGCCTGTGCTTTTAGGTTAAAAGATAAGCAGCTACTTCCTATAGTAGCTTTCCATTACATGCAGCAAGTTCTCACGATGTAATAGCTCCAAGCATTGTGTCTTCATTATGTCACAGTTTTGGGGGGGGATCAGGATCTGTTACTGTATAACTAGGTGCTCTGTGGAGAAGCAGTTGAGGAGGCGGCTGGAGATGAGAACTCCGTAGAGTCCAGCCTAAGGACTTCCCCATTCACTGGCATTTTGCCAGTATCTGGTTCATTGCTTTTACAGTGTTTTGCTGGCTGTTGGGTGAAAACCATCCTGGTTCCTGCAGGCTGCTCACAGTTCCCTACTCCAGGATGGTCCACATGGCCAATCATAACGTAGCAGCTAACTTCCTCCAAGCCACCAAGAGAAAGAATCTGCTAGAGCAAGTCTGTTAGCACCTATCACCTCTACAGGGTCCTGCTCCATCGCTTTCACCATGTCCTGTTCATTAAAGGCAATTCAAGGTCCTGACCTTATTCTAAGGGAGCAGGTCAGATCAAAACTATGAAAACCATGAGTCAAGTAAGGGGCAGACGAGATGATCACCTTCGAATACATCTGCCACCCTTCCAAAATTATCATGATTTATTATCTTGATGCTTACCATCTTACACTAATAGTCCATAGCGAGGAGATAAGAGGTTGGCCTAGTCTGAACTCATGCTTATTCAACTATGTGCTTAAACATCCCCAATTTTGCATAACCTTGGGTAACATCCATAATTTCTGGGTCATATCAGTGATATTGAGTCTGGAAAGGTACTTCACAGTCACTGTAACGGTCTTATTAATAACTTTAAAATCCTCAAGCATAGCACTTGTGAAGTGCTCCTAAATCTTAGTAGATACAAAACATAAATATGTAATAGAGTCTTTAGGCATATTTTAAAACAAGAACAAAGTTCTAGTGGATTTATTCCCCACCATAAAAGAATAGTTTCCTGCAATTCTTATAATGTACAGATCACACTTTGAAGACTGCCATACAAAAAGCACCATGTCTGTTCCAGAATCTTAATGAAAGCCCTGTTCCTGCAGTTAAGTTGATGTTCGTTTACAAGGAACCACAGTTCTAAAGACAGAAGACGGCTGGTGAGTCAGTCCCCAGATCTCCCTTGTGTTTCAGAGAAGGAATCCGAAATATAGAATGAGTTAAATGCTATACCATGGGTTAGGGGGCTCCAGTACACTGGACTGAGTGGGCCTCCAATAAAAAGTATACTGAAACAAAAGACAGTCCTTCTTTATCAAACCTGCAGGGAAGCAATCTGTAGCCAAGCCACCACCACCATTATATACCAAGGGATCCCCCAAAATATTTGACCAACGTTAATAATTGTCACTTTAGAGATTCTGCTTCTTTCATATTGGACATAGAAATTTTTTCTGGGAAACCTAGAAAAACAATTGTGTTGAACTGGTAGGTATAAGGCACATTTATTGGGGATAATCCCCCAGAAAAGGGAATAATTAAATACTCCTTAATCATAGTGAGATGATGGATAATGTACTAATATTATGCAAGTCCGATGGGCATTGTCAAATGATTGGAGTCCCCATTTAGGGTCCTACATAATTACCCTTCTTATCCTGGCAGAGGCTTTGGTGCTTTTTGTTAATCAGTATCACTCCAAACCACCGTGGGACATTCAGCCAATCAGACTGCTCAATTACCGTGGTTGAATGGTCTTGACCTCATGAATATGAATAGAGGGTGTACACAATAGAGCGGCACTTTTAATAACAATAGAACTGCCATAAGGGATGAAAGAAAAGTGTGGTTTAAAAAAAAATAATTAAAATTGAAATGAGAAAAATCATAATTAGCTGTGAGGATTACATATCTTTGTTAAGATGTTTCTCACTTGCCTTTTGGACAAAGAACTAGAGAGAATCCTTTTATATTTCCTTTCCTGCAGATAGGGATGTCCCATTTGTTGACAGCTGGACCTTGCTTGCATTTCAGTAATGCAAAGACCCATGTAAATATTTGGGAAATAGAAACAGGAGGATGAGAGTTCAGACACACTTTTAAACCGAGTGTGACTGAGGCGCAACTGGAGACGTAAAAACGTGAAAGGTGATGAATTGGTGTGCATGGTTCAAAGGCAGTGAAAAATGAAGGGTGTTGATCAGGACCTTCCAATCCTGGAGCTGCACAGAGGAAGAAGGACGAGATTACGTGGAACATGTATTATTGACTATCGACATAGCATTTTTTGTTTCATGCAAAAGAAAAAAAAAGCAACAGTGCTATGCTTTTTGCTGTACAAAAATGAACTAAAGCAAAGCTTTCATAAAATAGAAACCAATAAGAAATATAAAACGAGGGATAAAATAAGAAAGGTCATCAAGGGAGACATGAATAATGCCATTTCCCCAGTAAACATACTGTGGAATTATACAGGGTCATTAGCAACTGAATTTAGTAGTGGACTCCCAGAACTTGAAAGGGTCCTGGGGGAAACAAGGTCCCCAGGAATAATGTTCACTAACCAGTGTCAGCTTGTCCATCCCCAGCACCTGTCGCCAACAGTTAAGTCCTCTGTCAGTGTCCTCCCTCCTATTGTAGTTGTACCATACCAAAGGGCATCTCAGGGTGAAACTATGAACCCTGGAGAGGGCACGGAGCTTCACGGAGTAGGTACATGAAAGTCATATTTTAAAAAACTGTTTGAATCACACATGAGGAGTGGCACATGTGGATCGGGCTGAGGGGGGATGGGTAACAACTAAATAAGGGAAAATGGATGAGGAAGGCCCGCACTGGAGTAGGCTTCAAAAGCCTAGGATTTGAATATCAAAGAAGAAAGAAGAGCCCTTGGGAAAACCAGCGGGCTCTCTCACTATTTCTACAAAAATAACCTCCTCTGCTTCACTGGCAGCATCAAATGTGAAAGATGTCTTACTAAGCTGTCGTGTAATTTTCCCCGAAAATCTAAATAAGAAACATGATTTGGTCTTTATTTGACAACTTAATGCACACTTGCTTCGTGTGCTAAGAGAAAGTGCTCCCTTTTTGTAATCTTATTTTGCTTTTGGAGATAAATTTTCTGAGACTCTTTCAAGCCCTATTCCCAACCAACCCCCTACCCAGCCACCATGATTGCTCACTAGAAATATTTGAGCTCTGAGTTAATTTTTTAAAGTATTAATTAATGCTAATAATACCAGGCTTGTGAGAGTGGGGCCCTTCTTTGTAGCAGAGGAGTACAGGAATGAGGCATTTGACTTGTGTCCGTGGGGGCAAAACAAAGCCGATCATCAGCATTAGCCACACGACCAAGATGTTAGTCCTTTCTCGTTTTTTTTTTAAGCTATTTTCATTTTCATGAATGTGTGCATGTCTATGTGAATATGTGCCAATGTGGGGTGGTGCCCACAGAAGACCCAAGAGAGCAGCATCAGATCCTCTGGAGCTATCTAATGTGGGTGCTGGGAACAGCACTCATGGTCCTCTAGAAGAGCAACAAGTGTTCTTAACTGTTGAGTCTTCTCTCCATCCCAGAGACACATACAAAGGCACAGCTGTGTTCTCCATGAAGCTGTTTTCTGCGTTCATAAATTAACCTCTGCTCACTAGAGTGCAACTACAAGGTACACAAGTCTTCATCAAAATTGATATTCTGCTTAAATGCCTAAGTGAAGGGCCCTGAGATCATCCAGTTGAGTCCAGTAACAGATTTTTGTTGTTTGTTTTGTTTTGTTTTTGTTTCTCGAAACAGGGTTTCTCTGTGTAAAAACCCTGGCTGTCCGGGAACTTGCTTTGTAGACCAGGCTGGCCTCGAACTCACTGAGATCCTGCCTCTGCCTCCCAAGTGCTGGGATGAAAGGCATGTGCCACCACCACCAGGCCAGGTTTCTTTTTTTTTTTTTAAGTTATCAAGGCATTGTTTCTCAGAATGTCTTCCAGTATGCCAGTTCTTAAAGGTCTCTAGTACTAAACAAGGATGTGGGGAAGTGCCCTGTAGTTATCCAGGTGTGTGAAAGGATTCCTGTCACTTTTCAGAGGCACATGTCCAAAGCCTATCATGTCCCTAAGTGCCTGATGAATCAGTACAACACAATGACCAAGAGCTCAGATTCTGAAGCTCAAGAGCCTAGGTTTTATACACGACTTTCACTTACAAGCTGTATGACCTGGGACACATTTTTAAACTCCCAATGGCTGTTTCTTCACCTGAAAAATGGGAGCAATAACAAACCATCTTCTTCACAGTGCGACACACACAATATCTGACACTAGCAACTGCTACATGGTCTCGGCTTCAGCTATGTCTTACTTAGATGCCTGCTTCCAGATAGCCGACTCTAATTCATACCATATTTGTTGACAAAAATCCCCCATCGTTTTCCTGATAACATCTATTAATATACTAGAGATTAACTATGTGAAAATTAAGACATTGTAGCTTTTAAGTAGGCAACTGTAGCACAATTGTTTGTAAAACCTTTGAAAAATAAATTACATTATCATGATTGTCTTGATTGTCAACATGATCAGAAGCACAGCTCTTGATGTTTTCTGTGGGGTATTTCCAGAAAGAATTAAGTGAGGCAAAACAAAAACAAAAACAAAAAAAGCTTTGGTTTTAGATGACATAGTCCTCTTGGCTAGAGTCCTGAACTGAATAAGGAGAAAGCAGGAATTCATCTCTCTGCTTCTTGACTGAAAATGTCATGTGACCAACTGTCACATGTTCCTGCTACCATGCCTTCCCCTCCATGATGGGGTGACTGTATCCTCCAATTGTCAGCCAAAGTTAACCCTGCTTTCCTTAAGTTGCTACTGTCAGGTATTTTTGTCATAGTGTTGAGTAAATAGCTAATGCAGAAAACTGGCACTGAGAAGTGGGGGTATTGCTGTATAAAACCTGACTGTGTGGTCCTTGAGCCCTGGGAACCAGTGTGGGAGAAGACTAAGGAAGGGTCTGGAACTTCAGGCTAGAGATGCCCTAGAATGCTGTCATCAGACTAGTGGGCCATTCTGATAGGTGCTTGGAAGACAAAACTGCTGAGAAAAATGCAAATGGTGTGTTTCAGAGGGCAACAGGATGTTTTTGAGAACTGAGCTGGAAGTCATTCCTCTTGTGTTTGGGCAAATAATCTGACTGCATTCTGCCTGTGTCCTGTGCACCTGAGTAAGCATGAATACAAAAGTAATTATTTTATTTTTATAATTACTTATTTAGCAGAGCAATTTTCCAGACACAATAGCACTCAGGTTATAGCGATGGTATGGCTGTTACTCATTGTTCTTAAACAGACTACAGTGAGCAAGCAGAAAGGTATGAAAAAGTAAAGTTTGGTGAGGGAAGGTGTGTGAGCATATTTAAGAATGTGAACAAAACTGGTGTTTGCAGAAAGCACATAAATGTTAAAGAGATTATCATCCTTAAAAAAAAAGACATACTGTCACTAGGACAAGAGGAAGATCCTATACATTGGAGGCTCAACTTGTAAAATACTAATTCATTTTAAAGTCAAAGGCCTGAATAGAGAATGACGCTGAAGTGGTTCCATACTCTAAAGAAAGATAGAAAGGATGGAAGGAAGGAAGGAAGGAAGGAAGGAAGGAAGGAAGGAAGGAAGGAAGGGAGAGAGAGAGAAAGAAAGAAGAGAAAAGAAAGAAAGAAAGAAAGAAAGAAAGAAAGAAAGAAAGAAAGAAAGAAAGAGATCCAACCCTGGGGTCAGTACACAGAGGTCACTGCACTGTAATCCAAGGAACCAAGCTTTATCTTGAACTAAGCAACATTGTTCAAGTAATACTGATTTTTCAGGTATGAAATATGAAATATACAAGACTAAAGGTGTCACAGAGGGCTTGTGTTCTGGTCCTACTGAGCCACTGAGCAGTGTGTAGCAAAGTCAAGATCCCTCTAAGAAGGTCCTGAGAGACCATTGTTTGAAGCTGTGAAAATGAAAGTCTATTTTCAGTGGGGATTCTGGGATGTTGGAGATGCTAGGACCATGAGACATTGCTGAGGAAAGCTGCACAATATGAAGGTGGCCTAAGAGAGAGGCTGTGTGTGCTGAAGGTGGCAGGGCTGGATGGGAGAAGCTACCAAAGTGTCTTGATGCCCAGATGATTCCACTATGAGTCTTAGATGCCAGACATGGAGCTGCAGAATTTGATGTTTGTCCTGCTAGGTTTTTGTCTTGCTTTGATCTGGTCTTTCTTTCTTGTGACCCCATTCCTTCCTTTAGGGGTGGGAATATTTGTTCTGTACCTTTGTAACTTATGAAGGTGGTAGTTTGTTTTCTAATAAGTGATCATAGGTAAGAGATGATTGCCTTGAATCTCAGAAAACACTTTGGATTATGGGGTTTTTCAAAAATGCTAGAACTGCTAAGATTTTTACTTACTCTTCCAGACAAACTAAATGCATTTTTGCATTGTGAGATTCTATGAGCCTCTGAGGACAAAGGGTGGAACTTTATGATTAAAAAGGTCAATGTTTGAGTATCAGGCTGACAAGAGATGGCATTGTGTTTTTAAGTCTTGATTGTCAATTTTATGGGATATAGAATCACCATGGGAACATACCTCTGGATATTTCTGTGAAAATATATTCAAAACAGTTTGAGTGATGGGAAGACCCACACTGAATGTGGGTGGCACAATACCATGTAGGATGGGGTACTGAACTGAATTAAAAGGAAAAAGAAACTGAGATACAACATTCCTTTCTCTCTGCTTCCTGACTACAGTCATGATGTGATCAGCTTCCTGCTATGCTGGACTGGGAGTCAAATCAAGCCTTTTCTTCCTTGGTACTTTTGTAAGATGTTTGTCACAGGAATAAGACAGTACTATACAACCCCCCCCCCATGCGAAGACACTGACACAGTGACTGGAGTGGGCACATTTGTCTGAAGTTTAGAGAGTTCCCTGGGTGAGCCTGTCTGACAACATTCTCCTTTGTAAGTACCAATGGTTTTGAAACTCTAGCTCCTGCATCAGTATCTGCATCACTTGAGTCTTTCTATGAAAGTAAATTGCTTCTCTTTGGTCTAGACCTCGACTCTTCTAGGCCATAACTCTATAATAAGGGCCATTTATGGTTCTGTTTGAGAAGCACTGATGTAGAAAGTAAGTAGAGACCTCCAAACAGTTAGCTTTTCTGCTGAGAGACAGATGTGATGGAGTCCAGTGGCTAACCTGTGTCCCCTGAAAAGAAGAAAAGCTTTTAAATCATGCCACTATAATTCAGAACCAAAGATGTCAGATGTTAGCTGAACTTAAATTCAAATTTGCATTGTGAATCCAAGGACCGGAACCTAAGAGGGCTACTTGTCATGGCTCTGTGGAGGTCAGTTAGCTATACTGAAATCATGTAGTCAAGAACTCCCTTCTCTGGTTCTGGGTTATGGGAGCAAATGAGAAATATAGCTGGACAGTGGTGGCTCATGCCTTTAATCCCAGAACTTGGGAGGCAGAGGCAGGAGGATCTCTGAGTTCGAGGCCAGCCTGGTCTACAGAGTGAGTTCCAGAACAGTCAGGGCCACACAGAGAAACCCTGTCTCAAAAAACCAAAAGGAGAGAGAAAGAGAGACAGGGTGGTGGGGACTGGAAATAGGTTGAAACAAAATAGCAACTGATGGTCTGAATTTAGTGTGGGTGCAGGTGCTGTTACATACATTGTATGTAAGGCTGATCTGCTGACTTACATTGCTGGATGCTTTCAAATCCTAAGTGTATCCCCAGAGATCATGTACTACAAACCTTATCCCCAACCTCCTGTGTTCAAAGGCCCTGCCTTGGGGGAATTGGAGCATGGGAGCTTTCACATTCACAGAAGGTTCCATAACTTAATGGGATATTAGCAGGCGTTGGGAATTTTGGGAGGCCCAACATAATTAGAGTTAGTAGCTCATTGGGAGCAGAAACAATGAAGCCAACTGACCACAGACTGTAACTTTGGAAACCTTGAGCCAAAATAAGCCTTTCCTCCATTAAGTTGATTTTCTTCAGGTATTTTTGACACTGTGGTGAAATGCTAATTAACACACCAACAGAGGTCAGTGGCTGGATCTGTTTATTTTGCCACTCTGAGGTCCAGGACCTGCTCAGGTGCAGCTCCTTGGAGATGGTGTCCAGCTTTTTCTGTGGGACATCTGTTCCAGTGGGGTGAGATTGGATATTCCAGCTGTCCTCAATCATACACTTCACATATACCTTATGGTACTGTCTCTTGGACCTGCAGGAACCTAAGACCTCTGGCTTAGCACAGAGTCAACTTCCTGGACATTCATATCTCCTTGGTAGTTGTTGATTGGCCACCTGTTTTGGGTACTCCTCAAATCTTGTAGATGTTTACACTACTATCTCAAAATCATGGAACTCTCTGAAGATAGGAAACTTTCAGGTTCACTAGGGGGAGGGGTAAAGGCATTCCATGCAAGTTCCCTGGAGGGGCATTCTTAGAAAAGAAGAAAGAAAGAAAGAAAGAAAGAAAGAAAGAAAGAAAGAAAGAAAGAAAGAAAGAAAGAAAGAAAGGAAGGAAGGAAGGAAGGAAGGAAGAAAGAAAGAAAGAAAGAAAGAAAGAAAGAAAGAAAGAAAGAAAGAAAGGGAGCATCAGCAGGAGAAGCAGCTTCTTCAGCCACCTGGAGGAATAAATGCATATTTCTGTTTTACTGTGGAATTATCATTAATAAATGAGCTACGGTGAATACTTGGCATCTTCCAGGATTTTTGCTAGGTATTTTCTAAAGTTTATTTTATTTTATCATGGTGTGTGTGTGTATGTGTCATGTCTCTGTGTGTGTGTTTAAGTGCGTGTGTGTCTGTGTGTCTGTGTGTGTGTGTGTATCTGTGTGTATGTCTTTAAGTGTGTGTGTCTGTGTGTCTGTGTGTGTGTGTGTGTATCTGTGTGTATGTCTTTAAGTATGTGTGTGTGTGTGTGTGTGTGCATGTGACGGAAGAGGGATAATGTGCCTGCCACAGTGCATGTATGGAGGTCAGAGAACAAATCTGTCAAGCTTGCTCTCTTCTTCCACCCTTCCATGAGTTTGGGGGATCAAACTCAAGATGTCAGATTTGCAGGATAAGTACTTCACTGGCTGAGCCAACTCACTAATCCTTTTTTGTATTTTTTATTTGCTTTTTGCTTTCAGACAAAATCTTGCTATATGGCTAAGGCTGTCCTTGAATTCACCTTCTAGCCCCTTAAACTAATGATTCTCCTGCCACAAACCTCACAAGTGCTGGGACTACATGCCCAAGGCCTCGTGCTTGGCCTAAATACTTGCAATCTTCACATATCTATCAGATCACTTTTTAATTTCCCTTGCTTTATGCATGAGGAAACCAAGGCGCAGGGATATACCCTGACTGACCAATGTTGGCATTTCAGGGATAGGTTTTATTAGGCTTTCTTGTCCTAACCAGATGAGGAAAGATCTCACACATACTGTAAAACCCAACTGCTCCAACTTCATGTTCATTAAATAAACCTACCATGATTGGCCCACTATTCAACATTTTTTATTATGAAAGTAAAATATTTATTGGAGGAAAATTGAACAATTCAGATAAGTGTAAAGAAGTGAGTAAAATCACCCAGAATCCCATCAATTAGGTAATTCCTTTAAAAATAACTTTCTTCTGCTTCTACTTCCTATAAAAATAAAATCCATTTTTATGGGCTTTCTGCTCCCTCCTCTTCTCATTTTAAATATGTGTCTGTTTCTGTTAAGCATAAGATGATTTCAATTTAAGTTTTATGTAAGAAGGGACTCTTTGGTGTGAATAGGAACATCTAATATTTGAAATGCATTCATTTAGTTAATGGTTAACACACCAAGAAAAGGGCTTAAAACACAATAAAGATGTGTTGGCGGTGGAGTTTCCCTTTGATGATCTTCTGATCAGTTTTTACTTGCATTCTGAAAAAGTCTTTTATACTCTTTTACTGAGATGCCGCAAAGTCATAGTGGCTGAGAGTTACTGATGTTAATATGCCTTCAGTCATGCTAAATGCAAGTATGAAAGCCTTATGTGGATCCCCTGGGCATAAACTCCCATGGGTTCTTGGACTCGCTGGCACAAATGGTTCCTTTATGGAAGGAACAAGGGTCAGGGAAGAGCAACAACCATGAGAAATGACTTTGTTTTTCTGGGTGGCAGTTCTTTCAGTCTTTCAAGTGACCCAGTGATGTAGAGATAGGTAGTTCTCAGTGCACATGTATCATCATTCATTTCAAGTTTCCACGTCTTGATAAATAATGTTGTGAATGATGGACTCTATAGGGTCATTGTGCCAGTGTGCAATTATCTAATAGAAAAAAATGTGAGTTGTCCTTTTTTTCTTTTGAGCAGCACTCACTGGGTCAATTAATTAAATGAGTGCAAATGGCTTCACGTAGGAGATTCAGATACAAGGCAGGCAGCAGTCTCCTGACACCAGACTACATGAAGCTAGGAAATGAAGGGAGATGGGGAGATGTAAATGGGAGATGATTTTTTAAGAAGTCACATAATTCTAACTCTTTCTTTTGCACATAGACTTAAGAGCCACATTAAGTCCACATAGGGTGGGCCAACATGAGACAGTGGGGACCATCCCTCAGTACTTCAAGTCTCTTATATAGGTCTCTTCTTTCAAGCTTGTTAGAGTCATAATGTCTAGTCTTGAACTGTGGCACTGGGTAGTTTGCATACTGTCATCTGATTGGTTCATATTGGGACACCCATTTGTCTAATCACTTAGCTCTCCAATAGTTTAAATATCCTGCTTGTGGGAAATTTGACTTTAGTTATGATATTTGGTGCTGTGCTGGAATAAACCTAAATAATCCAGTGGATTTATGACCCTCATCAAGTAAAATTCATCTCCCAAAGTTTTGTTGTTTTAAAAGTTAAGGTACATGTGATAGCTAGCTCATTCCCATCTTCTCAGCGACTGAGAGGTAGAGGCAGGAAGAGCAAGCGTTCAAGATCATCCTCAGGTAGATAGTGAGTTTGAAGGCTGCCTGAGCTACATTATTCTGTCCCAAAACAGCAAGAAAGCCCTATACATCTGTACATGCCTTTAATCCCAGCACTTGACAGGCAGAAGCAGAGATCTCTGTGAGTCTGAGACTAACCAGGGCTATATAGTAAGACCTGTCTTAAAATAAACACAGCAACAAATCAGAGGAAAACAAACACAATTGTGTAACACCTTTAAAAACATAAGACCATAGAAAAACATGACAAAGATGTAAAATGATGTGCAATTATTTAGGCCTTGTGAATTAACCTATTTCCTTTCCGTAGACCCTGAAATATCCCCCAAAGTTCATGCACTTGAGAGTGTGGTTCACAGTTGGCAGCACTATGCAGATAGGTAAAGACTTTTGTTAGTGGGAGTCTAGCTGGAGGCAGCAGAGGGATGACCTAGAAGACTGTATCTTGTTTAGTGCTTCCCATCCCTTTCTGGCCACCATGAGATGAGACTCATGACTGATCAAAGCACAGAGAATAAGTGACTGTTGACTTCCCAGACTTGAACAGACAACTACATCATCTTCTCCAAGGCTTAGGGAACATTGCAGAAAGGGGACAAAAGAATGTCAGAGTGGGAGGTTGGGATGGGAGTCATAAAACACCGACTGCTAGATATGGCATGTCCATTGCAGTCATGAACATGCTGCAGCTGTTAACTGCCTGTGCACAAGGCCCCATCAAAATAGATGTGAAAACGGGATTTTTCCCTGCTTCTTTTCCCTTTTTATTTATCTTTTTCTTCTTGACATTTTTTTGCATGTATGCATGTGCTGTGATCATGTTTATTCCCCATCCTCTCAGCTCCTTCCTGTTTCTACTAAATCCTCCCTCTTCTCAATGAGTCCTTCTCCTATATACTTAACTAGCCCTCTTCTAGATACAGAGCAATCCCTCGTCACCCAAAGGGGATGAAATCAATTCTTCATGGAGGCAAAAGCAGTTCCATGACTATGGTGCTACTTATAATATCCAAACGATAGGAACATCCCAGGTGTCCATCACTGGATGAGTAGAGATATGGACATGTTGAATCTGTTGGCACCTTGAGCTGAGATTTCATCTTCCAGACCTGTGAGAAACAGATCTCTGTGGTTTATAAGTCTCCCAGTCTATGGCAGCTCAACAAAGTAAAACTTTGTTGAGACACACAGCTAGAGTAGGTGTTGTTGCTAGTAGGAAGACTCAGGAGCCGGGCGTTGGTGGCACACACCTTTAATCCCAGCTGAGGCAGAGGATCTCTGTAAGTTCGAGGCCAGCCTAGTCTCCAGAAAGAGTGCCAGGATAGGCTCCAAAGCTATGCAGAGAAACCCTGTCTTGAAAAACCAAAAAAAAAAAAAAAAAAAAAAAAAGACTCAGGTCAGCCTGAAACAGAGCCTTCCCTGTGTAGTATCCTTTTCTCAGTTATGCACCACCTATGATAAATGGAATGGGTTTGCTTTGGACAAAGCTTAAATCAGACTTATTTACATCAATCCTTTTTTCTTTTCAGCTGTGTATGTATATGCACTTATATTCATATGTGCAAATGTGGTCAGAGAATAACCTTGGTTGTCCATCCTGACCTTCCATGTTGTCTAAGACAGGTTCTCTTGTTCACTGCTGTGCACACATGGGCTGGTTCGCCCATGTAATATTAAAGGGTTGTCTTGTTTCCACCTCCCATCTTCCCATAGGTGCTCTGGGCATCTGACTTTTACATAGACTCTGGAAATTTGAACTTGCACTTGCATAGTAGGTGTTTTTACCCACTGAGCCATTTCTCTGGCAGCCCTAAATCAGTCCTTCACTAATTCAGCATGTATTGATTGTCCTACACTGGGTTTAGAGTAGAGAATACAGCAAAGAAGATCCAATGGTCATGTTCTCTGCTCTCATTGGATTTACATACATACAGGGCCCAGGGTGTTCATTAAACAAGTCATCTCAGACTTTAAAAGTTCAAGCATTAGCAAAGAAAAGTGGACGCTAACATCAAAAGGTACACTGCAGGAACAAATTAACCTGAGGGGCGGCCATCAATGACAGAGGAAGATTTCGTGGAGGTGGGAAGTGTAAGGGCATATATGGGGCACAGGCGACATGGAATGGAGGTGTCTCAAGGAAAGCATTATCTCTCTTCCTACCCTACACCTGAAAAACTTGGAATTCCAGATGCCCTGATGAGCACAGCCTCCCGAAAGTGCATGCGTGTGTGTGTGTGTGTGTGTGTGTGTGTGTGTGTGTGTGTGTGTGTGTGTGTGAGTGTGATCTAAGCTAGCATGTGCTGCTCTACGAAGAACACACAGCTTCTGCAGTGTATTTCCTGGTATACAAACAGAAGGCTGGAGCTGAGGTCTTTAGAAAAGCCTTAGGCTCTGTAACGAAAGAGTCCAATTAAAATCACTTTGAAATAAATGAAAACTCTGAAGCTAAATGTAGCAAGTCCCAGGGCCCAATACCGTCAGGACTAAGGAGTGCTGATTAATATTCATTCAGGACTCCCCAGATTTCTATTTATGAATTATTATAGAAAATCATAAAAATGATCTGTAGCTGTTGGCTAAAATACATTTCTTTAAAACTGCCAAGAATGCTTACTTATACTCTTTCTTCTGCCTATCTAGATAATTAACCATATTAATGTCTAGTTATTCAGATTTTTTACATTTTTTTCTTGCCCTTTTATACATCTTACTACATAGAATTTCCTGTATCTTGTTTGTTTGGGACAGGGTCTCTCTATGTAGCCCTGGATGTCCTGAAACTTGCTATCTGGACCAGCCTGGTCTTGAATTCACAGAGATCAGCTGATCTCTGCCTCCCAAGTACTGGCTTGAAGGAGAAGGCTTGTAGACTCAAAATACCTTTATTCAGATAAATACCAGCCAAGTGCAAGCCAGAGTGTGCCCAGAGGCAGCAAGGCAGGGAGACCAGAGAGAAGGAGCTCCCACATTTCTGCAGCACCTTAAGAACCTAACACGCATCATCCTGACCTCCCCTTGACCACGCCTTGACGGGCATGGTCAAGCACACCTGTAGCCAGCCCTTAGGAGGCATGGTTACGGGTCTCCCTACAATTCTCCTTTCAGTCTAAAAGGGGATTAAAACTTAGTAGTGTAAAATATCCAAAATTAACAATGATAAAGGTGAAATACAAGAAGATACAATAATCTGCTATTGCACATCCTAACTATGTCTATTCCAGCTAAGCCCTAAAGTCATCTGAAAGGGGTGTCTAACCTGAACACCTTCTTCCAATCCCAACCCTAAACAGTAGGAATGTCATTCCTAACTAGGCTTACACTACCCTAATAGACAATAATGAGGAATGGGGGAGTAGCATCTTCCAAGTTACTTCCTGCTGAAATGGTTTAGTTATAAAAGGAGCAAGTAGAACAGTTTCTCACTATCTCCTTGGCTTGTTGCCAAGTGATGGAGAAGTCCTCTTTTAAACCTTTGCTATTTACATGATGATTTTTATGAAATTCTGAGGCTTCTAGCACAGTAACAATTAATAAACAATCAATCTCATCATTGTCTTGTGCTAGTGGGCCTGGCAGACCCGTATGGGATCTGATATGTGTACTGTATAGAGGATTGCTTCTGTTTCTGATTGTTTCCTGTAATTGTAAGAACAACAAGGTTAATTACATATTATCAGGGACGAATTCTGTGGTCTCTATGCGTAAGGCGACTCTCTCTGCATATTGGGAATCAGTAACTATGTTAAGAGGTTCTGTAAAATCCATAAGCACCACAAGAATTGCATATAATTCTGCCTTCTGTATAGATGTATACAAACTTTGAACTACTTTACTTACCTCACCTGCTTTATAACCAGCCTTACCTGGTTTGTTAGCATCAGTGTAGAAGGGAAGAACTCCAGAAATGGGAGTTTGTCTTACAATACGTAGAAGAATCCAGACTGTCTTTTTTATTAATTTAATTCTGTCGGTTTTGGGATAGTTATTGCTAATTGTTCCCAAAAAGTCAGTAAGAACTATTTGCCAATATTCATTATCCTTCCATAAGGAGGAAATTTCATCATTAGTTAAAGGTACTATAATTTCCGCTGGAACTTTTCCAGTCAGTTGACGAAGTCTTAATTTGCCCTTTAAAATCGAATCAGAAATCATTTCTATATATGTCTTTAACTTTTTATTCTGTTTATGTGTCAGAAATATCCACTCTAATATAGTGCCTTCCCTCTGCATCAAAATTCCAGACGGATATTCTCTGGATGGCAAGATAACCAGAATGCAGTCTAAATCAAGGTTTATCCAATCTACATGCATATCCAATATTCTGTTTTCTACCCATTGTAGTTCTTTTTCTGCCTTGGCAGATAATATTCATGGACTGTTTAGGTCCTTATCACCTTTAATAGCCATTTTTAAATGTTTTAAGTCATGACCTTTACCCCAATAAGCGTCTGTAATTGAGAAATTTCTCCTAGTAGCTTCTGAAGACTATTAAGAGTTTGATAATGATTCCTTCTAATTTGCACCTTCTATGGCCTGATTCTTTGTAAGTCTATCTTATAACCTAAATAGTTAATAGAATCTCCTCTTTGTATCTTTTCCTGGGCAATCTGTAACCCCCATTTAGGCAGAACTTTCTTCACCATGTCAAATATACGTTCTAAAGTTTCCTTATTGGAATCTGATAAAAGAATATCATCCATATAATGATAAACAAGAGATTGTGGAAATTTTTATGAATTATTTCCAAAGGTTGTTTGGAACATTTGTTGCATATTGCCAACAAAGTGTTGGCATAAAGTAGGACTATTTAGCATCTTACTGGATGATAAATAAAGTACTGTTTGGCCAATGAGGCAGCAAGTTAGGAAGGACTAGGAGTCAAGGAGGATTCTGGGAAATGTAGTAGAGAAGTGGTGATCCAGGCAGGAAGTGACAAAGCAGGGAGACTCATATTTAAGGAAGGGCAACCAGGAAGTACTCCCTTTCCCCCTTGGCTCCTGCTCCAGCAGTGCAATGTGATCCACCAGCAAGGGAGGACACTAATGGAAGGCGTCCGATAAGATAAGTCTTATAAAATATATAGATTTATGATAATTAAGACTGAACTAACAGATGAGAATCCTAGTCATTGGCCAAGCAGCATTTGTACCTAATAGAAGTCTGTGTATTATTTTGTCCATGCAGAACTCGGGTGGCTGGCAGAGACCGCCCACGTGGCAGTAGGACTCAGGCGGCTTTTGGCAGAAAGATTTATAGTAACACTGGCTTCTATCTTTCTTTTCTTCTTTTGCTCCTATCAAACTATCTTTTAAAGTGTGTGTGTGTATGCGTGTGTGTGTGTATGTGTGTGTGTGTTGGTGTGTGTGTGTGTGTGTGTGTGTGTGTGTGTGCATATGTGTGTGCACATATGTGCGACAGCACATGTATAGGAGTCAGAGGACAGCTTGAGAGAGTCTGTTTCCTCATTCTACCATGGAAGTTCCAGGAATTAAACTCAGGTTTGTTAGACTTGATAGCAAGTGCCTTTACCCACTGAACCACCTTGACAATCTATTACCAATGCCTTTTCGTTCTACCCCTCAGCTACAGTATGGTCCCTTCGATGGCTCGAACACAAATTATCCCATTATTATTTTTGAGGACATTAATATTGTTTAGATCATTTGGCCATTGCATCTATGATACAATGAATAATCCTAAAAACGTTCTGCTGCTGACTGGGGAATCTATAATAGAACCATGAGAAGGGACGCGACTACATTTTAGCTTTCCTAGCTATCAACAAATATCTCTATTAAACTACACTATTTCTGTGTTTCTGTTTCCCACACTTTTATATGTGTACTATTAACATTTTGCTTCATTGTAATCTATGAACTTTTGATTTGCTTTTTGTCCTTTTTTTCTCCACTTGGCTATCTCATAGTATATAAGAAATTTCTGCCTGGTTATACATTCCTCTATCTTAAATTAGTTCTATGGTCTTTGTCTAAAATAAAATCAATATTTTATTTTTGCCATATTTGCAAAAAATAAGATGCAAGGATTCCTTCCCTAAGGAGTCACTCAAAATGCCTGCCCCCTCCTTACAAGATCCCAACAAAAAAAACAAAGTTCATCCTGAGGAACAAAGGGGTTTACTGTGCTTCTTCACAGGCCATGGGTTAGGAGATGCTTAGAGGAAGGCAGGAGATGCCAAAGGTGTTACACTGGAAGGCCTTTGCCCAAGCATGGATGATAGCTTTCCCATGTCTGCAAAATATTGAGATTCCTACACTAGCTAACCTTTTTTAGCCAATATACTTTAGTACCTTCTGAGGCCCCCTCCCTCTCAGGCCAGTGCAATTGAGGCAAATAGCTGAGAGAGGCAGAAAGGAGATGTTGGAATCTTGGGTGTGGCTTCAGTGAACCTCTCCATCCTTTCTGTAAGGGAACACCGGCAGTCAACTAGCTCAATCTTGGAGCAGTAGCAAATGTTCTAATGAGGACACAGTGGCTGTTATGCTTGGAGAATAGCACTCTGCAACAATGTTATGCTGTATATTATGGCCTGAAATGCATGCAAGGATTATATATGTGCTAGCCTGCAATAATAGCTCTAAGCAACTCACCTAACTGCCTGCGAAAAATAGTTGCTAAAAATAGTTGGAAACTAAAAAACAAGAGCATTATGGAAATGAAGATAAACAGCTCTTCGATTTGACATAAAATTATTTCCAAGCTCTTAAATCCATTTGAATTGTGATTCTTCTTTTGCAGTCATGGGTACTTTCCTTATTAGTATTGTTTGTTTTATGCTTTCCCTGGCACTGTTATGAAAAGTATCCATACCTCCAAAAAGAAAGAAACATATTAAATGTACCAAAACACTATTTAAACCAAGAAAATCAGAAAATGTAGAAGAGGTATATTTTTGTTTATTGTTTTGAAGAGGTATATTTTGACTCTCTGTGTCTCTCTGTGTCTCTGTCTCTCTCTGTCTCTCTCTGTCTCTCTCTGTCTCTCTCTGTCTCTCTCTCTCTCTCTCTGTCTCTCTCTCTCTCCTGTAACTTGGACTAAGAATTATCTTCTAAGTTTAACCAGCCTGTCCTCCATACCCCAGATCAATTCAAAAGGAAAGAGAATGACTGTTTGATTTTTGAGAGAGTGTGTGTGTGTGTGTGTGTGTGTTTGTGTGTGTGTGTGTGTGTGTGAGCGCAAGCACGCACGTGCACGCATATTCATGCATTCACCCCTCAGTACACATTTGTACATCTGAGGAGAACTTTAAGAGTCAATTCTCCTCTCTCCTTCCATTTTGTTGGAGGCAGGGTTTCTCTTGTTTCCACATCTGCCCTGTGTTACAGGTTTGTTGGCCTGAAAGCTTCCAGGAAATTCTTTCTCTGCTTCTCTTTTCACTGTTAGGAGTGACTGACACCATGTCTACCTTTGTACATAGGTTCTTGGGATTGAACTTGGGTCACTGGGGTTGTGTGGATAGTGCCTTCTATGTGTTCAGTTATCTTCTGACCTATGAATGAATTGGGGGGGGCTTCTTTTCTAATTATCTGAACATATTCTCAAGGTGTATTCTCTTGATCTCAACCTAATCTAGATGACAGGTATTGAAGTAAATGAACAATAAAACCCATAGTCCCTTTCACTGGTAAGTATAGTCAGATTTGTTCTCTGTCTGTGATACCCAAGGCTTTAGCTAGAGGTCAAGATTCTGCCCTATCTGAGGGAGAGTCTCTGCATCCTGTAAAGCATTACTGTTTCATTCCAGATTCTGTTTTTGGTATCTTGAGCTTCCTAGGCATTCCATACAAGCATCCCCAGTACAATTTAGAAGTCCACACAGTAGAGCAATGTGTCCCTGGGGGACATCCTTGCTTCATTCTAATTCATTGCCATCAACATTGTACCAAACACAATCCCCTGTGTAGAGTTTAAGTCACAATTACTTTGCTTATTAGATTTATCAACACACACTGTCTTACTGGTGGCTTTTCTATTATTTTTTTTGGAGAAGGTCCTTGGGCCAGGGAGAGTCTAGAGATAGTACCTTTAAAAATCACCATGCTATATTTGCCCTTACCACTCTTTAGGCTTCTCTCCATGAATTCTCAGAGCTAATGAGCTGTGGTTCAGTGAGGATGGGTTTCAATTCCTTAAGTGCTCCATGACATATCATCAGGGCTCACTAAGAGGATAGCTACATTGAATTTATTCATGTTATCTCCCTATTTTATGGTGCCTTTTGGTTCTCCAGCTGCAGGTGGTTCTTGTTTTAGATAGCCTGTGATCCATTTGGGAAAGCAACCTATTTTAAAAGTCACCTTAAAATATTGGGAGCATTTCGTCTTTGCAATCTCATTAATTGGGGAACATTTAAAATGGATATATTGCACACTCACAAATATATTCCGTATGTATTCAATAAAATAATAGAGGGTATTATAGAGTTTAGCGGAAATACTGCGGCTTATTAGTACATGTGAATGGTAATGTCTATTTCTATGAGAGAAATCTGATATCAAAAGCATAATGACCATCAGAAGCAAAGACCCTGCCCTCTCCCTAGCTCCCCATGCTCATTTACTTTTCTCTGTCTGTTTTGCACCCTGCACACAAAGGGAGCCCACTGCACTTTCATTTTGCAGAAGCCACTATAATTTTTCTTGACATGGCAATTACTTTTTAATCCAGTTAGCATAGACTATAATGGAACCAAGTTGTAAAACATCCTTTACTCTTTTATTTTGCTTTTAATTTATTGCCTTGATTTCAATCCCTTTTATAAACCCATTAAAGCCCAATTACTCACTTTGAAGTCAATCACTAATCAATGCCATTTATTTTTGTATTATGGGGTATAGAGGGGTAGTTAAATAGTCCGTCTGTATTCCAGTAAAGTTTTTGATAAATATCAAACATTGTTGGTGTTTACTAGTCTAAGGGACAAGAAGTTCGATAGAAAGAGAGGAGAATTTTCTCAGAGAAGACGCTGAGGCTGCTGGTGTTATAGCAGTTTTGTCTCCTGTGGAAAGGCATGAAAGTGCACATAGCATTTAAAGCATGACCTAACTGTTCATGAACGTAGATAGATTAATGAAGATGAATGAGGAATTGTCATTCTGTCACTGACTGGGGCTTCCCAAGTAAAACTGCAGCCTGCTGGGAAAACAGCACTCAACACACACACACACACACACACACACACACACACACACACACACACACACACACACACATACAAACATACACACACACACACACACAGAGAGAGAGAGAGAGACAGAGACAGAGAGAGACAGAGAGAGACAGACAGAGACAGAGAGAGAGCAGATGATGACTTTTAAAAAATGTTTATGTATGCTTTCTACATATATTCTTCAATGAGGCTCTGAGATATGTAGGGGTTGCCATTAATATTTGGACTCTATAGATGATGGCACTGAGGTTTACCAGAGGCTCAAGCAATTTGCTATTTGTCTTGTAGCTTCTAAGTAGAACCTTGTCTCATTCTACACCACAGCATAGAATTCTGGGGCTTTTCTATCTGTATGTGAGATTTTTTTCCCTGAAATAGTAGGTTCTAAGAATTCAAAAATCACATGACTATTTTGGTCAGTGACAGTGCTGTGCTGGTAACTTATTCTAAAGAAACAAACCATAATATGTAGCATTTGCCCATTTCTTTGATGCACATACTATCACTGAAGAAATCTTAATGTTCCTAAAAGACATCCCTAAGCTCCCTGTTGGGAAGAAATGTGCAAGCTGGCTCTCTTGCACAACACTGCCTGGCTCCAGTACATAGCGCAACTCTGCATCAGAGCCATGGAGATGCCTGTGCTGTGAATATGAGATCCACAACTCTGAGGAATAACTGTAGTATTTCAAGAACTCTGGGACATCTCTTTTAGAAAGTGAATCTGATCAAAATCCCAGCACAATTCTTCACAAAACTTGAAAAAACAATTCTCAACTTTATATGTAGAAACAAAAGACCCAGGATAGCCAAAATAACCCTGTACAATAAAAGAACTTCCGGAGGCATCACCATCCCTGATTTCAAACTCTGTTATAGAGCTATAGTCCTGAAAACAGCTTGGTATTGCCACAAAAATATACAGGTAGACCAATGGAATAGAGTTGAAAACCCTGATATTAACCCACACACCTATGAACGCCTGATTTTTGACAAAGAAGCCGAAGCTATACAATGGAATAAAGATAGCATCTTCAACAAATGGTGCTGGCATAACTGGATGCTGGCATGTAGAAGACTGCAGATAGATCTATGTCCATTAAGTCCAAATGGATCAAAGACCTCAACATAAACCCAGCCACACTGAACTTATTAGAAGAGAAAGTAGGAAATACCCTTGAACCAATTGGTACAGGAGACCGCTTCCTGAACATAACACCAGTAGCACAGACACTGAGATCAACAATTAATAAATGGGACCTCCTGAAACTGAGAAGCTTCTGTAAGGCAAAGGACACAGTCAACAAGATAAAACGACAGCCCATGGAATGGGAAAAGATATTCACCAACTCCACATCTGACAGAGGGCTGATCTCCAAAATTTACAAAGAACTCAAGAAGCTAGTCTCCAAAACACCAAATAATCCAATTAAAAAGTGGGGTATAGAACTAAATAGACAGTTCTCAACAGATGAATTTAAAATGGCTGAAAGACACATAAGAAAGTGTTCAACATCCTTAGCCATCAGGGAAATACAAATCGAAACAAGTCTGAGATACTATCTTACACCTGTCAAAATGGCTAAAATCAAAAACACAAATGACAGTGTATGCTGGAGAGGTTGGGGAGAAAGGGGAACACTCCTCCACTAATGGTGGGAGTGCCAACTCGTACAGCCACTTTGGAAATCTGTATGGTGGATCCTCAGGAAAATGGGAATGAGTCTACCACAAGATCCAGAAATTCCACTCTTAGGGCTTATACCCAAAAGAATCACATTCATACAACAAGGACATCTGTTCAACTATGTTCATAGCAGCATTATTTGTAATAGCCAGAACCTGGAAACAAACTAGACACCTCTCAACCGAAGAATGGATAAAAAAATGTGGTACATTTACATAATGGAGTACTACTCAGCCGGGGGGGGGCGGCAATGGAATCTTGAAATTTGCAGGCAAATAGATGGAACTAGAAGGAACCATTCTGAGCGAGGTAACCCAGTCACAAAAAGATAGGCATTGTATGTACTCATTCATATTTGGATTTTAGACATAGAGTAAAGGATTGCCAGCCTGCAGCCCAGGCTGCCAGAGAGGCTGGTAAACAAGGAGAACCCTAAGCGAGACATACATGGTCCCCTGGAGAAGGGGAAAGGGACAAGATCTCCTGAGCAAATTGGGAGCATAGGAGGAGGGGAGAGGGAACTAGGAGAATGAGAAGGGGAGAAGAGGAGGGGTGAGGAGGACATGATGGGACAGGGAGGTTGAGTTGGGGGAAGAACAGAAGAGAGTAAGATAAGAGATAATATAATAGAGGGAGACATTATAGGTTTAAAGAGAAATCAGGCTCTAGGGAAATGTCTGGAGAGCTACAAAGATGACACCAACTAACAATCTAAGCAACAGAGGAGAGGCTACCTTAAATGCCCTCCCCTGATAATGAGATTGAGGACTAATTCATATGCCATCGTATAGCCTTCATCCAGCAGCTGGTGGAAGTAGAAGCAGACACCCACAGCTAAACACTGAACTGAACTGGAATCCAGATGCAGAGAAGGAGAACTGATGAGCAAAGGGGTCCATAACAGGCTGGTGAGACCCACAGAAACAGCTGACCTGAACAAGGGAAAACACTTGGTCCTCAGACTGATAGTTGGGAAACCAGTATGGGACTGATCCAGTCCCCCTGAATGTGGGTGTCAGTGGGGAGACCTTGGAAATCTATGGGGCCTCTTGTAGTGGATCAGTGCTTATCGCTATCATAGGAATGGACTTTGGGAGCCCATCCCACATGGAGGGATACTCCCTGTGCCTAAACACAAGGTGGTTGGCCTAGGCCCTATCCCAAAGAATATGACAGACTTTGAAGACCCCCTCTGGAAGGCCTCACCCTCCCTGGGGAGCAGAAAGGGTATGGGATGGGTCGGGCGTTAGTTGGTGGGGGGGGGGGCAAGGGAGGAAGGCAGGGAGAGGGGCCTGGGATTGACATGTAAAATAAGTTTCTTTCTACAAAAAAAAAAAAAAGTGAATCTGATTGTTCAACAAACCTGTTAAGACGACCAGATATGAGTCTCTGTCTCTTCCTGTGTTGGTGGCATGAAGATATGCACGGATGGAGGTCATACAGTGAAAGCCATTCACTTACACATCTAATAGAACTGAGTGCTGATCATAAAATAGAGTTGAATGGTCTAGTGAAGAGAGAGATGCATACATCTCCTACTAGATTGTGGGAAGTCAACTAAGTATTCTGGGTGCTTCTAGAATATGTTCACAACAAATTCATCACAGCGAAGAGATATTCCTAAAACAAAGGGCAAATAAGAGGGAAGCTGTGGTCTGAGTTTGCCCAGCTTGTGAAATACAGAAGCAAGGTTAGCCAAAAACCAATTTTCAGGGAATGTGCCTGATAACACCCCCCTGGAGGAACACATCTCAGAGTGTATCATCTGGGCTAGCTGTGGCAGAACCACTTCAGAGGAATTTAAAAACCACACAGATCTCTGAGATCCACCCCATGTCTGCATTCAAAACCTCTTCAGCTCATTATGAAAGGTAATATTTGAGGACCCCCAAGTGTCACCCTTTAGGCTTTCAAAAAGAATGATTAACAAAATGTTACCTGAGAAGGAAAATATTCTAGATGGAGAGCAGAGACTTGGTGACAGCATGAGCAGACTGGAACTGAGAACACCAAGTGAGATTTATGCCAGACACAATGAAGGCTTAGGACTACAGAAGATGCTATACAACTGTGAAGGATCCTTGAATTTGGAGGATATTTATGGCTGGAGTTCTAGCCTTGCCTTCCAAGGTATGTAGTGAGTGCATTTGTGGGACTTGGAGGGCCAGCTCACCCCAATAATCATTCATCAAATTTAGTAGATTGGCTGCAGTATCCTATAGTAAATATTTCATGATTTCATAGGACTTAAAGGTCTGTACACCATGGACAACTGGGAAACCATTTTCTTTTCAAGGAGAAAGAGGTTGGTAGTGATACAGGATTAACTAGCTAGGTTTAGGGAAGTGAACATTTAAGGGTTGGAAGAAAACTAAAAATCCAATAGTCCCCACCCCGAGTCATTGGGAAGATGATGCTACTCCTCAAGAAGCGGTAATGGGAGGGGTGGCTTTGCTGGAAAATATGGAAAGTTGTCCTTTGTGCAGAATAATGGAGCATATTTGCTCTTCGTCATCACAGAGGTGTCCCTTAGGCTCAGGGAGAAGTCACAGGACAAAATAGCAAATACTAATATTTTATTCACTGCTAAATATTTATTGGGTGCTAAATTTTTTAGCAGATGCTTACTAAGCCCTTTCTGTTCATTCTTATTTAATTCTCATAGTGACCAATTAGTAATTATTATTCTCATTTTACAGAAAGACCAAGATACAGAATAACATGTGACTTAGTTAAGGTCATAAACCTGATTTGTGGCTGAGGCAGAATTCACCCTCAGCTGGTCTTCCCACATGTCTCCAGAGGTTACTTTCTGGACTTGGATGTAATAGCTATGACCTTAGCATCTGGCAGTTGGAGATCAGATCTGCCTAAGAAACAGGATAACGATGACTGTCCAAAGAAGCAGAAAACATGTGTTCACGGGCTGGATTTCATCCACACAGTGAAGAATGGTTTTCTAGTTGACTCAACCAGGGACGAAATGACTGCAAAGGCTGATGAGGACCAGATCAGCACAACTCAGAACCATCTCAAGTAATCCAGTTTGTATTGGGAGTAACCCCCCACCCCCCATGATCCTTCCATGTCCTTCACTCCTGGGCATCTTCTTCTGTTTGGGGAAAGTCCTTAATTTAATGTGAAAGACAAGAATTCAAGTTCATTGCAGACAGGATAGTTCCTACATGAGAAACATTAGAACAGTGTAATGGACCAACAGTTATGACATTAATAACAAGCAATAGATAATTAGATGCATTTGCATATTTCAGTATGCTCTGCTACATTAGTTCAGTGTTCCCAATGTACGTTATATCAGAGACCTCTGTAACATGAGTTCCTCTGTTCTTACTCCTTTGATAGATTGCTCCTCTGACTTAGAGGGCAAAAAAGATTAAACTAAACACAGTATGGCTCTATGTTAAGTTGCTTGCCAGTTAACTAGTTTGTCTACACCACGTTTAGTAGGCAGAGTTCTCTGTAGGAAAGTGGAGAGCCGAGAATGGTAATTGAAAATAAAGAGGATATCTGTTTGAATCTCAGTACACAGTGTGGGAAAGGTTTTTGCGTAAGTGGTAGAGGCTGTGAAGTTATCCAGCAAGATAGGAGACAACATTAACAAGGGCCAAGGTTTAAGGATCAAAGCAAGAAAGAGCTCACTGTTTTTTCTATCAGTTTTATTTCTCAAAAAAGTATTCACTGCTATTGCTATAATAAAACATAAAATGGAATAAAGCAGACAGTCCATAAAATCAGTAACTTTTCATATTTGAAAGTCTCAGAAATATCAGTTTGTCTTCCACCAGCTTTAAGAAAAATGGGAGCTGGTTTTTGTTTCTTCCTTTCTACATCTCCTCAGCAGCAGAATCCCTCGGAACTCTTCTCATGGTGCGCCTGCCTAAACCTGGGAACTCACCCATGTGAAGGCGATACAGTTCAGGCCCTGGAGCCAGATGCCCTCGCCTCCAGCCCTCAGTCTGCTAGTAGGCCTTTGCCTCCCCACTTCCTCCTCAGTAGATGTAGACACAGTGTCCCCATGGCACGGATACATTCTCCAAGTTAACTAGTAAACCATGCCCTGCAACACTGGTCTCATGTTCCCAGCTTACCCTCCACAGGAGCCTTTCTTCCAGAGCTCCACAAGAAGGCAGCTGCGTGTGGCTTCCAGTCCAGATTCCCGTTTTGTTGACAAAGGCCTTTAATCTGTTCACTCTATCCTTCTATAATCTTGTTCTTTACTCCCCTACACACGAATTCTGCTTTGTGCCAGAAAAACTTCCTGCCGACCCCAACAATTTCCCATCTCCCCATCTTGCTGTGTTATACCAACTTTTTGTTTATTTGTTCCCCAGATATTTAAGGCTTAAAATTCAATTCAAGGGATTGGGATATAGCTCAGTGGTAGAGTAAGATTCTATCCGCAGCACCAAATAATAACTAGTAAATACATAGATGAGTTTAAGTGTTCCCACAGACTTTCATTATTTCTTACCCTATAAACTCTAAGACCACATTTTAGGCTTCTGTTCATCCATCAAAATTTCCCTTCTCTTTGCTATTTCTTTTGGTAAACTAAAATTGCTGTTGCAACAAAACTTCATCTTTTAAGGTCATGTAAGATATATCACTTTTCAATTATGACTATCCTAGGAAATGGCATATAAGTAGCAAAAGAACCCAATAAATTCCTTTTGCTTGATGTATAATCCTCAGATCCATAATTTGAAATAATGCAATTCAGTGTCTTCACTGTGCCCAGTCCACCTGGAGTGAAGACTTTCTGAATTCTTGCACATCAACAAAATGTTTTTCTGGAAAGTAGCACTGTGCCCAGGAACCCTGCTGTCCCACGTCCTGATCACTCTCATGACACACCTAAGAATTCATGCCTTAACTGGGAATGATGGTGCATGCCTTTAATTTCAGTATTCTGGTGGAGTCTGGAAGATCGGGAGTTCAAGGTCACCTTAGGTTACATAGCCACCCTGAGTTACAAGAGACCCTGCCTCAAAAGAAAAGTAGGACTGGACAGATGGCTAAGTAGTTAAGAGCACTGGCTCTTCTTCCAGATGACCCACATGGCAGCTCAGAACAGTCTATAACTCCAGTTCCATGGTATCTGACACAAACATGTAGGCAAAAAAAAAATGCACAAAAATAAAAATAAATCAATATTTTTAGATTAACAAGAATAAAACAAAACAAAACAAAACAAAAAGGTGTGTCTTGATTAGCAGAATTCTCTCCCCATTAAAGCAATGCTAAAGGGCAAAGAAGTTGAGATTTTCTACAACTTAATTCTAATGGAAAGAGGGTGCTAACTGGTGAGTATTTTCCCTTTTGTCTGAGGTTGTTTCTAGTTTTTTGTTTTTTTGTTTGTTTGTTTGTTTTTTGTTTTTGTTTTTGTTTTTGTTTTTGATACCGTTGATCCAGAGCAGTAACTAACTCATGGAGGAAACACTTGTTTACTATTGAGGATTGAGAGAAAGTCCTTATAAAATAACTGTAGAAAGAGCGTGCGGTGGTGGAGGAGTGGCCAGCTAGCTTTCCTGGCCATCCTGCAGTAGAATGCACCTGAAATCAGCCTTTTCCACAACATAGGTGTCTTGCTAGTTTTCAAAAGCACTGATCGTAGAAGCGAAATTAATGTTTGACTACAAAGGAGAAGCCCAACCCCTTCTCGGAGCTTTTTCCATTTTCTTTGGGAAACTCTTTTTTCATTTTAATAAACAAATTAAGCATTCTGAAATTCAAAGGCCTATACAAAGGAAGCAGTCTGTTCATGATGGATTAGTCTGATGTTTAAAAAGAAGGTGAAAAAAGAAATGCAAAACAAGCTGCCAGCGCCAGTTAAAGGAGAGCCAGATCACAGGTAACACAGGATTCTGGTTCGTCTGTGGGAGGTTAAGCAACGTTTGCAAGAAGCATACGCTTCGGGTGTCAGTGGTGGGAGGCTGCGGGGCTGTGTTTGTATATTATTCTTCTGAGGACGTGTTCACGCCCCCAGAAATTCCAACTGCTTAGATTTTTTTTTTTTTTCAGCTCCCATCATCATGCTCTGACTCTCAGGAAGAAATCTCACTGCTTCCTTGGTCCTTACAGCCTAAAGGACAGCACCGAGTCATTTCATT
The DNA here is from genome assembly GCF_003668045.3 of Cricetulus griseus. Lineage (NCBI taxonomy): Eukaryota > Metazoa > Chordata > Mammalia > Rodentia > Cricetidae > Cricetulus > Cricetulus griseus. Next base: position 430,580,663 of record NC_048595.1, on the reverse strand, counting down.
CGTAAAGGTCATCAAGGCTCAAGTCACTGAAGTGGCAAGCTCTTGCCGTGCTGCTTTCGGATCTTGGAAGTGGACTTACTTGTTCTTTATTATATAGTAAGACTGTGCAGGTATAAGCAATAGTTCTATGGAGTAGATGTGCCTAGGCTATTGGTCTAAAATGCACAGCGTAAGAGTCTGCGACTTTAGTTCAGTGTGTGGTAAGTAGCACACCACAAAATGTAAACAGTGACTCCTACAGGTGGCCAATTATCTTCACAATGATATATAGCAATTCACGTTGACCCAAAATACCTGAAACACTGATATTATCTGGGGGAGACTGTGGGGGCGCTAGTGAGTTCAGCTGCCCTGAGCATCATTTGCTCTGCTCTCTACTCCAAGGTTCGACTTCTCTTAGGGCTTTAGTTAATCTTCACTCTCCTTAACAATGATGCCAAAGTTCCAAACGTCCAGGTTTGTGCTACCTTCGTGGACATAAAGCCTTCCTTCAGTTTCAGTTCTCTTAGCTACAAAATGAGGTTAAGACGTTCTACATAGTGAGCAAGCTTCATAAATGGTGATAAGGATAAAATGTGCTGTTGGGACCATTCTGTGCTGGAAACGTATTTGTTTAGGTTTAGACACTGTTCCTCACAGACATGTTGGTCATGCCAGTATAAGAAAAACAGTTGGAGAAATGTGTAGAAATATATTTGAACATGGTAGTTGGTTTCATGAACAAGGCTATACACCCTCAGAACTCCTTATATGTTAGACTGAATATTCCTCTCAAGTGGGACACTGTCCTGTACATCATAGGACATTTGGAAGAATTCCCAGCATGCATTCAATTAGCACCCCATGCATTGTGACAATAAAATAATGCTTCAAACATGGCTTGATGCCCACTTCTCTCACCTTAGAGCAAGGGCAAACAACCTTGTAAACAATGACTGTTAGATGTCTATGTCACTGTCAAAACATTGTGGGAAGTTCCCTAAGGAGACAGAGTTCCTACCTTTGAGGACATTATATACAAGACAAGAGATGTATCCATAGTAAATGATTCTCTCATAGAAGTATAAAACTAAGACCTGGGAGGCACAGAAGGAGCCTGAAAGATCAGTGAGCAAAGCCTGCATTCAGTATGAAGAACAAGGGTCAGTTTGTTGTAGCATTGCTCTGGAGATCACAAAGGCAGCTAGGTGTTGGTTGATTCCACACTGAGAAGGAATTTCAATACAGTTGTTATCCAGAGAGGTTTCTGGAAGACATAGGCTAGCATTCCTTCAAAGCCATTGGATGAAACAAGTGTGGAAAAGAAAGGAAGGGTTGATGAGGAGATGTCACAAATGGTCCACAAGAAGATGTCTGTCCTACATGGCAGGACTCTCTTCTGTTTGATTTCCTAACCCTGTGATATTCCAACCTCTGTGAAGTCTGATAGTTCCCTTTGTTTCCTTTGTATTTCACCCCTTCCTGTTTGCAGGTGGGGCTCTTGGGGTATTGATACTCAAATCTCCTTGACTTGGTGGTATCAGAGCCAGTCTAAGTTTCTGGGAACTTCTGGTGGCCACGCCTTCCTATGCTGTTCTAAGCACCTTGATGATGAGCCCTGGCGGTGCACAGGATGAGGGCAATTGGAAACACTCCATGTATATGAAACCCTAGTTCAGCTTAGAGGCCAGCACTGCACGAGTCCAGATGAGACCATCCATCTAGTTGTCAGGGCAGGATTCAACAGTAGAAGCTGAGGAGTGCCTGTCATCTTGACAGTGTCCCTTGAGCCCACTGGGGGGCTTTTGAGGTCAGTGCTACATGAGAAAGCCTTTTGTCCCACTCTGCTTAGAGAAGTTGAGAGAGCCAGGGAGGATATAGATAGTGTTATGTAAAACACAATCACTAGAAATATCTCAGCATGTGTCTTGCTGACAGTGGGAAGTCCAGCTCCGAGAGAAACACTGTCAGCAATAGTGGCTATTTATGTGAAGGATTAAGCTAGAAAATGCTTATTCTTATTGATATTTTTGGTACTTCTCCCAGAATTGAAATTGTTTTCAATATGCTTTTTTGCTTGCTTGGACTTTTGTAGTTACAACTGATTCTTGTGAATGCATCCATAAAGTTTGCATTGACCACTATGCATTTCATCCTTAGATTATATGGAAATTGAGCTATTACTGCAGAAAGCCCTGCGTCAGGCATCAAAAACTCTAGATTCAGACCTCTGATGTATTCTCTCTTAGTTCATTGACCCGGAGAAAGTCACTAATCCTATTTGTCACCCCCAGGTATTAATCTAGTAGTCCTGGCTATTTCTTAAGATTTCTACGAAAATAAATATATGTGAAACATGGAAGCAGCTAAAAGAAAGAAGAAAAGGGGAGGAGGGGGAAGAGAGAGATTCCAAGGCACGCAATGTCCTATTTTAAAGGCTTGACCAAATCAAGGCACTCTTCACAGGGAGGTAAAAACAATGGTAGAAATTTTATAGCCTGTTCTCGTCACCCCAAGTCATGTATAACACTTTTCTCTTTTGGGGTGTTTTTATTTTTCACCGCACTGTATTACCTTCTTAATAATTGGTGAGAAGAGCTGAGCCTGGGAGTGCATGCCTTTAATTCTAGAACCTGGAAGGCAGAAGAAGGTGAATTTCTGAGTTTGTAGTCTAGTCTGGTCTACATAGTGAGTTCCAGGCCAACCAAAGGTACATAGTGAAACCTGTCTGAAAACAAAAACAAATATATAAAACAAATGTAATGATATGTCTCCTTACCCTATACACAGCTAGTGCTGATCATGAACATGCTACAGAACAGGAAGGAGTGGCCAACAGAAAGCTACAGACACTTAGACTCCCTATAACACCACCAAGTTGAGGGAATTGAGTGTTCATATCCCCTGAACTGCAAACAGGAAGGAGGGAAATAGACAGGGAACAAAGGGGACTATCACAATTCCTAGAGAAACTGGAGTAGCACAGGGTTAGAAAATCAAAGAGAAGAGAGTTCTGCTATGTCCGGCATCTCCTCATGAACCCTTCCTTTCTATCTACATGTGTACTGAGGAAAAAACAAGCCAGTGACTGAGCAACATACTTTTGGTGTGCGAAGAGCCTGGCTTAGTATCAGAAGTGTCAAACTCAATCTAGATTTTCCTTTTGGCTAATGGCCTTGCCTAATGGCTGAAGGGTTTCTCAGGGAGTCAGCCCACCTGGGGAAGCTTATTGTTAGGAAATTCTAGTGCTTTCTCTGAAGGGTGAGCAAGAGCTATAGGCTTAGGTGAGTTATTTCACTGACTAACAGACAGGGTCACTTGTGATCACAGACCTGTGAAGGGGGTCGCCGAGCTAAAAGGGCAGAATCCTTTGAGCTCCTACTGTCTACAAGAGTAGTCACTGAAAAAAGCACTTTAGTTTTAAATAAGCAAATTAATTAATTAATTGATGAAAAGCTTCTGCACCCCAAAAAGCATCTCTGCCGACACAGCAATCCAAATCAGACTAAATCAAACCGAAATGGAAAAAGCCCAGGTTTAATGATAAAATGTTTCCGGATGATTTTCCAGCTGCCCAGAGAGGAGACTAGAAAGAGAGATTTTTTTTTTTTGCAGGGGTGGGGGTGGGGGGGTGTTAAATACCTTGTGGGAGTGGTCTTGAGCATCTCTGTGGGAGGAGCACTGTTGGGCAGGCTTTCTGGGATAGGACAGGTTTGGGGGGGGAGAGAAATAGGGGAAAGGAACTTCCTCCAGAACAATTGTATCATATTTGCCTATGCAAACTTGGGACTAAGGAGTTAATAAAGTGATAAAATTGGTTGACAGCACAATGACAATGAAGGGGTTTTAGCTTGCTTCCTTTTTGATTGACTAAGTGATTTTTTTTCTAATAAGCAACAGGATTTTTTTTTTTTTTTTTTTTTTTACATTTTAGCTTCCTATCAGAAGGGTTTCTACCATCAAGCCAAGAAGATCCAGCTGTAATTTCATTGATGAGCAAGACATCTCTGCCAACTGAATTCGTATTGATTAGCATCTGATTCTGTTTGTCAGGAAAAAAAAAGAACTTATTCTTTAATGGTCTGTTTGGTCCACAACCAAGGGGGAATAATTGAGGGTGGGAGTGGATGGAAGGGGTCTCTTTTAGAAGCTGATGAAAATATATTAGTGAGTATGAGGATTTCTGCTCCCAGCCACATAACATCTGTAATCTTAGAGCAAAGTCTTGCATGAAGATGGAAAGCATGACTGCCTAGTTGTTGCTCTTTGTGGATGGGAGCAGTCAGGACCTGGGGTGCTTGGACTCCCTCCTTCTCTCTCTCTCTCTCTCTCTCTCTCTCTCTCTCTCTCTCTCTCTCTCTCTCACTGTAAGATTGGCAAGGGTCATTATCAGCAGGTGGAAGGAAGAATACCCTTTATCTTACAGCTCTTCTGTGGAAACAGGGCTACATGAAGGCAGGCCTCCTGCAAGAGTGTGAAGTGGATTCTTGACCTAGCAAAGCCATCCCATACACACACACACACACACACACACACACACACACACACACACACACACACCACACACACTTAAAGAATATCCTAGTATCTTCTAAGAACTTTCTCATAGCTTGTTTCATTTTATAATGCCTGTAATCTGGGTAGTTACCACCTCTGTTTTCAAATCAAGGCCTAATAACACTCAGTGACTCACCCAATATGTCACAGCATTTACACAGTAGACCTAAATACTGAGCTCATGCCTGAGGCCCCAAACCCATTGTCCTTCCCAGTATATGTTGAACTTTCTCTTTTGTTTCACTAAGTGGGGATGACATGCATGTCTTTAAGGGAAACCCTAGGCCCTTGTTGGTAATGAGTCTTTTCTCTAAATAAAACCTTTTGTCTTAAAGTTTTAGTAATTTATGAGTGTAAATATTTTTTTACTTAGTGTGAAAAGACTGTTAAAAAATAAATCAGGGTTGGTATTCAACCTAACACACATACCCATTGGCAAAGCAACTTGATGTCTCTAGTAACTGGATTCCCTTCTTTTCCATCATGTCCTGTGTCGTCCCATCAAGTATGGACAGCAGAAATGTGCATGATATGATTGACTAACAGAAAAAATTCGAGAATGACCTAAATGAAATGGATTTTCCTGAGTGATTGATTGAAAATTTACATGATTTCCCCTTTGCTTCCCTACACAGCCTTCAGTGTTTCTGACAAACTGTGACCCTCAAAGAATCAGATGTCACAATGCCTTTCGTGTCCTAAAATAAGTAACAAGAGGTAGGGAAATTTGCCTAAAAATATGAGAGCATCTTGCCTTACAAGCCCAGAAATTTCTGAGAGTGTCCCCTGGCCTCTAAGAGGTGACGGGAATTTGGTTACCTGAGAATGGACAAGCCTCTGGCCCCTTCAAGCATCAAGCAAAGGCATGGAGCAGGGCACAAAATGGAGCTATTTTGGTGATAACATTTTTGCAAAATAGACTTTTAACTCTGTGAGGGAGAATTCAGGATCCTCAATTCCATCTCCACTCCCTTCTATTCAGGTTACTCTTCTAGAATCTTATTTACTGTCCGTTAAGCCATGATCCCTTTTATAGACTGAGACTCCTCACAGGCACATGGCACATTCATTCCCTGTGGGTCTGGACTCTTACAGGGCTGACAGTGGGACACTGTTTCCTCCCTCATGGACTGACTTACTCATACGTTTTCTCACTGCTCAGCCACTAGTCACATTTGCAATTTTCACTCATGCATATCTGATTCCCATGTGGGTAGGTTTGCAACTAATGTCCTCTTTCTCTGCCTTGACCCTACATTGATGCCAAGTTTGTTTGAACATGGTATACTAAGGTGGCCAAACCACTGGAAACTTCTGAAGAATAACTGGCTATGATTTTCAAATGTTTCTTCTTGTGTCAAAGGGTCAGCTAAGGTTCTCTATGAGATGTCTGTCAGAGGGAAATTCTAGTTAGGAAGAAAGCAACCTCCGTGCATTGTCACCTCTTGTGTTTAAAGACTTGGTCACCAACTGATGGAGACATTAGGGGATCTCGTGGAACTTTTAGGAGATGAGACCTCAAAGGAGGAAGTGTGTCACGGGGTGGGTGTCTGGTTTTGAAGTTTGGCCCCACTTCCTGTTGGGTTTCTGACTCTGGCTGTGATGTAACCAACAGCCTCCTGTTCTGATTGCTGTGACTTCCTGCCATGATGGGCCATGTTCCCTCAAATTGTAAGCCAAAGGGACCCTTTCCTTCTTTCAGTTGTTTTTGAAAGATATTTTATCTGAACATCAAAAAATACAATTAATACATTACATGCAAAAGATATATGGTAAGTATATATGTGCAATAGAATAGGTCAAAGGTATATAATAAAAGAAAGACGACATTACTTTCTGAATAAGATTCTCCAAAACATAGGATAAGACACTAACCCGTCCCTACAAAGCTCTGTTTTACTAAGTTACACTTCAGTGACAAATTTTTAAATGAATCCCATTTTTCATATCTGGGAAATTGATGTTGAGACTATTATACTCTATCTCAAATTTTGGCTCCTATTAATGTAAAGTGAAGAAAATATTTTCTGCATTTGGTCTTCAGGAGAAAAACAAATAAAAATAAAAGTTTTCTAAAATAATCCATTTTATGTGGCATGTTATTTTTCTCCCTAACTAGGCAAGTTGGGATGCATAATGTCACATACTGCATTGACTCACAAAATATATTTAAATTATGGTTGGAGTAGTCTCTCTTTTTTTTTTTTCTTTCTCAACTGTATTTTTACCCTTTGGTGAGAAGCTTAAGATCAGTTTTGAAGGAGGTAGGGTGTAACTAAGTCAAGTGGATTTAAAGTGTGTCTTTTAGAAAAACAATAGGGGGGGACATTTATTACGGAATGACTCCAGAAATATATAGAGATCACAGTTATTAAAAAGGGAGGGAAGCCAATGTGTATATGCTAAAAAGATTTCAGCTTTTTATGAATATGTTGCTTGCCATATTATAAATGTATTATTCACCAACAGTGTATATATTGGGTAAAGTAAAGAAGTAATGATAGAATATTTAATGTGATCATCTTCAGTGTCCCAACCACTTGACCTGAGAAAGGCAGACTGACACTTCAGAGAAACAGTAAATGAGGGAGTAGCAATATAAATACATGAAGCTATTTGTCTTGATAAGTAATCATCAGTAAAGGTGTGAAAATCAATACAATTCTAATTATAAAATTTAGCATGGTGTGTATGTCTGTGTGTATGTACAAGATAATTCTGAACTGTAAATGATGGGAAATGGAACTGCAATAGGCAATAGAACTTCAGAAAAAAATTCCAGAGTTTAAGACCTCTTTAGAGCTGGAGAGATACCTCAGAGGTTGAAGTCACACAGTGTTTTTGCAGAAGACCTGAATTTGGTTCCCATTGGGTGGCTCACAGCCACCTGCAATTCCACCTGCCGAGGATCCAGTGCCCCCTCCTGGTCTCCTCAGGTAGTGCACTCACACTATGTATACATACCCACACACATACACACAATTTTTTAAGAACTTCTTAGAAATGTACAATCATCAGACCCATACAAAAACAGTAAAAAGATAGACTGGTAAATCACTGGGCCAGAGGAGAAAACCCAGAAATAAACACACACATACATGTGTTAACTGATTCATTTCAAAGGTAAAAGAATGAGTAAGTGGAAAAAGACAGTACTCTCAGCAAATGTTGCTCAAGCAAATAGCTACCCTTGTGCAAATTCAAATTCTGATTCATACCTTGTATTCTACACAAGTAAATCACAGATAATGTGAAACCTGAAGCTGAAAGTTCTAGAAAAAAATGGGAGAGAAAATTCTTGCTCAAACATCTCACATCTCTGAAAACAAGGCCGATGTTGATTTGCCCCTCTAATCCAGTAAGTGCAAAGTGGTGCCTCTGGCTGGACCCTCTGACTACAGAAACCACGTGGCTTAAAATTGATCCAAACATGATCTGCCATTATGATCCAGCTGCCAGTGAAAAGAAAAAAATCATGTAATGTCCTTGCTTTTTCCATTCCTGCAAATGGCCCCACTAGGCGCAGGTGACTATTTGGAGCCAACCTATATTTCAACCTTTGCATCAAACGAAAGTGCACTTCTGGCCCAGTGGTGGAAGAAACTCACGGTGTTCCACATCCTCTCCACCGCTAATGATTGGCTCCCCAGCACTCCCTCCGTAGTGGTCTGCAGCAGCTACATTTTCTCTTTGTGTGTCCATGTCTCCTTTTTATCTTACAAGACAGGGCAATTTCTTTGAAATAAGGTCCCTTTCTCTGCTGTAAGTGACCTGGAGTCATTCAACGCTGTCATTTCCCAGCTGTATTAGTGGCTCCAAATTCAATTTTAAGGTTCGTGAAAGCTTTCCCTTGTCCACCGTGTGTTGTGTTGCCTTTGTTTCAGTGTCCTGTAAGGCCATTACTTTGGGATCCTTGTCTCCATTTTAGCATGCATCTAACTTAGTCAGAGAGAACTGCTGTGAGCACGGCTGTGGTGCCTGGGGCCTGGCAGTGATCAGGGCATCGTAGTTGGGGCTTCTGTCACATCTTTGGATGCTGTGAATAGCCAGTAATGAGAACAGAGGGAAATGTCATGCTAGAGACTTGCGGTCTACATCATGCAAATCATCTAACAATATAGTGGAGATGCCATTATTCACAGTATATAGGACCACGAGTGCTTTTCCAACAGTAAACTCGAATAATAAGCAATTATGGGCATATTTTAAAATGCAGATGCATGCTTCTGATTGATGGGTGGGACGGTGTTCACCGTGATGCCATTGAAACATGCTATTTATGGTTGTCGTCAATTATATCCAAGTTTGTCAGGGAACAGCCTTGTGAAACTTAGCTTCCTTGTTTGTAAAATTTATGTCGAAGGCATCTCTGAGTTCAGACCCTTTAGGCCACCTGCCTGGTGAGTACTCAGAAATATTTTTCATTCAGTTATCCATGATTTTTGTCATCTAATCACATAAATTCTGTGCCCCATAATGGGAAATAGATTTCCTCTCGGGCGCCCAGAATAATTGAGTGGTCATGGCTGTTTGGGTTGAGAAGGATTCTGATGGTGTTCATACGATGCCCTGGATACAAGTTGGGGAATCTACATATGTTGCAAGTGTGCATTCTCTATCCCCATGTGTGCTCTGTTTCTTTATCTCCCCATTCCTCACTCTTGGTCGAATTTATACTTTTCAAATTACATATATATATATTTATATATATATATATATATAATAATATATATATATATGTGTGTGTGTGTGTGTGTGTTAATGTATATATTAATAAAGGAATCTAAAAGTTTGCAGTGCCAGTGTGTTTGAAATTTCAGCAGTTTATAATCATAGGAAAAATTAATAGGTACTATAAGACTCAGGAATTCAGTAATAAAGCCTCAAAACTAACTTATAGCTAATCTTTATTACAAAAATAAATGGATTAGTGCAATGGGTGTCTATCAGAACCTTCATGAAGTGTCTCCCTCCACCTTTATGAAACAGTAATGCTCTTTTCTTTTTTTACCCTTTGTGTGTCCTTTAATTCTGCTGAAAGGAAACATTCATGTTTACTACCATTTCCTGTACCTGAAAAATAATACTAATAAATAAATTATTAAAAGACTATGCCATGAAATCTACATTCAAAAGAGACTTATTTATATCAAGGGGGAAAGGAGAATACTAATAACTTTCTCTCCTGACACAGTCCTTGGCCACCTGTCTAAAAACAGGAAAAGATCTATTGCTTTCCTTCCTGAAAGTGTATTAAACGCAATACTAAATAACACCGGGCCTGAGGGTACAGGCCAGCAATACTAGCTACTTAGGAGATCAAGGCAGGAGGATTGCAAATTCAAGGCTAGCCTTGGCTACATAGTGAGGTCAGGGCCAGTCTGCTTAATTTAGTGACACCCTGAATCAAAGTAAAAAGTAAAAAGAGGGCTGAAGTATACTTCGATGTAGAAGACTTGCTTAGCATGCATGAGACCCTCAGTTCAGTTGCCAGCACTGTAATATATGTAAACAAACAAATAACTAAGCAAATAAACAAAAAAGTTCCTGTGTATATGCACAAAATGGCATTAGTTGCCAGCACTGTAAAATAAAGAAAGAAAAAAAGAGTTCCTGTTGTATGCATAAAATAGCATTTTCCATTAAAAAATTATCTGAGCAGATAAAATATAAACCAAAATTTCTGAGGAAGTTTTACTACCATTGACCTGGAGTCATTTTGATACCTGTGATAAAGCTAGAATCACTTGGGGAGACCACTGGTCATGCCTGCAAGAGTGATGGCAGCATCTCGATTACGTTAACTGGAGTCCATTTTCATTGTTGGTGGGGCCATTTCCTGCGCAAAAGATCCTGGAATGAATAAAATAGGGGAAGCAAACTGAGTACTAGTTCTGCTTCCTAGCTGTGGATGCGATGTGACCTGCTGCTTCAAGCTCCTATTGCTTTGACTTGGCCATGGTGGACCCTGTGCCTGAACACTGTACGTGAGAATAAATCCTTTCTCCATTAAGTTGCTTTTGTCAATGTATCATAACATTGAGAGAGGAAATGGTGATGCTGCTCTTGTCTTATCCTTGTCTATGCTTTATTTATTAAGTCCCTGGAAGTTTAATTCACTGCAATTCAGTCTTCTCATTCTGAGAAGTGTTGACCTGTCTTCAGGGCTTTCCTAGGGTGAGCTCTTCATTTTCTGGTAAGTGAAGCTCATGTTGCATGTGCATTGATTGTGTGTGAGATTATAGGTGCCTGGTAGGGTGAGAGTAGCCAGCCCTAGACACACCAAGAATGCCTGGTAAGGGTGAGTGTAGCCAGCGCTAAACACACCAAGAATGCCTGGTAAGGGTGAGTGTAGCCAGCGCTAAACACACCAAGAATGCCTGGTAGGATGAGTGTAGCCAGTCCTAGACACACAGAATGCCTGGTAGGGTGAGCATAGCCAGCCCTAGACACACATAGAATGAGTATTGGGAGGGGTCTTAGTAAATTTAAGTTTGTCCTGCCTAAATCAACAAAAACAGGAAACTCAGCCTAAGAGAATCTTATCTTTAAGCCTTAATAAAATAAAAGGAACATTACATAAAAGACCATTTCAAGATAAAAGCAATCTACATCCAGAATGAAGGTGCTCCAAGTCCTGCAGTGTTTCCTACTCTCTCTTTTCTTAATTCAATACCTCATTACAGCCTAGAGCCACCTTCCCATTTTTTCTGGTGATGTTTTTATATGGCTGGAATATAGGGTGGCTCAAAGATAGTCTATCGTGGAAACAGCCTGTGCCTCAGAAAATGTGAGAGTGACTATTACACAGAGACATTACTGTGCTCCCTGTTGCACTGAAGTCATCCTTTCCCCAAATCTCAGTATCACTAGGGCCCCAGATCTCTAATGCCTTTGTGGAAAAAGAGCCCAGAGAAAATGGTTCCCTCTGAGGCTGTGGCATTTGGGCCACTGCCACCTTACCATCAAATTTAGATAATGGAAATAAAAGGTAATCTTTATTTCACAAAGGCTGATTTGACCTGATATCCAAAGCCTAGCAATCACATGAGGGGCTGGATCAATATATCTGACATAGAAAATTCACAAGTTCTGGGTGAAGGTATTAACGAATTATTTTTGTTTAAAGACAGCATTTTCCTGAGAGAATTCTGCCTTCTGTCAAGATTAAGCTGTTCAGGCCTTAATATTTGCTGTGAAATAAATGCCTTTGATCCCACAGATGCCATGGAGACAGGGTGCAGGAGCCCATTACTCATAGAGAAAACACATTTCATGGGGTTGCAGGCATATGCTCTGAGTGTCAAGCCTGGACACAGTAGTCATTTTTGAACTAGAAATTGAAAGACCTGTACAGAAATGTTTGTTTGCCTAAGACCTAACTAATTCTTCTTGGAAGGAATGACAGTTCAATGTCTGTGTTGTTACATAATGTTTTTCTTGTTCAAGGTCATTGTTGGGGAGTGGCTTAACATCCATGTACACCACCAAATGTAGCCTTAGGCATGTCTGGGAGAAAACAGCTATTCAAAGCCAAGCCTGGATCCTCTTTAGCTTTCCTCCAAAGTCTTGGCATGTACCTAGTGCTCAGCAGAAATACCCAAAGTGAAGAAACTCACAGCTAATAAAAATGGATCTGGTGGATGTTTTCATAGTGCTGTGATTTCACATTCTTTCCACAAGGGGGCATCTGTCAGTGTATGGAAACATGGTTGACACAATATGGGACTTGGGCTATTACGGACTAGAGGGTAGAAGCTAGGGGTGCCCATACATATCCTGTGGCATACAGGGTGTCTCCACAACAAAAGACGGAGTATGAGGTCCAAACTGCCAGTGGTGTTAGTGTTGAGAAGGCCATGTAAGCCATTAGAATGACACAGATACCCTTCTCTCTTCGAGAGTTCACTGTAGATGGCTATCCCAGCTTAAAACCATGGGCTGGGGTCCTGCTTGCTAAAGTCATACTCCATACTTTACAACTGAGGTTCCGGGGAGACCTGAGGAGGTCTCGCCCAGCCCAGACTGGAGCAGGAGAGCCTGTATAATTTGAAAGTTCACTTCTGGAGACCCCTTCGTTTCTCCACATCTGAGGCATGCAATAAACTTCTTAGATGGTTCAAAATTGAGTGGAGGAAATAACTCCCATTTGCAGATAGAAGCCTGGGCCCCTGAAAAGGCCACGTTTTATATTCACTCCTGAATTTGTTTCATAAGGAACATCTGGAATGTCGCACCCTGTGGAGTTGCAGCCCCTTGTTTTCTTTCATTTTGTTTTTCTCAATGGACAGTAATTTCGAGGAGCTGACCTCATCTGAGAAGATTCGCCATCCTTCATCTCCAAGTCCTGGAAATGACTCTCTGTTTTAGCGATCATGGAATTTAAAGATATGTTTGAAGCCACTGTCCAGCCATCGCCATGGGACAGTGGTCTGATGAACATGAGTGATTCCAGAAAGAAGGCTTCTGCTCAAACACTCTGTCGTGTTGTGCAGCACAGAGGGTGTGGCCTTCACTGAGTGGAAGCAGGAGACGTAGTGAAGGGCAGCAAGCAAGTATCCTTTTCAGGCGAGGTACACAGATGTTCCTGGGGCATTGAGAACAGAGACATTTTCATTGGATGCTCCAGTTCTGAAGTGACATCATATTTCCACGGGGATATTCTTAAAATGTGTCTGCCAAGATGAAGACAGAGACAGGACTTTAGGGCAATTCCATTTCACTGAGCCTCGTTTGCAAGCTTTTACTATTTTTTAGTACCAATGTTTAGTGTATAACATTAGTACTTATATATGATTTCTAATTAACTCAAAAATATGATAAGACATGTAATTTCTGTGTAATACTTAGATTTAGGGAGGAAAAAAATTCCCTGACTGCTTGTTAGCATTGCAGTCTCCTGGTGGGGGTGAAGGTGATATTTGATGTCTAGCAAAGGTATTTATTTCAGAAATGTCTTTTCCCCATTCATTATTGTTAATTTGCTTTCTAATTCTTTCACGCTTTCTTACAGTTGTTAAGATTCATCTACCATCAACACTCCAGGTTATCATCTCTATGGTAACAGCATCCATTTCTTGAGCAACTTCTTGGCAGATTATGGGGCTTATTTTACATAATATTTCCTTAAGTTTCATGATAGCTACATGAAATGAGGGTCACAGCCTAGATTTTTGCAGGGAAGTGTGAGTCACTCACTTAAAGTTACATAACTGTTTGCAACAAGCTTACAAACAAAGATGCCCTTGGTGATAAATTCCAACAGTGTAGAAGACAAATGATGATCAGAAAGCTGCTTTTTTAACCCATGCAGCTATTCAAAAACTACATCTCTGATTTTTTTAAAACTGAATCTCTGTATTGCGTGGTGGTACACACACAAGCATACACATAAGAAAAATCACATAGACTTGAATACAGACACACACAAACTCAGATTAGTATGGTGAAAATAGGGAAACCCATGCTAGATCAGAAGATTATATCAACATTAGAACTTAACTATAACAATATACTATAATTATGTGATGTATTACCATTGGTGGGTTGGTGAGATGACTTGAGGAATTAAGTGACTGCTGTGCAAACCTGATGTCCTGACTGTAATCTCCAGAATCCATCATGAAAGGAGAGAACCAACTCCCAGAAGTCATCCTCTGATTGGTGCATTCATGCTATGACACACGTGTGCTCACACTCACACACACACACACACCACACACACACAAAGAAAAATGTATTACCACTGCAGGAAACTGGTAGAGATATATTACAATATGAATGATGATATTTCCTCTAAACTTTATGTTCATCCTTTCATACCTTGATGGCCATCTAGTCTGGTTCCAGGTCTTGGCTATTTGAATGGCATTTTACTCAGCTATAATGAATTGAAATTATGCCATCTGAAATAAGCCAGACCTATAGAGACAAGTGCCATGTTTTCTGTCATTTCCAGAATATATATATATATATATATATATATATATATGCTACTGTGAGAGAAGGGAGAGATCTAATGAGAAGAGGGAGAGGATAACAGGAGAGAAGACAGACAAAATACAACCTTTCTCTCATTGAAAGTCTAGGTTTATATATGCATATGTGCATCTGATACGAAATAAGAAAGGGAACTATTGGGGTGAGGACAGAAAGCGGGTAAGATGGGAAGAGGTATGAGATGGCTACTGTATCAAGGTATGATAATCTTTATGTGTGAAAAAGCCATAATGAATTATTCATAGGCTAACTAAAAATATTATCAACATTAACAAAAAAGTGTCAAAACCTCATTCTCAGGATTAAGAATTATGCCCTTTTTAGCAAGTGACTAAGGCATAACTTCACCCTCATCGATGGGCTCAGAGCTATTATAAAAGGACTCAATGCTGAATGCAGGGCTCTCTTGCTCTTTCATACCTGCTGCCATGTAAGGATGCAGGGTTCATCAACCTACAGAGGATGCAGCAATAATAAATGAAGGAAGAATGGACCATATTACCTTTACCACGTAGCAGTCCTGCCAACTTATCCAGTAGCAAGAACTATGAGAAATAACTATTGTGTACAAACTAACCACTGTTATGACTTTGATATGATGTGTTCCTCAATAGGCTCATATATTGAAAAAATGGTTCCTAGTTTGAGATATTAGTTTGAGAGTTTCTGGACACTTCCAGAAGTGAGACCTAACTAGAAGTAAGTCACAAGGAACATGGAATCTCTCTATTTCAGTGGTTCTCAGCCTGTTGGCTGAGACCATTGGAAAACATATTTCTGATAGTCTTAGGTACTGAGGCATCACTCAACAGCAAAATTACAGTTTTGAAGTAGCAACCAAAATTAATTTATGGTTGGGGAGGGTGTTTCCTAAGACATTGAAAATATGTGTTTTCTGATGGTTGCGACCCACAGGTTGAGAAGAGCTGCTCAATTTTGTGGTTTATTAGTACATCACAATGTATGTTCGCATCGGTCTGGATTCTCTGGAGAAGCAGAACAGACAGAAAATATTTATTGAATTTGGAGACACTCTCCAGAATCTCGGGACATGGTGGCTGCCTGTGGAAAACACTGGCATCAAGGGGACGGAAAGGTTAGGCAGAAAAGGAGCCAGGAAGGAAAAGAGCAAGGAAGGGAAGGAAACTGGAAAACACAGCAAGGGAGTCCTAGAGTCCATTCCAGAGAGCTCAGCCCCCATTGGGGATGCTATACCGAGACATTGCACTGAGTGCTCCTGCTGAGCCTGGGGACCATGGCTTGAGACAATAAGACGCCAGAAAACATATACAATACTTGCAATTTCAGGTCATTTAAAGAGGAGACAGAGAGAGGTGGAAGACAAAAGCCACCTAAGCCGCTGAGCCAGCAGAGAGAGAAGCCCTGCTGGGTAAACCTTCTATGCTAATCTTGACCAGTGAGATGCAAGATGCCACTTTCAAAAGACCCCTGCTGAACTGGTGCCCAGACCTCTCTGGAGGGAACTGCGCCCCCTACTCCCACACACACACCAAATGGCTGGGAAGACAGAGCAACTATCACAGGACGGACTCGGAGATCTGACCTACAAAAAAAACAAAAACAAAAACAAAAACAAAAAGCAAAAAAAATTGTGGCTATTGGGCTAAAACTTTGAATCAGGGCTGTGCAGTATTCCATGAGGAAGAACTCTGGTCTCACCAACAGATCTGGTGTAGATCACCAAAGAAAAAAAACAGAAAAAAACAGTCCTACGCCATGCTCACACAGGACCCATGGAGCCATACTCCATACTAATGCCCCATTCTTGCTGGGGACTATGCCAAGGTGAGCTTGGCACGAAGGCTCTACTCTCATAACTGACCACACAAAGGCAAAACCTTTACCAGTCCCAGGCTCACATGCACCAGTGTATGCACCCACACTCTGTCCCTGTGAAGGGCTCCCTGTACCCCACCCCAGGGAAAGACAGGACAGAGGAAAGTCTTGTGAGGAACTGCATCCCCCACAGTGCTCTTTCCTTCACTTGTATTCTCCCTTCAATTCCTCATTACAAAAACAACAAAATGATGGGAACCAATACTTACCTCCCAAAGAGACTTTTGAATATTAAGGTATCAGTTTTCTTATCAAGAGACACAGACTGGGTTTAAAAATGGGACCCTTTTTCAGTTTGTTTATATGGTAGGTTACATTGATGGATTTTTAGATGTTGAACCATCCTTGCATACCTGGAATGAAGCTTACTTGATCATAGTGGATGATTTTTCTGATGTGTTCTTGGATTCGATTCGCCAATATTTTGTTGAGTATTTTTTTATCAATGTTCATGAGGGATATTGGTCTGTAGTTCTCTTTTTTAATTGTATCTTTGTGTGGCTTGGGTATCAAAGTGATACCCTCGTAAAAAGGCTATCAATGTTTTGCAATGTCCCTTCTGCTTCTATTGTGTGGAACAATTTGAGGAGTACTGGTATTAGCTCTTGTTTGAATTTCTGGTAGAATTCTGCAGTGAAGCCATCTGGCCCTGGGCTTTTTTTTTGGTTGGGAGGCTTTTGATGACTGCTTCTATTTCATTAGGGGTTATAGGTCTATTTAAACTGATTATCTGTTCTTGGTTTAATTTTGGTAAATGATATCTATCCAGAAAATTGTCAATTTCCTTTAGATTTTCGAATTTTGTGGAGTACAGGTTTTCAAAGTATGACCTGATGATTCTCTGGATTTCTTGAGTGTCCGTTGTTATATCCCCCTTTTCGTTTCTGATTTTCTTAATTAGCCTGCTCTCTCTCTGCTTTTTGGTTAGTTTAGATAGAGGTTTCTCTATCTTGTTGATCTTCTTAAAGAACCAACTCTTTGTTACATTGATTCTTTGTAATGTTTTCCTAGTTTCTACTTTATTGATTTCAGCTCTCAGTTTGATTATTTCCTGGCGTCTACTCCTCCGTGGTGAGTTTGCTTCTTTTTGCTCTAAAGCTTTCAGTTATTCTGTCAATTCTCGAGTATGACTTTTCTCCAGTTTCTTCATATGGGCACTTAGTGCTATGAATTTTCCTCTTAGCACTAGTTTCAAACCACATGATCATCTCTCTAGATACTGAAAAAGTCTTTGACAAAATCCAACATCCCTTCATGATAAAGATCTTGGA
This sequence comes from Cricetulus griseus, assembly GCF_003668045.3. Lineage (NCBI taxonomy): Eukaryota > Metazoa > Chordata > Mammalia > Rodentia > Cricetidae > Cricetulus > Cricetulus griseus. The sequence continues at coordinate 430,563,000 of NC_048595.1, read as the reverse complement.
GAGAACAGGAATAATAGGAACATATCTAAACATGATAAAAGCAACATACATCAAACCAACAGTCAACATCAAATTAAATAGAGAGAAACTCAAAGTGATTCCTCTAAGATCAGGAAAAAGACAAGGCTGTCCACTCTCTCCATATCTCCTCAATATTGTACTTGAAGTTCTAGCTAGAGCAATAAGAAAAGAAAAGGAGATCAAAGGGATGCAAATTGGAAAGGAAGAAGTCAAACTGTCACTATTTGCAGATGATATGACTGTCTACATAAGTGATCAGAAAAACTCTGCCAGGAACTCCCACAGCTGATAAACACCTTCAACAAAGTAGCAGGATACAAAAATTAACTCAAAAAAAGTCGGTAGCCTTACTATAAACAGATGATAAATCCAATGAGAAAGAAATCAGAGAAATATCACCCTTCACAATATCCACAAGTAACATAAAATATCTTGGGGTAACACTAACCAAAAATGTGAAAGACCTGTACAGTAAGAGCGTTGAGTCTTTAAAGAAAGAAATTAAAGAAGATACCAGAAAATGAAAAGATCTCCCATACTCTTGGATAGGTAGAATCAACATAGTAAAAATGGCAGTCTTGCTAAAAGTAATCTACAGACTCAACGCAATCCCCATCAAAATCCCAACACAGTTCTTCACAGACCTTGAAAGAACAATACTCAACTTTATATGGAAAAACAAAAAACCCAGGATAGCCAAAACAACTCTGTACAATAAAGGATCTTCTAGAGGCATCACCATCCCTGACTTCAAGCTCTATTATAGAGCCATAGTTCTGAAAACAGCTTGGTATTTGCACAAAAATAGACAGATAGACTAATGGAATCAAATTGAAAACCGTGATATTAACCACACACCTATGAACACCTTATTTTTGACAAAGATGCTAAATCTATACAATGGAAGAAAGATAGCATCTTCAAAAAATGGTGCTGGCACAACTGGATTCAGACATGCAGAAGATTCCAGATAGATCCATACCTGTCACCATGCACAAAACTTACGTTCAAGTGGGTCAAAGATTTCAACGTAAGTCCAGGCACACTAAATCTCCTAGAAGAGAAAGTGGGAGCTACCCTTGAATGAATTGGCACAGGAGACTGCTTCCCGAACATTACACCAGTAGCACAGACATTGAGATCTGCAATTAATAAATGGGACCTCCTGAAACTGAGAAGTTTCTGTAAGGCAAAGGACACAGTCAGTAAGACAAATGAACAGCCCACAGAATGGGAAAAGATCTTCACCAACCCCACATGTGACAGAGGGCTGATTTCCAAAATATACAATGAACTCAAGAAGCTAGCCACCAAACAATGAAATTAAAAAGTGGGATGCAGAACTAGAGAATTCTCAACAGAGGAATCTGAAATGACTGAACGACACTTAAGAAAGTGCTCAAAATCCTTGGCCATCAGAGAAATGCAACTCAAAACAACTCTGAGATACCATCTTACACCTGCCAGAATGGCTAAAATCAAAAACACCAATGACAATCTATGCTGGAGAGGATGTGGAGAAAAAGGAATGCTCCTCCATTGCTGGTGGGAGTGCAAACTTGTAAGACCACTTTGGAAATCAGTATGGTGGTTGCTCAGAAAAATGGGAATCAGTCTGCCTCAAGATCCAGCAATTCCTCTCTTGGGCATATACCCAAATAATGCACATTCATACAACAAGGACATATGTTCAAGCATGTTCATAGCAGCATTGTTTGTAATAACCAGATCCTGGAAGCAGCCTAGATGCCCCTCAAATGAAGAATGGATAGAGAAAATGTGGTACATTTATACAATGGAGTACTACTCAGCAGAAAAAAAGCAATGGAATTTTGAAATTCACAGGCAAATGGATGGAAATAAAAGACACCATCCTGAGTGAGGTAACCCAGTCACAAAAAGACAAACATGGTATGTACTCACTCATATATGAATTTTAGACATAGAGCAAAGGATTATCAGCCTACAATCCTCCTCACCAAAGGAACTAGGAAACATGAAGGACTCTAAGGGAACAACGCATGGACCCCTGAGAATGGGAAGGGGCAGGAACTCCTGAGCTAATTGGGAGCATGAGGGTAGGGGAGAGGGAGCTGCCAGAATGAGAGGAGGAGAAGAGGAGAGGAGAGAAGGAAATGGAGGAGCAGAAATATTGAGTTGGGGGAAGAATAGATTAGAGCAGGATGAGAGATACCATATTAGAGGGAGCCATTACAGGTCCGAGGAGAGATCTGGCACTAGGAAGATTTCCAGAGATCTACAAGGATGACAGGAACTGACAATCTAGGCAATGGTGGAGAGGATAACCTAAATGCCCTTCCCCTATAATGAGACTGATAACTACTTTTTATGCCATCCTAGAGCCCTCATCCAGTGGCTGATGGAATACAGGCAGACACCCACAGATATACACTGAACTGAATTCTGGAGCTTAGTTGCAGAGAGGGAGGAATGAAGATCAAAGGGGTCAGCACCTGGCTGGCGAAACCCACAGAAACAGCTGACCTGTACAATGGGGAGCACATGGACACCAGACTACTGTCTGGGAGGCCCGTAGAGGACTGATCTAGACCCCTGAACATGGATGTCAATTAGGAGGCCGCTGCACTCTAGGGGGCCCCTGGTAGTGGATTAATATTTTTCCCTGGTGTAAGAAGGGACCTTGAGAGCCCATCCCAAGTGAAGTGATGCACTCTCTGCCTGGACACATGGGGGAGGGCCTAGGCCCGGCCCAGGATGATGTGGTGGACTTTGGGGAGCCCCCATTGAAGGCCCTACCCTGCCTGGGGAGTGGAGGGTGGATGGAATGGGGGTAGATGGGGGAGGGGAGGGGGGGGAGGGGAGGGAGAGGGAGAGGGAGAAGGGATTGACATGTGAAGCAAGCTTGTTCCTAATTTGAACTAATAAAATGCTTTTTAAAATAAAATAAATAAATAAGTAAAAATGGGACCCATCTACTGCCTTAAGAGAGAAAAATGCACTTTTCTGGCAAAGAAAATCACAGTTTTAAGAGTGAAAAGTAGTGGAAAGAATTCCAGGCAGCCAGGTGTAGTGGTACATGCCTTTAATTTCAGCACTCAGGAGCCACACAGAGGCAGGGGGATCTCCATGAGCCTGAGGACAGCTTGGCCTACATAGAGAGTTTCAGACCAGCCAAAGCTTTATAGTGAAACTTGGTTTCAAATAAAACAACTCTCTCTCTCTCTCTCTCTCTCTCTCTCTCTCTCTCTCTCTCTCTCTCTCTAGGCAAATAGAACTAGAAATCACACAGGTTTGGCTGTACTAGTATCTGATGAATTATACTTTAAAACAAAGTTAGAAAAGGCAAATGAGGTGACTTCATATTGACTAAGGGAATAATCCATCAAGTGAGCTTTACAGCCCTGAACGTTTATATACTGAGCAGTAGCACACCAAATTTCATCAAGCAGACACTCTTGGATAGAAAATCACACACTGACCTCAACACAACAACAGTGGGTAATTTCGATAGCCACTGTCACAATACAGTTCATCCACACAGAGAAACAGAATTAAGTGGCATTCTACACCAAACAGACTGACATCCAGAGAATATTCATTCCACCCAAAGACTGAAGAATGCATATTTTTTTCTCAGAAACTGAGGCAATAATCTCGAAAATGACCCATTTGGGGACACACAAAACATCTTAACAAATTCAAAAAAAAAAAGAATTCTTGCATACTATGTGATCACAATATAATAAGACTGGAAATCAACAGTGAGAGAAGTTTGTGAGACTGAACAACACACCGTGGAGTTAATGCTGATATAAATGGTCAAACTGGCCTTTGGTTTACTTCTTGGCCTCTTTACCTTCTACCTTATGTGGGTAAAGCATTTATGCCTTCAAGGGGTGTGGTCAAAGTACCATTTAGGAATCAGAGACAATAGGAATTTACTAGCTAGCACGTTTATTGATGCCCTAATCTTAGGCTTCCCAACTTCTACACTTGGGAAAATAAATCTTTGTTGTTTACAAGTTGTTCTGTTTCAGGTACTGTGTTATAATAGCATAGATACACTAAAATACACTGCAGAGACTGGGAGCTCAAAACACAGATAGAAAATCCATGACTATCCAAATCAATCAGGCAATTGGAATTTTCTTCTGCTTTGCCTTTTTTCTCTATTTAGAATCCTCATGAATTCTTTTCACTACCACCTAGATATTCTTTGAAAAATGTTAAGTATAAGACAGGAAGAGCTAACTCGTTGCTGCTTTTCCAGGGGACCCATGTTTAGTTGCCAGTATCCATGTTTGGAGGCTGGCTACCAGCTCCAGGAAATCTGATGCCCTCTTCTGGTCTCCTTCGACACACACAGACACACTCACACACACACACACACACACACACACACACACACACACACACTCACACACAGATGTTTCCTCACACACACATATACAAAGACACTAAGATATAGACATACACATGGCATGCACAAATACACACATACACAGACAGGCACACGATACACACAGAGACACAGATACACACACATACACGAATACACAGACACACACATGACATGCACATACACTTATGTCCCCCCCACACAGACACACACAAATAAAAATAAAATAAATCTTTTTTAAAATAAAAATGTAAATATGAGCATGTTGGTAATAAGTTATATCCTTACAATGGCCCAAATCTCATCAATTAGTTTAGATCTGCCCAAAGCCTACAGCTAACAACATCATTCAACTTAACCCATTGTTTTGGGGGTGTTTTGTTTTGTTTTATAATCCAAGGATCCCTCAGTTCTAGATACTCTGCTCAGTATGTTGCATGGGATCTAGACAAAGAGTCTCCACAGCTTAGATGTCCCAGGTCTCTGTCAGTCACCTTGCTGGACAAGTGGCTTTTCCCATTCCCCCTGTCAGTCAGAAGCGCTAGTTTAGAGCTTCTTCATGCCTATTCTAGGTCAGGTTCCCTGCTATTCATGTGCGGCCCTTTAACAATTCACTTCACAATTCATCCTGGCAATTATTTTTATCTGACACTGTCTAGATTTCTTTGTGTTCATAAAAGAACCAATTCTATCAGAGGCACCCTCCAATTCACACAAAGTGGGAATGGAGTGGTTCCCGTCTCTTTCCTCGGGCTTTAGCAATTAGCAGCAAATGGGTCATTTCATCATTTGTCTTGCCTCCTCCTCAGTATCATATTTTATCCTTAGATACCTCAGTCTATATCCCTAAAAGATAAAACCTCATTACAAAAACAAAGCTCACAGAACATTTTCACATTGCCATGCTTCTAAAGCTGAATGAGTCTCCTAACATAATCTGCCAGGATTAAAATCCTATATAATATTTGAATTTACATGTGACTTATCTTCATTCTGAGAAAAGGAACAAAAACTCAAAAAGTTCTGGTTAGTGAATGACAGCGGATTTCTGTTCAATAAATATTGCTGAACTGAATTAAACATGGGAACTTAAGTATACCAAGGGAATAAGTCTCAGAAAAACAAATACAATTAAATTACTGTCCCTTGCCTCACTCCACATGAACCAAACCTCCTCTTAGGGGCATTCTGGTCCTGGAACTAGGTTGTACACTGGGACAAATTCAAGAGCCCTGCAAAGTTGTTCAAAGTCTTCCCTTGACCCAAGCTTGTGATATCCTATTCATGTCCATAAGTTGGATCAAGATTGACAATGCACGGGCTGGAGAGATGGCTCAGTGGTTAAGAGTACTGACTCTTCTTCCAAAGGTCTTGAGTTCAATTCTCAGCAACCACATGGTGGCTCACAACCACCTTGAATGAGATCTGGTGCACTCTGCTGGCGTGCAGGCAGAAGACTGTATACATAATAAATAAATAAAATCTTTAAAAAAAAAAAAAAGATTGACAATGCACTTCTCGTCATTTTCCATCCCCATAGACCCAGGAACACCAACAAGTAATACAAACCAAGCAAAATTTGACTTAAACTTGAGCTACTGGCAAGAAGGACCCTCAGTTATAGAATTATATTTACCAGGTTAGCCCTTGGCATAACTGTAGGCCACTGTTTTGATGAATGATTCATTTGAGTGGACCCAGCACACTGTGGGTGGTGCCACCCCTGCATTATGCAATAAAGCAGCCTTGGGAAGCAAGCCAGCAAACACTGTCCTCCTGATCTCAGAACCCATAAGGCAAATAAACCCTTTTCTTCCTCACTTTGCATTTGGTCATGGTGTTTTTCGTAGAGATAGACAGCAAATGCAAACAGAAATTAGGATAAAGAGTGTGGGGCTTTGCTGTAATAGGCCTGATCATGTGGCTTTTACACCTTGACTATTTGGTGGGAGTAAGTTAGAGGATTTGGGAACTTTCAGATGTGAAAACCATTGAATATTCATGAACTGTTTCAGGAACTTGGAAAACAATGCTTGGAGAAATGCAGACAATGGAGGCCTGGCTTGAAGTTTCAGAGGGAAGCAAAGACTAACAGGCCATGCATAGAATATTTTGGACTAAGAGTATGTAGAAATGAAACTTTGCTTTGCCAGGACAATAGATGCTGGTTAGGTAGTGCTGAAAGGTGAAAACCAGCATCACTGAGGCTAAATCTTCTGGGCAGTGTTTACTCCGGGTCAGCATCCGGAAGCTGCAGTCCAGAGGGAAAACATGAAGAGGTCAGAGAGAGCAACTGACCCTGGAACTGTGAGAGGCCAGGAGAGGCCATTGGTAAATTTACAATATTGATTGCAGTAGAGACTCCAGGATGGAAAGGGCCATGGAAAGAGCAGAGGCTTAGCACCGTGTGGTAGGGTTGGAGTCCCTGAGGAGGCTAGGAGAAGCCATTGGGGGCAATGCAGCCTAAGTTGCAGTGGAGACCCTAGCATATTAGAGCTGCCAGGACTGAGGGAGCTAAGCCTACTACATGAGCTCTCTGTGTGTTTTGGTACCAGACTTGGAGAATTTGACTACCCAGGCCCTTTGGAGTCCAGAAGGTGCTAAGTGAGTCCCAGATGTCAGATACTGAGCTATTTATACCATTGGAATTTGGTTTTGCTTTGATCTGGTTATTGTTATGCCCTTGATCAGAAGCATTTACCTTTATTTTAATCTTTATAGGAGTCCACAGTTAGGAGACCAGATATTTTAAAAGGACTTTGAATTTTCAAGGTGTTTGAATTTTTTAGATACTGAAACTTTTAGTTATTTTAGTATTAGTTTCTTTTTATCTTAATATTAGCATCAACATAATTTGGGGTACAAATTGGAAGGAAAAAGGGGGTTGAATCGTCATGTATTTGTGTGCCAAGCAGACCAAAGGCCAATTGTGCTGCTTAGTTTTTGTCAATTTGATACAAGCCAGAGTCCCCTGGGAAGAGGGAATCTCAACTGAAAAATTTCCTCCACCAGATTTGCCCTTTGGGCAAGTCTGTAGGTGCTGTGGAATAATTTTGTACAATATGAATATGTAGGTAACGGAAAAGGGCAGAGGTGTGTCCAAGTCAGTGTTGTTCTTGTGTTTCAGTAACATTTGCCGGTCACCCTTGCAGAAGCTGTTTTCAGAAAATTGGTAACTGATGAAAATGTTTCAGATAATTGGAGGATGGACAGTGCGGCTACATCCACCTATGAAGTGGGGAACCCTCCCTGATTATTGTGGGCAGAACTGCATGAGAAAACATGGCATCCCCATGAATCACATGGCACGGCAGATTGCAAGAGAAGACTTTGCCACATTCGATTATATACTATGTATGGATAAAAGCAATCTGAGAGATTTGAATAGAAAAAGTAATCAAGTGAAAAACTGCAAAACTAAAATTGAGCTACTTGGGAGCTATGTTCCTCAGAAACAACTCATTATTGAAGATCCCTATTATGGCAATGATTCTGACTTCGAAGTGGTGTACCAGCAATGCCTCAGGTGCTGCCAGGCCTTTCTGGAAAAGACTCACTAGAAGGTACTGCCCACCACCATTGAGTAACTCACTCACCAGAGCCATGCCCAAGGGTGGTGGCAGTCCTTAGCCCCATGCCCCACCGTTTTTCCAGCTAATTTACTGTCTGCCTTTAAAATAATTGTAGGTAGAAATTAGGTATATGTTCAGAAGGATAAGAATACCTGAGTAAGACAGTTTGAGGTGAGGCTAAGCATCCTTAGACTAATTGAACCTCTCACCTTGCCCTAATTACAAAATAGTGAAACAAGCAAATATGGAACAAAATAGAACACAATCAAGTAAAGAATGACCTACAAGGTCCAGGTCAGTCTCTGACCTCAGCTAGCCTGGGTGGTCTGGTCTGTCTAGAGTGTGTGCATGGTCAGCACCCAGTGGTGCCATTTGCTTGCCTTATACCTCTGTCCTAGACTCTTAAGGCAATGACTCCACCCATACCAGCCTTCCATTTGACATTGGGAGAGTTTAAACTCAGATACACTGAAGGCATTTAAATATTTGGAAGAGAGGAAGCTGGAGGTGATATTGTAGTCCTGCAATTCTAGCAGGCCATCCTGGGCCATACAGTGAATGTTGGGGGCAACAGATTGATAAAATTAGCATTTTTACTCTTGGTTTTTGTCTAGTGGTTTTGAGCTTTGTTCCTATTTGAATCACTTTACCTCTTTAAGAAAGAAAGAAAGAAAGAAAGAAAGAAAGAAAGAAAGAAAGGAAGAAAGAAAGGAAGGAAAAGAAAGAAAGGTGTGCTTAAATATTGGAATCTTCATAGCATTCTTTCATCAACATTTTAAAGTTACAGGCAAGCATATGTAATTTAAGTGCATTTTCAGAGAAGTGACCTCAAATTCATATGTCAGAAAAAAATTCAAGTTAAACTGAGACTGTTAACGAATATAACTGAAATTGGAAAAAAATATGAGTATGTATTACTCCCATTGGTTAATAAATAGCTGACTGGTTGCCAGGCAGTGGTGGCACATGTCTTTAATCCCAGCACTCAAGAGACAGAGGCAGGAGGATCTCTGTGAGTTCAAGGCCATCATGGTCTACAGAGAGAGTTCCAGGACAACCTCCAAAACCTACAGAGAAACCCTGTCTTGAAAAATCAAAAGGAAAAAAAAAGAGCTGACTTGTCAATAGGTCAATAGTTAGGTAGGATTTTAGGGGCTGAAGAATGTTGGGAAGAAGAAGGAGCAGAGTCTGAGAAGTCCCAAGCCAGATGCAGAAGAAGCAAAATGGGAAGTTCATAGATGAGGTAAACAAGCCTCAGAGTAGCACATAGATTAATAGAAGTGAATTAATCTAAGTTATAAGAGCTAGCTAGAGACAAGTCTAAGCTATTGATAGACTAAGCATTTATAATTAATTACAAGCCTCTGTATGGTTACTTGGGAGTAACTGCCAGGACACAGAGAAACTCCACCTACATCTGGGGGTACTTTCTTGATTCATGATTGATTGATGTGGGAGGGCCTGCTGGGCTCTGGGCTATGACACATCCCCAACCCTCCTTCCCTGCAGGTGGACCTGTGGTGGACATGCGTGGTATAAGTGAGTCATAAAGATCAAGCCTGGGAGAACAGCTCTTGCATGGTCTCTGCTTCAAGTTCCTGCCTTGGCTTCACTTGGTGATGAACCTGTAAGCCAAATAAACACCTTCCTTACCTAAGATGGTTCGGTCATGATTACCACAGCAATGGACAGGAAACTAGAACAATTTGGTACTGCAAGGGTTGGTAGCTTGTACAAGACCTATGTCTGTACAGACAGACATTTGAACTTGGCCTTTATATATTAAGGATCTCACCATGAGAATGGAAGAAAGCATTTATATTCACCAAGAAATGGAGTGGGGGTGCTTTGATGCTTATTGCATCCTTTTTTTTTTTCTCAGAGTCTTATGTAGCCTCTCTTGGCCTACAACTCCTATGTTGCCAAAGACAACCTTGAATTCCTGCCTTTACCTCTGGCAAGTTGTGGTTGCACACTTGTGATGCCATACCAGGTTTATGTGGTACAGGAATTAAACCCAAGGTCTATTGACAGCTGAGCAAGCACTCTACTGACTGAGTTACATCTGCAGTGCTTTTACTGTCTTAAGTTTTTATTTTTAAAATAGATATTTTGGGACCTGTTGGGTAGCTCAATGGATAAAGACATTTGTTGCCAAGACAATCTGAGTTCCATTCTCTGTATGCACATGGTAGAGTGAGATATGGACTCCTATAAGTTGTCCTTTGATCTCGATATGTGCACCATGCCACACATAGGCACACACAAATAAAATTGAAAAGAATTACACATACAGTTTACATAAATGTCCTCATACAGATAATGCTTATCTGTTATTGTGATTCTTCACTTTTTCACATTTTTCTTCATTACAAACACTTATATACTTTACCTTTTACTCCATAGTATTTTAAGAAATGGCATTTTCAAACTTAAATAAATGTTGATTTCAATTCCAAGTTGTTGTAAATAAAACTTTGATAAGTAATTTCTACACAAAGATTCTTGTGCACCAAAGTCAGTGTTTTAGGGCCAATTCCCCAAGGCACAATGACAGAGTCAGAGTATGAATAATTTTAAAGCTTATGCATGCACATTACCCAATTGCTCGAGAAGCATTATTGTTCATGTATAAAATTAATTTGCCTGTAAATTAAATTTAATTCCAAAGTACTTTTTATTGTTTTTCTATTCCATAAATTTTATAAGGTCATCACAGAAAAGTTAGACAATAGCGCGTACTAAGAATGAAATAAAGATGGCGGGCAACTTCACTATGTAGAGTGAGCCAAGCAGCAACTCATTACAAAGACTTCCAGAGAGGTCATCATGAATGTAGGTAATGGTATGGCAGCGTGTGTGTTCATGTACACATGTGCATGTGGGGGGGTCAGTATGTTACTTGCATACACACATATGTACAAGAAACTGCAAGGTCTTACAGAAATGTTCTAAATTGTTGTCAAGGTTGAAGATTCGTTTTCTGGATTCACATGGATATTGGGTGATGCTAGCTCCGTAAGCACTTTAGAAGACCCAAGACTTCTCAGGAGGGATTTATGAAGCCAAATGCAGAAGACTAGAGCCTTCTTTCTGTACATGCAATTCAAGTTCATCAAACGCTTTAGGCACCTTTAATTCCCCACAGAGAGATTCGGTTTTCTTGTACTTCCCCATCTGGGATATTTCTAGACCACTGCTGCATAGAACACCACACCCCTCCTCCAAGACTCTTGTCCTCTTCTGTATTCTGCTTATCCACATCTGTACCATCTGTTTCTTTATCCAGAAGTTGCTGCGTGATCTTTACAGAAGAGTCTCTGTCCTCTACAAAAACAAGGCTGTGATGGTTTCATTCCTTCCAAGTTGTTTATGAAGCAAAAAAAAAAAAAAAAATTAGGATCTGTTTTTATATAAAGGCCCTTTCTGTATCCACTTCTGGGAGATCAAAATATTTTTCCAGGGTCTGAGGTCCCCATAAGGGCATTGTGCATATTCAGTTAAATGAAAGGAAAAATTTACTTTTGTAGCGAGTGTGTGTGTGTGTGTGTGTGTGTGTGTGTGTGTGTGTGGTGTGGTATGGTTTATGTGAATATGTGTAATAGTTTTCTAAGGTCAGAGTTCAGTTTCGTATAGGAATGTGTTGCTGCCATAGGCAGGGGAAAACCTGGTATGATTTATGCAAAATATGTTTGATCAATGGTTTGGCTCATTTTATTTTTGTGGGCTTTTGTCTTTGAAATTTTCACATTCCAAATTCATTGAGGTATTCATTATTTTTACCTCAGTGTAACACTTGTCTATCCAGTAACTTCATATCTTCATATATTCAAATCTGTCAATTTCTAAATGAAAAAATAATGCATTTCATGACTTATGTGAGAAAGCCCCCTCCCGTCTACCTCAAACTTGAACAGATATTTTCTTGTATTCTCCTGTGATGTGCTCATTTTGCCTGGGTATCTGATACCTCTGCAGTTTATTTTGTATATATTGTGAGGCAGAGCCCTTTATGAGTTTTCCCTTAGTTGGCTAGTCAGTTGTTCCCATGTTGTATTGAATAATCCATCATAATTTTCTCCCACTGACCTGTAGAGAATGTATGTCTCCTTATGGGTTTATTTTCTACTCCACCTATTTCAATGATGGCTGACACTATCTAGGTTTCAAAGCACTGTGTGTGTGTGTGTGTGTGTGTGTGTGTGTGTGTGTGTGTGTGTATGTGTGTGTGTATGGTGTTTTGAATATGAACTTTCTGTACAGGCCCATGTTTTGAATGTTTGGTTTGTGGCCGGTGGCACCATTTGTGGGAATGTAGGAAGTGGGAATCACCTGGAAGAAGTCACCGAAGTCAGGGCAAAAGTCTACAAAAATACAATCGAGTTCATTTTGTGTTGGCTAAGCACTTGTAGACATGGTACCTACCCTGAAGCACAGTTAATAGAACCAATGAGATTCCTTTGGAGAAAATTATTTTTCTTTTGCATATATAAGTTGCAGATAGCTTCTTGGTCATAGGCAGAAGCCTGTTTGCACATCCCTCTCTGAGTGCTGGGACCCTGTCTGACTTGAACATGTGCTGGCCCTGTGCATGCTGCCACAGTCTCTGAGAGTTCACATATGCACTGTGCATGCTGCCACAGTCTCTGAGAGTTCACATGTGTCCTCTGCATGCTGACACAGTCTCTGAGAGTCACACATGACCTGTGCATGCTATCACAGTCTCTGAGAGTCACACATGACCTGTGCATGCTATCACAGTCTGTGAGAGTCACACATGACCTGTGCATGCTATCACAGTCTCTGAGAGTCACATATGACCTGTGCATGCTATCACAGTCTCTGTGAGTTCACATGTGTCCTCTGCATGCTATCACAGTCTCTGAGAGTTCACACATGACCCGTGCATGCTGTCACAGTCTCTGTGAGTTCACATGTGTCCTCTGCATGCTGTCACAGTCTCAGAGTTCACATGTGTCCTCTGCATGCTGCCACAGTCTCTGAGAATTCACATGTGCCCTCTGCATGCTGTCACAGTGCCTGCAAGTTAATATGTGCCCTGTACATACGGCCACAGTCTCTGAGAGTTCACATGTGACCCGTGCATGCTGACAGTCTCTGAGAGTTCACATATGCACTGTACATACAGCCACAGTCTCTGAGAACTCACATGTGACCCATGCATGCTGCCACAGTCTCTGAGAACTCACAAGTGACTCAGTCCTACTATGTCTGGAGGGCAAGATTGTAAGGGACCAGATATGACAGATGATTTGAAGAAAACAGTGTCCTTAGTTGTTTTTAATTCAGGGTATTACTAATGTTTCTTCTTAAAGGATATAAAATGAATTTATAAAAATGAATTTTAGCAGATTTTGTAATCTGTCACTTATAATCCACATAAGTTCTACATTTTACATTTTATTATTTATGATTGCTGTTCATATTGCTTTCCCTGCCTTGAGTGTTTGCTGGCGCTTGTTATTGGACTGGAGTAATTCCTTAGGACTTTGGAAGTCTTTGGTCCCATATTTTTTGAATGTCTACATGTATGAGCATGTTTCTCCCTCAGGTGGAAACCATCTTCAGCAGTTTTACAAATCTGGGATTTCCAGGTGTACTCGTGTGTGTTGTGTTTTTTTCTAAGAAATGAAAACTGATGCTTCTCCTTTGTTCTTTTTTCTAAGCAAGTAGTCATTTTTCATTGATTTTTGTGTTGTTTGTCTAACTCCTTATGCACACCATTCATAGCAGGCTGCTTCTTTTTTAAATGAGGACATGGGGACATAGCCATTGACCATTTGTTTATATTGTGTATGACAGTTTTCATATGCTACAATGGCAGGTCCAGTAACTGCAACAAGGACTGAAGGCCTTCCCACCCCCACTCCCGCCCATGCCTGAATGCCGGAATTAGTTACTGTCTTCCCCTCTACACGGAACGTTTGCCCACCCACCCCTGCCCTAACCTAGCCCGAAAGAACAGAATTCCCGCGAGAGCATTTCAAACCTACAGAGAGCAGTGGGGGAGCCGTTTTTCAGCTTGACAATCACTGAGTACTTTCCCTAATACCACACCGCCAGTGCCAGGTCCTGAGAGTTGGTGAGATGAACTTCAAAACGCTGTTCTGAAATGACGGACACACCAACACCCTCTATAGAGCCAGGTCTACCGCCAGCCAGGATACAAACCAACCCGCTGGTGTCAATTTCTTTCTCTCTGAGGGAGGTGGGAGCAGAAGATGCCCTTTTGGGATGGCTGTGTAAGTTCGGTGCTGGATCCAGCTGTCATATTATTGAAGTTGCTTATTTCCTCAGAGCGAAACTTCCTTTAGGGCAGAGCAATCTTGCTAGTGGAAGAGGTTTAATTTATCAGCAGTCTAATTTAATTTTCTCTGTTTGGACAAAGTGTAATTCGGTGCCGGTGAGCAGCCCTTAGAATAGTGCTGCTGCTTGGGCTGACAATTGTGTGACTTTAGTTGCTCTTTCTCTGAGCCACGCTGCTCACACATACATGACAGATTTATTTTCTCGTCCTCTTTAGGTGCTGTTCTCAGGTGAGAACAACTTAGGCAGACAAGGTAGCTCGTCTAATTCGACTTACACCAAATTACATTCGGTACTGAGGGCGGAACATTTTAAATCAGAGAATCAAAACATCCACGTTCTTTTACGGCTCCTAATTGGGAAAGGTAACGTTTTCCGAAGTGCCCTGGGCCTGCCGCGGAAGTAATTCGCCTCCGCAGATGGAGTGGTTTGCTCTCATCACACAGGACCAAGTATACAGGAAGGACTCCCCGCTTTTGGACAATACTGAATTTAATCTAAATTTGCTTTCTCTTCCATCTACAAGCATTTAGCTTGCATAAATCACTGAGCAAGCAACATGAGTTTAAGGCCATTCTCTAGTCGGCTGTTTTCATATGTATCTAGAAATAGTCCCACAATCTTAGCAGGGGAAGAAATTAAACCCATCTGTTCCGAAGATGGGAAAAAAAAAAAGAAAGAAAGAAAGAAAAAGCTTCCTTGCCATCACGGGCTGAAAGCTTTACTTGGATTTCCAAAATTGTCGACTTCTGTGGGTCAGGCCAGGTGATCCAATCCTTACTTATTTCATTGGTAAACTGAGACACCATGTTTGGGCTAGAGGCTAGAACCTGTGCTAAGTAAGCCCTTGAAATATTAAAATGTTTCATTCTTATAACAACTCCTTGTGGGCAGGTACTATTATTAGAATCCACTTGACAGGTAAGAAAACCAAGGCAGGTTCACTTAGCCTGGGTCAGAGGCCAAGCTCCTAAATACTCATTACTATGCCTTTATCCCATCCCATTAACATCTTTCACCATCAAAGGAAAATGCTTGTCTCCTAGCAACATGAAGTATCTATCCTTGGCTCACCCAGAGCTCCCACTGTACCCCTATGACGAAGCTCTTGAAGCCTGACTCCACTTCTCTTGATTTTTTTCCTGGGGGTTTTTACATTGTTAAATCATTCATCAGATGGAGTCTGCAAATCTACCGATTCTCGAAGTTCCCCTGAGAGAGTTCAAACCGACAGTGTGTCCAATAGATCTCTGCAACCTGACATCAGCTCATAATGTCCCTTGAATTAAGCTCATTGGAAGTGTCCCTTGGCAGTGTGGCGGTGTGCTCTGCCTACGGTGGCTTGCACCTGGACATTAGACATCTTCAAGAAGGGTGACTAGACGCTGAGTCAAAATACATTGGGATTAGAGGCCCCAAGCAACTTCTGCCGGGTCCAGATAGATATTTGTAGAGCTGATTATCTATTGAGGAGCCATATTTACAGCTTATAATAATCATTTCTGCCTCAGCATTGTCGGAATTCCATAGTTTCAAGGCTGGCGTATATGGGAGAAAATCAGCTAACCAGATAGACAATTACCCAGCAGCCACCTCTCCTCTTGGTGCTGCTTGGTGGGTCTTTTCGTTAAATATGTGACGTCATGTAACACAGAGACTTATGACATAATTATTAAGACCCTTTGTCAGATGAGAAGACTTAAGAAGCTAACTGAGGCCGGGGAAATAGTTCAGTGGGGAAGCTGTTTGCCATGCAAGCATGAGGACCTGAGTTCAGATCACCAGCGCCTGTGAAAAAGCCAGGCATGGTGGCGCATGTTTATTTACCCGTGAGGTGGGTGAAGTCCCGTGGATCTCCAGATCTCGCTGGCCAGCTAGCCCAGCTGCATCAGTGAGCTTCGGGTTCAATGAAACAACCTGACTAAATAATGATGATGATGATGATGAAGAGGAGGAGGAGGAGGAGGAAGAGGGGGAGGAGGAGGAGGAGAATGTGGGGCGTGAAAAGCAAGACATGTGACATCAACCTCTGACTCCCGCATGCACAGGCTGGCACCAGACACACAGACACACAGAAGGAAACCTCATCGTGCAGTGGTTATTTATAAAAGTTGCTCTGAGGAACAGTGAAAGCCGCTGGCTATAATATTGGAGAGTATACGGGGTTTTATCCTATTTAACAGTTTGTGGGTGGATTTGATGGTAGAGTGGAACTTGCCACATTCAAAATTTGATGGTGGAATGCTCTAAAACACAATGTTAGCACAAACCTCCAAACAAAGAACATGCATCAGGGTCCCTTGATTTGGCTCCTGAAGAAGAATATAGAGAATACTGCATACAGTTTTTCTATGGAAGAATAGATGCTCGGTTTTATGGGACAGGCAGGAATTGGGAGAACATATGTAAACAGGAACATTTTATTTTCATAGCTCGCTTTCATATGCAAAGATGCCAAGAGAAGGACTTACTGAGTTTGCCTAGAATTCAACAGACTCTCCAGTTTTTTTTTTTCAACTCAAATTAGATGTTTTTTTTACAGTTTTTGTAGCAGAGATATGAATTCATGCTCTCTCATTTCACTGGAAGAGCACTCCAAAAAGAATTTATGGTAATCTCCAAGAGTGCTGCACAAGATGGCCCTATCAACTCCGGTTTGTAATATCTTCTTACCCCAGTGATCCAAACACTTCACAAAGACAGTTAAAGAACAGGAGGCCAAGGCAACAGGGAATAGAGTTGACCCGCTCTGGCTTGCTGGCCTCTTGCTAGAAAGTGACAGTTGGTGGCTGAAGATGCAGTTTCTAATGGGTGGTGGAGGCTAAGAGTCTAAAGCAGAGAATCAGAACTCACCATCTGAAGACAGTGTCTGGCCAGGCTTTCTTGGTATTTATAAAGATAAAAACAAATTAAGGCCACTCCACTGAATTCCTGGGTCATCGCTAAAGAAGGTTACATCCTAAGGTTCTTTTTTAAATTTAAATTAGAAACAAGCCTGCTTCACATGTCAATCCCAGCTCCTTCTCCCTCTCCTCCTCCACGGCCCCCCACCAACTCCCCAGATCCCACTTCATGCCCCCTCTGTTCCCCAGGGAGCGTGAGACCCCCCATGGGGGATTCCCAAAGTCTGTCATATCATCCAGGGCAGGACCTAGGCCCTTCCCCATGTGTCCAGGCTGAGAGAGCATCATCCCTCTATGTGGACTGGGCTCCCAAAGTCCATTCATACCCCAGGGATAAATCAGTATTTATTCTACTATCTATTATTCTACTATCTGAGGCCCCATAGATTGCCGAGGCCTCCTCACTGACACCCACATTCTGGATCAGTCCCATTCTGGACTCCCAGCCATCAGTCTGGGGTCCCTGAGCTCCCCCTTGTTCAGGTCAGCTGTTTCTGTGGGTTTCAACAGCCTCGTCTTGACCCCTTTGCTCATCACTCCTCCCTCTCTGCAACTGGGTTCCAGGAGTTCAGTTCAGTGTTTAGCTGTGGGTGTCTGCCTCTGTTTCCATCAACCACTGGATGAAGACTCTAGGATGGCACACAATCTTATTGTATGGGGAAGGGCATTTAAGGTAGCCTCTTCACTATTGTTTACATTGCCAGTTGGTGTCATCTTTGTAGATCTCTGGAAATCTCACTAGTGCCAGATCTCTCCTCAAACCTATAATGACTCCCCCTATTATGGTATCTCTCATCCTGCTGTCCTCTATTCTTCCCCCGACTCAGCCTTCCTGCTCCCCCATTTCCTCCTCTTCTCCCCCTCTCTTTCTCCCTGCTCCCTCTGCCCTCCCCCCATGCTGCCAATCCGCTCAGGAGATCCTGACCCATTCCCCTTCTTTGGGGCACAATGCATGTCTCTCTTAGGGTTCTGCCTGTTTCCCAGACTCTCTGCTGATAAGATTGTAGGCTGGCAATCCCCTGCTCCATGTCTAAAATCCATATATGAGTGAGTACATACCATGTTTGTCTTTTCGTGATGGTTTCTTCTAGTGCCATCTATTTGTCTGCAAATTTCAAGATACCATTGTTTATTTCCCCTGCTGAGTAGTACTCTATTGTGTATATGTACCACATTTTCTCTATTCACTCTTCAGTTGAGGGACATCTAGGTTGCTTCCAGGTTCTAGCTATTACAAATAATGCTGCTATGAACATAGTTGAACAGATGTCCATATTGTATGAATGTGCATCTTTTGAGTATATGCCTAAGAGTAGTAATGCTTGTGGTAGACTGATTCCCATTTTCCTGAGGAATCTCCATACTGATTTCCAAAGTTTCTGTACAAACCTGGGGTGGAGGAGTGTACCCATTTCTCCACAACCTCTCCAGCATAAACTGTCATTGGTATTTTTGATTTTAGCCATTCTGACAGCATCTTAACTTTTTTTATAACCAGGAATCAAGCAGTTAACTGTACCGAACCTGTAATGTGCGGTGACAATTCTTTGTCCAGTGTTGCCTAGAGAAGCCCAAAGGTTAGACATCCCCGTTGGAACACTTCTCATACCACCACCGACCTGGTCCCCCTCAACACAGACCTGGTTCTAGATTGGCCATAAGGAGCCTTGATATGAAAGTTAGCATTTGAAAAAAAAACGAAGAAAGACACAAAGAAGAGCAATAATAAAGTTCCTTCTGAGTGAACTTGCAAAGCTAAGTTTTAAACAGAGAAAGAAAGCTAACAGACAGAAGAACAAACCATAAGCTAGCAGGAGTTGCTTATTCTGGTCCACGGATTTCCTAGTCTAGCCTCTTACCAACGTCACTTTCTCTTAATTATATGATTTTCCATATGTTTACCAGGGAGGACAAGACTTCGTTCTCTTACTGTTCTTCAAAACTGTCTTATTTTTGGCCTTTCCTGGTTCCATCCTAATTATAAGATAAGCTTGCCACATCTTATTCAAGGGAATACTGAGATATTTATTGGCATAGAAACACACCAATAACATACACCTTTATTATGCATACATAAGGGTACCTATGGTCATATATAGATATATAAATATCCATGGACACAGACTATGTATAAAGGTATGCATATCTTCCTGAGGATGTTTTGTTAGTTCCATCACAAAGATCTTGCATGTTTTTGAATTTCACTCTTAGTCACCTTTTTTTACTATTGTGATACATTAAAAATAGTATTTTAAATTACTAATAACTTTGATATATTTTACCCTGAATGAATGAAAACTTCACTGACAAGGGACTTCTTGTGAGCTCTACTCAATGCCATAAGACTTAGCAACTCTGTAGTGGTAAGGGGAGGAGTGGTCCTTTTAGAACTTAATATTCCTCTAGATCATCATTCAAGAAAAATTTCCACCTAAGAATCCATACAAAAATACTCTTTTACTATTTTTTCCAGTGTGTGTGTGTGTGTGTGTGTGTGTGTGTGTGTGTGTGTGTGTGTGTGTCATTGTTGTAAATATGTGTCTATATGCATGCTTGCATGTGTGTGGGTACATGCTGGGATGCATTTCTGTAGAGGCCAGACTTTGATGCCATGAATCCTCAATGGCTCTTCCATGTTATTCATTGAGGCAGGGTCTGTCAATCAAACCTATCACTTGTCCATATGGTCATCTCGCTATGGGAACCCATGCTGCCACCTTCCAAGTATGGAATTATATGTAGATATCCATACCCACCCAACATTTACATGGCTTTTAGGATTCCAAACCTCCAGTTCTCACTCCTTTTCAGCAAGTGCTTTAGCCACTAGGCCATCTCCCTTGAATAATTATCAACCTATATCTTTCTTCTAGGAAAAAAAAAAAAAAAAAGGCCAGTAAAGATTTGGGAAGCAAAAATCAATGAAGTTAGCAGATTTTGGATTCCCTCTCATTCCCCCACTAACAGTATTAATTACTTTTGCTTCTCTATGATCAAAATAACTGACAATGACAACTTAATGAGGAGTGATATTTTGGCTCATGACCTAAGAGGGTATCAGTTCATAATGATGGAAGCCAATATGGTACAGCTCTGTCCATGACACTGAAAGTGTGTGGCTGAGGCAATGCACATCACAACGATCAGGAAGCCAGGCATACACAAGAACTAGGGTGGATATAACTGACAAAGGCTTGCCTTTACTGACCTCCTTCAACCAGGCAGGCCCTGACTCTTAAAGCCACCGCCAGGCCTCTCAAAATAGCACCAGCAGTCAGGGAATCAGCGTTCAAACCATGATACCATGACAGGCATTCCAAGTCCAAACCATGACAACTATCAAGTGTCTAGATGTGACCTTATGCCAATTTTTTCTGCTCCATATGCAATACATACCTTTATCCTGAGGGATTTTTTTTCTTTTTTAATCTTATAGTTTTGATTGTGAGACTAGCCTTTCATGGCTTGAACCATCTCCCAGCCCTTTTTCAAATTACATTTATTTTTCTTCTAGATTTATGTGTTTTTTTAATTATGTGTATGTTCCATACCTGCATCTATGTGTGTGGAGTGCTCACCTACGCATGTACACATGGAAGTCAGAAGTGGACATCTCCCTCTGCTGTTTTCCTCCATTATTGTTTGAGACATAGTCTCTTATTGAATCTGGGACTGGCTTTTTTGGCTAGATTTGTCAACCACCATTAGCTCCAGATGTTCTCACCACTGCAATTACAGTTGTATAGCTGTAGTCACATTAGACAATATCTCACCGTAGCTTTGATCTGAATGTCAACTTTTTTCATATGCTTTTTGACCATTTGTATGTCTTCTCTCAAGAAATGTCTTGGGTTTTATTTTGTTTTGCTGTTTTCATTTTCTGTCAGTCCTGGAAAGTGCATCCAGGACACCAATAAACTATATTGCTAGCTCCCAAAATATTGCTTTCAATCCTAAAACATTTCTCATTTTTCATTCCTTCACACTCTGTTCCTTTGCAAATTTCATTAAGGACACATTAAACCTTTCAAGGATTAAGTGTGCTTATTCTATACTTTCAGTGCATATAATTTACTGCAGTCTTCATCATGATTCATTTCAAATCAAAGAGAGTTTTTTAAATGACCAGATAGTGAAATAGGAAAGTGTTTTATACAAAGAAACACAACAGAATGGAAATAGCCAACAATACATAAAAAACATGTACTACTGTTAGTAAAACAAGAACAAACATTCTTATATTGCTACCAGGCACTCTTTAACCCCTTCTAAGCCTTTTATTTCATCTTAACTTAGAAAATTATTTTGTAAAATTCTCCATTTTGTAATGAGATGATTCATTGACTTGCATAAGGTCAAATATCAAATGACTGAACTGGTATTTAAACAGCTAGCTTACAACAGTCATGAACAATGCTCAAATAAAATTCAGTGATCTAGTTCTTCAATCTCATGCTCACACTTCATGGGTGGCTCACTGTCTTGGTTTCTTTTCCCGTTGGTGTAATACAATACTCAGATCAGGGTATTACTGTACACCCCTTTTACCCCAGTGCTCTGAAGGCAGAAGGAGGTGAGTCTGTGAGTTCAAGATCAGCCCAGTCTACATAGTGAGTTTCAGGCTAACCAGGGCTGAAGAGCAAGAGATACCCGATCTCAAAGACAGAAACCAACATCCCTAACCAAAACAGATTAAGAGAGAAGGGATTTATTTAAACTTGTGGTTCCATGTCTCTCATGGCAGGGAAGTCATAAATGGCAGGAGCCAGAGGAAATTGGTCACATTGCATCTGTAATCAAGAAGCCTCAAGAGGAGATGGGAGAGATAACTCAGTGGTTAAGAGCACTGGAGGCTCTTCCAGAGGACCTGCTTTTGGTGGCAGCTCACAACTGTTTGTAACTCTAGTTTCAGGAGGATCCAATGCACTTCTCTGACCTGTACCAAGCCCTCACATGGTACACAGATATGCAGAAATAAATGTTTTTTAAGAAGCAGCGAGAGGCAATGCTATTGTGCAGCTCTCTTTGTCTAATTTCTGCAGTCAGGGGTTCCCCACTTAGGGAATAGTGCCACCCACAGTGAGTAGACAGTTCCACCTCTATTTCATAGTAAAAATAACCCCCCTCAGCCATGCCCAGAGATCCATCATCCAGATGATTCTTGATCCTGTAAAACTGCAAATTAACATCAACCATCATATTTATTCTGCCACCACATTGGAAATATTGATATAAGCAAAAACATCAGTGTGACAGGACCACACCAGGGCCTCTTTTCCTTCCTCCTGCTACACTCCACTCACAACTCAAGACTCCAGACGAGAGCCCCTCTAGCTTGGCTAGGAAAATGTTAATGAAGCAGGGAGGTCTTGCCTCCATTTAAAGAGGCATCACATTTCATACTGCAGTTGGAATATGGGAAAATAAAAATATTTACAAGCTTCTCAGAAATCCAGATAGTCACATAGGGAAATCTGGCAAAATCATGTCAAAGCCCTGTGCTTCTATTTATAGATATATTCTTCAGGAAAACCCTTACACAGGTAAGAGGACTACAGTAATTTTCATGGGAGAATGGTTTGAAAGCTGAAAAACCAGAGAACACATAGACATACTCATTTCCTTTCATGTATAATATAAATACATGAGATATATTCATAAAGTTAAATTCACAAGTAATAAAAAGAAAGCATAAGTGATCCGACGATACAAGAAAGCTACAGAAGATGTTTGTGGCTTTTAACAATGGCTAATTTTAGATGGGTGATTGGTCACACAAAACAGCAGTCACACTCTTCATGGTTCTTTGAATTACTGTGAAAACTACAGAGCACAGAATAGGGGGTCAGGCATTATCACAGGGAGAGAAATGTGAGGCAAGGGGTTAAGAAAAACCTTTGAGTCTCTGGAACTAATAATTCTGAAACTATTAGAAATGGGCTGGAGACAGAAGTTTAGTCATAGATGTAGTGCTTGCCTGGCGTTTATGAAGCCCTGGGTTGATCCCTAGCACTGTAAACAAGGAAAAACAAAAACTGAGGGCTGGTGAGGTGACTCCCTGGATAAGAGTGATTACTGAGAAAGCAGGAGGACCAGAGTTGGAATCCCAGTGCCCACTTAAAAAGCTAGACAAAGCTGTACATGCACCTATAACTCCAGTGGTGTGGATGGGGAATGAAGGGTGCCAGGAAGTCCTCGGCTTCTGAAAATGTACACAGGCATGTTTAGACACACACACACATACATACACACATGCACATGCATATGCAAACATATACATATACATACACACATGCACATACACACACATGCATACACAAACATACACATATACACACATACACATACATACACACACACACACACACACACACACACACGAAATGAAAGATGTTGGGGAAGGTAGAAAAGGAATACATGGAAATCCCTTCCCATATTCAGAAAATAATTACACTATAAAAGGCTTGAATAGTACATTGTTGGTTAATTTTGGACAAATTTCAGTCAAAAGCAAATAATCTTAATAGTAATTATAGAAGCTAGTATTTCTGTAAGTTTAGTTTGTAATGCAACATTTAATTCTCCACTGAAGAAACAAATGCCTTAAAATTATTAGTTGATGTATAGAAATGCCATTTCTGATGTCAACAAATGAGGATGTTTCTATGAAGAATTGAGGCTTTGCATACTATAGAAACTAATATGATAAAAATTCCAAGTAGGGTGTTATAACCTTAAGATACTAAATATTATCTCCATGGTAACCGTGAGGAAACAGGTGTAGAATGTACACAAAGAGAAATGAGAAAAGAATTAAAATATTTCCCTACAAAAATGAACTAAGTATAAAAGGTAGAAATAATGTAGGACATGAAGCAATGAAAACACCCCATATTACAGAAAACAGACTCCCCCCAGAAAACAAATAGTCTAATTGTATGCTGCCTACAAGGGACTCAGTAGCTCTAAGAGCACAAATAGGTCATAACTAAAAGGATATAAAACAATGAAAAATGGAAATATTGTGAGTCACTAATCCTTCTGGACATCCACTTAAAAGATAGCCACACACCCACGTTCGATGCAACATCAATCACAAAAACCAGGCTACAAAAGCAACCAACAGATAAATGAACAAAGTGTATACACATGTATACAATGGATTGTTATTTGGCTTTGCAGAATGTAAATCATTCCATTTGTCACAAAAATGAATGAAATTCGAAGTCACCATGCTAAGCAAAATAACTCAGACACAGAAAGCTAATAATTTGACATCTACTTGGGATTGTTACTACAGGTAGATTTTAGGTGTCATATCCCACAATAGGTGAGGTTAAAATTAAAACCCCACTATTTTAATTGATATTGTAGCCATTTCACTATCTGCATGTATATCAAGACATCCCATTTTCATGAATCCGGAGACAATAGCAAGATGTCAGCACTACCCAAGGTGACCTTCAGAGTCAATGTGAACTGCTGTCAAATCCCAGTGATGCTTCATAGAAAAACAAAGCATCTCATGCTAACATCCTTTAGAATCTCAGGAACCCAATCAACAAAAACCACCTCAGTAAGAACAATGCTATATGTTTCCTACTTCTGGACTTCAAACACACCCTATAGATACTGTCATCAAACCTGTATGATAGTGTCAAAAAGTTGTACATGTAGGTCAGTGGAATGCAATGCGGTGCTCAGAACAACCCTCATGTATATGTAAAAATGATTATCACAAGGGAGTCAGAACCATTCAATAGGGAAAGGACAGACTGTCCTTTCAACAAATGACAGTGGGGAAATAGGTTATCTACACATAAACAGGGGAAGAAGGAAAGGGGAGGGGAAAGTTGGTTTATTTATTTTTTATTCAATTTTGAGACTTTGATGTATGAGTGCATTATTTATATCATCCCCTCCCTCTTCTCTCTCTAAGTCTTCTCATGTTCTCCTCACACCTTCTCAAGTTCACACTGAGCTGATTTCATGTTGCTCACATGGGTTTAAGTCTGACCTCTTGGAATTGATTAAGGGGTAGCGATGGGGTCGAACCTCTTTCCTGGAGAAGACACTGATTCTCCTTCTTTCATATCCCCATAAGAAATGTGAAGAGATGAATACTATATTCTCTATGAGCTCAAGAGAGGTCCACTAACCTATCCAGAGTCAGAATGCAAGCTCTGGGTGTGAAAAGTGGGTTCTGCCCCACTCCTATTCAAGCCATTGGAGCCAGACTAGCTAATGACTCCAAGTAGGAATACCTTGGTTAGTTTTACCTCTAAAAATCTGCAAACAAAGGAAACACACAAAGAATACCCTCTGAAACTAGAAGGTTGTGGGTTGGAGGGAGGTTATCTTTAAGGGTATCTATCTTCCTATGAATGGTCCACAGAAGCTGCACCGCAAGCATGCATTAAATTGCATTGAGCTGAGGCGAACCTGACAAAGTTTAAAGGTACTGTTGGTGATGAACATAGACCGTGCAAGGATTCTCTTCCTACTACGTCATAGAAGAAAGAGGAACCTTTTCTCTGAGGCTAGTAGAACTCAGGCATTCAAAATCCCATGCAGCTTCAGTCTTCCTACTGACCTGAGTAAAGTAGACATCACTGTAGAACCATGGAACTCAGAAAGATTAAAAACAAAAATGGGACTGGAAGCCAGGGATGCTGCTCAATTGGTAGAATGCTTACCCAGCATGCACAAAGCCCAAGATGTTCCTGCTTCAGGTCACTAGCTAGTACCACATACAGCATGGCGGTACATGCTTATAATCCCAGTACTTAGATGTAGAAACAGGAGGATCAGAAATTCAGGATCTCAACTTAATAGCACATTCCAGGCTAGCCCGGGATATATGAGACCCTGTGAGGAAAAAAAATAAAAGAAACACAAAAGAAAACAAAATAATGGATTTAAAACATTTTGTCACTTCAAATGTTATTTTCTATCCTCTTCCCATTAATTGTTTATATCTTATCGGGGCAGTGGTGGTTCATGCCTTTAATTCAAGCACTCAGTGAGGCAGAGAAAGGTGGATCTCTGTGAGTTCCAGGCCAGCCTGGTCTACAGAGTGAGTTCCAGGACAGCCAGAGCTACATAGAGAAATCATCTCCAAAAACAAAACAAAAGAATTTCTTTACATCTCAGAGAAAATGTATCTAAGCCTTTATTGTTATGAGTTCCTTTATCCTATTCAAAATAAATTGAGGGAACATTTTCCTCTTAACAAAACATGTCTTTGTTAAGTTCAGAATAAGAAAGTCCTTCAGTAAATCCTTTGTCAGAACCTTCCAATATTTTCTGGTATGCCCTTTAGTCCCTATGTACATATTTCCTTTAACATGTCACTTTTTTGGTGACAAGTGCCCTAAAGAGGACTGTTTCCCACAGCAGTATGTCTGAAA
The DNA here is from genome assembly GCF_003668045.3 of Cricetulus griseus. Taxonomy (NCBI): domain Eukaryota; kingdom Metazoa; phylum Chordata; class Mammalia; order Rodentia; family Cricetidae; genus Cricetulus; species Cricetulus griseus. The sequence goes on along the minus strand of NC_048595.1, from coordinate 430,536,386 downwards.
TAAGTTCTCTTCAGTTACACACAGCTAAACATGGACTTTTAAACACTGGTCCCTCCAGTCTGTTACAGGCTTACAAACCTTTGTTTTGCTGTCATTTGGAGGGCGGGAAGGGGGAGTGTACAAATCAATTGAACTAGGAATTGTTGCCCCTTTGAATTAACTAGGGAATCTTTCCCATCTCAATTCTTTTTACATGCACAACCCATAGTCCATCTTAATTTCTCCTAACAGGCCCAGACAACTGAATTGCATGACTTCACATCATAAGAGGCATAGGGCTTTGAACTGAAACCAATCGTACCTCTTCAAATAAGAACTATGAGCACTAATAACAAATAAGCACTACGATGCTAAAGTAGTGAAATAAATCGTCCCTACTTTCAACAATACAGTCCTTAGCCCAGAGAACACACAATAGCCTTTCAATTAAGATATTAGTTACAATTCCATAATAGCTCAAATTCTGAATAACACAACTGGCCCGCTGTACTCACTCAACCTCCTGATCAGTCACAAAATGTTGCCTTACATAAGCTGTCTCTTCCCACCCCCACCCCCGTTCATTTTTTTTTTACTTTTAAAGAATGTTATTATTATTTTATTAAGTAGCGTATGCCTGGGTATTTCTGCAAAAGGGAGAGGAAAGAAAAGGTTTGGGGTATGGAATAGAAATTAGCAATTATGCTCTGTTAAGCGCATCATAGCTGTCCAGCTGGCACAATTAGAGAAATAGCTGATCAGTTCCAGTTATTGGTTCTGCTAACATGTTTGTTCACGGTTACTTCTTGTCTAATTAGTTTTTTTCTGCTTTCTTAGTCTAAAAGCATACCTTTCCAGACGGGGCTATTTTCAAACATTAGTGAGCAAAGCTTCCTTTGGTTGCTTTTGACATTTTTTTTTATGCAATAGTTTGCCTATTCATTTATTCATTTAGCTAGGAGATGGCCTGAAAGCAAGACTTTTCTCTGAATTCCTTATTGAATTTCAAATCTGGATTTTACATGCTTCTCTTTTTAATGGATATATCAGCAACAGCGTTGCTACAGCTGCACTGGGAGCTGTTGTCATCAGAAAATGCCTTGGTACCAGGGCTGTGTCCTCAAATTGGGACAAGCTTGGGAATGCCTGAAAGATGCTAGCTGCCCGTCTGGCTTGGTGAAGCTCTCGAGGAGCAGTCCTACTCCCTTCTGCTGAATAGGAAAACATAACTCAATATAATTTACATTTCCTAAATGCAGATATACAAGAAAGGAATATGTTTCCTTGTTGTTGTTTTGTTTTGGTGATTTTCCCCCCTACAAAAAAAAAAAATCAAAGTTGAAAACACAGCCTTGATTTCCAGGACAGAAAGCCCATGGACACGGTCCTACCAAAGCCTCTCTCCCGTTCTGTCTGATGTCGAACATGGGCATATGGCACCGAAGTCTTTGCCTTTGTCAAAGTTGATGAAATAAAGCTTTGAGATACGGCAGCAGATGCAAGTGTGAAATGGCCGGGAAACACTGGGGACTCAGCAGAGCGGTTTACCAATGAAGTTCACCCTGGGTCTATGGAGAGGCTCTCACTAGCGGTGGCAGCTGTCACCCAAACTAGAGGACACTGGTGGGCGGCCGAGATTTAACCACTCCCACTGCAGCCGCAGTAAATGTTGCTCCTTTAAAAAATATCTCTTTCAATGCAAGATTTAGAAGCAAAAGCATTTGTTTGCCTGAGTATTAAGCTGACATGAGAAAAAAGAGCTTCGAGTGAGTATTCCAGTAAGGATTTTTCCTCTCAGTCAAAGAGGACAGTATTGCTTCGTTTTTATCTGGTGTTTTACTGTTCATCGCTGATCTGGTTGGTCTGGTTGCTATAAAGCTTTCATACCATGGAGGATGAGCCAATTTTCTTTCTCAAACAAAAGAGCATCCTGCAGATTACAATATTCCATTAACTTTACAGCACTGCTTTAGCACTGTATCGAGGCATGGGGACACTTTGATTCAAATGATAGAAAATTAATTTTCACTTTTTTACTGCATTGGCGATGTTAAATTACTGATGACAGAGCTGCTGTATCATAAGAGTAACACAGGAAGTTTGATTTCTATTCTGTTAGAGGAAAAGAAAATAGATAATTCCAATCTTCAGCCTTGCCTGCATCCATCCTAAACATCCACCAAGGACTGAAATTTGAAATGAAAATAAGTAAATAAATAAATATAGAAAAAATTAAAACTGTTAACTTCAATTTAATTTTTGTTAATTATACTTGAATGTTATATATATATATATATATATATATATATAATAGAAATTAAAAAAATAAATTCCATCAAGCCAGCAACAAATAGTTTTAAAAAAAATAGTCTTCGACAAAGGCAGATGGTAATAAAAGTCTGGAATTAGCTAACCGTGACACAAGGGCAGAATCTAACCCACTGCCTGTTTTAGTAAATAAAGATTTTTTGGGGGGAGCACAGCCACGTTTTCTTGAGGACTGTGTCTACTTTTGTATTACAGTAAGCAGAGCTGGGTAGCAGCCATGGATGTATGTCCTACACAACCTAGTCTATTTACCACTGGGCTTTTAAATCTTTGATTGAAATAGAAAATGTTTAGACATTTTCCTCCCTGGTAATGATTCCTTTAAATGACAAAGTAAGACAGAAGTTCCCTTACTCTTTTTTGTTTCTGTGTTTGTGATTAAGCAGCTTCCAGGGAAAACAGCATCAGCTTAAGATAGCAAGAAAGAATCAAGGCACGACTAAGCTGGGAACTGGAGAGGTGGTCCTCCCTCTGGAAGAGCACAGCAATTGGTTGTCCAGTGCCAAATGGTTAGCCCTGAAAATAGAAACACAGGTAGCATGGACTGAACAGGTTTAGAAATATATATGAATATATATATATATATATATATATATGTATATATGCAATAACATTTATTTTTAAAGGCCATGAACTTGAAGGAGATCAAGGAGGGATATATGGAGGGACTAGAGTGAGAAAGGGGAAGGGGAAATGTTGTAATGAAGCTATAGTATCAAAAAATTTTTAAAGAAAAATTGAAATATAAGATTATCCCTAAAAAAATAAATGTGATGACCTTTTAATTCACTCAGCTACACAAAGGCACTATGATCAATTGCTATCTGCTTTGTCTGTGTTTGTTTGCTTATGTGTTTGAGACAGAGTCCCAAGCATCCTAGGCTGGCCTTGAACTCATTATATAAGAATGACTTTGATCTCCTGACCATCTTACCTCCACCTCTCAAGTGACAGGATTCCAGGCAGGCACCACTCACCTAGTTGATGTGTTGCTGGGGACCATATAAACTGAACTATATCCCCTGCCCAGTCTCCACATTATTTACTCAACTTGGCAATTGGTGAAACCCTAATGATGTCAAAATTGCCTGATTTTATACCTTTCTCTGGCAACTAACTCCTTGGCTTTTCTTCACAGTGTGGCCTCCACTCGTTCCCATGGTTTGTGTTCAACTATCTATTCCCCAAAGTCACTTCACATCTGTCATCTCCCCTCCCAACAATCATGAGTCTCTGCCTCTCTTCCCCTCCCCCAATTCCCACCAGAAGCACGTTATCCTTTCAAACCATCTTTCCTCTTCCTTTCAAGTATATTCATTAGAGAGAATCCAAACTCCATTCACTGGAGTATGGTGACTGACAGGATGGAGATCCCATACCCTCCTTAGCCCAGCATTGGCTTTCATTGACCACTGAGTGTGACAGCCAGATCATCCTCTCAAAGTTTTCAAAGCCACTCAAAGTTCCTGCCCAAGCCTAAGGCCTTGGTCCCAACCATATGCTTTCAGTGTTATACCTGCTCCCACCATGACATGTTCTTTCTCTCAATATTTGCATTCATGAGGATATTCTATATCTTGGGGTGTCCTGATGGCTATCCTATTGATTCATTAAAGAAGCACATCCTGGAAACTACATGTCCCAACATACTTTAGCCCCCCTTTCTGTCTGTCCTCTATCTCACACAGCTCTCCTTTTTTATCTCTTTGTTCCAGGAGCAGGCCTCCTTGCTCACAACTCTAAAGTCTTTGAACTTTTTGATGCTTCTACCCAGTCACTTCCATGGCGTACCCTCCTCACTTCTTGCAAGTGTCTGTTCATATGTCAAGTTCAATCATTCACACAGACTCACCATCATCCACTGTCCTAGTTTTCATTTCTGATGCTCTGCTGCTGTGATAAAATCCCCGACTAGAAGCAACTTGGGGAGGAAAGGATTTATTTGGTTCATGGGTTACAGTTCATCACCAAGGGAACTGAAGCAGAGTCTAGGAGGAACACTGCTTACCACTGATTTGCTCAATCGCCTTTCTTACCTAGCCCACCAATCAACATGTGGTTCTTCCTACAGTGGGCTAGGCCTTCCCGCATCAGTTAGCAATCAAGAAAATTCCCCACAGGCCAATCTGATGGAGTGATAGAACCAAAGTGTCACAAAAAGTCTTCAATTCCTCAGTTGAGATTTCTTCTTTCCATATATATATATATATATATATATATATATATATATATATATATATTTGTGTCAAGTGGACAAATGTTATGATAACCTGCCATCACCCACTCACACCCGCCATCACCCATTCATACCCAACATCACCTATTCACCTTTGACCCTTGACTCCACATAGTTAGCTAATAGAAGTGTGTGTTCTTCCCTGCACTCCTACTCTCTCTTCTATTCCATGGATTTCATCCCAAATTCTGAAGGTCCCTTTCCCATCCCCAATTCCATATGTCATCTGGCTTTTGTTACAGTGTTCCTTATGACCAGAGGGCATTGCTTCCCAGCTGCCTGGAAATCCATGAGTGGTCTTCTTGACCCACCCCCACCAGCTTCCAGATGGCACAACTCGTCCAGCCAGTAAATCTAATACATGTAAAGCAGGAGCAGGCCACAGTACCCTTTGCCTACAAAGTAGAGGACCTTCAGGGTGAACCTCATTACATAGCCATATGACAGCCCTCTCCCTTGACATATGGGTTGGGAATTGGGATGGCTGTCACCCCCACTTAGCTCCTAAATTGCTAAAGGGCAAAGGAGCATTTCTTTGGACCAGGTGAGACCTCACAGTGGCTAACACAGTGATTTTCTCCTGTTGACTATTCGTTGCAAAGGTACTGAGAGACACTAGAAAATAGGGAATATGTAAAGAAGGCAATGGGTTGGTTAGTTGTCTAGAATCATGATCATCATCAAATAATGGGTATAATAGAAGTTTAGCCTTCTGTGCTTAGGAGGCACTATTTTGACTTGTGCAATAAATATACAGAAAGGTACAAACATAATGCATGTATTTACACAGGGGGATCTCAACCACTTTTTATCTAAATGACTTCATACTCTTTTCTTGTAATATACAATATGCACCGAATTGTCACAGAAAAAAGCTGTCATCCATTTTTGTTACTTTTATTTCATGTTTATATTAATGAGTCTGTGATTTTCTAGAATTAAATATGAGACATGGACTTCCCAGAAGCATCTTCTAACCTCACAATTTCCAAATTAATGTAAGTTCAATCGAGTACCTTGTATACTTATTTTTCAACTGGAAAAAAAATGATGACCATATTGTCACATTACCTGGCAAGATCAAAACAAAACATCAGCCACAAAACCATGGAACACAATAGTATAAGAAGATCAAAGTCTTTGACTTTAGGAAGAATAAGAGACCAGATGCACTGGAAGGTCGTTGAAATTTCTCTGTAGTAACAACACCACTACGTCACTGCAATTCTCTAGCTACTGTAGACTCTGCATTGCTTGGGGGTTTCTTTCTTCTTCAATCCTTCCAGTGTATCTGCATACCTTTCTTATCAAGCTATCAGAAATGGTGGGAAAGATGCCGGCCATGTCCACTCTTTACATCCCAGGCCTGCTCTGCCCAATCACAGTTCCACTTCATCCTAGTCCCTACATTTTCCCTGCATCTGCCCTGCCCCCAACCCCTCATGGAAGAACTTCTGATCTCTAAACTTACAAGAAGAGTCCTGGTCATGGAGTCGGCCTGTGATGGTACACCAATGAGAAAAGCAATGAGCGCATCACTACCTGGTAACTTAATCCTGTTTTGTTTCCATGTGAAAAATCACATGCATTGAATAAATGCAACAGAAAAAAAGCTTGTAAAATGCTATTCTTTTGGGGGGACTATTTTTCAAAGTGGGAACAAACACTTTTGAGATCCCAGAATTGTAATCGGCAAGAAATACAATGAAGGTAAATACAAACAAACTCATCCCCAAAACCGGGGTTTGGAGGTACAGCAGTTGGGAATCCTAGAGAAGATTACAGTCCATCAACAATATCTCTCCTCCTCTTCTTCCACTATACTGGACAAAATGTACACTACACTGAGAATATATACTTTCTCACCCTTTTTTAGTAAGTGAAACTCAGCTAAAGGTAAGGACTTGATTAATGGGGTGTGAGTAAAGTATATGAATTTCACACTTCTTCACATAATTACACAGCATGCCCCTGGCCTCTTCCCTCTTATATAAGTCTGAGTGTAGAATGGAAAGGAGCCATCTTCAAGCAAAGAGCATGACCTTCAGGATTTCACACATGGTGTGGAGAGGTGCACCATCCCAGCACTGCTGAGATACTTAACATCCTGGATGTTGAGAGACAATGCAAGGAGACCATAAATTTCTACTTTCTTTAAGCCCCTGTATTTTATATCTGTCATTAAAACAAATAAGACTATACCCTAATACTCAATTCCTAAAATGAAGATTTCCAAAGAGGAAAAAGATTTCCCTGCATATGATGTATCATTGATAAATGGATTTATCATTTTAAATCAATACTCTTGACCCAAACAACACAAGGAAGATGGGTAGTCGCTGTGGAGAAATGGATAAGTTGCTTGTTAAGATTCCACAAGAGTATATCTACAGAGACAACAGACATGTGAAAATGTACTCACCCTCACTATCAGATGGCACAGTACTGAAGTATTCCACCCCAAAGCTTCCAGAACGACCAGATTTAAAAGCATTGGCATGCAAAGTGTTGGTGACAATGTGTAGGCCCTGAAATTTTCCCATGCTGCTTGCTACTGGGAAAGAAAATGCCCCAGTGGTGTTTTCAAAATTCTCCTGGCAGGCATTGAAATTTGCACATACTGTGTCTCAACATTTTGTGTCTCAAAGCATGAGGCACTTTTGTTGCTGTGATAAAATACCACGAACCAAAGGCAACTTACGGAGGAGATTAATTGGAAGAATGGCAGCAAGCAAGTGATACAGGAAACTGAGAGATCACATCTTCAACAGTCCGTAAAAAGTAGAGAGTGATCCAGGTGGTGGTGACACATACCTTTACCCAGCACTGAAGAGGCAGAGGCAGGCTGATCTCTGCGAGTTCGAGGCCAGCCTGGTCTACAGAGCTAGTTGCAGGACAGGTAGGGCTGTTGCACAGAGAAACCCTATGGAGAAACAAACACGCAAAAATGTGTCCCCTCCGGACTTGGGATGATCTATAAAAGCTCAAAGCTCACCCCTAATGACATACATTCCCCAGGTTTCATCTCCTAAAATTCCCATCCCTCCCCAAACATTACCACTCCTTAGAGACCAAGTGTTCAAATATGTGAACTTACAGAGACCATTTCTCATTCAAAGCACCACAGTCTGCTCCAGCCCCCACGGGCTCATGGCCATGTCATGATGAAAAAAAATACAGTTGGTCCAACTTCAAAAGTCCCAAGTCTTTAACAGTCTCAACACAGCTCAAAAACCCAAAGCCTATAGTCTCTTTCCAGTCTCAAAGCACAGTATTCTGAAACAATGCTGAAAAGCTATTGTTATATAAAATAACTTAGGTGAGTTTCTCAAACATAAAGACAAGTGAACCAAGTCAGTCACACGGAATGGAGAGAATTCCTCCAAGCAGCTTTCCCAGTCATACCGAATTCTGGATTCTAGTGAATTCTGTCCTGTGACTTCCTTTTGCAGCTTGATCCTTTTATGGCATCGACACAATGAGGACATTCAACATTTACACATACTTCCTCCTAATCTAGTTTAGCCAAATGATGTAGAAGCAAAGACAAATTGACAGGTTGTCATAGGAGACTTCACAACATTTGCATCAGAATGCATTGTTCCCATTGCTCTAACACAATCCCCAAGAAAATCAACCCAAGGGAGAATAGATTTACTTTGGCTCCGAGTTTCAAAGGCTTTGGTCCATGTCACTTGGCTCCATTGTTTCCAGAAGGGTGGTGAAGCAGAGACTCGTGGTAGAGACTGACTAGAGGACCGGAGCCACCTACTTCCTAGCAACTGGAAAGCAGGGGTTACATAAAGCAGGAAGACAGTGAGGACAAGGAGCAGGCCTCTAGGCATGCCTCCAACAACCCATCTCTTTTCAAGTGCATTTCAACCCCTACATGTCTACCCATCTTCTCTAATAGCCCATCAGGTTATAAACTTACCAGTGGATTAACCTGTTAGTGAAGTCCTATGATCCAATTGTTTTTACAATGCCCCATCTCTGAAGATTGCTGCTTTGTGAACCAAGCTTTCAACATATGAACCTTGGGTGGAAGGCAATTTGAGATCCAAAATATAACAACAAAATAAGGAGTTTTAGAAAATTAAAGCCGAGAAAAAATGGGTTCCCTGTGTCTGGGTGCATGGCTAGAGCTATGGCTAGGATAAAGGGTTGTGATTGGTTAAGAAAAGAAGATTTGGGCAGAAGAGAGTGCAGGTCAGAGGACTAACAAAGCAAGGTAATTTTAAGTCATCTGGCCCTGCAACAGAAAGAAACCTTGCTTAGAGATAGATGGCTGTGCATTCTGATCAGGGCACTACAATTTACTATTTTCGTGACCACAGACAAATAGCATTAGCCTTTCTAGGCTGCTATCTGCTAAATGGGAGGGGAGGGGGGTTGTTTTTATCTTGCAGCAGCATTGTGAGGAGTAAATGAGGCAAGAGAGTGTCTGGCATCCCAATGGTACTCAGTAAATTTAAGCAGTAATCATTTCTATAATTACCGCTAATTTTATTATTGTCACTATTATATGCACAGCTTAGCAGGAATGTTGTCATTAAGCTACGTGATTCATTCTAACCCTGCTTCCGGTGATATAGGCTTATGCTTATGGACTGCCAGATCTGCAGAAGAGATTTTGCATTCAGATTTATTGACTGGGGTGCCAGTGTTTTCCTAACACTTTTAATAAATTCTATTCTAGCTGTCTCGATGGCGCTCTTGTGGTATGTGTCCAGCAGAGGCAAGTAGATGTGAAAGCAAACAGCAAAAAGCTCTTTGGCCAGATCACACCATTGAGTTCCCTCTTTCTGGGTGACTATGTGTGGCAAGGACCAACTGAGAAGGAGAACAGTTGTCTGGATCCCTCAAAAAGCAAATAACTAGTTAAAAACCAATCCCGTGGAAACTTCACAGTACTCTAGTTTATGTCAGGGGCTCAGCATGGAGCCGTTCAACTTTACAATTTCTTACCGCTGTGCCACTTTTTTATGCCCCTAATTCTAGTTTTACTTGCTTTTAAAAAGCAATATTTATCGTACTGTATAAACATGTCTCTGAAATATAAAAATGTTGTTTCTAGACAGGGCTTTATACAGAAATACCTATGGCAACACTATCTAAGGTCATCAGCCACAGACTGCTCTGGTTTGCTACACATTGGAATTCAATCCTACCCCTTAAAGGTGCATGCCCCTTTTTTTGTTATTATGGTCTGGATTTGTAAACTATTTTGAATGCTCACATTTCTATAGTCATTTGCATAGCACAGAAAACATATTACATAACAAGCCAGTCAAGCTAAATTATAGGCAGTTCTTTTCAATCAGGCCACTGCAGTTCTGTGTTGCGCACTTCAGCTCCCTGTCTCCCACTGCTCAAATGTTGCCATGGTGACCAATTTTTGTCATGTACATTCCCAGGTCCCATGCGGCCCCCTTATTCATAGCTCTTTGCCATCACTACAGCGACCGCTAGCTGTTATCTGATTTTTTTAATCTCCCCTTAGCAATACCTATGATCTTTAAAGCTACCTGGGTGAGTTCTGGAAACCTGAATATAAATGACATGTTACATAAGCAAGCAAATAATTTCCTAGTAAATAAAATGATAATAGCAAATAAACAAGACTACTTAAGCTGTCCATAAGCAGGTGTTGTTCTGCAAGTTTACTTCATGTTCAATAGCTGCATCGCTGTCAGGTTGCTGGGAAATCAACTGCCTTAAGACAAATGGAGTAACAAGACTGCAAAACCCAAGAACCGACTTGGATCAACCACGCTGCCATCTATCCAATTGTGAAGTGTTATGACAGCTAAAAATCACAAACTCTCAGCTACTGGAAGAAGGAACTGAGACGTATAAAGACAGTCTCATTTATCCATATGCCTCAAAAGACAATGTCATATGGATAAAGTAAATGTCACCTTGTTTTCCTCTCTAAATATTGGAGGGTGAATGTCTTTCGAATAAAAACACAACCCCCCCAAAAAAAAAATCACAAGAAACCAGATCAAAGACATAAATAGAACAAAATATGCACAAGAGATCTCATCCAAGATCAAAGATGTGAATGCAATTGCCATGAATAAGAAGTGCAGAACTCACCAGAACAGAACAGAATGTCTTCAGTGAGCAAAGAATTCCACCCAAAAAAGAATAAGAAAAGGAGGGGGAAACAAGGACGCTGGGAAATCAAACCCTTCACAGCGCCAGTAAAATGTCTTTATTTTCTCCTTTGCAGCAAGCAAAAATTTCTATGCCATTCCATTGAAATGAGCAAACATGGGACCATGTTCACCAGTACTAAAAGACAGAGGTGCATCAGAACAGTTCCTCTTCTGGGGTGTTGCGTTTCTTACCAGAATTAACCCTGAAAGCTTTAATCTTTTACGGTGTTTCTCTGTAGATCAACGTAGTTGCAGATAGTTTTCCAAAGTGTGAAATAATTAAAGTTTCATTTCAGAGAGCAGCTTTGCTTGTTAACATGATGTAATTAATTTAATGCATATGGAGAAAAAGAAAAGAGGCTATAGGGAGAGTTCCCTTTGTTAAATATTTATCACTTGAGTCCCGGGTAGATGTCACTCCAAGAAGCCATGATTGGAGTGTTGTAATTTCAAAAAAAGAAAAGCTTCACAACAGAGAAAGATGCCATTGGACAGAATTCAAACAGAGGGTTTTTTTAGTAGGGGATAGGGATTGTAAAAGGGGGAAACGAGAGGCAGGGAGACCGGCCTCTGGAGACAGGAGCAGTGAGAAAGAGGAAAAAGAGGAAGAGAGAGAGGGAGGGAGGAAGGGAGAAAGGGAGGGAGGGAGAGACAGAGAAACAGAAACAGAGAGAGAGAGAGAATGATGGGAGGTGGGCAGGGCCCTTTTAAAAGCGAACTCAATGACTAGGCACAGGTGATGCTCTTAGTGGCGACAGCTGAGGGTGTATCCTGTCAGGACTCCAAAGGCAGGCCAGTACAGATGCCTTACTAACATGGAGATAGGGCAATGTTTGAAATGAATAACAAGAGCACTCTACTAAACAGGGAGTGCTGATTTCTTGCAGGGAAATAGTTCTTGGTCTTCTTATACATTGTCTTGTATAGTGCCTTGCTTGAATGTGATCAGTTTGAAGTAATTCAGTCTTTATTCTCTAAGTACCCTGTCTCTAGGCCTAAGGGACCATCATCTCATCTGAGTGAGTGAAACTGCTCTTCACCCTCCTCTACCACTCTATGGTAACATGATTCAAGAGAGAAGAGCGGGGATCAGAAACACAGGTTCCCACCTACAGAAAGGAGAGAATCATGAATGGAAGGCCCACAGTTCCACTCAGCATCCCAAGAGAAGACAACTTAGAATCCATAATGAAGTTTGATCAACTTCATGGAAGATGAATTTTCTCAGATTGTCTCTTTAAAAGGCAAAAAAGGCATTTGAGACATCTAAACAATGTTTTTCCTAATGGTATTTAGGCTTTAATATTCATTGACATATATGTACTATGTTACTTTTAGAAAAGAGATATTTTAATTTGAAATACTTAAAGGTGGCACAAATTGGGGGCACTCTGTTTCTTTGAAGCCAATGTAGCCAACAAATGTGCATCTGTTCATTTTGAAGCTATTTCTTATATGTTGGTATTATATATATATCTATATATATATCTATATATATAGATATATATATTGGGGGCACATTTCTACATTATTGAACCTCATCATTGACTGGCTTTTGTTTTGATCCAGGTCTTTATACATTTAATAGAGTTCCTGGACTGATTTCACCTAATAGTCAAATGCAGACATTGCATGAATTCAAGAACATGGGATCCCTTACTGTGGCGTTTCTGCTGCCGCCTGAAAGCAAGGGAGAACCACTCTTGCATCTGGAAGACTCTGCAAGGCCAAGAAGAAGAGGGGTAATACAAGACATTAGTGACAGGCCTAGACTATTAACAACTTTGAGGGATTCTAGGGTTTGTTTTTTTTTAATTCTTTAGCTCTAATTTATGTCTGGGGAAAAGAAATCACTTCCTAGTGATTATCCAACTACTTCTTGAAAGAATAAATGTGGACTGATTTTTTTTAAAAAGTGAGTGTATTTCTATCAGTTTCTGGAAAAAAAAAACACAAAGGAAAGGAATGGGAGGGAAGGGGATGGGGAGGGAGGGGGAGAAAATGAGGAAGGAAGAAAAAAAAGAGGTTAGAATAAGTAAACAACGGACATTGTCCCACAGCTAAAGTGAAGACTTTAGCACTCATGTTGCTTGCTTACACCTTCAAGGCTCCCTTTATTTTTTGAGAAGCTGGCATATACTGGAACAGGTTAAACAGAATTTCATTTTTTGACTGAAACATTAAAATAGTATTTTCCAACCACAGCCAATGTTCCCTGCCCAACCGGAGGACAGCTGGGGTGTGGGGTGAGTTAGTAGGTTGCTGTTGGCAGTTGATATGTAAAATGCAGGAGGATACTCAGCACCCTGAAAAGAGCACAGATCCCCACTCCCTATCTCCAGGAATGAATTCTTACCCCAAATGTCAAAGTGGGGAAACTTCTAAGACTCTAAAGTGTCCCTTCAAGCTCTCCCCACTCAACTTTTAGACTTTATGGAAGCATTTTGACCCAAAGAGTTTTTTTTACTCAAAAATAATCAGATCATATCAGCCATATTCTTATGATAACAAAGCTCAGGACACTTCCCAGTCATGTGTTGAAAACCCCTGTAAATTGTACAAATATTCAGATTCCTTTCGGGACTGATAATTAGGCACACAGCTTAATCCCAAACATTATGTAGGAATAAAATGATTCCTTACAGTACTGTCTCACTTTTATAACCCTTTGGGGTCTGGTGCCCAGAAACGTCTTGACCCCTCTACAGACTATGCTCCCACATTTTCATGGTGTGGGGACTTCCCAAAAACCAACCATAAATAGCTTTCCCTTGGGAAATAATTCGATTTTCATAAATCACAACCTTCACAAGGAAGAAAAGTCATTTTTTTCAACCATGTTCTATTGGGGCACAAAGGTAGTTAGGCAGCTGTTTTGCTCAGAACACCTGAATGGGTTTCATTTGCTTGTTTTTTCAAGTCAGAGACCTGGTATACAGGGATGTCCCACCCCCAAATAATGTTCTCTTTCCTAGTCTTTTTGACTTGGGTACCTGTGAATTCTCAGAACCCTACATGATTTATAGCTGATGTGGAAGTGACTGCTGAGTTTACATATGGTTTTAAGGTAGCAGTCTGTGAGATTGCAATGTGTTCTTTTGGATGTTTCCAAGTTCATTGAAAGAAATACCGGGGACCCTATCATATCCTCAGAGGTCACTTGTCCATCCACATGGCCCACACTTTCTGGCAAAATCCATTTAGCAATGTTGTAAAGCCACTTAGTAAGGTACAATGTACAAGCCATTATCTCCAACAGTTTAAAATTTAAAGGACAGGCATGTCTTTCCTTGAATATTCCCCTTGTCTGTTATTAAACTACCATGAAATTTTAGGATGGCTTTCCTATGTAAGATTCTATAATTTTTTAATTAAAATTTTAAAAAAGATTCTATAACCCACAGTTCTCATGCAAGTATTTAAAAATATGTATATATCTGCTGTCTGGTTTACTTGAAATATACACTTTTGTTTTGGTGGCCTCTGAATGTGGAAGTATAGCCGATAAATATAAACACACACACACACACACACACACACACACACACACACACACACACACACACAGAAAGCTCTTTATTTTTCTCTACAGAGTCCTCAAATATCCAAAATTAAGAATTATCTAGATTTCAAGAAAGAATAGGTTTTGTGTGGCCTAATCATGACTTCTCTGGAAGGGGCCTAGGGATCTGTATTTTAAGATAATGTTGAGGGATTTACATAATCTGGTGATTTGATATACTTTGAAAGAATAAATACCAGGCAGGAAAATAGAGCAGACAATTTAAACTATTAATTCATTGGGCATCAAGCCCTCTATACTCTGGGCACATGGAGAAGTGTGCAGTAGAGTCAGCTCTTACTGCATATTACATAGCCTATTTTTTGCTTGCATACTTGAGGTAGATACTGTTACCTCACCTAGTCGAACTTCAAAACCCATTAGACCCTGTCCAGCAAGTGGTCTGAGCCTGTGTTGATGATGTCTGCCACCACTAGCTCCTTTGTGACCTACTCAGGTGCATCTCCAGGTTCTTGTCCCCTGGTCATTAACTTTCTTATCTTTTCTGTTATCCCAGTGTCCCTCCTGGTGCTGATTTTCCTGCAATAGTCTCTTCCCTCTTTATCTGTGCAAACAAGTTTCCCTTCCTGAGACTTCCAGCATTCCATCGATAAGCCATCAAAGTGGATGACTGGATCCCACCAGCTAAGCCTAGTTTATCTGTTACCTGGAGTCTGTGACTGATTATCTGAAACTGATCAGATCTTTGCCAGTATTTGTATGATTGTCAGTCTCCCTGACTAGTGTAGCCTCCACCCAGGTTTACATTTTGGCTTAGAAGTTCCATTTGAGGAGTTTCCCACATGTTGCAGGGATTGTGTGAAGTCCCCTCAACCTTGGAAGACCCAGATGACATCTTGATTTTTTGTTTGTTTTTTGTTTGTTTGTTTGTTTCTATAACTTAGAAAACAAGCCCAGCACTTCATTTACAACTATTGCTATTTTTATCATTTATTTTAATTTCACTTTACATTCCAATCACAGTTCTCCCTCCCACCCCTCCTGCCATCCCCCTTCCTCCCCACCCCCAAGCTCACCCTCTATGCACTCCTCCCAAAGGGTAAATAAGGGCTCTCATGGGGAGTCATCAAAACCTGGCCCATTAAGTTGAGGCAAGACCAAGCCCCTCCCTCCTGCATAAAGGTTGAGCACAGCATCCTACCATCCCTGGCATTTAAACAGAAACAAGAAAGGCTATGTATAACTAGCCTGCCTCTTGCCCGTTACTCTCTATTGTAGCTTTTCCCAAGTGAAAAACCAGACTTCACAGATAAACCTGTAAAATCTATGCTGCCAGGCTAAAGTCATAGAGAAAGAAGCTGTCACTTTGGCCAATTATTATCAATCATGCATGTTTAATCTCTGTACTTTGTCTGAATCATTATGTTGTAGACCACATTTGCAGTTTGAGAGATTTTTTTGTGTTTTTCCTAGGAACCCCTGAATTCACATGATTTTATTGGCCAGGAGAATTTTTTTTTCATTATAGAAAATAATTTAATCAAAGTGGGTAAAAGGAAACAATTGCCTTTGTTTTGCCTGGAAATTCAGTCCTCTCATGTCTAAACAAAGTGTAATCTATATGGGATACCCCAGGAAATTCCCAAGTGGCAAGTGTAGCTCCCATTAGTCTGTTGAAAGAGGTTAAACTGCCCAAAGCCATAATTTCAAGTCTTAATTGAATGCTAGCAATTCAACCATGAGCAGAATCTCCGAAGAATGGCAGCATCCTCTGTAGCCTATGCACAATGGAAATGCGTGGGCAGGTGCCATCTGCAGCCCAGGGGTAAGAGGACAAAAAGACATTTGAGGAAGAGGGACTTTCTTACAGATATGATATAATGGGAAAGACCTGAAAGTCATCCATCATGACGGTGACATGCATCACACCCAACAGCAGCCAAAAGCCACAAGATGTCACGGACCGCCTGCAGCGTGTCAGGCCTTCTGGCATAAGCACTTTTGTGTATCTGGCCATGTCGTCTTTGTTGCCCACTCTGCGACGCTGAGGGTGAGGCTCCAGAATGCCTCTGCCTACCTCCAACCCAACATTTGCTTATGCAGGGTTTATTAGCATCCACACTAGCAGGCACTCAGGACACATTCATCTGGTGACATGGAGGGGCTATCGGAGCTGAATGAAGATACCAAATCACCAGATGTTGCTGGGTCTCATAAATTGGGTTAACTGACACAACCACTCCAAGAGGTCAAAACAATGCGAGGCTACTCCAGGGCACTTGGCATCTCAGAAGCTCTTATGGAGACAGCTGCTGGAGGATACAGAGAACCAGGACCTCCATCTATTCCCCTCTGGTTTTCTTTCTTTGAAGACATAAGAGACAGACATGCAGAGAGATACAGAGGGAGAGAGAAAGAGACAAAGGAGACACAGAGAGAGGAGACAGAGACAGACAGATTGGGTTAATATGAGCAAGAAAAAGTATGCACTGGGTTTTTAATAACCCTGTGCCATATTAACCTGCCATTTATATCCAAATGTGCTCCTTTGATTTCAAAGTACCATGGGGTATATATATACACAGACTCATTGCACGTTAGCATGAGTTATAATTGGGCTTGTATTATATTTTGTTACTTTATCTGCTGCATGCAATTTATTTCTTAGCTCATCTGTCAAAATCACAAGCCCTCTATGGTCTGCCTCCATGAGCTGTGGCTCTTCTTTGGCCCTTAGGGGGTTCCAAAAAACCCCCTTACTAGACTCTTGACACCTCCTAAGTCTGTTTGTCCTTTTTTTTTCTTTTATTTTCAAAGG
The DNA here is from genome assembly GCF_003668045.3 of Cricetulus griseus. Classification (NCBI taxonomy): domain Eukaryota; kingdom Metazoa; phylum Chordata; class Mammalia; order Rodentia; family Cricetidae; genus Cricetulus; species Cricetulus griseus. Next base: position 430,519,338 of record NC_048595.1, on the reverse strand, counting down.
CCCTATAGGAAAACAGAAGACAATTTAGAGACAGCTAAGGATATTGTTGGCTTGGACAGTATTATAAAAACATAACAATATTGTAAAAACAGTTGGCTGTTTGTGGAGTGGAGGATATGTATAGCCTAGGGTTCCTACGCTTTTCAGAGCGATTTTCCAGGTTAATATACCAAAGGTCATGCCAATACTTCATGTGCTCTGTAACTCTAGAACAAACAGCCCACTGGAAGGAGAAGCTGGTGTGTTGATTACCCACTTACAGGAATTCAGAAAAAAATAAATCTACAAAGAAGGTACACTTCTCTAGAGAAATGACTGAGTGTAAAATAATTGAATTCTTTCTGACTCAATGCATTGTAGTGTTTGGAAATCACCCTACAAAAATGCCAGCTATGTCCTGAAGCTAACCCTTCAAGATTATCTGGAGAAAACCATGTTATCTGGGCACAAAGCTGTTTGAAATCTATTCCACATCTCCTGTATTGGATGCTGTTGATTGCACCTTCCCGAATAGGTCTTAATCGGTCTTGTCTCTTCTAGCATTTTGTAGATTTTAACCCCACACATTACATGAGCTGATTTACACCACCAACAAATAAATGTGTCCTTTCCCAAGTATTGTCCTGGCTGGGTTCTATAATTTTTGCAATAATTTAAATATTTACTTAATCCTAAAACAGCTTCTATTTGGAGAGCTGATTTCACATTTATCTTGTCTGTTAACGGCAGAGATGAAGGAACCACAGGGAATAACAAGCCGTTTCTCTGTTTGATAGTAACTTCACAGTTTGCTCTCACAAACAGTGGGCCATCATGTGAATTGGAGGAAGTAACATGACAAAACTAAGTCTGTGATTATCTGTAATGATTAAGAACAAATCTGATGTTAAGCTCCTTTTAAAAAGTAACATTGCTATCCCAACTCTTTTTAAAAAAAAAAATTATTTAATGTCCCAGTGCAGTTTTCCCTCCCTCCTCTCCTCCCAGTTCCTCCTCCACCCCCCTCTGTTCTCAACCCCCAATCCACTACTCCTACATTTCTGTCTAGGAAAGGGCAGGTTTCCTACAATAACATCCTACCCTAATTCTTAAACTCTAAATCCAACAAAAAAAATATTAACCTGCGGATAATAAGTATTGATTCTGTGTGCCTTTCCTAAAAGCAAAGTTGATGTCTTTATAATTAAATTATAATTTAATTAACTAGAGTAAAGGCTAGGGAGAGGCTATATTGAAACTATTAATTTGTATTTATCAATACATATTTCTTTACTCACCCCAAATTATGTAAGTTTAGGGGAGCATTTTATTTTTCTTTTGTGTGTGTAATATATGTGAGTGTATACATGTTCCTGTGGGTGTACATGTATGTGCTTTTGCATAGAGGCCAAAGGTTGTTGTCAAGTGTCTTCTTCAATTGCTCTTCACCTTATTTTTTTGAGGCACAGTCTCTCCTTGAACCCAAAGAGCATTGATTCAGCCAAGCTGGTAGCCAGTGGTCTTCAGAGATTCTCGTGTCTCCCACTCCTAGTATTGAGATTACAGGTTTATGAAAACCTTTGCCTGGCTGTGGATGTGGGTGTTGGGGAATCCAAACTCAGGTTCTCATGCTTGCATAGCAAGCACTTTACCAAATAAACTTCCCCAAACTTAATGTATTATCTCAACACAAAAACGTGTGGTGAGGAAACTTATCTAACATATACATAAACAGTGAGGATACACTGAAGAACATATTCCAGACAGGTGTGAACCATCTCATCCTAAAAGCCTTCTCTGGTATCCCATCCCAGAGGCAGCAATGAGTCTTCCATGTATTCCAATATACAATGTGTTCATTTGTTTGTCTGAGTCTCACCCACACTGGAGTCTGCCTTTAGAAGGCAGCCTTAGACCCTGCAGCATGTCTCACCCTCAGCACAGGACATGGTACCTAGTGTATGTGTGTGTGTGTGTGTGTGTGTGTGTGTGTGTGTGTGTGTGTGTGTGTGTGTGTGTGCATGTGTGTGTGTCTGTGTCTGTGTCTGTCTGTGTCTCTCTGTGTGTGTGACTATATATGACTGCACCTGTTCTTTTGCAGAAAAAATGGGGAAAGGATCCTAAGAAGGATCTATACTTGTAAAATTAATAACATAATATCAATTATAATGACAACTATTTCATTTAAGTTCAGTGCTTCACACTGAGTTTCTTAGTACTCTTTGCATAAATAGTGATTTTCAGTAAACGCTTTCAGCAAACACTTTTCCACAGAGCAACTCAAAGGTGAATGTGAAAGCAAGTTAGATAAAGCACCATAAAATCTTATGATTAGAATGTCTGTAATACTCAAGGTATCATTCCTCCACTAGAGCAATAAAGGCGATACAAATCAGTTCAATGAACCCCAGATCAGCAAGCTGTATTTATTATGGATTTTCTGGCTCTTATACCATGTTTGCTTGCCCAAAAGGATGTGTTATTTATGCAGACATTACATTTGCTGATGACAGACAAGTGCAGGGAGAAATGGTAAGATTTCCTTGATTGGAGAGAGCAGGGTTCTAGACGCCATTTAAAAAGTCCCAGTGACTGTGTCATTGCAGTATGATTTATAATGAATTCACAACAACCTAAAATTTGGATATGACAAGTACCTCTGATTCTAGTGAGCTTGAAATGCACAGGCCAAACTGTTGGTAAAAAGCAGAAAGTCATTTCCATACTGAGGGCTTTTGGTGGCTGAGATGTCTTTTTGGGGGGGATGGTGTAAGATTACACTTGGGACAAACTAAAGAAAGTAGATGATTTCATAGACCTACAATCTCCTTTGCTTGCTGACTGTCTACATTACCCTCCTTCAGCTGCACTTACTTCTGAAGGCTGCAGCCCTCTGGCTTCAATGTGTAAACAACTGACTCAGACAACTGGCAAAAGACCAGGTTCATACAGTCTCACACCCACAGACACTGTGCTTAATAACGGCCCACAATGTCACTCATGCATTCTGTCTTTGAGGAAATACCAAAAATGTACATTTCACTTTCCAACTCATGCCTTCTTTTTAACAAGACTACAACTTTAACGGTCTGGGGGTAGGGTGTGCATTTCCATGAGTTAGCCATCAAAATATACTAAATGGGGCTAGAGAAATGGCTCAATGGTAAAGAGCACTGGCTGCTCATCCAGAGGATAGAGGTTCGATTCCCAGAACCTACATGGCAGCTCTCAATCATTTGTAACTCTAGTTCCAGAGGATCAAATGACCTTTTGTGACCTCTCTGATCATGGACCAGGTGTGCACATAGAACACAAACACACAGAAACACAAGATAACCATTTACATAAATTAAATCAATAAATAAGTAAATTTTAAATGTAGTGGTGTGTGTGTGTGTGTGTGTGTGTGTGTGTGTGTGTGTGTGTGTGTGTGTGTGTGTGTACACATATATTAAAAGCACAAGGTAATAAACTTCTTTCTCATAATTTTTCCTGAAGTCATCACCCAGTTTTATGGGGAAGTAAATTCCTGTTTCTATTTTCTGTTCTGTCTTGCTTTTGGAAGTTTCTAGGAGGAAGTCTTAAAAGCAAGACTTATCTCAGGTTTGAGAGATCAAATCAGGACACTCGAACCTCCCCAGGGCACCTCTGCTAGTCACCATGGACATCTTGGGTTTTTTGTTTGTTTGGTTTTTTGAGACAGGGTTTCTCTGTGACTTTGGAGGCTGTCCTGGAACTAGCTCTTGTAGACCAGGCTAGTCTCCAACTCACAGAGATCCTCCTACCTCTGCCTACCTAGTGCTGGGACTAAAGGCGTGTGCCACCATGGACATCTTAATGTCACATTTTCTCTCTAAACCACCAAGAGCATCTTCACTGTTAGAGATCTCCAATGTGCTGGCAACTTGGCTTCCTTTCCAACCTCAGGCTTCCAGTTTTGAGGTGACGACAGGGCCACCCCAGCTTCCCATCTTTCTCCTTTGCTATCATTTGAATTTTGTTTATCCTAGGGTTCTCTGCTTTAGCTTTGGGTCCTAACCTTACCCCCCAACACACACACACACACACACACACACACACACACACACACACACACCCTATCCTGAAGTCGCATCTGCAATATTCCCATCTTCTCATCCAGGTCTGGTGTCTCTGTCTGGAATTCCAATGATGTATGGTTGTGGCCTTCTGTAGTTTATTACCTGGTTGCCCCATTGCTTCCTCAGTCTGTTCAACTTGGACTTCCTTAAACTGCTGTTTGTCAATGTTGATTTTGCTACTCTCACTCCACCACCCACTCTCATCCCTGAGGACATGGGGCAATATCTGGAGCCATTATCACATTGAGAAGGGACGCTCCTGGCTTTCAGCTGGTGTAAGTCAAGGATGCTCCTGGACATATTTCCCACACACCAGCCACCAGGCAGTTCCCACAGCAGTTATCTAGCTCCAAATGTCACTGGTGTCCAGGCTGAAACTCTGTCCTCTCCAACTAGCCCAGTAACTTCCCCACTTATGTCCTCTGGTCACTTTAGCAGACACCTCTTTGCCCCTGGCCACGTTGCCCACATTTTCTGTTTCATTCTTTTCTCCTTCTCCAGAGGTTCCATTGAGTGTGTGACTTGGAAAATTCTGTTCATCGATTATTTTCTTCAGACAAAGTTTTACCATAGTATATGCATCTGCTTGATTGAGAGATTATTTCTTAGCAGATCCTTCAGCCTCTTGCCCTTCCTAAACTTATACTATGGTGACTTCAATTTCATCACACTAAAGTCTTCCAGTGGCACTTTTCTGGGTTCATTGACACATTATGAACACTTCTTTTTCATCCCAGCCAAACTGACCCACTCAAGAGTCTACAATTTGTTCTACATATGATTGCCATATTACATAATGCCTCGGTATTAATAGTCCCACTAGACAGCAAAGGAATTGGTTAACCACCAACAAAGGTGGATTGATCTTAGTGAAGCTCTCTCTCTCCCTCCCTCTCTCTCTCTCTCTCTCTCTCTCTCTCTCTCTCTCTCTCTGATATCTGAGAATACTTATCTAAAGATGTTGGAGTCAAGCTATCTGAAATCAGTTCTTACTCTGCCACTTCCTCTGTTGGGCAAATAATTTTATTTCTCCACCAGGAATATGAGCTCATGATAAAACTTCGCTCCCTGGACTTCTATGCACCTGGGAACTGTCCCAGTACAAAACAAGCAAGATAATTAGGCTGTTATTCCTAAGGAGAGTGAAGAAATGTTGCTTTATGCACTCGTGTTTGAAGGCCATATGCTGATATACAATGTCCATAAAACTGGGACTCCAAATGATTGATGTATCCTTCCATGCATGCATGCCCTACTGTTTGAATTGATTGATTTATTGATTCACTTTGGTGGGCCTGGAACATGAACTCAGGACCTCATGAGTGCTCATCACCTAGCTACATCTTCATCATTTAATTTTATTCTAGACAAGGGTCTTTTCCACATTGCCCAAGCCTTTTAATCCTCCTGCCTCAGCCTCCAAAGTACCTGAAGATTACAAGCATAGGCCACCATGCCCAAATGTTAAATGAATAGCTTCTGCATGTATTATCAGTTTATGTTTTCTTTCTGTATATACCATTATTAATTTTACTTTTTCCTGAGGGACTCCACCAGTTCTGGAAACGTAAAAATTCCTACAAACTACATACCTCAGCATGCTCTGTATATTCCCATACCCTTTTGCCAGGGTTATCAAGTTTTGCAATTCTGTATTCAACTCATTCACTGTTAATTACAACTTGACTGTGGTCTACTTGGGGAAAACTACAGAAAGCAATTAAGAGTGAAGCAAAAGCAGGAATAGAAGATAGGCTTTCTCCTTTTTATCTTTTCTCTGAGTTTTCCCAGAGTTTCCCTGTAGCTCCCCCTGGATGAGTTGGGAGCTGCAGCAATTCATAAGTAATTTATTTGGAGTTGGGAGGAGGAGGAACAAAGATGCTCATGGCTCCTAGTCTCCACTTTCTCTCTCTCTCTGCAATTCCCCTCTTTCTGCTAGCTGATTTCACTTACTGAGTGATAAGAGCAGGAAAGGCCAAGTAGAGAGAGCAACCTATGTTCCTACCTGACTTTATTGCCTGTTGTATAGTCTCCAGATAACGGTTTTATTTTGTAACTCAAATTCTTTGCTTCTGCGGTCTCCTCTGTGAGGTATCAACCATTCCCCAACTCCTCTCCCAGCCACCACCCTCCTAACTAGTAGAACAAGTGAGGATCTGCCTGTAATTACTGCTTAATTCATTTGCATGTGGATGTTCTCATTAGAATGTCATTAGCATGGGGAGGGAGTCTGGTTGCTAGAGCAACCAGGAGTGGGGCAGGTGCAGTTCAGCCTCTACTGGAGTCTCTGCTCTGTTTGGTCAAATTCCACCTGTATTCCTGGCTGTTCTCACTCTAGTGGCTGCCAGAATAAAAACATTCCATGGTGCTATCCTCTTTATTTTGGCTCTGTCTCCAGAATTTCTTGGTAACCTGTGTGGCTCAGCCTGATTTTCGTAATAACCCCTTTTGTTCTAACTCTCCATGTTTGGAGACTCAAGTTTCTAGTCTGTGCCATGCAGAGTGGTAGCCACTTGCCACATCTAGTTACTGAACACTTAGAATAGGATTAGCCTGGATTGAGATGTGCTTTAAGGGTAATGTATGCAAATGACTTCAAAGACTTCATAGAAAACAAAGATTGTAAAACATCTCATTAATAATTTTGCTGCTCTAAGACCATGTGGAAACAGTATTAACTCAGGTAGACAGAGCTAAATAAAGTAGACTCATAAATCTATGGCTGTCCATTCAGTAATAGAGTACTTTCCTATCATGAATGAGGCCTTTCATACTATTTTCAGCTCACATGCACACATGCATACATTTACATAGACACATATGCACACAGATGTATACACACACATGCATACACGCATACATAAACATATAATGCATACATAGACACACAAACATACATACACATGCACATATATATACATACATACATAAATATATTGACATACATACACATACATATAAACAAACATAATACATGCATACTTATGTACACACACACATAAATACACATACTTACCTAAACAAAGATATACCTATATACAGATGTTCATATATACATACATATGCACACATACATACATAAAACCATCTAGTGTATTTTTCTATTTTGATATGGCCACTAAGCCATTGGATATTATACATGTGGGTTCCATACATATTCCACCAGCTGCACAGTCTTAGACAATGGTAATCAGTGCTGCCTTTTTCATTCTTCGCGACAATTCTGGGATTCTTCTATGCCTGCCCAGCAAGTTGCAATTTCAGCCATCACTTCACAAATCCTTATAGGAGTTAAGAAATTCAGTTTTCCCATCAACACAGGAACTCCTTGCTACAGAAGTGCTGGTAGGTGGTTATCCAGGTCCTGCTTAGGTGGCCACCACTTACCAGAAGGACAGACAGATGTAGAATAACTCAGATTCTGTGGGAAGTGTTTCTTCTATTGATAAGAAACCCACTTCCTCGTGAAGCTTTTCACTAATCAAAATAGCAAAGGATGCTGCTGTCTGCCCCTCCCCTCTAACTGAGGACAGATCTCAGGATCTGCTCAGCTCAGCATCCCTTTGTTAAAAAGAGTTCTTCAGAAGACATAGCCTCAAGGCTCAACCTCACTGATGCCTTCCCCAAGACATTAGTCATTTGTCAATGTCCCTGTAAAAATGTGGCCTGCAGAAGTCAACACCTACTCCAGATGGGATAGAGTGCTGTCTAGAATTCAGTAGATTTACTTTAAATCAACATTCATTTTGCAGTCTGAGAATTGGATAGAGATAGCCAATTCTCAGCCCTTGTTGAAATATTCAATTCAACAGGCATCTTGCAGGACAGTGATTGCACATGCCTTTAATCCCAGCACTTGGGAGGCAGAGGGAGGCAGATCTCTGAGTTCAAAGACAGCCTGGTCTACTGAGGGATTTCCAGAGGGGTTACCCAGAGAAACCCTGTCTCAAAACACCAAACAAAAATAAATAAATAAATAAATAAATAAATGACATTCATAAGTTGACATAGAGTTCCTTTATCACAGATTTACATAATTGGTGTCTTAAAATGTATAAACCCAGCACTTTATTCTCCTTTCTGTGGTATTTCAGCTCGGGCTTTTACTTCATTGTACCAGCGGACCAAGTTACAAATCCAGGTCTTGCTCCATTATTGACCAACTAACAAAGTGAATAATGGTATGCCCAGCTTTGTACCAAAGATACAAGGAAGTTGTTTTCCATGGCAACTTCATTGCCAAGAAATGTATTAAAATGGACACAACCATCTTGACCATTAAGATATTGTCTGACCTTATCGCACTAAAATCAAGATACACTATAGAGCTATATGATCTAAAAATTTTACTAGAAATAGTAGCAGTTAACGACTCCAAGCTTGGTGCCTATACTGCCAGAAATTGATTTTGAACCCTGGTCTGACTTGAACCTTAAAAAACAGTTTTGACTGTTAGTTCCCTGTCCCTATCCCCTACTTGTTCCCAAACTGTAGTGACACAACCTATTCGGACTCTGATCCCTGTTCATCTCCACGCTTGATCATTTCTGTAGTCTGGTCTTTCTACTTTTTAAAAAGGGAGACACCATTTGTCACTTACCAATTGTTCCATATCTCTTTTGCTCTCAGGGTGAGGTAAGGACTGCCAGCCATGATTTCATGACCACACTGTAAGTTGTTTGGTTTTCCTGAAAGGGATGGACTGTGTTGAAGCTCACCGCCATAGCATGGAGCCTCTTCTGGATCCTGATTGTGAGTACTTAAGTTTTCAACCTTTCCCCCCTTTCCATTGAGTTGGAAAGTCTAGCTTGAAAATCCGTCTGCTCATCTCAGTGAAAAAGAAGAAAAGATCTCACTCTTTTGACATCTCTCTTTTGTTGTTAATATTTTGTCCTTTCTTAATTTTTGGGGGGAAGCTTTCCTCAGACTGGAGAGATAGCTCAGAGGTTAAGAGCACTGGTTGCTCTTCCAGAGATCCTGAGTTCAATTCCCAGCAACCACATGGTGGCTCACACCATCTCTAGTGGGATCTGACGCCCTCTTCTGGCATAAAGGCGTACATGCAGATACAGTGCTTTATTTACATAAAGTAAATAAATTCATCTTTAAAAATGTTTCCTCATCAATTTTAAGTGTTTTACAATATTTATTTATTCATTCATCCATTCATTTGTGTGTGTGTGTGTGTGTGTGTATGTGTGTGTGTGTGTGTGTGCAGGTGTGCACAGCATACCTGTGAAGGTAAAGAGAACAACTTAGTTGGTTCTCTCGTTCCAACATACAGGCCATCTGAGCCATCTTGAAGGACTCTCATGAATTTTCTGAGACAAAAAGTGTATTTGGAAGGAAGGGAGGAAGAATGGAAGGAAGGAGAGAGGGAGGGAAGAATGGAGGGAGGGAGGGAGGGAGGGAGGGAGGGAGGAAGGAAGGAAGGGGTGAAGAGGGAAAGGAGGCACAAAGGGAAGAAGACAGAGAACAAATGGAAGGAAGGAGAAAAAGAAAAAGAAAAGAAAGAAAGAAAGAAAGATAGGAAGAAACTAGGTTTCAGGTGTTTCTTTTGTTTTCTATACTTGAGTTGATGATTTGAGAATGTCTAGGCATTTTGTTCCCTCCTCTAGTCTGTGTTTCTAACTTAATAAAATATCAAACGAAAATTACATAAAAATAAAACTTATACAAGCCATCATCAGATCTACTTAAAAGTCAATCATCAAATTTCCATTTTAGCACCCATATTTTTATTTTTTGCAGTTTCTGCAGAAGTGTGTAATATTTTGACATTAACAAATTTTGTTAAATGGGTTAAAATACTATAAAAAATTATCATTGAATGCAACTCTTCACTCAATGGTTGCATTGTTATTAAACAGTATATATCAGTGTGTGACACAATTGTAATGACAGTTGTGCAATCATGGCTCAATGTCTTGCCTTGAAATCTCTTGTACAGCCATGCTTCAGGCCTCAGAGGGCAAGTTCCAAGTTGGTGCTTTAAAGAAGATGGTAAAATGTTACTATTGATGTTGCCAAAAGTTAAGTGATTATGGATAATTAGATAAATCCTGAACGGTACTGTAAGCTGTGAGTTTAGTGGTCTACATTTACAAATGTTACATCCACACTAAGGTTGTATCTATTCGTGTAATAGGAAGGCAAACTGAAAGAGTAATTTGACTATTCACTCAAAATTATCATATCAATCATTTAGATATTTGAAAGGAAAGTTTTAAGTGCCTGAATTATGGCAATAATTACCTCATTTTTCGCTTCTCTCTTCTCTGTGTGTGAAGGGATAATCTGATAGACTATTTTATTCTTTTTAAAAAGAGAGTCGTTTAAATTCAGGACCCTCCCGACATAATCTCTGAAAACCTTCAGTCGCGTTGCATCTGGCTTCCTTTGATAAATATTATCTTCTCATTTTTATAGTAATTTGTCCAAAACAAAGAGCGTCTTTTTTCCAAAGTTATTTGTCAGTATAATGCAAATTAACAACAGAAGCATGATGTTGTAGAATATCTCTGTGCAGCATTGCAGAGACAGCCTTGAGTTGAATTGGATCACGTCAGCTTACTTAACTCAGTTAGAGTGATAAACGTGAAGAAAGCCAGAGACTGATGGCAATTCTATTCATGTCTCAGATTTACAATAACCCCAAATTATTTTGCATGATTTGTTTTTCCACCAATAATTTAGTTTAATTTATCACTATACAAGATCTGAATAGGTTATCAACGTATTAAAATTTATAATTCTTTTGATGAAACCTGTGATTCTGAGATTTTACTTGTATTTTTTAACCCAATGAAAGATTGTAACCTGCAAGTATATTTTCTAACCAAAAGACAGCAGTGATTGACTGATTAAAAATCCGTCCATCTGTTGGCTGGTGTGTTGTCTTGCTATTTGGAAGATGCAAAACTAAGTGGGCTTTTTTTTTAATGAAGACCCTCTAACTGTGAGAGTTATGAAATCCCCCGCTTACATTCATACACAGGGTAAAGGTTAATATAATCAGCATACATACATGGAGTGTTTTCTATATTTCTTTAGTAGGTTTGAGTTTTTTGCACAAGTACTTTTGGAAGACAGACTCTTTCTATAAAATGCAAAGTAAGATCCATCTAGTTTCCTTGGAAAATTTTCGTAGAATTCTTCCTATGAGGACTTGCCTACAAAACATCAAGTTGCATGCAAGCCATTTACTTTTTACTTCATAAGTAGCAGATGATTATCTTGAAATGACTAATTATGATTATTTTTCTCAAGGACAAAGTGTAGAAAGTGCTAGGACTAAGACTGTGCTATTTCTGAGTCTGAGGGACACTGGATGTTGTGTTGGAGGCTGAGACTTAAGGAGACTGTCTAATGTCAAACAATCCAGAACCCAAAGTTTCTAGTAGTGATGTCCCTTCTGTTATGTAGTATGTTCCCATAGCTCCCCACGTTAAACTGCCTGAGTCCCATGCTCTGCTTTGTTGTGTTATAGGCAGAACACACTTTCTGTCCATTGATATTTGCATCATCCATGCTTAGAGAGAGCAATTTTACTGACACCCAAGTTTAATATGAATGCCAGGTATGGGAAAGAAATCAAGATTCATACCTTGCAAGTTGTATACACACACACACACACACACACACACACACACACACACACACACACACATGAAGGTCAATATTTCCATATGTAGGTATACAGGTTGATGAAGGCTAGAGAGATGGCTCAGTAGTTACGAGTATGTACTATTCTAGATTGGTCACAGCACCCAGATCAGCTCATTACAGCCTCTTACTCCAGTCCCCGGGTATTCAATTCATCCCCTCCAGCCTCTGTGGGCACCTGCACTCACATGCACATACCTCCACACAGACACACATGCATACACATAATTTCAATTGGCTTTGAAAAGCTTGTGTCTGTTAGAGGGGGTCCATAAGAAGAAGAGTGCCCACAAATCAACAGTGCATTTGTACTCAAGTTCAACACCTGTGCCAATGGGAAGAAAAGAAAATGTTTGCCCACCGGAGATAGAATTGTGAATTTCTATAGCCACTATGGAAAACTGAATGGACATTTCTTATAAACAAAAGCAAAAAACAACCAAACAAACAAACACAATCCTACCAGTGATCCTAATTACTTGTGTCTATCCCCAAGATATTAAATCAGTGTGTTAAAAGATGTCTGCAATTCTATTAGCAACAGCCAAGTCATATCAACATAGGTACTATCCACAATGGAACAGATAGAACAGTGTGAGTGTGTGTGTGTATGTGTGTGTGTGTGTGTAGTGGAATATTATTCAGTCCTTAAAAATTAAAATCAGTTCTGTGATTTGCATTATTATGGAAAGAATCTCAAACAATCTGACTCACACAAACAAAAAGGTGAACACTGGTTCAAGAGGCTAAGAGTGTGATGTGTCTATAAAAGGGTACAGGGTGCAAAGTCTCAGATAGGAAGATGGAGTACTGGAAGGGACCTGGTGCATTCTTGTGAATGTGTAGTTAATAATAGGGTGTCGGACATTTCTAAATTGCTGAGAATGTGAGTGGCCACACATATGCACGTAATCTCAGGGCTGTGTGGTAGAGATAGGGAATCCCCAAGGCTTACTGGCTACTAGCCTAGCTCCGGGGTCAGTATAAGACCCTGTCTCAAGGGATAAGGCTGAGAAGACATGGTAGGACAGTCAACATCCTCCTCCACCCTTCATGTAGACAATGGCACAGTCACCTGCCACATACGTGTGCACCACATACCTGTACACCACACAAACACTCACATTCACAAATACACACACATACAAATATTAATGAAACAAGTGATTTCCCACAACTGTCTGTGACCTCATCCACTGAACAGGAGTTCAAGGCACTGTAATCTTAAGAGAAAACTATTATTTGTGTCAGCCACTCTGTTGTGACTGGATATAAAGTGTGTCACTTCTAAAATAACCCTCAGGTCACCATGGTTATGAGCCCAAGTTAACAAATGAAAGAATGGATGTTCCCACTTAGCCACACACTTTCCTCAGAATTCGAAACCCATGAAGAGAACTATGTCGTGTGTTTTGGGATTAGGGCGGATGAAGACAAGCTGAGCTGAGTTTAAACTCCACTCAGCTAAAGTCTTGAAATGACTCCTCTGCCTTAGCCTAAAGCACATGATTGAAATGTGGAACAAAACTGCTGAGATTAAATCTGTACGTGAATGTACTGTGCTAAACTCACGAAGAAGTAAAATTTAGATTTTGCCTAATTACTGCAGACTTGTGAAAGGCCAGACTTGGGGAAGTCAGGGGGCAAAAATTCTAAAGCTCTAGTTTCTCTACACTTCATTTTAACCACCAATTTGAATCTTCTAAGCTCTTAAACTTTTCAACCCATTAGCTGATAACCGGCCAAGATCTCTGTATGCATTGGAGGTTTTTGCTCTTTCTTCTGTTTGCTGGGGTAAAACAAACAGCTGAAAGAAGAAACAAATGTCTGTGGTTTGAGAGGACAATTGTCAAGCTCCCCAAATCACAAGTTTGCTGCAGAGACAGGAGGAAATGAGATGAGTCTGTTTACAGAAGTGGGTACATTTGTCCAAGCTGGCACGACACATGGACATTCATTTGGTGTAGCAGAGAGCGACTTGTGAAAGTTTACATTTATTTCCCAAATGACTTAATGAATAGACCCAAAAGGCAGTGCAATGTACATTATACTAAGAAAAGAACTAAAGCTTCCCACATCTGGGAAAAATTATATTCCCTATACCTTTAACAACCTGATCACTCAAGAAAAAGGAATAGCCAACATACACACAGAAGGGACACTTCTCCCACAGAGTAGGGACTCCCCCACCCTGTGTGCACACACACACACCTCCTGGAACTTATTTTTTTAGGTTATTTCCCAAAATGAACATACTAAATGAACTTGGGGAAAATGTATGTTTCTTTTGATGAAGAAGGAATCAAAGAGAAAAATCAGTGTGGCAGAATGAAAAGAAAAAAATCTATACTCATAGTGAGATACCAGGCAATTTCTTTACAGGTGCTGATTTTCAAAGAGTTTTTGTTTTGTTTTGTTTTGTTTTTTTTCTCTAACAATTAACCATCCGTCTTCCTCCTACATAAAAACTGTTTATTCTGGCTTAGACTGCTACAGGTGTATGGAAGGCATATTCTTTGGAGCTGATGAAGTCCTGCGGCTTACAAACAGTATTTTAGGGTTTATGGGAATTCATTGCCTGTGTGTACACACATGAGTATAATGTTTGCACAAATAATCTCTCGGTTCACTTGGTATTGAAATACACCAAATCAACACAAATTGAATTCTAAAACCATTCTTTTCCTGAGAAGATACTCTCCCCCAAAGCCTATTTCTCCCCAGAAATGAATGCAATTTATTGGGGGTGTTCCCAGAGCTTTGAAATATTCATTGTGAGTACTACTCAATTTGTTCACTCCAGTTTTATCATTTTGAAAATTAATCAACTGTCAAAAAAGTTGAACTCTGAGTGATATTAGATTTAAATTATACATGTGTGTTTTATCACAACATGAAGAGCAAAACATTACAGAATAATAAATAGGCAAATTATCTTTGAAGAGTCTGTTCTATGTGAGTTCAATTTTAAAAATTTAAAGCCTTTGCTGTCTACCTGTTTTCTAGCACATATAGGAGCATGTATAGTTTTCCAGAATAGGCTTTTTTTTCTAAGTTAAAAAAAAAAAGTGTTTTTTTTTTTTTTTTTTTTTTTTTTTTTGAAGATCAACTGTGCTAAGGAAAAAAAAAAAAGTCACAAAATTACTGTGACTTGGTAATTATTAGCTTTGCACTCAACAAGTTTAGAGCAGCGGTGAAATAAACATTTGCCAAGCATTCCCCATGGATTTGCCTAGCATCTGTGTTAACATCCCAAGCAAGCTCCGGGGTTGTAAAGCTGTTTGCTCTGGCTTATTGGTTACACTGTTGCTCCTGACTCATGGCTGCTTGCCTTTTGCCTGACTCGATGAGAGACACAGTTGTGATGACAGACAATATTCCTAGACACACAGCAACACCGAGGATTGGTATCAGGGAGAAATTATAATATTCAAATAGCTATCTCTCACAACTGTTTCTTTTTACTTCTCTATTTTTGGTGAAAACCAAACAAAATAAAATAGGGGGGGGGGAATTAAAGCTTGAATACCACTAGTGGAAACAGTTGGTTTTAATATGATACTGAGTTAAATCATAATTATTTTAGGTGATATACCTTCCTAGTACCTTAAGTTAGAAGCAAATATAATCCATAACCAAGTAGGTAAAATCCCTCTTATTATTAGAAAAAATGTCAGAACTTCTGGTGATTTTATGGCAAATTTAGGAAGTTTGGAGAAAAGTCCTTAGCTTTAGCAGGGTGTGAATATGAAGTCATTTATGAGACTACAGTTCATCTAGACCATACCTGTAATCTCAGCACTCAGGAAGGAGATAAGGCAAGAGCTGGACCACCAGCTGGAGGTCAGCCTGGTCTACATAGGGACTTTCAGGCAAACCAGGGCTACATTGTGTGACCCTGTCTCAAAACAAAACAGAATGGAACTATAATGAAAATGTGAATGGCATCCACTTTCTTTTAAAGCAATATGAATAAAGTCAGTTCAGGCTATTGTCCTAGGGACCCAAGTCCAACCAATCCGAGTTTTCATTTATAAAGCTGCAAAAAGGGACGTCATCTGCTGTTCAAATGGAGACATCTCAGTAGTGTGGCGTCTTGTCACCAGATGCGACCTCCTCCCAATATTAAAGCATCGCATCTCAGAGGATGAAATCTGTACAAAATCAGAAGCAGAACCGTCCTCTGGCATTTCCTACTAGCAAACCAAATGCTCCCGAGTAGGAAGAAATAGTAACTGTACTTACAGGTCAGCTAAGAAGCGGGAGTCCAAGCAAAAGAAAGCTAGACACCTCTGTCACCCAAACTAGGAGAGAGACTAGGGCTCTTCTGGAGCACCAAACTCTGAGGACACAAGGGTGCTTTATGCTTTGCCTCCACCGGCCCTGGAATGCTTGGCTTCCCAGGGAGATTTTACATTACAGTGCCGCTGGCCCCTGGGCTGCAGATGTTGGGGGCTGGTATAACTGCTTGAATTTTCTTGTGTGTTTGAGAAAGCTGTTTCCAAAGGCGCTTTGCCCCAAAGCCCGACCAGTAGTCCACCCACACACATACCCCCACCCTCAACCCCTGGTCTTGGAAATATCCCTTGTGTTCCCTCCCCCATCCCCCTTGCCTTTCCATCTAAATGTGTTGCCTGGTCTCAGGAGGCCTTGGTATACAAAGCTTCTATCCGACTCTGTCACTTGACTGACAGTAGAAAGGTTTTCAAGAGATGGACAGCTGTGTGTAGGTGGGCACAGCAAAGACAGAGCTGAGCAGATTAAAGCGAGAGACAGGCAGGGGACGCTTCTAAATCGTAGGCCTTTCCAAAACTCTAGAGCCAAACCTCTGTGATCATTAACCACATGGAGGACATATGTGAAAGAGCTTTACAGCTCGCCCATCTGAAGTCAGGTCTTTTGAATAAGTACCTCGGTTTAGAAATAGATAGATGTCAAACGCACGAACGCATCGGGCAAAGTGACGCAGAAAGAGCATCGCTAAAGAAAGCTGTTAAGTGGGAAGACATAATGCAGCCTCGATTTTCTCATCGCCTCTGCAGCTCGCTGTGCTTTCTCCCTGGGCTGTGAGTTCTGCACTGCTGTTCTTAGAGTAACTTAGCCTGTACCGGGGTGGGGTGGGTGTTTGTGGCGATATAGCTGGACACTCATCAATGCATTGTAAGTTGCAAAAATCCGAGAGAAAACCATAAAGTTTCGGGTGAGATAGTAGTGAGACTCACAAAGGAAATGAGGCTCGCTTTGCTGAGCTGCAGTCAACTGACCATTTAATGGGATGGACCCGATTAGTTTCTTGCCAATGTACAATTACCTCTGATAGGTGTCTAGCATAATATAAATAGGCAGGGGGAAATGGCAGCCGTCAGACCTTGCTCTTAAGTGGAAGGTACTTTGGAATCTTACTCTCCCCTGTGTGTGCTTGTCTAAGTTCCTTGTAATTCAGAGCTCCAAGGGATGAAAGCAACAGAAGCTGGGAGTAGTTACATGTATATTACTCCACCTGCTAACTGTAAGTATGGAACCCAGGGTTAAGTCTCATGCAGTAAACTCTACACCCTTTATAATAGATAAACACTCTGTGCAAAGCAGACCAAAGATTAATCCCACACAGGCCAAAGAGCCTTCAATAAACTTCGAGGCCGGTAAGCGGGTGCTTTCTAAAATTATCAACCATGAAGTTCACAAGGATACCATTCTTCAAATTTTCATGCTTAACTTTTAACACCTTCATCATCCAGTAAGAGGGAGCCTGGGATGAATACATATGAGGAGTTAAATACAAAGAAGGAAAATGAAACTTGACATACTTTAAATGTCAGTTGGGGTCCAGTGATCCTTTACTAACTGCTTCTTTTTACCTCCATACTTCAAATCACTCATCCTTTGCCTGAATTAAGGCAGTTTATTTGTGCAGACATACACATTCATCCATACGATTCCAGGTACCTATGAGCAAGAGGGCTTCTAGGAGCAGTTTAAAATGGTAGGACATATGCTTGCCCAAAAGCTTCTGAGTTAGACATCTATGAACTCTCCATTGCTTTCAAATATGTATCCAGCAAGCCTCTACATGACACCAGTTCCAAACATTCCAATGCTGAGAATTTGCATTTTTTTTTATTATTTCTGGGGGAGAGTTGATTTGGGTTGGCTTTAAGAGGCCTTTGTTAGTTTTCTGCTGGAGTTCAAGGGATGTATAGTTCAGGAAAAACAGGTACTCTATACCATGCTTCTTGGAGTCTTAGCTGCATAGCTTTAGTTGTTTTGACAGCATGATCCAGAAGCACCATCTTGTTTGTTTATTTTGTTGTTGTTTTTGTTTTGTCTTTGTTTTTCTCCTGGCTGTCCTAGAACTCACTTTGTAGACCAGGCTGGCCTCGAACTTACAGAGATCCACCTGCCTCTGCTGAGAAGCACAATCGTTGTATGGAAGAGGCTTTTCTTCGTTACCAACTAGCATATGGAGTTGGGCTGAAGAAATGAAAGAAATACAGTCCTGAAAGCAGTAGTTCCTCTAGAACTTCACTCATTCCATTATCTAAAGAAACCTGAAATGCCTTTATATGATAGGAAACAAAACAGAGATTCTGGCCTTTTCAACATTTTGGAACAGCCAGAGATTCCTTGGAAAGTGAGAAATAAATGTTCAGAGCATAGTAAGTGCCTGCTTTTGGCTGATGGGGGAGGGAAAAGTTGGGTATCTAAGCTTAAATCCTCATTATGCAGGAACATGGTCATGGTCAATGTTACTTCCTTACAGAATTGCATTGTCATTAGGCACTGTTTTTGCAAAAAAAAGAGGGAGGAGGGGAAGGGGCACCTTATGAATTAGTATTCCAAAGAATAATTATTTCTTTCTCAAAGTGGCTTTTGTAAATTGTACAAAGTTCATGTTTTCATGTACATATATATATATATATGACCATTAGTTCAGTATCAAAAAACAATAAACACCAAAAGTCTTTTAGTAACCCTTCCTCAGCTATTATAGCATTAAGATATGGGAGCCAGAGAGATGGCTCAGTGGTTAAGGGCATTAGCTGTTTGTCTAGAGGTCCTGAGTTCAATTCCCAACAAGCACATGGTGGTTCACAACCATCTATGATGGAATCTGATGCCGCCTTCTGTCTGATGCTTTTTCCATCATGCAGGCATACATGCAAAGTACTCATATACACAAATAAATAAATCTTTTAAAAAAGATATTTAATAACTGTGACATATAGATTGACTTTCACAATTTGCATGAGAATGAGGGAACCTGTTAAACTGGAATTCACAGTGGAGTCCAAGTCAGATATGAAGTATCTAGTCTGAATTCTGCTACCCCCCACACACTCTCCCCTACACCTCTACCCCACCCAACCAACCCCAGTATCTGAAATTTAGTTGAAAGGCTCTAGATCTGGGGTAGGGTTGTCCAGAGGGTCCCTGTCTGTGCCCTTGCTCTCTTCACCATCCTTTGGGGTGAGTTTTGTGACCCTTTCTTTGGTCTCTCACATTAGCACATGGAAGGTAACATGACATTCACAGCCATAGAAGGAACCTGTGACACCTTACAAACAAGGTGTTTGGTAACCTGGAATGGCAGCCCTGGAGCTTACAAAGATCTGCTTGTCTCTACCTCTGGAGTGCTGGGATTAAAGGTGTGTGCCACACCCCGTGAGGTATTCTATTTTAGAGGCAAGTGATTTTAGTGGTAGTTGCAACTGTAGCATTTTCTTGTTTTTATGTGACTCTCCTGGTTCCCTATAACCAGGACACACTTGAAAACCCCAGGATCTTAGAGTATACATTGCACTGGCCAGCACAAGAGAAATGTTGGTTTGAGGAGGGTAGAATCCAAACATTTAGCCCTTGGAGTACTCTAGCCAGACTATGTCTATTCCCATTTCAAAAGCCCTCTTGCTGTGGCCTAAATCTTTTTTTTTTCTAGAATTTTTTTTTTATTTTTATTCTTATTATTATTATTAATTCAAGTTAGGGAACAGGCTTGTTTCACATGTAATTCCCCTCTCCCTCTCCCTCCCCTCACCCCTATTCCTTCAGCCTAAATCTTTAGACCCTTCCTGATCCACCAAAATGTGGGCTCTGCTGCCAATCTTTCCTACTCAGGTGTAAAGAATTGATAAGAGCCCTGTTTCTCATTTGCTTAAGACACTGGCTTGACATCAAAGAAAGAAATCTCTAATTGGCTCCCAGGAAGCCCACCAAATGTGATGGTTAGTTCAGAGCTCAAAGATTTTCTTGGAGAAGGTGAGAGCTATCAGTGACCTTTAGCACCCTTTCTTCTTGTTTTTTCTTGGTTGTTTTTGCAACCATTGTATTTGGAGGCATAATCTGGGCTTCAAATCCCTGTGAATCATCCAAGAATCTGAAAGACAAAAGTAAACTGTCATCAGTCAACAGAGAGAGGGGAAGAAACTCAAAATCATTTTCCATCCTTCCCCATTCCAGGAATTAGTGAACTCATGCTCCTGGTTCTCACGTAGCAAGGAAAGAAAGTCTGAGGGCTTAGGACCTTGTGGAATGGAACATTCAAGTTTATAATGATTTCTCAGTGTAATCATATCTACAGTTATTATTTTAAATAAACTGGTATGAAGGCAGAAAGGTGCCTTAGGGTTTAAGAACACTTGCTGCACTTCCGTAGAACCAGAGTTTGCTTCCCAAACTCCATAGACATCAAGTGGCTCACCATTCATCACCTGTAACTCTTTTTACTCTGCAGGTACCTTCGAATATCACACACACACACACACACACACACACACACACACACACACACACACACTAACATTTCTAATGTTCAAAAATGAAATATTTTTTAAAGCTAGCCTTAATTCAACTCAATATTTGTAGTTTAATTTGTAGCTCAAGTCTTAGTGGTAGGCAAATGTACCAAAAGACAAAAGTTTATCTAAATGCTTAGATAAACTTACTAGCTAATAAGCTAATGCTTATTAGCACATATATTTTGGCATGTCTCTTAGTATTCCCAAAGTATATCTGAATTCATATGGGTGGGGTCCTTTCACTTAAATAAATCCAGCTATTTAATTTTATATTTGTTTTTATGTATGTATGTTTTGAGATGTGGTCTTACTGTATAACCCTTGGTAGAATTTACGATGTAAACCAGGCTGCCCTGGAACTCACAAGAGATCTGCTTGTCTCTGCCTCTGGAGTACTGGGACTAAAGGTATATGCCATACACCATGAGGTATTTTATTTTAGAGGCAAGCGATTTTGGTGGTAGTTGTAAATGATAGCATTTTCTTGTATTTATGTGACTCTCCTGGTTTGTTATCAGCAAGGGCACACATGAAAACCCCAGGGTCTTAGAATACACATTGCACCGGGCAGTTCTGAATTGGTGGTCACCAGGGCCAGTACTAGGTCTTTATTTTGGCGCTATTTTAAGAAATAGTATTTGTCGGGTTATGTTGTCTCAATGGACAGGAGAGTGGTCCCTTTGGCAGTCACTAACAATAAACGGAGGACAGCGGCCCAGTGACTTCACCAGAGGGAGTAACAAGGCGCCTTCCTCCAGTTAGCCTTTAGGTTCCTGGTTCTCCTCCTAGCTGTTTTGCTGTGATTCCTGAAAAGAAAGAGAGAGAGAGAGAGAGAGAGAGAGAGAGAGAGAGAGAGAGGGAGGGAGGGAGGGAGGGAGGGAGGGAGGGGGAGGAGGAGGGAGGGGAGGGAGGGAGGGAGAAAGAGAAAGAAAGAAAGAAAGAAAGAAAGAAAGAAAGAAAGAAAGAAAGAAAGAAAGAAAGAAAGAAAGCGAAGTGTGGAGAGCATTGCATCCTTGCTTACGATGCCTGGCTTTTTCAAGCATCTGCTGCGGGAAAGGACAGTCGATATGCGGTGTGCACATGGGGTGGGGTGCGTATTCTGGAAATGTTACTGCTTTCAACGAGACAGTCAGGTGGTTTTCTATTTCAACCATACAGTACTCACTCTCCTGCCAAAACACAACGGCCATCTATTGTTTAAAAATGTTTTCTAAGAATTTGGGTTGTGTTTTTCTCCTTTGAATCCGTGTGCCAAATGGCAGGAACCTGATATATTTTCTTTCTTCTCTTTTCCTGTAAAACCCAGAAAGACACATGAAAGAATCGAGACTTTCCTTAAGAGGACTTAGCAGGGTTATTTTTTTTAATAATACACACACACACACACACACACACACACACACACACACACACACACACACACACACACACACATATATTCCCGTGAGCTTAGTCCTGATCGTCCCCGCTCTCCCCCCACCCTCCCCCCACCCCGCCTCGGAACCGCTTCACTGATCAGTAGCTACAACAACGGAAAACCACTTTCCCGGTGGGTGAAATTCCAATAGATTTTTCGCCGCAGAGTCAAAATGCCAGGAGTCTTACGCACTGTCCCTCTGGGCCACCGACTGGGCTACTGCCCATCGCCTCGCCATGCGCTCTCGCCTTCTCTAAAAGTAAAAGTTGCTGCTGTGATTATCCGGGATCTGAGTTTGCAAACACAGTTCTTGAGCTCTGGAGGGGAAACACAATCGGTTGTCCATGACAATAACCAGAAAGTGACTGGAGCCACTCTCGATTTGCTCTTTGCTCCACACCTTGCCATGCCGCTCGTATTTTTACTCCAGATTCCCATTTGAAGGGACAAGCTAGTCATGCAATCCCTCGGATGTCGAACGTGAAGTTTCTCCCACGGAACGTCTTCCGAGTCCATCCTTCGTGGTCTTGACGGAAGGAGGAGCGACAGGACTTCCCACACTGGAGTATGGCGAGACCTGGGCAGGTGGATAAATAAATTATTAGCCTAATTTGGACCACCTGTCTGGCCATCTCTGAGTCTTTGTCCGTTCTGCCATGCTCCGGGTCCGCGCGCTCCTGCGTCTGGCCGGCAGGTGGCGCGGTTGGTTCACGTAGAGCCGCTACCCCCGCGGTTTGCAAGGTGCCTCTACCTCCCGGCATCGCACTCGATCTAAGAGCCAGACTTACAAGAGGAAAACCTGGCCCGGAAAGGAGCCAAAGGAAGGGAGGCTTGAGGGGAGCAAGGGAGGCGCGTCCTTTGGAATCCCAGTCCTCGAAACGCCTGGGGACCAGCCACCCAGTTGCATCCGGAGCTCGTCACCAGGTAGCTGGCTGAACTGATGTCTCCGGTTGGAGCTCAAGTGGCTTCTCCGGTGGCCTGAGCATCGGAGGACCGACCGAGTCCGATGATGCCTGCGTCCCTGGGAGGTTGATGGTTGGCACCCAGAACAACGCGGGTTTGTGGGACAAGTTTCTGTGTGAAGGGCCTCTCACCTTTGTCTCCTGGGAGACTGTCCCCATCAGCACCGAGAGACGTCGGACCTCAGAGTCACAGCGGTTGCTGCTCCAGGCAGCCTGCGACCCTCAGCCTGCCCCGTCTGTGCAGCAGGTGTCCGCACTCTTACACCCATCTACACCTAGGTGTCCCAGAATGACTAGACGTGGTTCCAGGAATTCTCCCTGAAAAAACGCACAGTGGGTTTCCGATAGCCTGAGCCGTCGCGGGGTGATTTCACTCTTCATAGTCCGGTTCTGGACTCGGTTGATGTGAACACCCGAACCTGGCCAGGATGCACTTCCCGACGACAGAAAGACTGGGGACGGTGGCTGCGCCCTGCTACTGGAGGAACATTGGAGACGACTAGGCCCTTTTGGCTGGGTAACTAAGAAGGAAACGAGCAACCTAGCTACTTTCGTCCCCAATCCCAAAGCATTTCCCACGGAGTGCCATAAAGACACAAAACCGGAGAAATGAGGAAGAGGGTGGCGGTGGCAGCGTGCGACAGGGAGCGCCCGAACTGAACTGGGGAGGTCAGGACGGCGACCCGACGACCTCAGCAAGGGGAAAGAGCCAAGGTGCAGGTCAACTTCAGACATTTCTCCCCATCACACAGCCCGACTAGTAGGGGAAGGCTATTAATATTTTCTGGCCTTCCCCACAGCCCGTTCAGAGTCTTTTGAAGTTCCCTCTGTCGTCCAGGGGATCGATCTCCGAGGTGTCGGAGGACAAGGCCCGCGGACTCCCGCGAGGGCACAGACCCATCACTGCTGCGGATCCAGCCTCTGGAGACCTTGCG
This sequence comes from Cricetulus griseus, assembly GCF_003668045.3. Classification (NCBI taxonomy): domain Eukaryota; kingdom Metazoa; phylum Chordata; class Mammalia; order Rodentia; family Cricetidae; genus Cricetulus; species Cricetulus griseus. The sequence continues at coordinate 430,495,485 of NC_048595.1, read as the reverse complement.
CCCTGCGGAGGCTGGAGGGGGCGGGACCCGGGGCGGGTTCTGCGCTGTTAGGGCGGTGCCGTGGAGCCTGTTTTGAACTGCCATTGGTCGCGAGCTCCGGACTGGCGGGCGTACGTCACGGGCCGGGCCCACCCTCTTGGCAATGTCTTCAGACTGCTGCACTCCTAACTTAAGCATTTATTCCACTGGGATAGAAGCGGCAGGAGCAGCGTTGGCACCGGCGAACCATGGCTGGAATTTTCTATTTCGTCCTCTTTTCGTTTCTCTTTGGGATTTGCGACGCTGTCACCGGTTCTAGGGTATACCCGGCTAATGAAGGTAAGAGCCCGGCAGCCCTTATGGGGTCGTGGACCCGGAGCGGATGACTAGCTGATGAATGGTCTTCGGGAGCTCGGAGCCTGTTAGGATGGGGGGGGGGGGAGACAGGGGTGAGCGCGGCGTGAGCCTCGCGTCCACACTCCGGAGAAGGGTGTCGGACAGAGTGGATCCTGGAAGGGGAAACGGAGAACGATCAGGCAGCCAGAACTGAGGGGGTGGCCGATGCAAGCTGCCACTCTGTCCAAGTTTGTAGTGAAAGGCCAAAGTTTATCTGCATTCGCCTGCAGGGCTGGCTCCAGCCGCCCCGAGGGGATACACAAGGCTAACACCAGGATTTAAAAACAAAACAACAACAACAAAAAAACGTGCGCGCCAAGTCCTCCCCACCAGCTGCCCAGGCAAGAGGGGAAACGCAGATGTGGAGCGCAGTGAAGGCTTAGCGCGCCCAGCCTCTTGTCCAAGCCTTTCGAGCCCGGGTTTCGGCAAAGTTTTCCCAGCGCTGCGCTTCCCGGGACCCGGCTCCCTGGTCGCCGCAGCGCAGCGGTGGTGGCGCCGCTTGTCGGGCGCCGATGACCTGATTTCCAGCACTGGGCCTCAGACACCTTTTTCTCCATCGGGCCGCTCACCCAGGAGGTTGCAATCTCAGGCCTACCTCTTTCCTACCCCAGATCCTTTAGATCAACCTGCAAACCTAGGGCACCAGCCGGCGAGTTAAATAGTACCCACTTTAAGCTTCTCTGTCTGGAATGGTGTGCTGGACTAGTGTAGAAAGGGCATGCATGACCGATGGGACCCATTTGGGTGCTGTTTTCTATTTGTCTATTGGGACGTACTGAAAGGATTGCTAGTCTCTTTTTCTGTCCGAGGTGAGGGAGAGATAGTGACCATGTAGTCTCTGATGGGCATAGAAAGAGGAGAACGTTCTCTCTGTCTGTCTGTCTGTCTGTCTGTCTATCTGTCTCTCTCTCTCTCTCTGTCTCGTGTGTGTGTGTGTGTGTGTGTGTGTGTGTGTGTGTGTGTGTGTGTGTTTGAGGACAAACGTGTGTGCTGCGGGTGCCTTCATGGACCTGAACGATTCGTGCAGGGTACCATGAGTGCACACAGTGTGTGAACATGGGCTCCGGCCTATGTTCGTGCCCCAACCTACGTGCATTAGCTGTGCATCTGTCTCATCTGTTTTTCCCACTCCCTACAAACATCCATCCATCCATCCATCCTTCCTCCTTCTCCCCAGGCATCTGTCCATCTTTCTATTCCGGTGCAATCCACTATCATTTTTTCTGTTCCGAAGGAGGGAGCCAAAAACTAACTTAGGCTTGGCTAGGCAGAAGGTACCCGGAGCTCTCCCGGCGGAGACTCTGGAGACAGTCATACATACACCTGCCCACAGACACAGTTGGGGCGGAGGAGGGGTCGGTGGGGGTAGAAGGGTGATCTCCCTCTTCTTCATCTCCTCACTCCTTGGTTTGTGGTTTCTTTTAATAATAATTCGGCAGCCGCTAAGTCCCTGGGGCTTGCTTTCCCTCTGAGCAAAACCGCGTACCTCGCGTTCTCCTGGCTACTTACTTCTCACACTTGTTAAGTGTCCCCAGAGACCTCTCGCTTCCGACGTAGAGATAGTTAGGGTTAGGATTCGTTTTACCTTTAAATTCCCCCCCCCCCTTTTCCTTTGGGAAGCAAGACTGAGCGCCCTAGACAAAAAAGTGCTCGATGGAACCGTAGGCTAAAGAAGTGGAGGGGAGCTGCACCCCCTTGCCCCTCCTTCCCTTAAAAATTAATTCATTTTGTTGCTTTTTATTCCCGTCACGTTTCCTTTTCTCCCTTTTACCCTCCCTTTCTACTCCCTCCCTTTTTTTGTAAATTGGGTCTTATTGTTCCCTTTGTGTCCCTAATCCACCTTCCATAAATCCAAGTGGATGTAGCGGGCTTTTCTCTAGCGACCGGGAAAAAAGGACGGAGCACAACTCCAGGCCAGAGCGACCGGGAGGAGGCTCTACGCGTTAGAATAGTTAATAGACCCCAGGAATACTGGATCTTTCGGAGAGCTAGCGCAAGGGGGCTGGTTTGAACTTACTTGATTTGGGGGTAAAATGAGGGGAGGTAGGCAGAATTCCAGGTCCTGGGAGGGAAACTGAAGAGTTGGGGTACTCCGGCCTCAAGGACAGAGGCCTCTCATTCCCACCCCTCCCCCAACCTGAAGAGCCAGCCTCCCTGATCAAATTAATAAGCCAAAGGTCCCTTTTTAGATGGGCCTTTCGACCCCCAGGCCTTAAGATCATGGTGGGGAAGGCAATGTGGATAGGTTTTGAATTCATTGCCTCTTTTTCAATGTCGTCGGCACCTAGAGCCTTATTCCACCCTGGGAAGGGTATTGCAGCTCTGGAGGCATCTTCTCCCTCCCCCCTAGCTTGGAGGCCCACTGTTAGGTGTAGCGCAAGCATACTAAATCCATTAGGCAGCACTCCATACCTAAAATTCAAACCAGCCATTTCCTGGGGGTGGAGGGCTCATCTCGATTGTCCTCCAAAGGACCTAGGAAAAAGAGAATGCTTCAGTACATCCGCATTTTAACCCCATCCGTTCGGCATTCCCTCTTTCTGGAACTTTGATATTTAAAAAAGCAGCGGATGCCACATCCAGGGCCTATTTATTTGATGGTGTGGTGGGGGTGGGCTGGGTGGAGAGAGGAGAGGAGAGCCTTTTCCATGACCCTTTGGGTCCTCCGATAGCATTCACTTGTGGGTCTGTCACCACTGCTGGTGAGTTATGTGGTCATCTGAGGCTTGCAAAAACAAATACATCTAGTAGATAGCAGACAAAGATGAATGCACAATTTTCTCTCTGGTGTTGCTGTCCTACATTGATATATTTATTTTGTTTGAATTGTGCTTGAGATACCCTATTCATCCTTTTTAGAAAAAAAAAAAGAATCAATCGGGTCCTGGGATGGAATTTTAAATGCTAAGCAAGTTAAATAAATAAGAACCTGCAGATTTGAAGAGGGGAGAAGACCATGTGAGGAGTGATTATTTACATAAGTGAGACCGAGTTTGGGTTTTGATCAGATTGGATATGTGCACCCTCAACACATATGGAAACGCTCAGGCAAATGGTTTTTGTATTATTGGCTTTTTGCAATTGGAAATTAATCTATTTTCCTTCTTTTTTTATACTTTCTTTTGCAGTTACTTTATTGGATTCCAGATCTGTTCAGGGAGAGCTTGGGTGGATAGCAAGCCCTCTGGAAGGAGGGGTAAGTTCTGAGGCCCTCTCTGGTGCAAGAGGGGGGAAGGAGTGATTAGCCACTTTCTGAGAGTCTAATGGCTTGATTCTTGGTGATTGTGGTGAGGGGGTCAGATTTCCGCTGTGGCCTATGAAGTGAATTACGCTTTGTTGGAGAAATCCAATACTCCCTTCGGATAGCTCTGTCATGGAAGAGCTAGAAACCAAAAGGGCAGAAAGGGGCTTCAAAATTAGGAGATTGGTGGAGGTATAGACTTCGATGCCTATTTAAAACTAAAATACGGACAAGAAATACGATCTGGGGACCAAATTAGAATTTATGCCTATTACTCTGGTGGTCATGGAGTCCTGGCAGGGTTAATTTTAGAGCGATTGTTCCGCTTCCAGATGAAGAAGGAGAATAAGAAAGACAGAAGAAAGAAAACATCCCCAATTATAGCCACCAAAGCATTGGGGAAGGCTGGTTTCCTTACCTTGTATTCATAATCTTAAGTTAGCTGCAGGTTGTGTAGAAGCTTGTGCCAGAAGTCTTGAAAATCCAAAAGAACTTCCCCAGGCTCTGGGCAGAAAATCTGAAAAGTTTAAGTATTTGGAATCTTTGGATCCCTGCAAGCTGGGGATGCTTGATTGTAGAGCACAAGAGTGCATTCCTCCGCCTATGCAGCTAGGGAAGCTGTAGAATGCCCCATGGCCAACTCCAGCATGAGAATTACCCACTTGCCAGCCACATTCACCCATCCATCCCCCTGAGTAGCAAATGAATCAGTTATGGGAAGAAGCCTGACTGGGGCCAAGCTGAAATAACTTCCATCCTTTAAAACTTGAGCAAGCCATCCGATCCTTCCATGCATGATAGCTTATGTCTGAGTCAATTGATCAACAACAATGAGAAGCAAAGATTAGGAGTCTTGCAAGGCAAACATTGTGATACCAGCACCCGGTGTGGTGTTCCACACCCTACAGTTAAATAAAGAATTGACAAACAAAGAACCAAAAGGATTCTTAGATATTATTATACAGTACGTGTTTCAAAACTAAGACTGGGCAATTAAATAGTCATTTTAAAAAAGAAACAGAATCAAAGCAGGCCCTCATCTGATATAAAATGAAGACTACCTTGCTTTCCTGATTTTTCTGTCTAAACTTGACTGCCTACTGTAGGCTTGGTCTTGGATGAAAAATTCCATTCTGTCTTCCCAGACCTTTTTTTTAATAAATAAATTGGGAGAAAGTGATTGGCAGGCCTCTGGTAGTGTAGACAGGCTGCAGCCATTGCTAATGGCAGCAATTGCCCTCACCCTTTGAATGTGAAGAAAGGTACAGTTTTATCTTGCTGTGAGTCAGATTCAGTGTTAGTCCTGCACTCTGAACTGCTCATTGGTTCAGGGGAAGCTTTCCCAGGCTTCAGCAGGAGTTTGGCGCCCTGGTTAGAGTGTATGACAGCTGCTAGCCAACAGAACCGAGAATGGAGGGCCTGTGCTTACTAAACAGTGTAAGGAACTTCCTTTCTCTTTCTCCCTGCCCCAAGCATGAAAAGAGAACACAGCTAAGATCATTTGGAACCTAACTTGTTTCACTAAATACACACTCAGCCTATATAAAACCAAGAAGTGACACATTTGAAAGTCCAGTCTATGCTCTGTGTGGTTTCTAGAACGATTTCACTGCAAGTTAGTAGGCAGACATCTTATTTCTCCCCTGGCCTCTGTAGAAATGCTGAAAGAGTACCTGGTCACATATTTTAGACTCAGACTTCTTTTAGATGTTTTAAAGTCTCATTTTTTTTTTTTAATCGTGTAGCTTGCTGTGCACATCTCAGAACTTTCTATGGACATGTAGGCAGTTTTCCCTCCTTTATTATGAGCTGTGTAACATTTCAGCTATTATCATAAGAAGTCAAACATGAAATTTTACTAGCATACATCAGAATTAGTCATTCTGTAGGAACAAGAAGGGAAATGGTGAGAAAAAAAGTCAAAATGCCATATCTTTCATATGCAGAATCTAGGTTACATGAAAGCAGATTTGGCAGAAAGAGATCAGCAAGGAGCAAAGGGAGGGGCAACAAAAGATTGAGGAAGAGCAAGGCTAATGGTACATATGTATAAAAACTCCATAATAAAACCTTTTTTTTTTTTACATTGATCAAAAACAAAAGTAATAATAATTTAAAAGCCATCCAAAGACACAGCTGCCATTGAGGAAACTGTCAAAATTTAAAGTCCAGTTAGTTTCTAGATTTTTTTTTTTTTGTCTTTGCAATTCTTTTCAAGTTTAGAATGAAAGTAAATTCAGAGGATCAATTAACTAGTAATGGCTGTCTTGGAAAAACAGGTCCAAGCTAAGGCTAAAAACATGGGGTCTTCTTGCTTGTTCAGCACTCTATCCTTGGAGATAGAATGCTTTCTTTCCCATCTTTGTTGGAAACAGCAGAGTTGTCTAGTAATGGCATTTACTTGTAACATACTATTTTAAAAACAAGAGAAACCCAACTCGCCAATACCTCACCACTTCTCAAAGTAACACGGATGGAGTCAGAGACGCCTCTGTCCCAGAGAGCAATCGGGAAGAACAGAATGGTGACAAGTGAAGGCTGGCTCCTGCTGGCACCATAGAACCAGGCACCCCTCTCTGATGGGTCCATTTAAAGGGGTGTGCTGAGTTGCTGATGCTCTTGATGATGAAACAGGCAACCAAGAGAAGATGGATTCATGACTGCCACAGGGCAGGATCAGTGTCTTCATACACTGCAGTTCAGGATAGACGCCCACTTGACCTGAATTACCCTATGGGGGCTCTAAAGAGACCTCTCTTCTTTGCTTTCATTATATTAATAAGTGAGCTTTTCCAGTTTATCTTTGTTCTGAGATGAGACACATACTGAATAGGTATTTTTGATGGGGAATCTAATTTTAGATTTACATGATTTTTCCCCAAATAAGTAAATTATTGCTGATAGATTAAAATAAAAATTAACCACCACAGAGCACTTACCCCTTCAGTTCCAACTTTCACAGTGAGGACAGAGGAATCCGACACAGAACTTTATGCATCATGGCCCTCCCGAGAAGCAGCATTTCCATCCATCAGTAGTTTTCAGTTCGAGGAGGGGAACCTGTTGAAGGATACATTAGGATTCTATGCACCTCGTCAGAGTGAATGTGCTATTGTGGAATAGAAATTTTTCGAAACTCCCCTTTTCCCTCTAATTATATTCCTGTTAGCTACTTAAGCTGATTTATGCCAGATCTATATCAATCTTGCATTATTTTAAATGTTAATGAAGAAATGAAGGCTGTCTAGCAGTCTAGAAGGAGCCAGGGTTAGGTGTAACCCTGACTGCCTCTCCCATTTTAGGATTAGCTTTTAAAACTACAGGAGAGGTGAAATTATCACTCTCCTCAAAAATGAACCTCCTAGAATGGCAAGTGACCACCATCAGAATCCCTTTTCTGACTTGGGCTTTCAGTTATAAATATCACTTACTATTTTAATTTTTACTGGTTGTGCCTAATTGGAAGTGAAGCACTGTTCATTCATTCTTGTTTACTTATATGTCTCCTTTAAAAACTAAGAACATGTACACACTTTGTAACTCAGTGCTGCCTCCTCTCAAAAGTTTCTTAGTCCTGTGACAGTGTATTTGTGAAACCCAGTCAGGAAATGCCCTGTCTTCTCAGGTTGGCTGAAACCAGGTGGGATTTTCTTTCTTTCCTTTAAAGAATAGACAGGATGCTTTAAAAAAAAAAAGTCATTAAAAAAATATTAGAGCAAAGTTCTGACAGGAACACTGCTAATTAACTGATAACTGTCTTCCTTTGGCAAGCTCAATACTTCCTGCCCTTAATTTGCAGGTTTCTGTGTAGTCTTGAAATAAATATACATAGAGCTTTATTTCATTTATGAGTAAATGAGAACTGTTGCCACCTCAAGTGGTAGCTCTTGCAATAGGTGAATTTGAGGTTTCTGGATCACCACAAGAACTGTTGAGAACATGCCAGCAGTAAATCCACTCTTGTCTTTTGATTTTAGGCAGAAAAGTGAAACAGTGTGTCCGGGGAGGCCAGACAGTTGGGGAGAGGAGTCTTGCAGAGGGGTGGGGGAATTTTCTCAAGAAAATAGCAAGATAGCCAGAGTGTGAAATAGATTTGATGAATCTCTGATGAAACTTTCTCATTGATATGTTTTCTTTGAACTTTGCAGTGGGAGGAAGTGAGCATTATGGATGAAAAAAACACACCAATCCGAACCTACCAGGTGTGCAATGTGATGGAGGCCAGCCAGAACAACTGGCTGCGAACTGATTGGATCACCCGAGAAGGGGCACAGAGGGTGTACATTGAGATTAAGTTCACTCTGAGGGACTGCAACAGTCTTCCCGGCGTCATGGGGACTTGCAAGGAGACGTTTAACCTGTACTACTATGAATCGGACAACGACAAGGAGCGCTTCATCAGAGAGAGCCAGTTTGGCAAGATTGACACCATTGCGGCTGATGAGAGTTTCACGCAGGTGGACATTGGTGACCGAATCATGAAGCTCAACACTGAGATCCGGGATGTGGGACCACTGAGCAAAAAGGGCTTTTACCTGGCCTTTCAGGATGTGGGTGCTTGCATTGCCCTGGTGTCTGTCCGTGTGTTCTACAAGAAGTGTCCACTCACTGTTCGAAATCTAGCCCAGTTTCCTGATACCATCACAGGGGCGGATACCTCTTCCCTGGTGGAAGTTCGAGGCTCCTGTGTCAACAACTCTGAAGAGAAGGATGTGCCAAAAATGTACTGTGGGGCAGATGGCGAATGGCTGGTACCCATTGGCAACTGCCTATGCAATGCTGGGCATGAGGAGCAGAATGGTGAATGCCAAGGTAAGAACAGCCTTACTGTACTTTTCATTAGGGCTTAGCGAACGTAATTAAATCAGAGATGAGACTGAATGGAGTAAAGCCAGTAATTAGCAGCCCCCGTGGGATGTGCTGGGACAGAGGGATCTAATGAGTAAGTGCTTCAGCTCCAGGTGGCAAGGCTAAGACATTTCTAATACTGAGAAAACAAACGATGCTGCTGTAATCAGCAGAAGGCCAGGCACATTTGCTAACAGGCCCTTAGATCCCAGCCAGCTTGATGCCCCTTCTGAAATGTAAATGAACAAGCTGAAGAAGAACTGGGCTTGATTGAGCCTTGCTTAAAGAGGGCAGACACATTTTTGAGCCTTAGTTTGCTGACTTGGTCAAAGTGGCAGAATGTGTAGGAGCATGAAGGAGTTAAATGTGAAATGCACGTTGGCTCGCCCAGGGCCCTCCCACTGGTTACAATTATGCTGCATAGAGAGTCCTTGCTTTTTTCTTCCTACCTCGTGGACCAGTGGAGAAGTGGTCCAATAAGTAACGTAGGAAATGCTTTAAGTGCCTCTCTTCCACCTAACACCCTTTGAAGGGTTTCTAAGCAAAATTAATCTTGACAAAAGACTCTTCATTTCTTTGAGGAGATCATAATACAGTTAGAAAGCATCTTTTGTTTGATCTGTGGTCAGAAGCAACAGTAGTAAATTTCAATGGAAGAGGATATTTTCATTGTGCTAATTATTATTCACATTGCTAAGGTGATTTTCACCCAAGTTCAGAGTCAGCATTTCATTCTTGATTTCCTCTGTCAGAGCAGAGTCTGGCTTCTCAGCAGCTTTACATTGGAGACAAGGATGACAGGAGCCCACATTTATAGGGCTTGCTTATACCATGTGTGGATTAAGGTGCCAAAACAAGCCAGTCATCCCGTCTTCTGTCTTGCTTGGCTTCAGCTGTTAATGGTCATTGACAGTCGCTGCTGCCCACTCCGTTATGGCCATTGCTAAACCGTGGCCAGTGTCTCAACTGTGTCTCTAGGTTGCAACTCTGGGACATATCAGATGAGACTCTTTTTTGATCTGTCTGTTGCCTCGAGTTCATCTGATTTGGTGATTAAAGAGTCCGAAGTAAATAACTGCCAAACAATTTGTCTGGCATCTCAAGCATCCTAATGACAGGGTGGGATCTAGCATTCCACTTGCTAGACTGTGGTCATCACCTCAAGGAAAGTACATTGTTGGTCATTCCAATGTCATCGGGATAGTTATGTGCTTCCCCTTTCAGAGTTTTTATACTTTCCCCACAGGCCTTTACTGATTTGCTATAGTTTTTTCTAGGGGTGGCTGTCTATGAACTTTTATTTTCTTGTCAATAAAACAAGGTAAAGATGGGTTAATTTGCATTAACCCATCTTTACATTGCATTGACTTGCAAATTTGCAAATTTCCGTGAAAAGTTTTCTGTAAAGATGAGTCCCATGCTGTTTGATTTGCTTTTGACTTGGGAACTCCTTGATAAGCTGGACTGAGTAGGACCTCTGAAGTAGATCCTGGCATTATTTGCATGAGAAAAGAAGTGTGCCTTACTATTGGTGAAGGAACAAGCCATAGCCGACAGCCAAATGCACAGGACAGCGACACACTACGGCTTTCCAGAAAGATGCTCCGCCTTTTTGGGTTTTTTTAGAGTGGGACTTTTCACATCTTCCAGAGATGCATGTGGATGGTTATCATTGTTCTTCCATTTCCTGCTAACGTGTTCAGTCTGCTAGCCTTATCACATCTTGGTTTGCCTAACGCTATTGATCTTCAGTTGTCATAGATCCTGGGAATTCATACATTGCTCTACCTGCAACTCCTTGACATCTTTACCATCCAAATTAGGGGGAAAGGAGAAAAAGATGGGGGAAGAAGTGAATGGAAAGGCAATTAAACATTTTCGTGGTTTGTTTTATGGAGCTGGTGGCTTCACCATGTCATTCCTGGAAGGGGAAGAGCTAGACTCTGCTGGCCCTGTCCGTTTATGAGCAAACTCTATTAAGGCAGTTTTAAAATTAATGAAATGGGATGTTTGTTTGTTTGTTTGTTTGTTTTGGAGTGTGTGTGCCCGTGTGGTGTGACAAAGGTCAGAGAAGGACTTACTGTCTCTGCCTGTCTCTTGACAGTCTTGAGGAACAGGAAGCTAAGCCTGGCAGCCAGCCAATCCCAGAGCTCCTCCTGTCTCCACCCACTGCAGGTCTTGGGTAACAGTTCTTTGTGCTACACCTAGCTTTCTTATGCGAATGCTGAGCGACGGTGTCTCTCCCTAGCCCGTTTCGGCTCATTTGAGAACAGGGTCTCATGAGTTGTTCTTTTCTTTTTTCTTTTTGAGACAAATCACATGAGGCTGGCTTCCGATTTACTATGTAACTGAGAATAGCATTGAATTCAGAGCCTCCTGACTCCACTTCCTAAACATTCCACTTACATGCCTGGAGCACCGCCCCCCAGCAGCTGAGTCATTTTTGAGAACTTAATGTTTTCATACAAGCTGGGGAGGGAGCTGTGTGTGTTAAATTTGATTTTGTTTTTTTGTTTTTTTTTTTCTCACTAAGTGGATAATTCTCACAAGGAGATGCTTCAAGCACAAAACTCAGTCCTTTTTCTTTTCTTTTTTTCTTTTTTTTTTTTTTCCCATTTCTGCCAAGCAAGAGTCTCTGGTATATTTAGGAATGAAGGAAAAGCTTGAACAACAAAGGATTTCCTGAATTCCAGACTTGAGAGCTTTAGAAGATGGCTCGACACTAAAAAACTCCCAGGAGTAACAAAACAGTTGACCTTGATTGACAGTCTTACTGGACCTACAGCATCACCAGAAAGGGCAGACAGACATAGTGACTAGCGGATAGCACCAGTTTGATAGTTGGCCCTGTGACCTTGGGCATATTTCCTAAGCCTTCTAAACCTCAATTTGTTCATTTCTAAGCAGAATGATAGGGATTATGTTTAACTCACAAACTTGCCAAAGGGTCCTATGCATTAAAGGTTGACTTTGCAGACCAGAAACACTAAACATTGGTGTTCATGTTAGTATCTTTGTCACTGGCTCTTCCCAAGGTCATAGCTTTTGTCTTGGGACTTGGGTTAGAAGACTTAGATCTGTCTCTTAGCCACTCTTTGCAGTCAAAGCTAAGGATAGAAAGCACCTTACACCCTCAATTACACTCCCTTTTCACAGCTCTTATTGAAAACCATATTTGAAGAGTGTCCCCCCATCTCTTCTACTCCCCTTTCTTCCCCCTCTAGCTCTATAGCAAAGAACTTTTCTTTGAATGAAAGACCAGTGATTTGGGGGTGGGACAAGAAGGGGAGTATAAAAAGAGCTTGGAGAAGCATAAAGGAGACCAAGCCAGCTCTTCACAACTGGGGCAGCAGGCTCCTCATTGTCTTTTCAGTGAGTCCACTGCAGCAGGACAAATAGAAGGACAGGTGAAAGGTCACCTACTTCCTCATCCATCTTCCTTGGGGTCTGAGGGGTCAGAGCGAAGATTGATTAAGATTTTAAATGTTTGACAAAGGCTCCTTGGGTGAAAATGGCCAGGGCGGGTGGGGGCCTGGGGTGTACTGTTGTCTTGAGTCTAACCCTGGTCATCCTCTAGAGCCCTCAAGGGACCTTGGTGACAGTGTTACACTTCCTCTTGCGGTTCTTAGAGCCAGCAGTACATGCTGATGTAAGGGGATGCAGACAGCCTGGAAGGTGTCAAGAGCCCTGGGAGATGCTAGGCTGACTGAAGTAGCTTTAGACTAGCACATTCTAAAGCCATTTGGTTTGGTTTCACTAGGACAATGAAGCGTGTCAAGCCACTTGTCTGTCCTCAAAGAGACTGACTATGTGACCCAGTCAGCCCAGGCTGAGAGATTCGATGCAGAGGATAACTAAACTCGCCTAGTTAGTTTCCCAGGGTTAGTCTGATCTTTGAAGAAAAATAAAAATTTAATGTGGTCTCTCTTTCAGTGTCTTGGGAGCAAAGACATGAACACACGTACCTGATGTTTAGGTCACAGTTCTCATTAGCTCAGAAAATTGAGCAGAGTAAAAGACTTAAATTTTTTTCAAAATCTTAATTTAAAAGCTGAAAATGAAAAGAGATTTTTCTCTTTGGGAAGTATTAATAAACAATGTTTTCAGAAAGTACATATAAAAAGAATATTAGTAAAAATGAATGAAACTTTAAAAGGCAACAAATCTTAGCAGTAACATTAAGTCAGAAAAAAATTAGGCAGGAATCAACACTATTGTTTTACTGGTCTGGGAATACAGCTCATGGTAGAGTGATTGTGCAGGGCAAGAGAAACCCTAGGTTCCAACTCTAGCAATAAAAACAAACTAATGCTAGCAAACCAGTATGCAAACTAATACAAATAACAACTATAAACTGAAGTATTGTCTAGGACCCAAAATTATATCATAATCATACATGTGTTCACATCAGCAAAATGTCTTTTAAAGACACCATCATTGTTAAACTCTTTCAAGAATGAATGATGTAGAAATGACATGGCGACTATGAAATTGAAATATTATAAATTTATCCTCTGCAAAGGAGAGCTCTATCAAAAAAGAAAGATGACTGTGTTTGTCTGATATGTGATAGGACTGTCATAGAAAGAAGCAGTGGGCAGAAGAAGGGTTTCAGATATAGTTCAGAGAGCCAGCCCTCCATACCCTTTCATTTTTCAAATTTTTCTTCTACCTTTGAATGCTGTCTTTAAGAATCAATCGCTTGACTCACTGAGCTGCTTTTATCTGCAGCCTTGAAGCGTGTCTGTGATCAGTCACAGACCTAATTCTTTATCTCAGAGGAGCAAGGTTTAATTATTGTCCTTTTTCTTCGATACTCTTTTTAAAAAAATCTCCCCCTCCCCCTTCTTTGTGTGAGCAGGGGATCATGCGCTGGTCTCTATTTTGGGTTCAGCAAAGCGTCACCTGGGAATTATCACAGTCAGGGATTTTTGAAATACGTTACTTGAGATTTGATGACTTATTTTATTCTAACTGAGCTTCCTTGTACCTCTCGAAAGTGAATTAAGATGTCATTATTTTTATTAACACTTGAGCTGCGAGGGAAAGGACTGATTAAATGGTTTTGTGGTTACCAGTGTGCAGAGCAAAGGTGGTCCTGATAACAACTCTTGACTTTGACATCATTGAACCTCACCACTTTTTTCCCCTTTTGCTTTTAGTTGATGAATTCAATATTACCAAAGAATTGCACGCTTGTCAGAAAAATTCCCAGTGCAGGGTTGTGCAAAGTAAAAAGGAGAAGTGTTTTGCCCCCCCTCTCTCACACACACACACATACACACACACACACATACACACACACACATACACACACACACACACATACACACACACACACACACACACACACACACACACACACACTTGAGGCACTCAGGTTTCAAACTCACTCCAGCTCACAATTTGACAGGTCCCTTATTTATGCATTAAAAAAACAGCAGCCATCCTTTTAACTGTCCTCTTGTTTATTGTAAAATGTGACTATCGTAAATATCATTTCATATTAGGAATGTAATTTCTTCCATTATAGAATAAGATATTCACACTACAGTCTCTCTCAGATACTATTTTATGAGACAAAGTTTCATTGTGTGGCTAGCCCTGGCTGGCTTGGTACTCCCTATGTAGATCAGGCTAGCCTCAAATTCATAAAGATCTGAGTGCCTCTGCCTCCTGAATACTGACTGGTTTTAAAGGTGTAGGCCACCATGCCAGGCTAATAGTTTTATGCCGATACTTTAACTTGTAAGTTATCCTTGCAGTTTTTATTTACAAACAGTTGTGAACCATGTATTGTTATTTTTCTGGTTTCATCTTTAACAAGTAAAATTCCTTGAGAGGTTATAAGTGGATGAGTGGGATTAGTTTAGTCTGTCCAAGTCACTGCCATAGTGACAACCAATGGATCACATGGCATCTCATTAAATGTTCATTGAATGGATGAATAAGTAAACAAATGAGTAAGGAATTCTGGCCTATGTCATATTAAATATTTATCTGGGAGAATTATGTTTCATGGAATCAACAGGACATGTCAAAGTCTTACCATGGGGGTTAATGCATCAGTAAGTTCCTAGTTCATGTGTTACACCCTGTCTCTTCTTCAAAATGAGACAAATTTTTCATTTGTAAATATTTGAAGTTGTCTTTGTTGCCATCCATGGCCTGAGACCCTTTGCCTTACCCACTACACAACTACCACTAACCATTTTGTGGTGTTTGCCCCCTCTCATTATTTTTACAGCCCATCCATTGCCCAAGTTGCCTGTTGTCATCAACCTTCATTAGGTTGATTTGGTTCTCAGCACAATAGGCCTCCACCAACTCTACATAGCTAGAGGCTCATCACCATTAAATGCAAGCATGCAGAGATCAGGGTAGCACTGGTCTATGGCTTTTGAAGCTTCATGAATTCCATGTGCTCCGTCAATATGGATGAGGTTGGTCTTCAGCATCTCCTGTAAGGCAGTGTCATTCTCTGTCACCAACACCTCCAACACCAGTGCCTTTCTTAGCCATGGCAGTGGATAATGGATGAAGCTGGACCACTGACTCTTGAGACTCTGCATTGGCATGCAGAAAGGCTTTTTATCATTAATATCTCTGCTGGAACATTGAATGCAGCTCATGAAGTTAACACAGACCAATCGTAGTAAAGTGATTCAAAACTGCTCCTAGAGCTTGAGAGTTGGATAGAATTTTTTATTTTGCCACTTAATCAGATATGTATGTAATTATGGATACAACCTCAACTTACCTAACCTCAAAGTCATATATCTGCACTGTGTATGCATTATGGGTTCAGGGAACCGAACTCATGCTGTCTGGAAGAGCAGCAGGTGCTCTGTCTAGCTCCAATGTGTAGAAACTTTTTTACTTTTCTGGTGCCAGGGTTGGATATGGTGACAGTATGGAGTGCTTGGTCAGTTTCTGCCCAACAATAGCATTCCTGTTAGGTCTCAGCATAGAGATTTGTTTGTTTTGAAAGGTGAGTGGCTACCTGTTCAGGAAAGAGTAATAGCATGTACCTTAGTTAGTTATGATGAAACACCATGACCAAAGCAACTTGGGGAGGAAAGCGTTTATTTGGCTTACACTTCTGCATCACTGCTTGTCACCCAAGGAAGTCAGGACAGGAACTCAAGCAGGCAGGAACCTGGAGGCAGGATGCAGAGGCCATGGAGGATGCTGCTTACTGCTTGCTCCCATGGCTTGCTCAACCTGCTTTCTTATAGAACCTAGGACCTCCAGCTCAGGGATGGCACCACCCACAATGGGCTGGGCTTTCCCTTATTAAGCACAATATCAGAAAATGCCTTACAGCTGAATCTTAGGGAGTTTTTCTCAACTGAGACTCTCTCTTCTCTGATGAATTTGGCTATTTCAAGTTGACAATAAAACTAGCCAGCACAGCATAGTAATAAAGGCATTTAAATTTTTATGCATGTCAATTTTTCTTGTGTGTTTGTATGGGCACTGTAAGAATACTTGGTGGCTGAGGAGGCCAGAAGAGAGTGTTGGACCCTTCGAACTTAAGTTATAGACAGTTGTGAGTCATGTGGTTGGAATTGAACCTGGATCCTCTGGAAGAATAATCATTGCTCTTAACCCCTGAGCCATCTCTCCAGCTCCAAGGCTCATCTTACCTACATTGATCACACCCTCTGTTTTTCAAAATGACTGTTGTAGGGCAGTTATTTTTTTTGAAATGTGAACCAGATGGTCTCCCGTAAAACCCTTTCATGTGGCCTACAGGGTCAAAACTTTGATTCTAGCATATTGTTTGCCTGCCCACCCACCCTCTCAGAAGTGCAGTGTAGTTTTCCAGAAGCTGTCTGACATGATAGCTCATTGAATTAATTATAGAGCCAAATATAAAAATCCAGGTGTCCAGTACTAAGCCAGGCATTTGAACAGATACAAAAGAAGAAAGCAGTAATCTTTTTCTTTGAGACACACAGATTTCTTTGGTTTTGTTTTGTTTTCATTAAAATACACTGTGTTAAGCTGAAGTGGGCTTATTGCTTTTATTTTCTTCTGAGACCGGGTCTCACTATGCACCCTTGACTGTCCTTGAACTCACAAAGCTAGCATTGAACTTAGGAGCCTTCTTCCTCTGCCTCTTGAGTGCTGAGATAATATGGGTGCCCCACCAAGTCCCATTTGTTGTTTTTTCAATGATAAAAGCAATCACAAATTACTGGGACTCTGAGGAGGCACTTGCTGCCAAGCCTGATGACCTGACTCCAATTCCCCAGACACACATGATGGAAGTAAAGAACTGACTTCCACCAAGTTGTCCTGCCCGCACAAGGCATGACCACCCCTTTGAACATATAATAAATACATGCTTTCCAAACTGCCGTTTGCATTTTCTAAAGGTGGAGACAGGCAGCTGTAACTCATCAATTGAAGTGCCTTCATGGCTTTTAAGAGTAGAGAGAGAGGGTTTCAAGGCCAAGAAGTTGGGGAACCAAGGCAAGGTTAGTTGATCAGCCTTTTAGAGTTTGGGCAGTCAGACCACCTGGAATGCCCTTCTGTCTCCTGGTGGTCTATTGAGGCACATTACTAACAAAAATGGACTTGGAAAGGTCTGGGGGCAAAATCTTTAACTTAACCTGGGAGATTCTGATAGAAATTAGGCAGCAATTTATAGCTTTTGGTTTCTTAAAACCTGGTCCAATAACATGGCTCAGTGTTCTCTTTAGACTGACTGTGAAAAGGAGTGAGTGAAGACCCAGACAGCCCCAGCCTGGATCTTTTTCTCTTGGACTTTAAGACTATTCTTTTGACAACAGGTACCTCTGAGCTGGTTGAGGAAGGAAAGCAGGTGAGGTCATTTGGTTCCATGGTCTGGAGGGTAATTAATAGGCCCATAACTAAACGGACATCCTATGAATATTCAAGGTCTATTTTGCTTTCCTGGGAAACAGGCATGTTGGAATGGCTTTCAACTCCCCTTGGTGACACCCAGCATTTTCGGGGTGAATGTGGTTCGTTAGCTGTCTGCCAGGCCTTGCCTTTCCAGGCAGCACATTCTCCATTTGCATATTCTGTATGCGCCTTCATGCAAAACAGCACACCCATTTCCCCCTTTCACAAAGGCAACTAGGGCTTCCCTTTGGAAACTCCAGCCAGAATCGCCGTCTGTTTATGCAGAACCCAGTGAGTTAGACACCATGCAAATTAATTCGGCTTCCCTTTGATTTGAATGCTTCCAGAGATTGGGGGTTGGAGGCCAGAGTGGACTGTTTGCACTGGGCACTTTTTGTATAAAGCCCCTCCTCCAGTCCCCAGTGTGACTGGTTGTCAACTGTCCAGCTCCCCTGCCCCATGCCAAACAACCCAAGCCCCTGCTGCTCATTTCATTTTGACCCTTGGAGAAGGACCCCTGGCTCTGGTGACTCCTTAGACTTGTCTGTAGAGTGACAGCTCCAGTTGGAATCTTGCTGTTGTTTCGGAGGTGGGAGGAGATGGCGTTATTCAGATTATCCGAGGAATGTTTAGAAGGGTTCCCACAGAGGGCTTGGAAGCTTTCGGGAGGAAAAGATAAAACTTCTTCACAAGAGTTGTCAGGTCCAGGGAAGCTTCAAAAATAAGTTGTAGGTCACTGATGGGCTCATTCAACAAATTGTTATTGAAAGTGTCTGGGGACAGAACACCCACAATTCTCTCATCAGCAGTTTGCATGTCTATGTCTGTGAATAAACACACCAGTCCTCATGTCTAGGAACAATTCCATTATCTTATTTCCCTGATTCCATTCTTTGACAAAAGTATATTCATCTTACTGTATACTCTGTGCACTCTCAGTTGAACAGTGCCTTTGCATTGCACTCCGCTCATTTCCCAGAAAATTTTTAACCGGTCCCAATATTTACCTTATTCCTTCTAAAACAGGGACACAAGCCAACTTGTTTTACCCAGTGATCTTAATACACATTTATAAACTAGAAGAGGATTTTTGCGTGAAGTAGTTTATGAAGTTCAAATAGTCTTGAGTTCAGTTAATTTCACAGGCCCAGACAGACTTGGCAGCCTCATTAAAGTGGAGGCAAAGTCAGAAAATAAGATCTAAATATGGGGAAGAGCTTTTGGGGGTGCACCTCCGTGGTCTGACAGAGTTTGGTGTGGTGCAATGGCCATTTGGGATGGATTATTAGGATTAAAGCACAGCAGAATGCTGTGTGCTTGGTGCTCTCTCTGGTGTCATGATTGGTTGAGAAAGTTCAGCTGCTGGTCCAGCTCCAAGCATGGATTTCAACAGACCGGCCTTTCTCAAAGGTGATCCTCCTAACCTCTCCATAATAAGTTACAGAGCTCAAATTGTTTAAGATCCTTAAAATACCATTTGAAGCCAGTTGATTGATAACGATCATTTCCCGAACAAGCGCAGATATTTCCCACACCAGTACAAAGCCATGGTACAGTTTCCTAATTACCCCGATAATCCTGTTTGCTTGTATTTTTTAAACTATGAAGTGCTGGGTAATTATTCAATTCTTAATAGAAGGCAAATGGCAATGTAAACAATAATTAGGATGTTAGACAGACTAATGCGCTTCAAAGCAAATTGGATTTTTTTTTCATAGTGTTCAGCATGAAGTCCCATAAAACTAACAATTTAGAATGAAGACAAAAAAGGTTCCCTTTGGTTCATATTTTATGGCGGTATCTCTTCATGGCTTGTTTCTGTGAATAGCAGTTTACCCCAATGGACACTGGCTGTGCCCAAGCCAGTCTCACAATTGCTTCCCTGCTGTTTGACATTTGGCTACTTTTGCCCAGGGCTCCAGCTTGGGCCTTTGTCTGCCTGGGATCCAAGGGTCAGAGGTCAACAGAATACTGATTTTCTCCCATAATACTATGGCAGGTAAATATGGTCGAGCCTCATGATTAGGGAAGACCCGGCCAGCTAGGAATGCTTTTCTCTAGAGCCTTTGTCCTAAGAGCATCTGTGAGTTAAGATGCCCAGTTTCCCACTGTTGCTTCCACAGTAGACCCTTCCATTCTCTCTTAAGTGGCTTCATCCTTTAAATCCCATTCACAATTCACAAAACCCCCAAGACACATGACCTCAAAACTCCCAGCAGAAAGTTACTGATTTTATTTGAAGAATTAATTTTTTACAAATTTAATAATGTACTACTACTTTATAGTCTTTAGACATTCAGTTACATGCTGTGGTCTTATCTGTGCTGTGTTTCAATGGTCTTGTATTTAACCAAGGCAGTAAACAAATTTTTTAATAATCTGTTAATTCTCCGACCCCTCTTTTTTTTTTTTTTTTTTTCTTTTTGGCTAGCCTTCAATGTGTGATCAGGTACAGATGCTGTTAAATAAACAATTAGTTTTATTGTGTTTTCTATCTCCCTTCTAAGGAGAAACCCAAGAGTTTATTATATTCAATGTTATTAATGTTTTACATTAACGTAATCTTATCCGCCCCAATTTTCTCCCCAAGATTAATGAAATTCTCTAGGTTACATCTTCTTTGGTTCTGATGCACAGCTCGCTTGCTAAGTTAAAAATGTTTCAAACATTCACCTTTGTTGTTGTTACCATCTTTTTCCCCCCTCTCCCCATCTTTCTGAGGCTTCCCCTTCCTTCTCTGTTTGGCCAACCTCTTTCACACTGCACTGTGAACTTGATACTTGGATTCATTTGTTTTCAGTTTGAGTGTTTGAAAAAGACATCTCCAGTTTGAAAAACAGTTTCCTTTTGAAGTGTCCATCCTGGCAGTGACTGAAGCAGCCTCGGGCAAATTAGCATGTTAAAAGAATGGATCAATAACGACTCTGGCTCCTCCACCCTTCTTGCTCTCTTCCAAGGGAGAAGAGTTTTGGAGAACCCTAGGAGGCCCTTGACAGATGTGCCAAGAGAACCATCGATAGCCAAGTGGGGGGTGGGGATGGGGGAGCATTGACAGCTTGATCTAGTGCCCAGCCCACGTCTGCGCTGGCCATTTGAAAATAGATGCAAGAGGAATTGACAGCTTCAGAAAGCTCTTGCAGTTTATGTAATTATGGAGAGGATTAGAAGGAAAGTGTTGGGAGACAGAAGAGATCAATAGCTGGCACTCCTTGTCTGAACTCACCTTCATCACTCCATTTTGTTACATTTAGTCTGGGCTTTGAGAATATTTTACACGTTTGTTTTCCTTAAGGGATGTTTAAGCCTGTGCATTAAAAAATGTAGATAGCCCAGCTAACCCCTGGGTTTGGAAGGTAGTTTTAACCCAACAGTTTTTCAAATTCGGATGTGCTGATAACAAGAGGAACTGAGAGTTCATTGCTCTGTGTCCTTTTCTAAAGGTGCCAACAAAGAAGGCAGCTGAGTTATAATTCTAAATGATTCCCTCTAACCCAGTGCTTCTCAATCTTCCTGATGCTTCGACCCTTCAAGACAGTTCCTCATGTTGTGTTTACTTCCCATAAAATTATTTCGTTGATACTTCAGAACTGTAATTTTGCTACTGCTATGAACTCTTATGTATATGTCTGATGTGCAGGGTGTCTGACATTCGAGCCCCGATAGGATCAAGGCCCACACCACAGGTTAAGAACCACTGCTCTAAACTCTTTCTTAAGGGAACTGTCTTTGTATCCTAGAGTATAAAAGTTAGCATCATTGCAGGTCTATAGTAAAATGATATGGGCACCTGAGGATTTTTCAAGCAAAGGAATTCATGGGAGGAGCAAGGTGGACACTGTCTTTTCTTTCCTAAAGGCAAGAATAGCATTTTAAATGGCTTGAAGTAGAAGAGGACAGTTATGAGCAACAAGCACGGTGGCTGTACTAACCAAAACAAGCCTAAGTTCCTAATTTATTGTTTTTATAAAGAATTCTAAGACCCATTTTGATAAAACTTTGTTGATGTAATTATTTCCCGTCGTTTTTTAAGTGTTGGCCATATAATGAGATTTGTGCACCTGGACTTTGGTTGGCATTTGGATGAGAACTCTGTAAAAAGTATGGTAGAAATCTTGGCTTTTCTGTCTCCCGGAGAGACAAAGGTCCTATTTCATCTTCTAAGAGTTTCAAGTTGTGAGGGCTGGAAAGATGGCTCTGAGGTTAAGGCACTGACTGCCTTTCCAGAGTAGCTGTGCTTTTCTTCCCAGAACCCACGTGGTGTCTCACAACTGTCTGTAACTCTGGTGCCAAGGGATCCAATGCCCTCTTCAGCCACCAGGCACATGTGTGGTGCATAGACACACATGCAGGCAAAACATCCATATGCATAAAATAGAAAGAATGCATCTCTTTTAACATTAAAAATATTATCATGTTTAGAAAGATACACTGAAAAGAGGCCCTATGTCCCCAAAAGGATTACTGATGTCTGCTATAGATAATGAATGAGGAACACAAGCCCACTGAGTTTTTCCAATATTTTCCATTATATCTTCTAGCTGGTTATCATAGATCTACAGGAAGGGTATGGATTTTTGTATGTTTATCTTACATCCAATCTCTTTATTGAGCCCGTGTGAATACTAATAGGTTCTCAGTTAATACCCCAGGGTTTTCTAGAGATGAGATAGTTTTTATTGCAAGTGGCTATATTTATATTTCCTTCCCAACCTCAAAAAAATTAGACCTTAATGAGGACCAAGAATGTTCTTATTTTATGCTTAGACAATTGGCATAATTAAGCTGTATCAAATTATTTCTTACTGTTGTATTTCTAATTTTGGGGGGGTTGTTTGTTTATATATGTTTTCTTGAGACAGAGCCATACTCTGTAGCCCATACTAGCCTAGAACATACTATGTAGTACAGGTTGGCCAAAACCTCACAACAATCCCCCTGCCTCTGCCTTCTGAAAGCTGGAATCTCAAGCGTGAGCTCTCATTCCCAACTTCATTTTTTGTAGCATTTAAACCTTCATTGAATGGATGAACCAATAGTGAACTGTCTTCATTTATGTTGTTTAATTGTTCCCATGTGATCTTTTCCAGTCTTAACTTGTTTAGTCCCGAGACACCATTGGAACAGGTACTGTTTGTATCCCTGAATAAAAAAGCAGAGGAACAGAAAGGTCCCCAGGTCAGGTAGACTATTCTAGGAGGTTTACAGAAAGGGTAAGCCCAGCCACTGCACTCCAGGCTCTCCAACTGCCCACAACGCTCTTTCTGGATAAGAGCTGCTATTATCTCTTCCTCTTAGCATCTATCTCTGCATGTGTGTACATGTGAGATGTGTGGTGGATGAACATGTAGATGTACCTGCGCGTGCCCATCTGTGTATAATGGCCAGAGGAGAGGAGGGTGTTAAGTGTCCTACTCCACACCCCACTCTGCCTTATTCCTTTGAATAAGGTCACTCACTGAACCTAGAGCTAGGCCAGAGACCAACCAGCAAACCCCAACAATCCTTTTGCCTCAGCTCCTCATAGCACTGAGGTTACAGGGGTGTGTGTGTGTGTGTGTGACCACACCCAGCTTTTTATGTGGATCTTGGGATCCAAACTCAGTTCTTTATGTCTATACAGCAAGCCACTAAGACTTTTCTCCTGCCCCCAGGGGAAATTCACGTAGACATTGTATCACAACACAAAGAAATGATAGATTTCCCTTGAGCTATTTGGGAATTTATGTACGTGGTCCTGAAGAGGGGACATCATCTCAGCTCATGGACTACCTAAATGAGAACTGATTTTGTTTTTTGTTTTTTTTCTCCCTCATAATTGTGATCTGTAAGTGTAACCCAAATAAAGCCCTTTTCCTCCTCCAAGTTGCTTTTAATCAGAATGTTTTAGCATAGCAACAGAAAACTAATGAGGGTGTAAGGGTTTCCGATTGCACTGTCTTCCCTGCATGTCTGTTCTTTGGTGATTTTTCTATCCTTTTTCATGTCTACACCAGCAGGCTGAAATCGCCATGCCTTATCTTGCACTGTCCCTTTTAAAGAAAGTTAGCAGTGTAGGGCAATGGATAGACAGGTTGTCAAAATGAAATAAGCTTCAGGTGAGGACTTACAAGCAGTGTCTGTCTGAGAGTAAGTCCAGAAGGATGGTTTTTTGAAAATTAAATGAAGACTTGACATCAGTAGATTGCAACAAGAAATATTTGTTAAGCATCTGCTATGTCCTGACAGGGGGAAGCCAAAGTACATGCATGGGCTTTCTAGTGTAGGATATTAATGGCATACAAGTGCTTGCTGGAGAGCAGAAGGCAGCACTATGTAGTGTGTGTGTGTGTGTGTGTGTGTGTGTGTGTGTGTGTGTGTCTGTGTCTGTGTCTGTGTCTGTGTGTGTGTGTGTGTGTGTGTGTGTGTGTGTGTGTGTTATCAGAGTGTATGTGTAAAGAGTATGTGTGTGCATGTGTGGAGTGGGTGTCCATGTGTGATTTGTGGCCTGTGTGTGCTGGAGGAGATCCCACAAATGAACAGAGTGACCAGTTGTATTTCAAGACTGAACGGGAGTTTTAAAGTTTTAGTGACTTCTATCGAAGGCTGGCAGCAGGAAATGCTATCAAAAGTTATTGTTAAGTGATGGTGGTTTGGCAAGCTCAGTTGATTTGAATGTGCCAAAGTAATATTCTGTCTGGAGAAAGATCTAGCATAATCACACTTACAGTTGAAAATGAGTGACTGAGCCAAGGGAGAATAAACAGCAAGTGCTTGATAGACAGAAGATAGTCATTCATATATAGATGGATAGAAGGTAAAACATCAGATTGGGTGCTCAAAACATCCAGCAGAAATCTACCTGAGAAATCCCCTTAAAGTAGCCAGTTGGAGTTTACAGTAGGGAAAGTCTTGGACAAATCAGAGAGTGCCCTTGGGTAAGGAAGGCTTCAAGAAAAAGAACAAATAGCAATACACGGAGATAACATCAAATCTGCAACTCACATTATCCATCAGAAACAAACTGGGAAAGTTGAGGCAGACAGCTGGAGTTCTTGACTGAGATTTCTATCCATGGATAGAAATATCCATAGGAAAATGGTTGAACTTCCATCCAGCTCCTCTTTTCCCCCTGTAGGCATTTTTCTATTATGGGATAGCAGCAATGACTTCTTGGAAATGGGTCATCTTATAGCTGGCCTCAGTGCACAGTGTGTTTGCCTTTGTCTCTCTCTGTGTGTCTGTCTATCTGTCTCTGTCTCTCTTTCTCCCTGCCTCGAAGCACCCTGCCCCGCCAGGTTGGACTACTAAATAGTCAAAGATTATATTGAACTTCAGATCCTCTTGTCTCTGTCTCTTAAATGCTGAGAGTACAGACACATTCTACGAGTAGTGCTGGGTAACTACCTTGTGTGTGTTAGACAAGTGTGGTGGTTTGAATGAAATAACCTCTGTAACCTCAGGCATTTGGTCCTCAGTTGGTGGTAAAGCTTAGGAAGCGTGGCCTTGTTGAAGGAAATATGTTACCGTAGGCAGACCTTGTGACTTTAAAGACTCATGCCTTTTCTACTTTGTTCTTTCTTGCTTATAGTTCCTCAGTTTCTTGCTCTGGCTTCATGGACTTTGGTCCTCTGGAACTGTAAGCCCAAATAACTTCCTTCTTTTCAAAGTTGCCTAAGTCATGTGTTGTGTGACACAGCACATCTGTCACCACAATAGAAAGGTAAATAATACAGCTAGAAATTGTACCATCTCTCTGAACCCATGTGCTCCTAATGGGAAATGAAAATGTAAGTATGTATGTATGTATTTATGTATGTATGTATGTATGTATGTATGTATGTATGTATGTGCCATATAACACTTCATATACACATGTGTTATTACACATTTAAGTCACTGAAGATGATCTATTTCACCTGATTAATGTTTAACTAGACTCTAACAGATTTAATTGTACTCCTGTTTTATTGTGTTAGCATAGCATGGAAAACTCTCTTGTCTAAATATGGCTTAAAGCCATGCTCAAGGGAGCATATGAATCACGAGGCTATTAGGTTTGAAAACAAATCACAAATTCCTGTGGTTTGTTAAAATGTCAAACACAGGCAAGTATAAAAATGGCCAAGTCATCATCATTCTTACTTAGCACTGTGAGGGCCGAGCACATCTTTTGATGTTCTGGGCTTCCACACTTACACTTGTATACATGCATGTGCACACATAGCACATGGGCATTGTACATATTCATTATTTTCACATGTAATGATCCTAAAATATTTCCAGGTCAATAAACATGAACTGTGGCATAGTATTTTATGGCAACAGTCAGTTTTCTGTGATTTGGATATACTCAAGATCCCCCACTTCTTTTTGTATATTTTAATTCGTGTGTGTGTGTGTGTGTGTGTGTGTGTGTGTGTGTGTGTGTGTGTGATGTTTCTCTTGCTGATCCTGGAGCTCTCTGATGGAGTAAGGTGGCCATCCAATCATCCAATCAGCTTCAGGGTTCTCCTAGCCCCACCTCCCCCCAAGCACCTTACCAACTGAGCCATCTCTCTAGTCCCACCAGCCCTATTCTAATTTATTCCCCAAGTTTTCTTTTCAGTTTGAGACTTTTAGCCCATTGCCTTGATGATCCTCAGCAAAACCTTGAGCTGGATTTTACTAATTTTCACATAATTTGAAATATTTCATTTAAATTCATTTATTGTAAAGGCTTTCATCTAGGCTGAAAAAAAATCTGTTTCAAGGTGCATGCTTATCTTGGCTTGAGACAAATGCAAAGAGAAATAGCACAAATATAGGTCATTACATGTTAATTTGGTGTGCTGCTCATTAATGAAGAGAACTCCAGAGTGAGGTGGGTTTTTTTTAACTCATTAGCTCTTGTGAGACAAGTTCTTCTAAGACAATGTTCTCAAGACTCTTCCCATCAAAGACTATTCCCTTTCTAAAAATAAAAAAAAATCAAAAAATTTTTAAACTTGTTTTAAACAAATGTAGATTCCTCACCTACCTGTGACAGTTGTTGGCAGCTACCTTTTAATATAATGGATTATGTATGTTTTAAGTTGCCTGGTGCAAATCGTTGCCTCTTACTCTTTGGAGCTGTCTCAAAAGCCTAGATGCTCTGGAAGTACAGAAAAGTCCACCCTTCTCAAAGCCATTGTTCTCCCCGGATGAAGCCAGTTTTTATAAACTCACTCGGGGGCTGTCGCCTTACAGTTTACAAAATGCCCTCAGCATTTTCAGCAACTAGAAAGGAAAATGACTTCATGGCTTGAGTATGAACTTAAAAATACCCACACCATAGAAAATAGGACTTCCGATCTCTCTCTAGACTTGGCTTTCTCTCCTTCGTGAGTTCAGTGTGTTGATTACTTTGTCATCCATTGTTTTGTGACCTCAGAATCCATCCTGGTCCCCTGTCAGAGTTTCACTGCCCCCAAACTGGTCATCCACGTGCCCCTACCACCCTTGCAAGCACCTGTCCCAGCCCCTCAATTAATGCTAATGATCCACTCAAGTCTTGCACTTCTTTTTAAAATTAAAGTTTCCAGTTTTGCAAACTAAATGGAGAAAATTGCCTCTTGCTTTCTCCCACCATCCTCGACTCTCTTAGACTCGAGGCTCTGATCTGAAAACCTTTGCCATTTAGAGATCAGGAGAGCTTCCCCATATGCATTTTCTTGTTCCTGAAACTTTCATTCATCCTCTGCATTCTAACTCCTCTTTGTCATGATAGAAGAGTATGTTGTTTTAATATTTGTTGTCTACTAAACGCATTAACAGGTTTATCAGTGAAGTTACTAGTACTGATGGAACTAATCAGAGAAAGAAACACACCCCAACATACCTGAGGTAAACTTGAAGTCCCATTTGATGATGTCATGGATGAAGGCTCCTGTCCCCTGCTGTAGAAGCCTCAGTATGCTTGGGTAGTGACACTTGTCTTTTCCTCTGTCCCTGAAGACAGCAGCCAGTGGTGAGCTCAGCATCACTCACCCACTGGGCCATGAATTCATTTCATTGCTGTGGATTGCACTTCTGTTTTGATAAGCAGGAGCCTGTACCTGCAAGTGGAGTCACAGCTTCCCACACACTTAGCAAATGCAACCACTCTGTCTCTTTGTGAATCAACATCCCAGTTTCCCACTATAACCCTGAAATCCTACATTAAAAAACTCTCAGCCCCACAGTTGTTCTGAGCCACAAGAAACTAGAATGTGGCTTGCCTGTCTGGGTTTTGGAATGGCACCCTTATAAGACCCCAAACAACAACTGCTTATGTTCTTGACACTTTGTCTGGAAGTCTCATTAGTTTGATAACCAACAGGGCAATGGTGATACATGCCTGTAATCCCAGCAAAGAGGCAGAGGCAGAGGCAGAGGCAAGCAGATCTCTGCGAGTTCCTGGCCAACCTGTTCTACAGTGAGTTCCAGACCAGCAAGGGCTACAGAGAGGAAAACCCCTGTCTCAGAAAACAAAACAAAACAAAACAAAACAAAAAAAGTTGTTTGAAGACTCAAAACAAGTTTTCCAACATTTGCAAACTTAAATGGCCTTTGTGTCTTTAGGTGTTACCCTCCTAATTCCAGAGCCTCGTCATCTCTCTGCTGCCCTCAGGTTTCTGAATAGCACTCCTGTAGGGGACATTGAGTCAGATACTAGAAGGGAGTCTTAGCAAAGGGAACCTTTAGCCAGGGCCCTTTTCTGTAGGGAGAGATGGGGTTACTGTCCCACCCTCTTGTCCCTCGGGTTATTGTCATTCAATAGTTGCCCATCTACTTACAAGAATCAATGAAGAGCCTTGTGTATTCTCAGTTCTGAATTCTCTGCCCCGGAAGAATGAGTATAGGTACCAAAGCTCTTGTTGCACACTCGTGGCATGTAAATCCAACCATTATAAAGGTCACATCAATAAAGAAAGAAAAAGGGTTGATCAAAACTGGCATGTTTGATCATTTAAATAGTATTGACCAGATTTATTTAAATTACATATCGATCTGTTGCTTCCTCTCCTTCCTTCCCACCCCTCTCCCCCTTTTTGTTTCTTGAGACACCGTCTCTCTTTGTAGCCCAGATGGGCTTTTAACTCACTGGTTCAGGCTAACTGTGAACTTAGAATGCTCTGCTTCAGCGTCCCCAGTGCTTGGCTTGCTCCAAGATGCTGGCCTCGCTCTTGTGGCTTTAGTCAGATAGTGTAGCCGAGAAGATTGGTGTGTCAGTAGTTAGGGGTGTGTTTGTTTTTTAATTATGTGTAGAAGTGAATGACCACAAGGAGCAGCCCCTAGATGTTTTGAGTGGAGAGAAGAAAACCATGGTCTTACAGAAATATACAACAGTTATCAAGTAAAGTTGGAGCTGGATAGTAAGTGCTGTCCAGCCTTCACTGTAGAGGTGATACTAAGGCTCCCTACACACATGGGCGCACACACACACATGCTTCCCTACACACACAAACCTCATTACAGGAAAACACACACACCTCCCTCCCTGAACACACACACACACACACACACACACACACACACACACGTCTCTTTGCATAAACACACATAGTGTGCCTACCCTTCCCCACACACAAGCGTGTGTGCTCACACACACACATGCACACACACACACGTCTCTTTGCATAAACACACATAGTGCGCCTACCCTCCCCCCCCCCACACACAGACATGCAGAGGCATAAATGAAAGCATTGATTATATGGTCACTTCTACACAGAAAGCACTGCAGCATAGAACCCTGCCTAGGAAGGGCTGTTTCAGCATCTGTTCTCTCCCACAATGTTCTCAGTCTCAGGCTGTACCAGTCTTCCTTTGATCCAGTGTTAAATGCCTTTCTGCCTACCAGGGCTGCGGAGCGCTGCTCCCGTCTCCTGCTCTAAAGTATTTTGATTGCATTCTTTAATGTCACCTAAACTTCCTAATAACATTTTATCTCACTTTTCGAGGCCCACGGTATTACTTAGAGAGTAAGTGCTCTCTATTTATTAGCTGTTGGAGTTCAGGCAAGTCAGTGAATTTCCCTGTGCCTGGTTTACTCACATAGGAACAATACAGACTCCATTAGACCAGTGTGCAGAGAACGGAAGTCAGCATGTTCAACATCGACAGCCTGTGCCTGAGACAGGAATCACTCAGTACAGATCAGCTCTTCTGCCACCACTGCTGGGCTGCTGTGGCCCTGGGCCTTAGTTGATTAGAGAAATTAGGCTGCCACTTGGATCTCTCTTTGCCCTTCAGCTGGACAGACATGCTTGCCCAGTGAACAGCCTGCACTGCATGTGCTAGTTCCCACACAGTAGTCAACCCTTCTCGGGCTGACTGATTCTTATTTCTCTTTGCATCTCCCCGAGTGATTAAAACTACAGTACACAGAGTCCTGTGTAGTCCTGGCACTCCCCCGTGATCACTGAAGTAAGGACATGGGTGAACACCGAGAAGAAAGTGTGGAGATGTCAGTATGGTCTTGTTTATTTGTAGGTGTCTGGTTGGTTTTTGTAGAGCTGGGCACATAGTGCGCGTGTGTTACCATCCTGCTATGATACTGAATATGTGATAAATTTTCAGAGTAATTGAGGCTGAATTTTCTGTGGGTTTATTTACAGATCAAAGACTGACTTTGACATTCAACATGTATTTTATCTGCCAAATGTAAACTTACAAGCTTAGTCAATTGCCAAGAAGGGAAAAATCATCTAAATTATATGGATTCTGGCCAATTGCTCTTTCTTCTAGGACATAACCGACATGATTCTTGGTTTTCATCTTCCTTTAGCAACTCCAACTGATCATAAGAGTCAGAATAAGATTCTAGTAATTAATCCAGGCACTCTGGGCTGCGATTTATTCCAGAGAAATGACATTACCCAGAATATACTGCTTACCTTTATTGAATGTCATTGATAAATAATTCAATTGATTTTCGTACTTTTTCCGTTCTGATATGAAATACACCTTTTGTCATGTCACTAGATTGGAATTCTTTGACAATACATTAACATGCCAAAAATAATATTGCATGTAAGAATAATGTGGAAATAAATTACAGGTAGGGCTGTATCCCTAAGGAGATTTTCATCTGTGTCTTAGGGTAGAAGACTTACGACCCGACTCACACATGTCTGCTTCAGTTCAATGTAATAAATCACTAATTTGGTGCTTGCTGTATACCCAGTTCCCTGTCCACTTTCCAGACAGTTATACAAAGGAGTCTGTATACGAGTTTTTCTTTAAAAAGAAAAGAAAATGCCAAGACTTTTCTTGCAAATAAATCTTTAAAAGGGATATTTGAGGCATATGGTAATGATGCTGGCACTTTCTTAGAACCTGTTTGGAACTGTCCTCAAGTTATCTACAGCTTTTAATCTCAGCATTCAGAGGCAGATAGATTTCTAAGTTCAAGTCCAGCCTGATCTACAGAGTGAGTTCCAGGACAGTTGGGGTACATAGAGATACCCTATCTCAGTTGAGGGGTGGGGAGACTTATCAACAGCTTTTCTTTTCTTTCTTTTTTCTTTTTAGGTACTAAAAATATTTTATCTATCTATTTAATTAATTAATTTTTTGAGGCAGGGGTGTGTCACTATGTAGCCCTGGTTTAGTGATCAAAATTAGTGATTTTGAACTAAGAGATCCATTGACCTCTACTTCCCAACTAAAGGAATGCACTACCACACCTGGCCTAATTTATTTTTGACTTTATATAAGCATGTATCTGCACATCTTCACTGCATTAGAGTAGAGGAGGCTGTAAGCCACCTGATTGTGGTGTGGGACCCGAACCGAGATCCTCAGCAAGAACAGTACATGGTTTTACCTGAGTCATTTCTGTGGCCCCAGCTTTTCTTTTAAAATGGTTTAGTTGGAAGAGATTTTGTCCTCAAAGGAGATGGATTCAACCTTTGGAAATTAAGGAATTCCTAGATCAGACTCATGATAAATGATATTATTCATGTTGTGTGATATGAATTGGTATCAAGGTAACTCATTGTCTTTGGCCTTATTATGAGTCTTTTTCTTTTAAGGTTCGTTTTTTTGTATTACATGTATGTGTGCCTGCTTGTTTGTGAACCACATGCATGCAGTTTCCCTCAGAGGCCAGACAAGAGTATCAGATCTCCTGGAACTGGAGCTGTGGTTGTAAGCCACTATGTGGGTGCTAGGAAATGAGTGCGGGAAAGAGTTGGTTGCTAGTGCTTTTAACCACTGCACCATCTCTCCAGCCCCATCTTTATCACAATTCTTAGCTTGCTTTAGGTGTGGTTTCGGAAGTGCTTAGATGCAGAGGGAAGTTAATACCACCGATCCAAAAAGGTACAGTAAAAATCATGTACTATGCCTGTAAGGCTGGAGCTTCCCAGAGCTGCTATTGAAATGACTCAATTAAAACTTCATGGCCTATGAGCACAGTTGGATGCTCTCAAAGGTCCATGGCAGAAATGATGCTGTATCTCCCCTTTCCTGGCATTGACATAAGTAATTTTTGTGGAAATTGCTGTGTACTTATCTGCTATAAGCTTCCCTATATTCTACCTCTATCTAGAATTTCACTGTAGCACCACAACTATGTAGCCCTGGCTGGCTGCAAACTCCAATAATCCTGCCTTGGCCTCCTGAGTGCAAGCAGTGTGTGAACTATCCACCACTCTTGACAAGTAAGCATTATGGTGTTTGTTTGCTTATTTATTATTTCTTTAAAAATTTATTCTTCAGTGCCAGGGAATCAAACCCAGGGGCTTAGGTATGCTAGGCAATGAGCCTGTCTGGAAAGCTTTGTGGTAGAGTGGCTGCCTAGGGTTTGCAAAGCCCTAGTTGGGATGCTCCACACTCTCATCATGCCTACAAATTTACCTCAAAGCAAATTATTTAAAACCATTTCTCATCCAAAACTCAAGTTCCCCAAATGCCTTTGATCTTGTATGAGATTTTTCCATATCTCTCTTCTGAAAGCCATAGGATATTTGCTCTTGAACAAGTTTCTCCACTCTCCTACCTCAGTGCTTAGTGAAACACTTAGCATAGTAGGTCCCTGCCAATACCTTATAACTCTGAAAGAGTGGTAAGATCCTTGTGTGGTAAGACATCAGAACTGTGTCTGCCTACTTGCCTTATCTAGAAAGACTCCCAAGAGGAAGAAGAGCTGATAAAATGTAGATTTTAAAAAATGCCTAAGGTAACAGCAGGCGAACTGGAGTGTCCTGCCTCACCCTGTCCTCTGTCCTGAAGGACTTTGAAGAACAAGGAGGGGGAGTTCAGTCTCTTCTGAGGAGCCAAGTTATCAGATATTCCGAGGTTGCTTTCAGTCATCTTCCAGCCACCAAAAGCCATTCATCCTAGGAGATTTTTTTTTTTTTTTTTTTTTTTTTTTTTTTTTTACTCAACCAAAGGGAATGCACCATTGATATGAGGATTTGTAATGTTTACCAGAATCTTTGTTCTGGTACTTCGGGCATGCCAAGAAGAGATAAGGAAACCCTCAGAGCAAAGTTGACTTGAGGGTTAAATTTAAAGGATGTTTGACTTTTTTAAAAAACAAAAGCAGAAAATAACAAACCAGTGTTTGAAGAGGAGAAAAAGGACTTGCCCTTGGTTTAGCATGATTGATGCTTTATTGCCTTGTAGATGACTCCTTAAAGCCAGTGGATCATGTTTACTGGAACCATGGTAGAAAGTCAATACGGCTTCTACCTTCTTTGGCTGAAAAGCATAAGATAAGGTAGTGGCTTTTGTTTTGTTTTGTTTTGTTTTGTTTTTTGACAATGAGCCATAGTGGGGCTCTAGGAAGGAGTTTGTTCTTTAGAGCCATTTGAGATGCTTGTTACCATTGCACCTGGTTTGTTTGTCCACTGCCGGGGCCTTGCACCTTAAGCTCATGGATCTTTCATTGAGTTGTGCCTAATACCTGCCCTATCACATATACTTTTAAGGTCACTTATCAAAAAAGTTTTAAAGTTTGGAGTTCATGATCTGAGTTGCGGGTTTTTTTTGTTTGTTGTTTGTTTATTTTTTTATGTATGGGTATTTTGTCTGCATGTATACTTGTGTACCATATATTTGCCCAGAACCTGTGGAGGCCAAACAAGGGCATCACGTCCCTCTGGAACTGTACTTACAAGTGGTTATGAGCTCCCATGTGGGTGCTGGAAATAGAACCCAGATCCGTTGGGAAGGTAGCCAGTGCTCTTAATTGATGAGACATCATTTCTCCAGCCCCAGTGATCATCATTTTTAACCAGCTTGCAGTTTGTTCTGATGAATTCAGCCTAGAGAATAGCATTTGGAAACTGCTGCTGAACTCCTACACCCCTCAGACTCATCCTGGATGTCAGCACTGCCTGTGATTTGTGGGTCTCATTGCTGAGTAGATCTGAGATGGATAATGGTGTCTGGTGTTTCTTTTAATCTGGTAGTAATAGAAACATCTGTGGATCCAGGGCCCATAGAAAAAGAACAGTATTTACATCCCCCTCCCTATTAGCTGACAAGGGCAATCTCTGCCAGGGTAGGTTTGCCAGTCTCACTCCTGTTTAGATTAGGTGTTCCCTCTGGTCAGGAGAGGTTGAGGTGTAGTTGGGACTTTGTTATAAATGCACTGTTTGTGTGCATGAGATGCTGAGTCCTGACTCCAGCACCTAGAAGAAAAGGGAGGGAAATTAACTGGCATGGACACCTCAAAGAAGGGCAGTTCTGTCTTGGGAAGGGACAATTATGAGCCACTTATCTCTTTTCTACTTAGCATTTCTTGAGGAGCAGATAATTGGAAGTGTATTACACAGACAAGAAAGGATGCTTAGTTTGATTATGGATATAAAATTAAATCATCAGGTAAATGTAGAGCTACTGGAAGAACAGAAGGCATGGACTGTTGAGACTTTGAGATTTTGTTAACACCAATCTTGAGGCTACAGCAGCATCCATAGTGTTGTTCTATTCATTGTCAAATGTGAGGAAATAACACAACCTCAGGCACTGAGCCAGAGCAGAGCAGAAGTTGACTATCTACGAGCTACCTGCTGCATGAATGTTTTCCTCTGGGGAGGAGACTCATACATAGTCAAAGAAACACCCAGGAGCTTCTGGAGCTAGCACTGTGTTCCATTTAGGAGATGGACTTGTTTGAGCTAGGCTGGTTGTGGATGAGCCACAAAGACTAACAGAAGCCATCAACAGGGGTAGGAGCCAAGGCAGACAACTTAGCCCAACTGAAACCATTCAGGACAACCAGATTGCCCACCATTTAGTAATTGCTTGATAAGCCTTTGTATAAATCCATGGTGCACTCCAATCATTCTGGTTAGGTAGGCATCCTTATGTCTAGATAGCCTGACACCCAGGTAAGAAACATTGCATTGTTTTCTGCAGTTGAATCTGTTTACCCAGGCTGGACAGAACAGATGAGAGACACCAGACACTGCTTAAATAAGAATTTTTATTTACTTAGGTATGAACCACAGGGCATGTCACAGAGAAACTGGGAAAACATGGTTTCACCAGAAGACTCCTATGCTCTTCTGGCATAGTTCTGCCGGATCTTACAATATGGTTCCCTGCCTCCCCCAGGATCCCCAAGCCTACCTGTCTACATTTTGCAGATAGATATAGGAGTATCCATGGCCCTGGTGAAGGTTGTCCTGACATTTTGTAACTGAAGAAAAATCTTTCCCTCCCCTTGAGGTTGGTTGTTTGTTTTGTTTTAATAGAGTAATCAAGGTGGAAACATGTACTTGAAATGGGATTGATTTCCTTGGAAGGGGCCAATCTCCTGTTCCATCCTTATTATATGTGATAAAACGCTACAAATTGGAATCCACTCAGTCAGTGTGCCCTGTTCTGTGTCTCTCTAGAAGCTGTGTTGACTTTAGCAGTCACAGATGGGTGGGGATGAGAGTTTTGGAACTAACTTTTCTTTCCTGAGACACACCTTTGAACTTCTGCTTTGAAGAAATGTCTTCCTCCCTCTAAGTCAGTTACCGGGGTGCACATCTGTGCCCTTCGTTGATACCCACAGGGAGAGGGAGGGTGGCTATTCCATTTCCTCATTCACACATTACCAAAAGGCCAGAGTGGCTGTGGAGAAGCCAAGGCAGAGGAAGTTTGGTTTGTGCTTAGGATGCTCTGATTTTGAGTCAGGACATAAAAGAGTGCAAGTGCCTGGAGATGTGGAGCGGAGGCCAGACACTGTGCTTTGTTAGCTGTGACACACCCATATTTTATATGCCAAGGCCACTCAGGGGCCCAGGGCAGTGGAACAGGCAGTTGTTTTTGTTGTTGTTGTTGAGGTGGTTGTTTACTCTTTGATTTCTGATCCCCTACCTGTTCCAAGTCTCAAAACTCAGTAATTATGCACTGAAGAGCTCAAGACAACCAGCTTTAGAGAAACAGGGTTCTTCTGCACTGGCCAAAGTTTTAGACAGCAGTGCAGTAAATGTTGCTCCAGACTAAGGAAAGCCTGGAGCATCTCAGGCCCTTCACATACATCAATGAACAAAACCAGTACCTGTGTGAAACTGCCCTATGATACGAAGTAGCTTTGCATATTGCTCTAAGAAGACCCTGTGCCAAGGGCTGTGACAGGCTTTGCAGAACTGCTCCTTTCACCTGCCAACTGAGACCTGGGTACCATGGACCTCCTTAGGAGTACAAGTGTAAGATTTCAGCTGTAGACAAGGTGCTTAGAAAGCAGCTGTGGGCCTGGGTGCTGCAAAGGTTGTAGGTCTGTAGTAGGTCATTTTGACGTGACTTTCTGGAAGTCCACATAGTCACAGAAGGATGGTTCCCTGGGCAGGAACTAGC
Source organism: Cricetulus griseus (assembly GCF_003668045.3). Taxonomy (NCBI): domain Eukaryota; kingdom Metazoa; phylum Chordata; class Mammalia; order Rodentia; family Cricetidae; genus Cricetulus; species Cricetulus griseus. The sequence continues at coordinate 430,459,361 of NC_048595.1, read as the reverse complement.
AGTTAGTCGATTGCTTGCCTTTATATGCTGACCAGGAATTTGGTATTTAATTGGTGACTACCCAGCAAATTAAAGTGGCCAGCGGGCAGATCTCGATCCACAAATCTTAAATGGATAAATCCAAATACTTAACACCACATTTGTTAGGCTTGCCTTTGTGGGTTCCCTTGTGAGCTTCCCAGGGAACTCTGCTGCTCTCCTGGTAAAGGGAAGGTGCCAACAAAATAGGTCTTGAAGTCTCAGCAGCCCCTGTTGATAAGTATTCTAAAAATCCCCAGTAATGGGTTTTCTCTGCTCATATAATAGCCAAATCCAGCTAAATAAATAAGACCAGGATTAATAAACAGAGCAAAATAACTCCAGGGTGAAGGGGTTGGGGGTTTTGAGATGGGATTCTCCACTTGGTGGGCTTTCTCAGAGATGGGTTCTGGGATGGGAGGAGTGGGGCCAGGTGGAGCTTCCACCTAAGCACTTGAGCCCAGCAAACATTGCAAAAAACAAAACAAAACCCCCAACATAAATCAAGGCCCTTGTACCACAGGCATTCTGTTCGGGCCTGATAGCTATACTACAAAGATTAAAACTGACATCTATATATTTATGATATAGGTAGGAAGACAGAACTTTTAGCCTATTTAAAGTGGCACTAATTTTTTTAATGCCTTCTATATACATCAGTAAACAAACATGGTAGCATTTAAAGGCAGCCTAAACTGCAAGGTGACTGTGTCCTGTGTGTCAAGGGGATGGCCTTGCTTGATTTCCCTTTCTATGTTGGTTCAGCCTTGAATTAGAATATCCTTTGTTCTTCTACTTGTCTGCATTTAGCATAACTATGAACCACCTGCCTAGGGGACTGCCAAAAGTCCTGAAATGCAAAAGTTCTTTGGAAGTAGATTTTGAGCTAGGGCGGGGTGACTCCTACCTCAAGAAATCAGACAGCACTTTCTTTTTCTTCCATCCTTTTTTTCTTTCTTTCTTCTTTTTTGTTTTTGTTTTTGTTTTTCCAGACAGGGTTTCTCTGTGGCTTTGGAGGCTGCCCTGGAACTAGCTCTTGTAGACCAGGCTGGTCTCCAACTCACAGAGATTTGCCTGCCTCTGCCTCCGGGAGTGCTGGGATTAAAGGCGTGCGCCACCACCGCCTGGCAGACAGCACTTTCTTAAGCAGAAACAGGCCTAAGGTTTTGAAGGATGAAAAAAATAAATAAATAAAAGTGATCATTGGATCAGAGGTGTGGAGTGGTTAATCTATTAATGTCTTGCAGAACTATAAACCTGCAGGTATAAACAATTTTTCCAGCTAGTGTGTAGCATTTTTCACTTCAAGAACACACTTAGCATAGCTTTTCCACTTTCAGTGCTTCGTGCTGTTAGGCAAGAAAGACTTCCCATGATAATTCTCCTCTGGCATTGTGTTCCTGAGGTTTTTTGCTGCAATTAAGCACTCTGATGCTTTTCTCAACTTGATGATGACAGGGTTCGCTCTAGAGTTTGCTTCTTGCCACACACAAATGTTTCACGTTAATGGGATGTTGACTGCCACCTCCTCTGGAGTGGGTAATGCTGAACAGGACTGCGATGTAACAGTGCACTCTCTTCCTGTTCCCAGGCATGAGTCAGTCTCCTCGACTTAATGTTTTTGTAGAGCCTTGCTAACACATAGCAGCTGATTGCAACTTGCATAGACATTTACAGAAAGGAAAGAGCAGCAGAGGAAGAGGATCAGGCTTCATAGCAAATATTTTTGAGAGAGAAAATACTAAAATCCTGTTGTGCTCATCAGTCTGTGCAACAGTTCCTCACAATGTCATGCAGTTCTAGCACCACGACCTTCACCATGAGCATCATGGTTTATTGCCTACCACTGCTGGGCTATTTCCTTTTTATATGTATTATTTTGAGGATCAGCTAACACAACGCTTGAAACAATTCGGCATTGAGTTGGGTTTTTCTTTTTGTGAGTGTAAAGCCTAATTTTCTGGTCTAAAGACAGTGTCCACTTTAGAACACTATTTTGATTGCCAGTGTTCTGGAAGTTTTTACATGAATGAAGAAAATGTAGGGGAAAGGCTGGTGTGTGTCTAAATGGTCCATGATGTGGCACGGGAAGGCTCAGCCACATTGGGACAGTTCTATATCCTGTGCCATGTTCTAAGGCTATTGGGGGTATTTCGAGAAAGCTGCTAAACAACAGTGGTTTGCTCTCCCACAGCACCTACAATTTTGTTTTTAAGCCTGTGTGATGACCTCTCTTCTAACTTGAGTTGGATTTGCTACCTTACAAAGCGTTGGTTATACTAATTAGGTCTGGTTGCAGTAACTGCCACCCCTTCATTTCAGATACAAGCAAGCTTTGAACTTGGCATTCTCCATGGTATCAGTGTTAGGTGAGGGAAGGGTAGCAACCCCTAAATGGTGGCAATTTTTCAGGAGTCACAGTTCCTCCACAGGAAGAAGCCATCTGTCTACTCAGTTCCCCAGCAGCCTGTCCCCTCTGCAGTCCTCCTCAGCACTTCCAGGGCCAGTCCTCCCTCTCCCGTCTTCCCTGAGGGACATGACATTTTCCAGAGCCTTCACTGCTTAACATTTTTTAAAGTATTTCCCACTGATGTCAAACAGTGTAATATATGTTAATTATAGATATTTAGGAAGTATGCAATGTTGCTGTGAAGGAAATCGCATGTAATCCTACTTTCAGAAAAAAACTACTAGTATTATATTATATTGTTAAAGGTAATTTCTTTTTGAAGGAGGGGGAGAGGCTTGTGGCACATGGAGGACACATGCTCTTAATTGTTCCAGATATTAATTTGATTTTTATCTGCTCACATCAGAGGGCATAGTGGATAGAGACAAAAACCATGCCTTAACTTCTCTGGGCATTTGGAGAATATTTAAGTCCTGAGATGTAGACTATTTGGTGACAGGACAGAAGACCATGGGACTCCGAAGGTGGGGAAGTCATGGCAACGAGGAGGCATGGAGGGCCAGAGCTGCACTAGATTGGATGGATTTAGAGACTGATTACCTCCTGCTTTTAGTAACGTCTCTGAAACTCAATTTCTCCATCTGGGAAATGGGAGAACTCCTACTCTTCTGGGGATTTTGATGAGTCAAACTGAGAGCTGTTTAGGAGAATGCTTTGCCAACAAGCTTTGTGGGAATAGATAACACTAATGGAAAAGGTGAGAAAGTGTCTTCTGACTGGGGTAGGCTTCCTCCTGTTTCCAAAGGAGCCAGGGTAGGCCAGCAAGGGGTAGCTGGGACTCCCATGTGGGTGAGCAGGGAAAAACTTTCAGTGGCTGATGGTAATTTTTTTTTTCTTTTCTGTATGATGGTTAATGTATACTCTGTTATTCAGGCTGGAACTAGGATTGTTTGTGCAGGAGATTTTCTGTTATGGAGACAGCTATTTTTTTGGAGCTGGCTGCTCTTTCTTCTCTCTATCTGTGTATTTTTAACTCTGCAAGTACATTCTTCTGTAAAGCTAATATGTTTGCTCTCTTACCTGAGAGACTCTTATCAGACCTTTGCTGTGGATTACATGCCTTCTATCAGGAATCTCCTTGCCTTTACTCAGGAGGAACTGGACTGCCATAGCTGTGTTTTAAACAGCAGATAAGGTTCACCTGCTATAAGTTCTGGGAGGGGAAGTGGGATGGGCGGGGCTTGGGAAAGATACATAAACACCTTTAATACATGAAAGAATGTCTTTGTCTCTGCCCATGAGCTTCAGGAATTGGGGAAATGTTATAGGGAGGGGCCTGCAGGGCAGTATCCGGAGAGACGGATCCCTGCCAACTTCTGTGTTAAGTCCTTTAAAGGATTTGAGAAGATAGACTCTAAGAGGTCATGGACATCTCACCTCAAGCGTCTGCAATTCTGAATGCAGGTGCATCTATCTCCCTTGTTGAGGGTGGGAGCCCTCATACTGAGTTGCAGGGATGAGAATGAGCTCCTAGGCCATCACAAAGCTCTGAGCAGAACTTTGTGAGGTATGCGTCTGTCTCTTAGCCACCCCACCCATAGTCCTAATTTCATATTCCCTCTTTTTGTCCATTGCTTCTAATGCTTTCTGATAACAGCCTGGGCAGGTAGGCACATGCTAAGTATGTTAATCACAGGTACATGTCACGCTAAGTAAGGAAGGCCGAAGAGTAGAACAGAAGTGGAGAGATGTGGGAAAGTTGAATTTAACTAGTTTGCACATGGGGCCTCATTCTCTCCTGCCATTCCAAAGACACGGAGTTGTGATTTTTAAGCATGCATGTGGATGTTTTTCTTGATTATAGTTAGGCTGCATTGTGTTCTGAGCTCATAAGAGTGAGGAAGGAACTTTGGAGGCATACAGGTGCTGCGTCCATCCTAGAACAGTTCAATTTCTGATTCTGTCACTCCTTTGAAAATTGGTTAACTCAGCTGCCTGCCTCAGTTTCCTTAGTTTAAGCTGAATGTCATTTTTTTTCTTACTCATAGAGTTGTTAATAAGTATTATGGTGTATACAAAGAGCTAAGCCATAACTCTTCTGTAAACATTAGTAATACGTATTTTTGGAATGTGCTAAACCTTAATCTGACTGTCATTTTGACTAGTTAACTACTTGGAATCTTGGCTGAACCTGTTTTCTTACCTGGACAATGCCCAGGGAAAGGGCTGTGTCTCATTCAAAGTTGCAAAAGAAGACCTACCACTGTGGAGACACCCCTTCGGAGGACCCAACTGATGCTTGTGTTTATATTTTGTGTATGTGTGTGAGAGAGAGATCACACTTACTCTCTTTTCCTAATAACCCAGTAATTGGAAGACACATTGCATATGGAAAACAGGCAGCAGGATTAGGGAGGAACCAGACCCCAGTGCCTATTTCGAGTGCGTAACAAGTACTTTGTGGCCAGTTCTTTTCTTTCCATTATTCCTTGCCTGACTGAAGCCCATTTCTCTGATGAGGGTTACATTTCACGTTCCGCTGCCCTGGAATGGCAGCACCATCATTCATTTCAGGTGTGTCTGACCACTGAGCCTGTCTGTCTTCAATGTTGGAACTGAGGAGTGGTGTGGCTAGTAGCCTGCTGCTGCCAGAACTAACGAGTTTGAATAAAAGACTTACCTCCCTCATCTTATACCTAAAAAGTAGTTTAGGGAACATTTGACAACTCATTTTCCTTCCCACCACCAATATTCAGATCCACGAGTCATAAAATTAACCTTTTACTTAGATCGTGTACCTTGCCCATTGAACCCAGTGCAGGCTTGCGTTCCCCTAAATGGGAAGCTTCACACTGCAGAAAGGATGTCATCTCTGTGGCCACATTGTGGGGACAAATGACTCACAGCTGCTTTGCCCTGAGGCCACTTCCAGGGCCACTTACTTGACAGATTAGTCCAGTTTACATCAATTTTTATCACATTCTTTTATGAAACAAATTTCTATGATGGGTTGTAATTTGGTATGCACCAAAGAATGTTAAGCTGGTTTCATACTTAATATTTATAAAATTTGCCTCTTTATCCCCCACCTCCACTCTTCAGGTAAACAGGACAATAGGTAGGACACATTTGAGGATGCAAGAATTTTGAAAAATAAGATCATTCAAATTACTCAGAAATTTTAATTTTAAATACCTGTCTTATTAGGAAATAGACCCGCTGTACATTTTTATTCCTAAATAATAGCTATAAAATGTGAGATTCAATTTTCCCCCAGCTAATAAACATTAGTTGTGGCATCTGAGTCTGGTTGTTTAGTAACTTGGATGAACACTTGAGAGGTTGAGAAATTCCTTACCCACTTTATCTTCCCTGCCTAAGCAAAGCCATTAAGGCCTCTATAAACTTTGTGTAGATAGTTAAGAATTTGAGACATTCCAAAAGGCCACCCTCATTCTTTCTAGTTTGTATGGGCGTAGGCTGGGCAAGGTGACACACACCTTTAATTGTAGCATTCTGAGTTTCAGGGCAGCCAGGGCTACATACTGGGACCCTGTCTCAAGGTTAATAATAAATAAATGAAGACTGGTTGTAAAGTCTACATTGGTGAGTTCTAACAAGCAGAGCAATCTTTTATCTCCTTGTTCCTGCTCCATTTCAACTAAAAGACACTGGAGGAGTTATAAAACATGGCTATGGGCTGCTGCTGCTGGGTTGTTTAGTTTGACTTTTCCAGACAGGGTTTCTCTGTAGCTTTGGAGCCTGCCCCTGAACTCTCTGTAGACCAGACTGGCCTTGAACTCACAGAGATCTGCCTGCCTCTGCCTTCAAGTGCTAGGATTAAAGGCATGCCGCTGTTGGGTTTTTGATGAGACAAGGTCTTGTTCTGTAACCTAACTTTCTATCCTCCATCCTGAGCGCCCCCCCCCCCCATGCTGTAGTGCACCATCATTCTAGGCTGTCAGACATTTCATTAACCACCTGTCTCATTGATCACACACACATGATGTCCCTTCTGAAGTTCCATTTTTTATAGAAGCCTGGTGTGCTTTGTGTTCTGAACTATTACTGGACTAGGATTTTCGCGGCAGAGGAGCCAGCACACAGAAGGAAGCAGAAGAAGCCTTAGCTCTCTGCATCTGACCTGCTCTGCCACTCCATAGAACAGTGCATTGCCCTCTGCAAACCATGCGGGGTTCTCCAGCTCTCGATATTTGGAGAAAGGAAATAGATGTAATTACTTTATTACCACCTCGGAGCATCTCTAAACACCTGGGATTTTTGTACATGTTTGTCACTTCATTTCCATTCACTCCTTTCTCTCCGTTACATTTTAATATATTATGCATATTCATATGTGTGATGAATATATTGTACATGAATGCATAATGAACACACACACACACACACACACACACACACACATTACGAAGCAGGGTGGCATAGTGAATGGAGTAGGAAAAGAGCCTGGAGAGTTCCAGTAACTAGTTGCCATTACTGCTCACTCTGTCACTGGTACTTCTTTTAAGTGTGGGAGACTCACCCACAGTGCTGAGGTTTCTGAATTCACCATAGGATTTAATTAAAAATATTTTCATTATGTGGATTGTGTTTGTGTTGTTTGTTTCAATTCGTGACTGTTTTAAGTATGATTTAACAGACCCTTGGAACAGGATTAGATGGTAAAATGTGTGAAAATGCAGCAGAGTGACTGGGGTGGTGGGTTCCTGGATATAGTAGTTGGGCCAAAAGACCTGATTATTGACTTCGGCTGTCTTGAAAATCTCTGATACTTACTGTCTTATTGTCTCCTTGATCATATGAAGCTAGCATCTCTTAGGAGATGTGTCAGGAGAGTGCTGGAGTGGACAATGGTCCTGTGAGAGAGACTGACAGAAAACTGGGTGAGCATGCCTGGCCTAGTCCCTGGCAGTAGTACTAAATGGACACTTGTTCCCTCCTACCTCTGTGTTTCTTGTCAATCAAGGTTGTATTCTCCATTTGCCTTAGAAATATGGGATTGCAAGGGCCCCAGCAAGATTCTGGCTCCTGAGCTTCTAGCCAATGTTCCCCACTGTCTGGGCATGCTGACCTCTGGATCCCATCGGTATTCTCTGTTGTATCTTAAACATCTTGACTTCAATGTCTCAAGAGCCTCCAGCTAACCTCATACCCTTCTTTTGAAAACAAACAGGCTCCACTTCCCCTCTCCCTGTCTGAGTTACATTGTTCTTACAGTCTGGCATTTTTTGGTCTGGAAACCCTGAGACAGTCTCAAGCCTACTTTTTAATAGCTTGTAACATCTAAACAGAAAGGATGTCCATAGGCCTTGGATATCGCTTTCTCCCTGTCCTCCAAGTTTGGAGTGAAGTTGACTGCTGGAGTCACAGTGGTAGGCAGTCAGTCTGAATGCCTCAGAATAAGGAAGGAGTTCATATAAAACCTCTCTGGGCTAATGTTCCATGCACCAAGCATTGTTGTGCATGAAATAATAAGTATTTCATAATCTCCCTCTTTTTTATTTAAGTAGCTTAACATAGTTTAAGAGAAAAACCATCAAAGAGTGGGATATAATAAAATATGAACCATAGGAAATTTTCAAATGAATGCAGATGCTATGAAAGTTAATAAAATGCAAATATATTTTAAAGAGGCATTAAATGTGCCATGGTATACTTCTCAAAGAATGCATACTAAAAGTAGAACTGTCAAGGGGGTTCATCAAAATGTTATCATGTCATTATAAAACATGAATTTTAAGGATGATTGATGGCTTTCTTTCATTTGTTCAGAATCATCAACTTATAGGGGAAAAAGTCAGAGACTGCCTGAACTTTCAGAAGCAAGCTTTGAGAAGCCAGGTATGATAGCACAGACTTGAATCCTAGGCTTTAAGGCTGAGGCAAGAGGGTCATAAGGTTTATTGGTGGGGAGGGGAGGGGAAGTAGGACACAGGTTTTCTCTGTAACAGCCCCGGCTGTCCTGGAACTAGCTCTGTAAACCAGGCCTGGCCTTGAACTCACAGAAATCCATCTGCCTCTGCCTCCCCAAGTGCTGGCATTAAAGGTGTGTGCCATAAACACCAGGCAAGGATCATGAGTTTAAGGCTAGCTTAGGCTACACAGTGAGAAGTTGTCTTCTGGGGAGGGGATAGAAGAGAAAAATTGCAATTGAACATCTCAAAAATATTTGAGAATCTATAGCTTCCCAAATACAAGAGAGATGAAGGTGAGAAACCGAATTTCCTAGGATTCTCAGTTGGGCACTGAGTAATAAAGGAAGTGTTGCTTGTTCAGTGCATAAAGACAGAAGTGATGCGTATACAAGCATAAATTTGAATTCTAATTCTTGAGTGCAGTCATGTTTGGTTGAGGTAGTGCCTGCCTTTAGGCTTTAGAGAGGAGTTAAAACTTTAGTCATTTGCCATTGCGAATGTGTGAAGACCAATCCAAATGAGAACAAATGGCATGCTGTCTCCTTCTATTGAAGTGGTAGGACATTATAGGGACAAATGGAGTTGAGTGCCAAATGGGGGGGGGCCATTGTTTAACTCTTTCCTTTTGAACTGTATAGAATACAGAAGGTGAGGGGGGGAGTGTTAGGGATTGTGACTTTTATAAAAATCTGTGAGTATTTAAAAATCTTTAGATTTACATAATGACCCATAAAGAGGAAGAGGGAGAAAAAGAGGGAAGGAAAGAGACTCTAAATTAAGGGAGAAGATTTTAGTCCCAGAGTCCCATCTAGGACCCTGCAGATAAAAAGGGAAGCAAACAGCTTTTGTTTATTTGCGCTGTGATGAGCATACTCAGGCCTGTATTTGGATGTTTATTTTGGTTCTTCTATAATACACTAGGCATTTGGTCTTCACTCTAATACTCTACTTCTTCCTAAATCCTGGGAGGGTTTCCCTTTCTTGGGACAGTGATGATAGGATTGACACAAACACCAAGCATTGCTGGAGTCTTCCTAGGTAAGATATCAGAGATAGAGAGAGACAGAGAGTGGTGTGGGGGCTCCACCATTCTGTTAGTGGTTTCCTCCTCTCCATCCCATCACTCCTTTCCTTGATTTCTGTGTTGGAATCGCCTTCTGTTTTCCACTTAAAAGCAAACTGAGACTGTTGTCTCTGACCCCTTTCCAAGAAAGTTGAGTGGGGGAAGGAAACTTGGCTTCTTCTGTAGCCACAGGAGTGTGGTATCTTGGTTTTTAAAAATTGAACACATTTTGTTATTCCCAGATAAAATTTTGGGTAAAGTTAAAAAAAAATTATTTAGAACTACCTTTCTAGGCACACTGGGCACTGCACTGTGCTGCCCTGTGCTTGCATCTTTGGCAGTGAGAGTTTGCCAAGTGAATTGTGTGTGTGAGGGTGTGACTAACCCAGCTGGGACCTTATCTCTAATCCTATCTCCCTGGGCTTCCCAAGCCTTGCCTGTCTTTCCTCACCAGCTCCACACCCTCCGAGATACTGCTATCTCCCTTCAAAAAATTATTCGGGATCTAAGTATTGTTAACTTTTCAAAATTATTCTGTTCTCTCTCTAGATTCCTTTCCTGGTAGGGGATCAGAAGCCACAGGTTCCTCACAACCCCTAGGTGCTCCTAACTAGAGGCCCTAGAAAGCCCTTTCCCCTGCCCCTCCCAACCTGCAGGGATTATCAGCAATCTTTTTTTTTTTTTTTTTTTTTTTTTTTTGCCGGCCTGGGGTGGGATTGTCCTGGCTTCCCTTTTGGCAGCTTCCAACAGAGCCTGTACCATTGGGAGGCCATTTGAAAGGAAATGCAAGTCACAAAGGCAATAGGAACAAGCAAAAGAACCTGGAAAAAAAAATCTCTGTGTTGCTTGTAACTAGAGGGTGGGTAGTCAAGTTGCCTTTTGTCCAGGTGCTAAGGGGGGGGGGGGGCATCAATCAGCACGTAGATGCTAAACACAGCGGTGGCTTCATTCATAGTGTTCCATGAGCGCAGGATAGTGATGGTGAGCAGCTCCAGTTACAAGAACCACTGGAAATACTAGAGTTCGAACAGTAAATAGGCCAGGCGACTAGATGCTGCTGCTCAGCTTCCAGTGTTCTGCAAAGGAACATACACCACGGATTTCCAAAAGACTGGGCTTTTTTGAATTATAGTTGTGGAGAAGAATGGTAAGGAGTGGCCTTTGGGCATTAGTGGCACACAACCGTAATCTTGGTAGTTGGGAAGTTCAGGCAGGAAGATCATTAATTCTGGAGAGAGAGAAAGAGAAAGAGAGGGAGAGAGGGAGAGAGGAGAACTAAAGAAGGAAGGAAGGAACGAGGGAATGGGAGGAAGTTGTCTGTAAATGAGACTTCATTCCTACTTTCTTGTAGCTTTAGGCATCTGAGAAAGGGTCTCATTTTTTTTTCTGTAAGTTTGAGATGAAGATTGAAGGTTCTAAATCAGGGGCAATCAAGAAAAAAAAAGGTATGCAGAAGCAACTCTAAAGCGGACAGCTTCATTTTGTGGATACCATCTGGCACGCTACCTGCTATCTCGTAGCTAGGTCAGGTCACCTGTCAGTGAGGGGACAAGAAAGCAATACCTTAGCAGAATACCAAGCACAGCACTGCCCATACCAGTATCTACCTGATGCCATTCCAAGACTTGTAATAATGCTTCGTTCACTTCTGGCACCCTTGGCAGGTTCTCACCAGCTGCATTTAATTCCCAGTTGAATCATATCCAGGAACCTGGCCCCTGGGAGTCATGGTACTGTCATGAAGTAGCTATCAAGGTGTGGCCCCCCCTTAAGTGGTCGGTACCAGGCCTGATTCCAACCTCCTAAAGGCTACAGTACAGGAGGCGTCTTGAGCCTAATTAGTCGTGGAAGTGATGGTGACGGCCCTGCGCAGGTGGATCCAGACGTGACTCATGGTGAGAGACAGAGCCAAGGGGGAATAGAAATCTCTCCTGTGTCACTTGATTGGAATCTCAGGTCTACTTAAGGGAATGTTTTCTGAGAGTGAGGAAGCACAAGGTTGGTCTCCCACGTCATTGATACTGGGCTTGACTCCTACCCTCACTTCCTCCACTTGGCCACCCAGAGCAGACCCCTCTGTCTCAGTGACTTGGGTATCCCAGATTCCAATAGGCAGTAGGATCTTCTTCCTGGGTACACGTAAGACAGTAAGACAAGCACTCCGCCACTGCCTTGCATCCCTAGCTCCATCCCATTGCCATTCTGAGGATGGCACCTGAGACTCAGGACTGTTACGTACAGCTGGCTTCTCGAGTCCTTGCTTTGGTGTTCCTCTCAAAGCTCCGAACAGCAAGCCTTTCCTTTCTGTTCTGTCTTCCACACTTATTCCTGGTGCCTCGACCATCCTGGGTTATAGTGTGAGCCCGATCTCAAAATACCCCTAAACAGGAGGAGGGAGTGGGGCAGGTAAAATTGTTAAAAACTGAAAGTCCATGAGCCTTGGGAATCTCCTAAGACTGGTAAGTTAAAGATGAATTTGAAGAGTGAGTTTATTGGGGCCACCACACCAGTCAGTCTGGGAGGAAGGGACTCTTTGTTCCAGCTTATGTACAGAATAAGTTGGTAAATGCCAAGACTGGGATGGAAGATACTCAGCCTTTCCATTTCCTGTGTCCCTCTCCCATATCTCCTTCTGCCTACAGGAGGAGTGTGGATTCTTGGTTATGTGCGTGACAGGACTTGTGGAATCTTTGGTTTTTTTCAAGACAGGGTTTTTGTGTTTAACAGTCCTGGTTGTCCTGAAACTCACTCTGTAGACCAGGCTGGCCTCAGGCTCAGGGAATTCTGCCTGCCTCTGCCTCCCCAATGCTGGGATTTGTGGAATCTGAATATGGCTAGAGGGGAGCACCTAGCTGTGAGTTGCTCTCTGTGTGATCAGCTGTCTACCTTACAACATTGCTTTCTCCCTGGCAGAAAGATTTAGGATGTCACCATTTGCCCTTCAAGTCTGAGCCTGGTTCAGAATGGTGGAGTCTCGGTGCTAGGGAATAAATAAAATGCACCTCTTACTGTTTTGGTTTTTTGAACACAAAACTGATCTGCTTGCTAATGCTGGCTGATTGGCTGATTGGAAGGACCTTGTAAGCTGCTCGGGGATGAATAAAAAAGAAGTGTCATTAGTGAACATCAGGAAACTCCTTTCCCAAAATCCAGGCACACTATATCTTGAGAATAAACCCTTTGAAAACCTTTCAACTTCAGTCATTCCCTTTTGGAGGCTGTCTAAAGATCTGTTAGAATGCCTAAACATTCTGTAGCTCTGGGGTTAGATTTGCAAAGGTTCACATGTCCTTGGTAATTTGGGTTTGTTTCTTTCTTTTTTCTCTTCCCCCTTTCCTTGCCATTACCCCTTCTTTCTTCCTTATCCTTGTGTTCTTCCTTTTTTCTGTCTCTTCCTTTTGCTTTCCCTCCCTTTTTCTTTTTTTAAATTTTGTTTAACTTTTATGTGCATTGGTATGAAAGTGTCAGATCCCCTGGAACTGTAGTTAAAGACAGTTGTCAGCTGCCGTGTGGGTGCTGGGGATTGAACCCCAAGTTCTCTGGAAAAACAGCCAGTGTTCTTAACCCCTGAGTCATCTCTCCAGTCCCTCTTCCTCCCTTTTTCAGTGGGAATAACCAGGTACTTCAAAGCCTCTGCTTCTTTATTTACATGGGTCCACTCAGATTTTATGGAAGACCCCTCTCCATCCTTTTTTCTTCCTTCATGACCCAACATTTTGGGAACACAGCATCATGCAGTGTTTGTTAATATCATATTTTCATCCCAGTTGTTCTTCTTTGATATGGGGAATATTAATTGAGAACAACCAAATGCAGAATCTGTGGCTTGCTATTTCCCTTACATTCCTGTTGGTGATTTACTATTAACATCTGGAAGCGATCTTCTGACCCAATTGATAATCCCCCTCAACAAAAGATAACCATGTTTTAAGTCATCAGTGTAAGTCAGATGTACTTGAAAGGGACACAGAATTCACCTGCAAGCACTTTTGGCACCTCGCCCTTTCCCATGAATTCAATCTGATGGCAGAGAAGGCTGGGCTGCCACAGCACTTGCCGCAGAACCTCCCAGGGCCCCTGAAGATGGCATCAGACCCACTTGCCAGCCTGTAATGAGCAGCTAGAGACCAGCTCTTCGTTCTTTCTCGTTCTTTCCAAGAGGGGATTTGAATGAAGATCTCCTTAAAGCACCTCTGGGGATGTAGTACAGCAGATAGCTCACAGGTAAATCTTGGGTAGGCTGCTGTCTCCTTGTCTAGCAGATGAGCTCTCTGTTGCCAGGCTTTGTATTTGACTATGGACTGACTTCTTGGGACAATGACACCTCCAGCTGATGTGTTCTTAGTGCATAAAATTGTGTGCATGCACACACGACATGCACAACTTTCAGGGGTTTGACAGGTTGCATGGACATTAAGACTGTTTTGGTGTTAGCAGCATCTGTGTATTAGCCGGATCATCCATGCCATCCCAGGTGTTTGGGCTGCTCATCTTTGCAACAACCCCTTGTCCTGCTCTGCATCAAACTGAAAGCAGACACTGCAGCTTCTCCATAAATTTCGCTTGGTCTAGACAAGGTCTCTTTGGGGAAACTCCTGGAGACATTTTATTTTGTTCTCCTCATCAGACATCAAGCAATCCTGGAATAGTCCAACACATATAACATTAAATGCTGGCAGATAGTTACATAAAGATCTTTAATCCACTAACATGTAATACCAAAACCAGATGTTTAGAATGATCGTATCTGTTTAACATAAATCACTTTCTAAAACATCATGTAGACTCAGAACTTTAAAATTCCCTTTCAAAAAATTCACAGCACGCAGAATGTTTTGAAGGGCACGAAGGTGACAATGTTCCAAAACCTCCGTGGAGACCAGGAAGACACTGCTAATTACCAGCAGTGGGGAAATCGAGTTCTTTTAAACCTTGATTTTTTTTTTCTTTCTTCCCCCTGAAATCCTCAGGCTCCATCAACATAACAAAAAGAAAGAATCTCAGACAGCAGGTATGACTCCAGTCATTTCAGAGGCATAAATCGTGGCTGGTGACAACTCTGGCTATAAAGTCGTTTGGGTGACAATAACTAGCTATGCTGCCTGAGTTAATCAAATAATTATTTAACAGGTGTTTCTCTTGCTCTGGCCCCAACTTTACAACATATTTCATTCCTTCCCAGCCTCCTTTGCAGCCTTTAGTATTAAATAGACAGAGAGACTAAGCAAACTAAAGTTCACCAGGACCAGAAGTTTGGACCTGAAGCAAAGTGCTTTGCCTCCTTTTGGTTCTTGTACAAATCATCAGCTTGGTAACACCTTCAGTGCCCACCCCACTGGTTTCCTTGATAACTGATAACTACTGTTTGAGCTGCTGCAGATGGAGCTAGCTTCCTGGAGAAGCCTTTTCTCCACCTGATTGATATTTAGGAGTCTTCTGTTATGTCATATTTATTTTTTTCCCTACTGTTACTCCTACAGCCCATCACCAGGGTGAGGTGTATAGGAAGAATCCTCATGAAAGTCTAAAGTCCTTTCTACTAGATAGATATCACCCTTCAGATGTGAGAGTGAACTGTGACCTGCCCCCTCCCTGGTGACAATAGCTTCTTCGTAGTCTTAGCCTCTTAGCTCTTAGATATGCTCAGTAAAGTCACCCTCATGGTTATGAAGAGGTTGGGTGAGTGCTTGTTGAAACACGACAGCTCTGTGGCTGCCCTGGCCCAAGTATCTCATAGTGGATGCAGTTCTTACACAATGATGCTAATCCACACTGATCCTGGCATTGAATTCAGGTTGGAGGACAGTGGGGAGGGGACAAGGAAGGAGCAGCTAGCTGCCATGATCTGTTGCTTATCACTAGAAAGTCTCTATGATCAAGGAGCCTGCATGCACCCCAAATAGCAAAAGGTGAAGAGGACAATAGAGACTCATCAACAAGCCCCATGCTCTGTAAAATGCCATGGAGATCAAGGTTAGTGGCTCCTGATTGGCCTGCCCTGGCTTGACAGATGTGCCCTCAGTGAGGATGAGTTGTTTAGATAGCATCTTTCACTTAAGTCTTTTAGAAGTCTCACCAGTTATTTTGAGTAATTATACATTTCAACTAAAGGTAGACATTTGCTTAACCATTTAGCATTTTTAACATTTACTTCTTCCTAAAATATTTGGCTTTCTTTATATTAATTAACTTTTTGCAGTAGTGAATCTAGGACCTCTGGCATGGGAGGCAAGTGCTCTATCAATGAGTATATCTCTAACCCTTTCTTTTTCTTTTTCTTTTTCTTCTTAAAGGGTTATTTACTCAATGTGTATAAGCATTTTGACTGCAGGTGTATATGTGTGCTGCATGCACGCCTGGTGTCTGAAGTGGCCAGGAGATGTCAGATCCCCTAGAACTGGAATTGTGATGGTTGTGAGCCACCATGTGGGGCCTGGGTACTGAACCCAGGTCTTTAGCAAGAGCTGTAAATGCTCTTAACTTCTGAGTCATTTCCCCAGCCCCAGTATTGACTTTTCTTTATAACGTGGTTCTTTTACATTTCAGCCTTTGAATAACTTCAGTATACGAAGCAAGCATGTGCTTCCATCTTTTTCTTGACCTTGAATTTTTTATGGATTCATTCATTCAACTTCTGTTCATTCATTAAATCAATTGATTAAAAATCAAGTTATTATTACCTCAACCTCAGAATTTACAACAGAAAGCCATAGGAGTCTCATGTAAAATTCAGAAGGAAAACCATCATAAAAGGGGACAAATACATAAAATTTGAAGAACTGTAGGCTTCAGAGTATACTATTGATTGTTTCCCAAGTGGTATTCACATATGTGTTTTTATTTTGTTTTGTTTTGTTTTGTTTTTCAAGACAGGGTTTCTCTGTGGCTTTGGAGGCTGTCCTGGAACTAGCTCTTGTAGACCAGGCTGGTCTCGAACTCACAGATCTGCCTGCCTCTGCCTCCTGAGTGCTGGGATTAAAGGCATGTGCCACCAACGCCTGCTGGGATTTGTATTTTTTTTTATATATAGTAAAATTCCAATGCCCTAAGTGGGGAAAAGAAGATTAGAGTAGGAGTGAGGGAATCTTTGTTTAGCAGAATACATGTTTTAAAAATAGAAAGAAAGAAAATACTTCATTGTAATTACTGGTTGCTGTTGTTAGCTTCTGTTTTAAAGTTGATACCAACGTATCAATTTGAATTAATTTATTCATTTGTTTCTATTCCTACCCCAAATGTGCATGAAAGGAGACTCAGTTAAAATGCTTGCCCCCCCCCCAAAAAAATGAGATTTGATCCCCAACACCCAGGTACGAAGCGAGGTATGGACCCATAATCTCAAATATAGAGGAGGTGGAGGCAGGTAGATCCTTGGCATGGGAAAGGGTTTCTTTCTATCAAAGGTCATGATTCACTTCCTGACTGGTCCCTTTTGCACCAATTAGCCAGTTGCATGCATTAGATTGTGAAGCTTAGATTCCCCCACCAATGGTATGAGATCACCATGTATGATGCAGAAAAGACAGAAGCTACATTAACCTCAGTGTGCTTGCTAGTCTGGTTCTGGTTTTAGTGTACCCTTTTAGCCTTGCCCAGCTTCTCATTTGTGTAACACCAAGTTTCTTCATGATTTTTGTGCCTAACACCAGGCCCACTAGCTAGCTTAACCTGATTTATAAACTCCAGATCCCAGTGTAAGAGAGCCCTACTAAAAATCAAGATGTGGAAGACCTCTCCAGTACCCCAGGCTGGCCTTGGATCTCCACGAACACACACTCTGTTGTGTGTGGTTTATTACACACACTGGGTAGCTTCCTCATCAGAGAAAATGGAGTAGCCATCCAAGAGTTCAGGAAGTCCTTTTTCAAACCTGGCCATCAAAACTGGATGCTTTGCCAAGTGCCACAGTAGTATTCCTCATTGTATTCCCCTTTGCTATTGTGCAGTAAGTTTTATGGAGTTGATTTAAAACGAGCAAGCTTCATCTAAATTTGCTTTGAGAGGATTTACTGCACCTCATGTGAAAACCAACCACATCTGACATTTTGGAATTACCCACCTATTTATGAGATTATACTGCCGTCTGTTCATGAAAGAGCAAGGCAATTTTCAGCATAGTTTCTTTCTGCCATTGTCCCCTCTTGTCTGTTTTCCTGAAAGCTAGATGTAATGAGAGGAAGAAATGCAAGGAGATGGGGAACACAAATAGGTCTGGGCTTGTAGGAAAAGAGGGGAGTACACTATTGGTGGAAAGAAGAACTCACAAGAACCCCACCCAGTGACTTATCTAATTAGACATTTTTTAAAGATACCTGCTACTTATTTTGCAATTAAATAGGTTGTAATTGCTATAAGCTTAATTCAATCTCAGTTGTTTTTTTTTTTTTCTTTCTAGTAAGGGTGGATTAAAATTATAATGGATAAAAATTGTATTCAGTTCTATTTTTATATATTAAAAACCCTCCTAATATTAGTTAAATTCAGTATGGCTTATCCCTGGTTTTGCCTCATCCAGGAAGTAACTCTGAAAGAGCACATCTCATTTCTTCTTATCCAATCTCTATTACTTTTTCAGGTGGGAATCAGAAAGTCTACATAGTTACAGTGTTTGTTTAAATATTCAATAAAAATGAGTGAAGCTGCCTTGGCTAAAAAGCATTGACTTTACCTGGGTCCACCTGGGGACAAGAAGTTAGATGTGTCTAACTGACTCCTGTACTTTGCCACATAAATGAGCCTTTGTTCTGAATCTGTCCTCTTGAGTCACCTTGGATTCCAGGAATCCAGTGTTCTCAAGGTCAGTTATCAGTGAGGGTGGCCCACACCCTGGAGCAGTAGTCACCTCCGAAGACTGCCCCTTGTTTTTGCCAAGGCCACAAAGACTTCTGGACCACCTCACCCCTGCAGATTTGGGGAAATGATCCTGTGGAGGACACCTTGGCTTGGCCTGTTTCTTTATTCATACCTCTCGTCCCACCTCTATTCTTCCTCTAAACCTGAAGTTCCTGTCACTGTCTGGAAAATGGACTGAGGTGGGTGTTCCTGGGCCCCCTTTTCTGTTCCTTTTCCTATGTGATCACATTGAGTAAGTCTCTTTGTTCTGTTCGCCATCCCTTGTATCTTTAATTGGAACAATGAGACCAGCAACCAAGCCAAACTTGTTAGGGCTACTGAAAGCCTGGGCTTTTGTTTTCCAAACTCAAGTCATGATAGGACTAAGAACCAACTCCTCACTGTTCTTAGCACGAATCATCACACATTATTCTTTGTTTGGGTTTTGTTTATTTATTTGTTTCGTTTTTTTCTGAGAAAGGGTTTCTCTATGTAGCCTTGGCTGTCCTGCACTGAGCAATCACTCTAGCTCCAGACTCACAGTACAAGCATGAGGACCTGAGTGTAGTGCCAGTGCCCATGTAAAAAGCCCAATGTAGCTGCCTGTGTACATGTAACCCTAGTGGTATGGGGACCAAGGATGGCAGAATCTCTGAGGGTTGATGTCTGCCAGCCTAGCTCCAAGTTCAGCAAGAGATCTCGTCTCAAAGGAATAAGGCAGAGTGATAGAGCAGGACTCCAGAAGTCCTCCCCCACCCCAGGGACACCTGAGCATACACACAAATTACACCCCTCCCCCCACACACACTCTAAAGAGATGGATCTGTTCATAACTGGACTGCTGTTCTCAGAGTGGCATTTTCATTAGCCTTACAATTTTAAAGAAATGAGTATTCTTAGGACCCGTCAGACAATCATAAGCATGGAGCCTGGCATTTGGACTTCAAGTCCTTGTAGAAGGAAGAGTAGAAAACACTTAACTGAGGTTAGAATTTACTGAACTTTAGCACTCTAAGAACTTAGCCTCAGATTGGCTTCAGTTTCAGCTCTTGCTAATACATCTTGCCAAGACCCTAGACCCTTCTCTGCCTGTCTGACTTGGAACTGGAATGAGCAGATCTCCACAGACACAAGACAAGAGAATGCATTTGTCCTTGAGAGTCAATGGTTGCAGATACATGCACTATGTTCTTTGTTACTCAGGAACCAAACACCAGTTTCACCATCTTCATCATTATAACCATAATTTGAAAAATTATTTGAGGTGTATTAGTGTTTTGCCTACATGTATTTCCATGTACAATGTGCATGCCTGATGCCCACAGGGGCCAGAAAAGGGCTTTGGATCCCTTGAAACTGGAGTTACAGATGGTGTGAGCTGTCACGTGGTGGTAGCAAATGAATCCAGTCCTCTCCAGCTCAACTGTTATTGATCTAAAAATTGCTTAAAACTTTTAAAACTATGTGTGGAGTTATGCACATCAAGTCTGGTGCCTACTATGCCCAGAAACAGCAATCTCCTGGAGATGGAGTTATAGACTGTTGTGAGCTGGCCAACATGGGTGATGGGTCTTGAACTTCGGGTTCAAGGATACATTCTCATCTTTACAGCTGAGCCACCGCCCCCCCCCCATCATCCTCATTATCGTTGCCATCATTATTATTTAAACAGAGTCACTGAGCACCATCTGGGTGGAATTCACTACTCCCTGAGGTTAACCTTGAACTCCTGAATTTCCTGCTTCATCCTGTGTTCCTGATCTTAGGTGTGGGTGGGTTACCACACCCAGATCCGGATCTCTTATGATGTAGATGGACCATTCCAGTTTTGGCTGCTCAAGAAAAGAAAGATGTGAATTTAAAAGAACCAAGTGCTTAAAAGAAACCGATCAGAAAATAGGGTAGCAATGCCCTGGCCCCAGGTCAGGCTACATCTTTTAATTAAGGAATGAAAAATCAATTTAAAAGTGGTTTTACAACAATACAAAGTATATAATAGTAATCAGCGGTTCCCGTAAGATAAGCTGATAGGAAGTTTTCTATCTTGCAATGACTGTTAGCGAATGTTCTTTATGCAGACAAAGAGCAGCTCCATATATTCCAGCCCTTCCTAGTATGTTCCAGAAAGGAACCATGGGCTAGGCATTCATTTTAGAGTGTTTGTCTCCATCATTGGCTGACAGTGTAGAGCCCCCTGAGCCCAATCCAGAGTGCTACCAGTTTTTATATGACCAGAAAGCTAGTAATGTTTTTATGGATGGCATTTGCAATTGATTTGGTAATAGAAAACACTTTCCTTGAAGACCAATTAAGAGAAATGTTGTATCTTCAATAAAGAATTCTGTTCTCCTCATTAGTAAATACCTAATACAAGAAAAGTAATCAACTATTACAATTATTTCAAATCGAACCACTAACAATTTGTTTTCTATTTTCTTACATAGTCCCTTTCTTCAAGATTGCCTGTAAAGCCTAAGTTATTTACTATTTGTCTCTACAGAAGAGTTTGCTGGCTCCAGTGAAAGATAATCTTTTAAGGTCTTCTTAATGGTCCACTTTCATTTATTCTCAGTATAGCAAAGTGATTTGAATACTACGTGTTTGGCAGCATTTGGCCCTATTTACTGTTGAGTCCTGAACCAGACTTTCCTTCCTGTAAAACGGCTATCAGTCTTCATCACCCTGTAGCTCCCAGAAGTAGCAGAAGAGGTTAGCAACACTAAGTCACACTGCTTAGATGAAAAAGTCAACCTTTTTTTGTGTTTAGTAATTAAATTTTTTTTGGCCTCAGTTTCCCCATCCATACCGGAAAGAGGGTCAATTCCTAATGTTTAAAGCTTTCCCAAATATTACTGGGACTTGCATATTTTTATAAAATGTTGAGAGCAGGAATTCTTTATCATACAGGCTATTTTCCCCATCATTTATTCTTACATTCTAATATAAGTGATCACTTAATTAGAAAAGTGATTTTTTTTACAACGGTCAGTATGTGGCTTTGATGTTTATGCTTCTAAATATACAAAATATTCTGTGTTTGGTATGAAGTAGGCAGGAAATGCATACCTATCGTATCCAGAGGGAAAAGTTGACAGGGCTTTGGGCCAAGAACCAAATTCTCCTTAGGGACCAGTTTGTATAAATGGCTCATTCTCCTATGGGGATTCCAGCTGGAATTTCTCCTGGAGGTTTATTGGAAAGACTAGTCTCTTACCTGAGAAGGTAACCTTTAACCCCCATTAGTTTGAGGACTGTAATTCAAACTCGGTTTTACACACAGATTAGCTACCTGCAAGCTGAGCCTGAGGATATAAATTATATTCTTTGAGGTAGGTTCTGGGTATGTTCATAAAGGTTCCTGGGTGCTGCTAGAATAACCCCCTAACTTATAGTACCTACTTCTGCAAGTATGTGTGTGTGTGCGCTCACTCGCTTGTGCACATGCGTGTGCGTGCCTGGCAGTTTCAATGCTACCATCTCCAGAGCAATATTATACAAGAGAAATATAATGGAAACATTGAAGATCAAGTTTAAGGTGTTCAGCGATCACACTGGAAAGCAATCGTATGTACACATACGTTTTCTCTGTTTGCATGTAATTGCAAGTGTGCATGAAGGCCAGAGGTCTCTTTGTATCTGGAGCTTGCTGATTTGGCCTCCCTGGCTAGTCTTGGAGCTCTAGTATGGCCTGAGATTTACAGGCACATGACACACCTGATTTGTTGTTGTTGAGGTGTTGGGGATCCCAATTCGGACCCTCTTGCTGATGTAGAAACACTTTACTCATTGCGTCATCTCCACAGGCCCTGAAAAATAGTGTAAAAGATAAAATGCAAAGCAATGACATTGTTTATAGAACTATTGGTGCATCCCAATAGATAATGAATGTAAAATTAAGGAGATTTTGGAGGGCGGGACTTGAGGTCTGGAGTGTATTTCACTCCTCTAGGTGGTCTCTATAGATCAGCCTCACCCTTAAGTTCCCAGTAGGGAAGTGACAGCCCTGGAAGATCTTAAACCAGACAGTGGATCACAGAGGACAATATGGCTGTCAAAGGCACAAATTGGGACAATGCCAGTTGAGTGACACCACTGCCCTTCCCTACCCTCTATGCGAATCAGAATCTTGCAAAGGTCCATCCTAACTGAAAGTGCATAAAACCTTTAGGGAGCCATGAGCTCTGGAGTTAGATGCTTGCATGACATTGAAGATTACTTACAACCTTGGATTCCTGCATCTGCAGAACAGCATCAGTACTTCAAGCACATGGATTATTGTGGCAGTTAAATTAAATACTTTGTATGAATACAATAACTGCTCAATGGACACTTGACATTTGTCACCCAAATAACATTTTCTAGTTATTTTACAAATTAGTTTAAAGCGAACTATGAAGACAGCCAGGTACTGTGAATCTTTTTGTACTTACAGAAGTGGCCATGACCATCCATACAGGATTTTTTTTTTTTTCATAGTTCTTTGTGTTGAACTCTGACTTCCAACTCAAGATCAAGATCCCCTATCCTTCAGCTTGACACATGGCTGTGCAGGGCATTTTTTAAAGAGTAGTTATAGCCAGCTTATGATCAAGGTAAAACAAAACAAAATAACAATAATGTTAAAATTCAGAATCTACATTAGCTCTTTGTTCTGTTTGAGATAGTGTCTCTGTCATAAACCAGGCCGTTATAATTTATGACTACTTTCCTGTTTCATATTCCTGTATGTTGGGATGTGTGGACCACTAAAAAGCTACATTTTCTGCTGTCTTTGGGGAAGAATCTTAAGTTAACCTTGTTATAGTTGTAGGTAAACTGATGAAAGAAATTTCTTCTTTGCCTCCTCCTCCCCATCTGCCTTCTTCTGTATCTTCCATCTCCCTTGATTTCATCTTAGCATAAAGAAGTAATGAAGACAAAACTAAAGGGCTTTGGATGGCAAGTTGGCTTTACTATTCTGAGTTGATCTTTCCGTCGGGGAGCCCTGTTCATAGGTGATCCATTCTGAGCACCTTCACTGGGACAAATACAGGAGAAAGATGCTTTTTGAGGGAAGATGTTGGATTTGCTTATGAAGCCATTTGCCTTCAAAAATGCAGGGTACCAGTTCTCAGTCAACCAAGAGAGAATGATGGGAAATCAGTGTATGTCAATGTGTGTTGTACCAAGTGCATCTTTCACAGGAATTATATATATTGAGAATAAAAGGGATAGCGAGCTTTTTTAAGACGCTTAAGTACTGTGGTGAATAGATGTAGGATGCACTTACGCTTCTGTGGGCTACATTCTGAAAGGCTGAACCACACAGAGCAAAGAAATGTACGAAACCATCAATTTAGTAGGTCATTTTGAATGTAGGCAGCAAAATGGCTGTGTGTGTGTGAAAAGCCACTACTATATTTTGAAAGAGCCTTTCTAAGAATCCTGAAATATTAATAACATGGTCTTAATGTAGTTAAGGGTGGCAAGAGCTGCCGAGAATAGCACAATGACAATTCTGTATTTTTTTTTTCCTGTGCTTGTAAAAGCAAGAAGTTAAGAGTGAAAATAGTCAATGTGTTGGAAAAGCAGCTTTCAATTTTCTAAATTGTTATAGAACTTTATATTTCCCAAATAAACTTACGTATAATTATCTTTAGGAAGGTGTTAATATGAACATAGAGGAAAAGAGAAAAACTGTGTAAACTCAGAAATACCCCCCAACACACACACACACACACACTTTGAAGTCACTGAAGAACTAGTACAATGATTTTTGAGCTTTAACAAAATTGGAAAGAAACATCTTCCAGTAGGATTGTTGTGAACTCCAGATTAATTTTGTAACTAGAAGTGGTCTAATTAGAATGCCACGTCCTTCCCACCCCCTGCCAGCTTCTGAATGTGGTGTTTTCATATCATACCGATAGGTCACTGACTAATTTCTATCAATTATCACCTTCTCCTCTCACAGTGCAACTGCAGATTTTGATGACAAAATTGAAAGTGTGTGTGAATTAGACAGGGGCTTGCAGTGTATTCCCCCCCCCCCCCCGAAAGACGTTAAGATCATTTGTGACTTGCTGGTATTTCTAGGATGAGTTTTTGCCTCAAGTTGCTCTTGTCTTCTGCGACTCACTGAGTGGCAAGGGAGACCCAGGGAGTTTTTTTGTGTCCATGCTTAGGGACTCACCATGAGGCTTGATTTTCTGCTAAGTCTGGGTTGCAGCTTTTCATGAAAACCCTCGGGCCATCTTAAACATGACCAAGCACACCTTGCAAGCTGAACCTTATTTAATTATGGGATGCCTATGAACTTGACACACATCAATCACAGCCACCAAAGCAATTTGTTTGTCTAAGGTACTTGGGTCCAGTGAAAGACGAAAAGCAAATAAAGGAGATTGATCTGGGAGCACTCTTACTGTCGGTGCTCCACACACCATAAAGTTTTGGCTCGTTAAGGGAGATTCCATAAACAACTTTAGTTAATAAGAATGTAGTAACTGTGTGCGCACCTTGCTGAGTGCCCACCAAACTCCCTTTCCACTTGTCATTACGGATATGATGGTGAAGAAAATGCTAGCAGGCCAGGCCACAGGGGGAGGGGCGGGCTTCGGTGGATGTTGTGTGGATGGATGCTTCGTGGACCAATGCGGCAACTCTCTGTGGATGCAGGTCTGGATAGCCCTAATTCCGCAGTGAACCCCGCATGTGTGGATGGTTCAGAGAGGTCCCTGGATGGCTACTGTGGCTAGTCTCTTGCATTTTAGGCTAGTGAAAAATTTGAAGTGGGTCCTATATCCAGATGTGTTTTGGGTAGTATTGGCACATTCTGAGAACATGATAAATGAAGCAAGCATCAAGAAAAGCATGCTGGGAAAATTGTGGGAAGCTCATTTTCTTTCCCATCTTCAGATGTTACAGAATAGCTTAATTATCATTGTCTTTTATCTGTGACCTTAATATTTGATGGCGCTGGCCAGCTTTTTTATTTTAGGTTGAGATGGGTTTGGGAAGTAATCACGAAGAGTGTGGGGAGGAAAAGGAGGGGAAAGGAGCAAAGCCCTATTAATTAATTTTTATGATGAGGTTTTGCAGCATTATTGAATTTTTCCACATTACTGAAAGTAGTCCTCAGTGTCCGTGTGTGATGTTTATCAAGATGAGATCATGGAAAGCGAGTCAGGTGTGTTAAGGGACTGTATGAACCTGTGTTCTCTGTACTCACCTCACGCAGGGTGCTCATTGCAGGGGGAGAGGGTGTGGGCTAAAAATGGAGGCAGGGAACTACAGGAGGGCTTCATGCACTTGAGATAAAACACCACGTATTAACTGGTTTTTAAGTAAGATACTTATCATATACTATTCCACAAGCTATCCTTAAGTAGTCTTCATTGCCTTGCCCTGAAAGGAAATACTTCATGCCTTACAAATGCATGTCTTTTATGAATGCCTTTGTTTGGTTTTCAATTTGATTCTCTTTGTAACCATAATTAGGTACTAGCCACCAACCAGTTTGTTGTTGTTAGCATTTGGACACATATATTTCCATCTAGTTGATTGAATAAAAAACCCCACCCATCACATTCCAAAGTAAGTGGCTGAGAGTCCAGGATCTGGGGAGCAGAGCACTTGCGGGTCAAAGGTGGCTTCTGAAACTTAACCAGGTGTAGGGTCTTAACACTGACAATTACCCGGTAGAAGCTGGAATTCTTCCTCTCAAAGGTGCCACTAATAGTAGTACTTTGTAAGGGGCTACAGTAAGACTGATCAAGATAGTGCCTCTAATGGCTGCTGGCTTCCAGAGAGACTCCAGTAAACTGTGATTGTACTGTACTTGATCACACTAATTTTAAGGCAGTGTTCTTTAGAGGCTCCTTGACACCTAACCAGAATTTCCAGTGAGCCTCAAAGAGAAGCTATGATGCTGGGTATGTGGCTGAGTTGCTAGAATGCTTACCCAGCATGCAGAAAGGTCTGGGTTTTATTCCCAGCACTCAGGAGGTAGAGGCAGAAGGATGAGAGATTTAAGGTCACTCTTAGCTACATAGAAGAAAGTTTGCCTGGGTGGCATGAGTCCTTGTTTTGGGTTGCTTGCTTTGACCTGCATTTCAAGCCAGGGCATCACCAGAGATGAACAACAGCCCTCCCCCCACTTCTGCCATCAAAGAAATGCTTTCACATTTTGCTTTGTTGTTCTCGCCAGTGGTTCATGTTTGTTTTTCTTTTCCTCCTTCCCTGTAGCTTGCAAAATTGGATACTACAAAGCTCTCTCCACGGATGCCACCTGTGCCAAGTGTCCACCCCACAGCTACTCCGTCTGGGAAGGAGCCACCTCGTGTACCTGTGACCGAGGCTTTTTCAGAGCTGACAATGATGCTGCTTCTATGCCCTGCACCCGTAAGTGGTTTGCTTGTCTCTGTCTTCTGTGATGCCAGCAGCTTTCATTACCACCTGGCAGGGTGCTGCCAGGACTTCTCCCAGGATAACCTTGCAGGGGGCAAATTAGATATCAAGCGCGCATCCCCTTTCTATCATAGCAGGAGAAATGCTTATGAAAAGAATGGCTTTTTCACTCTTTCTGGTTGCCTTCAAAATGCACAGCTGCCAACAGACTACATTGTGGAGCAAAGATTGAGTGTTCAGGTTGTCTGACAGTGTAATTACAGCTGAGAATGGAATTTATAAATGGCTTTACCATGGCATTGAGGGCTGGGGGAAACTTGACAACCACTGGAGAAATAGGTAGAGGACAGGGTTTGGGGTGTGTGTGTTTCAGTCCTAAAAGAGACAGTTTAGAGTGCTCTGAGGTCATCGCCGCTTGGGTTTTCATTTTCCCTCTTCCTGCTTTCATCATAGTTTTGTGTTCATAACACTTAGGCCAGGACCCTAATAAATGCTTATTTCATATTAGGCACTTAATAAATGCTGGGCTAATGAATAGATGGTTCTGGCAAGCCTGGTGTGAAGCTGGACAGGGAAATCTCTTCTCACACTTTATTTGGACTATGTTCCCAAGGTGTTGCCACAGACCTGGCAGTGGCTGTGACCTTGAGCAAGGCAGGGATGATGGTCCCCTTGCGTTATGCTAAAATTTTGCACTAGCTGAGGACTGTTTTTCAGGGCACAGCCTGGTAATGTGGCCCTAGGGACTTCCAAGTTCAGGACTTGTTTCTCAGACTGCAGTTTACTAGCAGAGTGGCTGCTTAGCCTCTGTCTGTTTATTTTCCCATCTGTGGAATGGGACTAATATTAGCACATGTTATAGATCTTCGTTCTGAAAAGCTTTACATATAAAGATTTGGTGGATTTTTCTAATATTAGCATATACACAAAGATTTACTGTTTGGAATGAGAACCAAGTCTGAATATGAAACTCCTTTAGGTTGTATACACATACATGTTGTCCTCATAGCTTGATGGTAACTTCATAGAGTACTTACAACGAGTCTCTGTTTTCACTGCAGCTTATCACATGAGGTCAGCTGTGGAATTTGTCAGCTTATCATGTCACTCCTCTGCTCAAAAAGCATCAGATTCTAGAGCCCTTTGGAATTGGGGAGTTAGAAATACTACCTCTCTACCTCCCTGAGGGCTGTTATTAGATATCCACATGTTGGTTGTGTGTCTGTAATGTGTAAAACAATTTTCTTATACATTTTAGATTATGCTACTATCATGACTTTTTATTTTAGCTACTGAAAATTCCAGATGAGTCAGCCTGGGCCAGTATCACTGAATATAGATGCCATTCCTGGGTTTTGGTCTGTTGAAGTTGCAGGGAGCTTATTCTGTAGAATAACCAAGAACCACCTTAATGGGAGAAAGAAGAGAGGTGTCTGATCTATCCCAGACACCTCTCATGTTGCTATCCCCTCTTGATTGACTTTTATGACATAAGAGACTGCCTTAGGGTTTCTATTGCTGTAAAGAGACATGACCATGGCAACTCTTATAAAGGAAAACATCTAATTGCCGTGTTAGTCCCATTATCATCATGGTGGAAAGCAAGGCAGCATACAGGCAGACCTGGTCCAGAGAAGGAGTTGAGAGTTAAGTTTATCTTAACTCTCAACTTAAGATAAGTTAAACTTATCTTGACTCACAGGCAACAAGAAGTGTTCTATCTCATTGCACATGGCTTGAGTATGTGACACCTCAAAGCCCATTTCCACAGCGACATACTTGCTCCAACAAGACCACACATACTCCACAAGGACACGTCTCCCAACAGCCTCCCTTTGGGGACCATTTTCTTTCAAACCACCACAAAGACCTACTATTACAGTGATGTGAACACTTTATCTAGCATTCAGCACTTTGGATGGTAAAATTGATCACATACTCACATTGTAGTGACATTTAAGGTAGGTCTTCTTAGTTATAAACTAGGTAACTGCAAGCACCAAGAGATGCCCCTGCCCAGCACAGACATGGAGCTGCATGTCCTGAAGACTGTACTCCTAGAGGTTCTATTGTCTGATCTCCCAGATCAAGCATTAAACTGCCAGGATTAAAGACAGCAAAGGGCTAACCTTACATGTTTCCATAGCAGCAGGGATGTCTTCACCCTTTTTTAAATGCCTTCCCTAGACTAAATTCTTTTTTTTTTTTTTTTCTTTTTGGCCAGATCAATTCCTGAGTTTTTCAGTATTTTCATTCTGGGTTAGACTTGATACTTAATGATTTATTTAAGAATGAGCTCTCTGCCCCTTTCTATACTCCCTACCAAACAACAGCTCCTGAGAGCTGGGAACTTGGGGCCCAAGAGCAAGCTTAAGAGGAAGTATTTCGGGCTGATGTTTACATAATGGCCCTCTGTTTGTATGAGGGACCCCACCTACCCTCCACACAGAGACTTTCCTTCCTTCTGGGTAAGGTTTGACTGTGCTGTGAATGGCAGGAAACTTAACAGTGACCAGCGTGACTGCTTTTTCTTCCCCTGATTCTAATGTGTTGTCTAGCACTCTAGGAAGCCAGGTGCCAATATAGTGACTGCTCCTTGGTGCTTGGGAATGTAGAACACCTCCAATGATTGCCATGTGTGTGCTGGGCTGGGCTATTTGCCATAGGCATCATACCTATATAAAATTGTATATTTTTGGAGTAATAAATTGTTTTATTCCAAAGATGCAAATGAAAAACAAAAGGTATACTGATTTTTAAACTCATGCGTTGAAATAAAAATATTTAAAATTTGATATAACTGTCCTACCCCCCGCCCCCAAATTTGTGTTCTCCAAAAAGGGAGCAAGGCTTGTGGGCTTTTTGAGTTGGGAGTAAAGGTCACCTGAGGCTCCATCGAAGCAGCAGGGGTTCCTTTCTCCCCACTCTGAATTCCTGGTACTCTTCTTGTGCATGGAGCTTATTGGCCAGCCATTTCTGTATCCTGCTGACTTGTTCCCCAGGGTTTCCATGACAGGCTCACAGATTTCCCAGCCAGCTTGCAGGCTCCCTCACACCAACCAGGTTTGTGACTCTAAGAGTCTTTAACGTCTCCAGGCCCCAGTTTCCTTCCCTGTGAAGTAGATTCTCGCCATCTATGCCTATGGCTGTTTTAAACAGTAATTAAGAAAATACTTGTGGAAGCCTGATGCATGGTGCACGGTAGGAATCAGAAATTTCTTTGTCTTTTTTTTTTTTTTGTTTTTAAATCTCTAGTTGGTCACTTAAGTCCTTGGCCCAAACCTTGGCATTATTACCCTTTACAAATGTTAGTGATTTGGGCCCTGACAACACAATTAAAATTATTCAGTGTCCACATTGAACACCAGGAAGGACTCAAAAATCTGATTTTAATCCTGTTGTACAACAAAGATGGATATGACATCTCTACAATGTTGATATATCTAAGCCTTGGAAGCCCTCCTTGGAAAAGGGACACTCAGGGATATGTATTATTTGATGAGACAGCAGGATTAGAATCTGTGTCTGAGGATCCTATTTCTCCCTTTCTGTTGAATGGAGTGGAAACTTACTGTTTAATCTGCAGCAGATAGGAGCATGTGTCTATTTAAATGGAAAGTCAAGTTTTACATCCTGTTGCTCACTTGTGTTCTCCGCAACCCTAGAGCTGAGTAGCCACATGAGGTTGCTACAGACACTTGTCAGATAGGTAGCAGGGATATAGCTGTTTCTATCTAACTTTGCAGAAAGCTCCAGTCTACAGCGATTGAGTAGATGGTTGAGTAGAGGAAACGGTGGGAGTTTCTCACAGAGGCTCTGGTTCAGATAACCCAGCGGATGGATCCACCCCATTCCCGGCGTTATCGGGTTCTCTTGACCAGATGCAATGCCAGGATGGAAAGGAACATAAACACCAGGGGATCCTTGGATTCCAGCCCCTAATCAGTTCTTCCCAGTTGGTTAAGCCAGGTGACAAACCCAATTCCCTTGTGCTGACAGCCATGATAATCAGGCACCTTCTTTGTTCATTATGCTGTCTTTAACCCCAGCATTCTTATGCAGCCCTGCATTTAGTGATCGCTCACTGTGACGGCACACTAATGAAGAAATAAAACACACTCTCCAAGACCCATTCTTCTAGCCAAAGTAAGACTCTGCTCCACTGGCTTGTAAAATCAGGTTTTTGTTCACTCGGGGAACGATTAGACCAGGTAAACACAAGCTAATTCAGAAGGAGACACCTAAAAGTTTACACTGTCCACACCACTGGAAAAATTAGGAGAATTGAAGAATGAATCCACTTTGGTTTTGGAGGACTTTTGAGGGAACCTCTGGTTAATTTTAAATGAGTGGATATGGTTTAGACAACTGAGATGTTTCCATCTGAATTTTTTGTTTTTTAAAACCCTTACCTGTTTCAAAGAAGGGAGCCTAGTGCTAAAGAGTGATTCTAGTATTAATTATTATTATTTCTCCTTCTTTCCACTTCTGGGGATTGAACCCTGGCCCATGCAAATGCTAAACAAGAGCGCTACTGTTTTGTTAGAAATATGATCTTGTTAACTTATGTGGGCTAGCCTCAGACTCATGATCCACCTACTTGTTCCACCCAGCTTCAATAATTCAAGATCATAGGTGAGTTGCCACCAGACCCAGGCAGAGCAGTGCCTACACCCCACACCACTGTAGAAGCCTGAAACTCTGCATTTCTGACAAGGTCACAAATAACCATGTGAAGCAGGCATCCATGGGGTATGCCTTCTCTGTTTGAGGGGCAGGAGCTCAAAGATTCTCTTACATGCCTGCACCTGTCAGCTAGTGGAAACTCTCAGAGAGCATTTCAAGGATCCAGACCATTTGCCCTTATGGAAATCAAATAGTTCATTTGTCTCTTTCTGAAAAACAACCCAAGCCAGTTGGAGGTCATGCAACCATTGGAAGCCTCACTTACGTGCATGCTTTTGGTTTGCGTTTCTGTGGTCCCTTCAGACTCCCTGCAGGTTGATATTAGAAAGGAGAAATATAAATGCTTCTCCCACATTCCCTCACAGCCCTCCCCCAACCCCATCAGAGGAGAAAGGCACTGGTTTTCTGGCAATATTGCCTGTAGACAGAGGCCCAAGAAAGCACTGAACCTGAGGGTGGAATGTGAGTTCATGCCTTTTTTTTTTTTTTTTTTTTTTTTTTTTTTTTTTCAAACAGGATTGATTTATTTTTTATTTATTTATTTATTTTTTGAGACCCCCTGTCATGTAGCCTAGGCTGGCCTTGAACTCTCTTTGTTGCCTGAGCATGACCTTGAACACTTTCTTGATCCTCTACCTCCCACATGCTGGGATTATAGCATGACACCCTCTGGTATGGCCCTTTTTCCTTTTTATTAGTAAAATGCAGGTCCTTCAGCTAAGCTACCTAGCCCCTTCTCCCCTTGAATTTCCCTTTCCCTTCTGGAATGCTGTCTGGCTTTCTTCAATGCTGGGAAGGCTCCTGTGCAACATCAGGAAGCCCTTTCTTTACGACCTTAGTGCTTAGCTGTTGTTCAGTGATTGTAGTGAGGAGGCTGAGCCAATTTAGAGTTTAAGGTAACAGTGTAATTTCTGATGCATTTCAAAATGCATGAGCAACATACCTCACGGAGGGAGTTATTAGCTTTGTATACACCCCCTCCCCCCCCAAAAAACCCCCTAAATCCCACAATTCTTATTTTGCATCTTTGCTTAGCCATGTTGGAAGAGTGGGTTTCTGTAGTCTTCAGTTGAAATCCATCCTTGTGTCTCTGCTCCACTTGTTTGGTGTCCGGAGATCAGCACTCTGCAGATGAAAGATTATGACTTTCCATTGCCAACTTGAAGGGCCTCCATGTTTCCATCTCCTTGAGTAATTCTATCAACTGTTCCAAACACAGAGTGATTAATTAATACTTAGTGTCTTAAATATTCCCCAAATTGCAGCTTTTACACTGGAAAAGCTCCAGGCTAATGAGCAGAAATGTACCTAGATCTAGGCTGTGAAAGGTCCTGATTTGAGAAGGTTTTCTGAAGGTGGAGGGTATCAAGAAATCAAAATGACCAAGCTCCAAACAAGGGACTGACAGCCCTGACTTCGTCTTCGAGCTGGCCTCCTCTAATTGAATTTAGCATGCTGCTGTATTTCCTCTAGAAAGTGTATTGTTTTAAAAATCACCATTTCAGTTCTATTACTCAAAGCCCTCACTTCTAATGCTTGCTGGCAGTTATCAACATAATGAACCATAATGAAATGATGAGCGATCTTAGTAGAAACCCAGCATCGGTCCCACCGGGGCTGTGTGACTGTGTTGTTAAAATCTGAATACAAATTAAAATAGCATCGTCCTTACTCACTTCCAAGGTCAGAAGAAAACTTTTTTTTTTTTTACCTCCCCCCCACAAGTACTCCAATTTGGAGAATCTCATATCCATTTTCAAACAAGCTCCTCAGATGCTCAATTTGATTATTCTCCCACGCCCCAAGATTTATATATTTAGCAGTCTGGCTTAGCGATTTGGGGAGGTATGTCTAGAGTAAGGCTTTGATGTCTAAACCATAGGATAAAAGGCATCCTACAGTTTCAAGTTTACCACATCTTGCCCCCCCATTAGAAAAATCTACTTCTAATATTGTAATGGTGAGGAGGGGGCCCCTTTTATGAAAGTGAAGATGGGTCACCACCAGTTTGGTAAAAGAGTGAGAATAAAATGAATGGGAGTTTAAGGAGGTCCACTGGGTGATCTTAAACTGTTTTTGTCATCTGTGTAATCAATCCCTTTTGTATGAAAACTCTTGAACTCCAAGATTTCTGGGGGAATTTCTTCATACAGTACATCAAATCTGTAGTATAATAAATTGTTTAGGTGGAAATCAAGTTGAGATACCCATTCCCCATCATCATGGTTGTGTTTTACTGCAGAATGCTTGTTCTCACTGCTTATCATCACACATAATGTAGCAAATGTGGCCAAAGCAACATTATGATTTCCCTGATACAGTTATTGTCTTGTTCTGTTTGTATGCCACTTGCTCTAAAGCCCAAGGTCTGATATTAGCTCGTGGTTAAGTCGTGTCCTTGTTTCTTCCCTAATGACTGCCTTTTGGCACTGTGAAGACAAATACAGCTTGTGGAGGATTCTTCCATGAAGACAATTAGGAATTGAGGAAGTTGAGAGGGAGGCACGGGGAGGATGGCTCAGTGGGTAAGGTGCTTGCCACTGGAGCTCTGAGGATCCGGATTCAATCATCAGAGCCATATTTAAAAAGCCAGGGGTGATGGCAGTACACTTTGGAGAGATGAGAAAGGCATATCTCTGCCCTTCACTGGCCGTCCAGCCTAGTGGCATCAGTGAGCCTAATCCACCCTTCAAATTCAAAACAGGGTGCCTAACCCTTGAGGAGCCTAAGGTTGACCTATGACCTCCACACAGGGACTGAATAGAAGGTACTAGATGGGCTTCAGGCTGACTGTGTGCTGACTGATTATTTGAAGAGTTGAAGGTGTCATGCTATTCCATAAAGATTAACTACCATCTCGTTGCCTCTTCCTGTCTGGCTTGCTTTTCCATTGCACAGGAATAAACAGGGCACTGCATATTCCAGGAGAAAATGTTTAGGTGTGAGGAACATTAATCTTCGCTCTAGTGAAAGGCTCAGATAATCTGCCAGTGCCATTTAGCCAAGTTATTACAGTTTTTCTACCCCCATGAATAATTAAGAGTGGCTTGCCATCAAGCAAGCCCCATCATTTCTGGATGGCATCCCTGACACTCCTCACCGAAGCCATACAGTGGTTATGCACAGCATGGTTCTTTGAAACAGGGTCAATTATACATTTTTCTGAGCTCCCTGGGGGTGAGAACTGAGGATCGTCCTTGCCATGAGCAATTTGATTTTTCTCTTAGCCTATATTCCTGCTCCACCTGCTAGCTAGGGCCCAGCCAAGATGAGCTGAAGATATAACTGCTCTGATTGCTCCCTCCTGTGATCCTCCACCAGGGAAGGGGCCTTTACCGCAAACTCCTAAGTACCCTGTTGTATAGAGGAGGTAGGAAGCACACACAGAGGGTAGATCAGTGAAACCTAAACTTCTGTCACAAAAGTAATGCCAGCTAGCCGTCTCCTTGAAGGGCAATGGACTTCTGGAGTAAGTTCAGAGAATTAGAAATGCTCTGATTTGTTCCAAAAAGGAATTCTTAGTTAAGCTTCATTGTTTTCTGTCTCTTTGAGATGCTGAAGGGATCATTTTGCTTTGGAGTCTAAATTTCTGAGAAAGCTGGAACCAGCTTAGCTTGCTGTTAATATGATTGCATTGTTTAGCTTCCCTGTTCCCTTCCCTACCTCTCTCCTTCCCTTCCTCCTTCCTTATTTCATCCCTTGGTTCATTCTTTGTTTGTATGTGTTTGTGTCTGTGTGTGTGATGTACGCATGCACGTGTGCTTGCTTGTGTTTGCGTGTTTGTGAGTGTGTGTGTGTGTGTGTGTGTGTGTGTGTGTAGGCCAAAGGTCAATATGGGTATCTTCTATCACTCCATGTTAACTCTTTGCCACAAGGTGTCACTAAACCTAGAGCTCAGCATTTCAGCAAGACTGGTTGACCAGCAAGTCCCCTTCTGTCACAGCACTGCCATTATAGACACATCACCATGCCTAGCTTTGGGGAGGGGGGCTACTGAGACTCTGAACTCAGGCCCCCACACTTGCACAGCAAGCTCATGCCAGCTGAGCCATCTCCCCAGCCTGCTTAGCTTCTGTTCATACTAATTTTTGGTTATCAGATTGTCCTGACACCTTTTTTAATTACATTCGGAGATTAAATTTAAGATAGAGTATGAAAAAGTGTTGTTAAGAAACATTCACCCATGCACAGCTCAGCTAATTCCCGAAGGAAATGCCGGTCATACTTTCCTTGGTCCTGCCTATTTCCAAGTCCTCAGTTATACCTGAGAAGCTACAAAGTACTTCAGTTGTACTCTAGTCATCTCGTATGAAGAAACAAAATATTCAGTCAATATTCCTGGAGAGGAGAGGGGTAAAATAGAAATAAGAGAAAGAACAGACATTGGCGGGATCTAAGCGTTGACCTCTATGGGAAGCTAAGACTTCTCCATGACAGCAGCAAGTGATGGATGTGTCCAAGTGGTTCAGCCTTGAAATCGTGGACAGCTCCACCATGGCGTTCGTATTGTTAAGACACATAAACTGCTGTGGTAAAAGGTTCTTCACCATTCATAAATCTCAGAAGTGGTACCCCTGGACAGCAGTCTTTATGTAAACTAACCCTGTCCTCAGGGTCAAGAGAAAGCAATTAGTGGTGGTAACATATACAGCTGTCATGGGGGAAGCTGGAGCTTCATTTTGGAGTCCAAACCTTTATACCCCATACTGTTTACACTGCCTTACAACCTGTCTCTCAACCAGAGAGAGATTAACAACAAAAGCTTATCTGAAGGGTTGAAGGGGCTTTCCAGCTAAGACACTGAAGTATTATTGACAGGCCAAAAGTTGCACGTGCTCCACGCAGCCTTATGAAATGGAACTGGAGCCCCCAAGGTGCCTCTTCCTCGGAAGATAATGTCTTGTAACTGGTTGCCTTGGCGTTTTATCAGGTGACAGTTGTGCTTAAAGAAATTGATCATGTTAAGAGTTACGTTTTCTGCCCAGGCTCCTGGGATGTTCCTTGCTACTTCCAGAATTAATTTCATGGCTCAAGCTTTGAATTTTAAAATGGTGATTAAAAATCAGTTAAGTATTAAAAATCTGTAATGGGTCTGGATGCCATGGTGCCACAGGAGCCCTGGTACTTCTATTTTCCTGTCAACTGACTGACTCCTTGCCTTGGTTACCAACTAGAACTTTTTCTAATATTTTCTGTCAGCTTTTGTTACACACACACACACACACACACACACACACACACACACACACTGTAGCAGTATTGTGTCTGATAAGGCAGTTGCACCATCCAGATAAAGGAGCCATCACTTACTTGCTTGGCAATTAGGTATCAGGCTGTCAAAAACCACTAGTGTGCTATGTCCAATGGGACTATAAATGGTAACCATGGAACTATAAACAATAAGTCATGGACTTGGGAGAAAAGCTGAGCAGGTAAACAACTTCGCGGGTGTGAGGACCTGATCAATTCCCCAAACTAGTTTGTTTGTTTTTTAAATTCAATATGGAGCCAGGCAGAAGTGGCACATGCTTTTAACACCCAGCACTTGAAGCAGAAGCAGGTGGATCTCTGTGAGTTTGAGGCCAGTCTGGTCTACAGAGCAAGTTCTAGGGCAGCCAAAGCTGTTACATGGAGAAACCCTGTCTCAAAAAACAAACAAATCCAATGTGGTGGCATTCTCTCGTAATCCAAGGCTCACTGGCCAGTCGTGTCTAAATGCAGGCAAAATAAGGGATGTTATCTAAAAATCAAAGTGGACATCCAGAGAGGAAAGGCTCCTGAGGTTGGGCTCTGGCTTCCACATGTACCAGTATGCACGCCCATCCACATACGTGAATACAAAAAAACAGTAATAAACCGACAAATAAGAGTGGAAACTAATATTCTCACAGGAAGGAAATGAAAAGGTTATGTGATGGGCTGCCTCGGGGTCTGTTAGCACTTTGATTCCAGTTCTCACAAGAAATTGAATTTTCGGGTTTTGGTGGAACTTTACACCATATGTCTATTTGCCTGTTAAACTCACATCCAAATGGAATCATCATCACTGAAGTATTATTAATCTCTTCCTTTAAGAATTAAAGGATGTTCCTAGGGGTTGTGTGGAGTGTACTAGAGATCTTGTTTTTGTGGCTTCAGCTTCCCATGACATAAGTTCACTCGGCAGTTACACTTCACACTGGGCATGTAAATGACCAGGTTCATGGTTAACTAGTAGATTTACATCATGTGTGTATTTGTGTACGTGCAGGACATGTGCATGGGAGTGGAGTGCCGGGGGAGACCAGAAGAGAAGTGGAGTTGCAGGCACTTGACATGACATGTGTGAGCCCCCCCCCCCCCCCCCCCCCGCCACATGTGTGCTGGAAACCAAACTCAGGTCTTCTGTTAACCCCTCGACCATCTCAATCCATCCCAGAGGAGGAACACATGCTTAGCGAAGGAGAAAGAAAATCCCTTTTGGGACATAACATGATATTTTATGATACAACGGGATGTGCTGTGATAACCCTTTGTATCTGCTATAATTTGGCTATAATTTCTTCGGGGCCTCTTACTGTCAAACCCTTGTCAACTGAATGCAAGTTGACATCCCACAAGAAAACAGTAATTACCCGTTGTAACACCTTTCACCGGAACCTGCTAGGTGATGTGGAAAGCATTTCACACCACTGAAGGAAAATGATGCTCATTTAACTTCTCCACAGTGGCAAGAAGTGCAGTGCCCATCTTTGTTTAGACCCAGTGGGAAGCAATAGTCGGAGCATTTCATTCCTTCCTCATGGCACGAGGTATGACTTAGATTTTTGAGATCAGGATTGTTCTTGACCTCCTAGCTGGAGCTTCCTGTATTGACTTAATGCTGCACTTAATGTCCATAGAATTCTGTGTGAGTATAAGGGTTCCTGTGTTTACTATGCCATGGTGGAAACTATTCATAGAAGGGGGAGAGGTGATTTAATGTGGCTCACAGTTAAGGGAGTGCAGGTCCATCATGGTAGCAAGTCACCTTGAGTACATCTTGGGGGCTGCAGCAAGAACAGGAGTGGCTGGTTACGTTGTTGCAACTGCCAGGAAGCAGGGGACACAGGTCAGTACAACTCCTAAAGCCTTCACTCTGGCATTCCTCATTGTGGAACCTTAAATGTTCCACAGCCTGCCGGAGTCACCAGCTGAAGACTAAGTATACAGGTGCACAAGCCTATGGGTGGTGCCATGGCAACAGAGACTCTTGGAAATAAGGATCATCCAATCCAGGGGCTCTCAACCTGTGGATTGAGACCCCTTTGGGGGTTATAACGGTTTCACAGGGGTCACCTAAGACCATCGGAAGATACAGATATTTGAATTACAATTCATAACAGTAGCAAAACTACAGTTATGAAGTAGCAACAAAAATAATTTATGTATGGTTTGGGGTCACCACAATATAAGGATCTGCATTAAAGGGTTGTAGCATTACGAAGGTTAAAAATCACTGATAATCCCTGTAGGAATGATTGACATGTCCAATTTCAACTGCTGTCTACTTTTGCCAAGTTTTCTTGGGTACAGCCATGCCCGATGTTGGAGATGCTTGCTGTGGCTGCTGAGTAGTTGTTGCCAAGAGCATATGGCCCATAAAGACTAAAATATTTACAATGTGGCTATGTAATAAAATGTTCTTACAAAGAAAGAATGCTGACCCTGCTCTATTCATAAATTAAAGGTTATTGCATTTGCCTTTTGTTTCTGGTAGTATAGTTATTATCTGTGCCACTAAATTATATTAAAAACAAGAAGGGCATTCAAAATGTGAAAACTTTAAAAGACTTTGACACGCCAGCACCGTTCTTGGGGTGCAGAGACAGAGAATATCAGGCTTATGTGCGAATGCTTTGGGGGAGATTTGCAAACATGATTCAGAATGAAAGTGAGGAGTGCCTTCCCTTACAAGCATCTCAGCGTTTGATTATTTCATATTTAAAAATGGCTTAATTTGGTGATAAAAATAAAATTAAAAGGGGGAGGGGAGCTCTATTAACATTCTATTGAAGGCAAATATGAGGCTTCCTTTGGAAATGTTAGAATCCATTTCTTCTAGAGAGAATTTAGCTAGCTTCATGATAAATTATCACCCGAGAACAAAGCAAGAGAGAAATTGGAACCTTCAGTTCTGACTTCACAGAGCTTTAACTGACAGGCCCTGTTTTAAGCTCCCAGGCACAGTGGTTAGTCACAGAGTCCCTAGGAATGGGTCCGAGCAGGTTGCGTGGATGCCTCTAGCCTGTTTCCTTTACAGCCCCTCTTCCTATCCAGGGATCTCACAAATGCATTAAAATGAATCGAGGTGTTTTTTGTTTTTTTTTTTCTTCTCCTCTCCAGCGGGTGACAGAATGAGACACTGAATAAACATTTGTTAAATAATCAAGCTCTCTACAACCCCTTCACCTTAGTAACAATTGATAGTGAACACATAGCCTTCCCCAGACTTCCCAGTCTGGCTAGTCTAGTGAACGAGTTAGTTAGTGCTGGTGGATCTTACAGGAGAAACCAAATGGTGCAGTCTTAACTCGAGGAAGCCTGTTTTTATCCATATAAGTTATACTCAAGAGCTTCGCTATCCATCCATCTTCTCACTCATCAAACATTTATTAAGCTTTCTCTGAACTAGATATTAGGAAATAATGGTAGACAGTGGGAAATAATGAGAACATCGATTCCCTGGAGGATGACTTAGACACAGGTGATAGATGGGTACAGATGTGGAGTGGCTGTCTGGTTAGTAAGAAACTGTCAGGCATCACAAGTGAATTGGGCCACAGAAACAAGGAACTGAAATAGGCGAGGTACCCTACTTGCTGCCAGACTTGTATTCGGGCTAATATTGACAGCTGTTAGAAGACATTTTTGTTCCTCACAGTGGCCCTTGGTGGTGGTCAGTGTGTGCTCAGTAAGAATGGTATGGGCATCAAGACTAGAAAATTTGATCACATTCTACAGTAGCTTTTATCGATATAAAAGTCATGTAGTCCTCATTTTGCATGCATTTAGGATTGGCTCTTGGACCATTGGGGATACCAAAATCCAAGGATGGTCTCCACCCACATTTCACATGATATAAACACCACCATTTCCCCAATACTTTAAATGTTCGTTGGAGACACTTAGAACTAATAAAGTATATTATGCTATCTAAGTAGTTTCCCACATTACTTGGGAAATGAAAAAAAAAAAAAAACTAGAAGGCTGTTTATATTCATGAGAACACATTCTTTCTTGAATACTGGCTGGTTGGCTGGTTGGTTGGATCCCTGAAAGTGGACCCCGTATGTACCCAGCCCTACTGCACTTGAACTGGAGACTCTACTTGCAGATGGGGCTTAATCTCTGACCAGGAAGGAAGGAGGTGTGATCACCATTGGAGACTTGGCTAATGCTGGATAGTCAGATACAAAACTTCAATGGAAGAGAAAAATGGGTGTGGTCAGTTTTATTTTTTCTTTTGTAGGCTTCCTGTTTTGGTTTGGTTTGTTTTGGTTTGGTTTGGTTTGGTTTGGTTTGGTTTTTCGAGACAGGGTTTCTCTGAGGCTTTGGAGGCTGTCCTGGAACAAGCTCTTGTAGACCAGGCTGGTCTCGAACTCACAGAGATCCACCTGCCTCTGCCTCCCGAGTTCTGGGATTAAAGGTGTGTGCCACCAACGCCCGGCTAGGCTTCCTGTTTATTGAGTGAGAATTCATGTTTCTCAGAATGCCTGCTTTCTCTTAGAGATTCCTCCAAAGAGTCGCAGCAGCAATGTTAATTATAGCTGGAGACCTAGATTGGCTTTGGCTGTCTGCAAGTTCATCATTTTTTCCCCTTCATTGTCTTGAAGAGAATTTTTCTGTTCTGAGAAAGCAGTGGAACTTCACTACAAAGAAGGAACACACCCCCATTATGTGTTTGTCATCTTGTCATTGGCGAGAGTTATAAAAAGAAACCACAATCCCAGAGTCGAAACCCTGTCACCATTATGATTTTAGCTTGGAAAGCATGTGTGCTCTTCTGGGTCTTCTTAGGTCAATCTGATAATCATACCGGGCAGGGACTTCCATGTTTCATTTCCCCCTTTGTCACATGATTGTAATTGTCCAATTTATACACTGCTACCCTATTCTCATCATGATCTAAGACAGCAAAATATGATACACAGGCAGTGATGTTTCTTAAACCATTCCTGGAGGCAGCACGGGGCTTGAACCTTGTTCCTCTTCTTTAAGCATTTACCCCAAAGCCTCCTTTAATGTTTGAGACCATAGCTAGTTTTCACATCACCCCCACCCCCCGACCCGACATCCTGCTGCATCCTTGTATTGCTTTCTACATGGCAATGTTACATCTCCATGTCCTGTGACCATTTAGTTTTCTGCTCCATTTCTTCCCTGTTTAGACACTGCCGTGCCCCGTCCTACATACTAATTACTGACTTTTTGCCTCTGTGGTGCTTGGTTCATTGTGTCACATTTTCCCATGTGAAAGTAGACTGGGAGCCTTGGCAAGGAGGTTAATGGATTTCAGAGTCACTCTTGTTTAGCCCTGGAAGTCACAGCAAAGTAAGAACCAGTGGCTGACCCATTTTTTTTTAAAACCAGACTACGGCCAGCTTCGGCTGCAGACCAGTGATGGCTTGCACGGTGGTGGTGGCCATCACAAGTCACACACTTTAAAGAGTAGAAAGTGAGCACGCACTTGTACCTAAAGCACCACTCTGCCCGGTGGAACAGAAATAACCCCAGACTCTAGGACACAGTACACTGAGACCTCAGTAAGATTCTGTTATGAATTATATTGTATTATTATCTGCCTTCTTCTGCATCTCAATTCCCTCATCATTAACATTTAATACTTAACACCATATTTGGCTCTTCAGAGTCTATATTTTCAGTAACTCCACCCACACATTCTGAAGCCATTTGTTCATCCTTACCCTATCCTGCCCACTGTGTTCAGGACCATAAATTCAGTCTTGAAATCTAAATAAGAGGACATTTGTAATTTTTGTTTCTGGGGAGGGTTGTGAAGTAGGCTTAGCTTTAACACAAATTTTACAATAGTTTTGTTAAGGTCCCCCCCCCCTTAAGATTTGAAGGCCCGAGTTGGGGTGGATCTTACGGCTAAGAGAGGCTTTAGGTAATTAGTCTCAGGGGGATATGGCGAGAAGCCGCTTACCTTTGTAAAATAACATCTTCAATTAAGCTGTATGAGAGAGGAGGAGGGGAGATTTCCCACGCAGAACATTCCCACCAAATCCATTGGCCCCATTCATCACCACAAGTAAAGTAACAAATATTGAATGTGACTGTATGTCCACAGGCAACCTGCCTCACTTCTGCCTCCATCACTGCTTTGGACCAGACTCTCAGTGTTCCATTGTGGCTAATGGGGAAAAGTATCTATTTCACACACCCCTCTGGTTAACTCCCCTTTCCAAGGCAAGGGTAGAATTACCTTCAAAGCAGTCATCCCAAAAAACGTGTGTGTGTGTGTGTGTGTGTGT
Source organism: Cricetulus griseus (assembly GCF_003668045.3). NCBI lineage: Eukaryota > Metazoa > Chordata > Mammalia > Rodentia > Cricetidae > Cricetulus > Cricetulus griseus. Next base: position 430,416,512 of record NC_048595.1, on the reverse strand, counting down.
GTGTGTGTGTGTGTGTGTGTGTGTGTGTGTGTAGAAAGAATGGACATTTCATGAAAACTCAGTTTGGCTCTTTGCCTTGTTTTTTTTTTTATGTTGTTTTGTTTTTTTTCATTTGCCTGTTTTAGTTTGGATATTTTAAAGACTTCTTTTAAGTGTTTAAAACTGGGTTAGACCAAGACAAACCCTCCTTTGGCTTTCAATTTCAGTCTTCTACTTGAGAGCTGTTAGGACATAGCCTCTTCCATAAAGGGTCGATAGTCTTATCTTCCACCATTTAACTACCTATGATACTTTAAATAAGTGGTTGTCTATGACAGTCGCTATCATTATTCACATTTCAGAAACTTTTTGATGTCAGTGGGAATGAATGTGACTTTAGATAGCCGGGTGCAGCCCTAATTTATGGAAGAGTACAAAGGAGGTATGTGGTAGTCATGGACAACCCCAGACTAGCTCTGAGATCTCTTAGTAGCTGTGTGTGTGTTTCTTCCATATCTTCACAATCTTGCTAAACCAGTTCCTGCTAATAACCTACCAGTGGTTTAACTTTCGCTTCCATCTGTGGCCGCAGACCCATATCTATATAGCTCTGATCGTTTAATTTGCTATTGGTAATGTGTCCCACTAAGCAATCAGAACGTGTCTTCAAAAGCGTTCTCTAAGTATTCATTTTCCAGTCACCCCACAGCCCTGGGAACTGGAATCCCATTTGTAGAGCCGACTTTCAGAAGGTAAGATGGAGACCAGATAACGTATGCTGCTTCTCTGCCAACTGAAAGCAGGCCTGGGCTTGGAGCCTGCTCGCCGTGGAGCGGTTTCTGGTCTCTAAGTGGCATGTTTATTTGCACTGGAAGTGAAATGACACTGACACACACAACTTCCATCGTATTGTTCTTTTGAAGGATTCTTTTTTGTTAGCTTTCTTTGCCTTTTGCTTGCTTTGCCAAATGGGCCTTCCTTCTCTCCAAGAGCAGCTGAGAGAATGATAGAAAACCTGAAGGAGTCCGACGAGATCTCAGTTCTTGGTGTGATGGTCTGTTTTTCTTTCCCCAGGTCCACCATCTGCTCCCCTCAACCTGATTTCAAATGTCAACGAGACGTCGGTGAACTTGGAATGGAGCAGTCCTCAGAACACGGGTGGCCGGCAGGACATTTCTTACAATGTGGTCTGCAAGAAATGTGGAGCTGGTGACCCCAGCAAGTGCCGGCCCTGTGGAAGTGGAGTCCACTACACGCCACAGCAGAATGGTCTCAAGACGACCAGAGTCTCTATCACTGACCTGCTCGCACATACCAATTACACGTTTGAGATCTGGGCCGTGAATGGAGTATCTAAGTATAACCCTAGCCCGGACCAGTCAGTGTCTGTCACTGTGACAACCAACCAAGCAGGTAGGAATAATTCCTATTAAGTCATGGGTGCCGAGCATCATGAATTGTATTCCTGTTCTGAAATCAAATCAAAACCTGTTATAAACCTAGAATCTGTTAGAATGCAAAGGATTTGGGAGAGGACAGTTATTAATATAGCAAATATTGTATTGCTTCAGACAGCAGATGCATACCATGCCTTATATCAGGCAATAGAAATAAAATGAAGAATCAGACAGTATGACTGAAAGACAATGATGACACATTAGTAAACTGGGTCAGTTGTATGCATTTTACACTTGATTTGCTTCCTTTGTCTTTTAAGAGTTAAATATGTGTGAGTATATGTGTATATGTGTATGCATATGTGTATATATGTATATAAGTAGAAGAGCCTATGAGCATCAAAGCATGAGAGGCCAGAAGAGCCTGGGGTCTATCTACCTCTAATACTCTCAACCATTTCCTTTGAGGCAGGGTCTCTCCCTAAACCCAGCCCTTGTATTTTCTAGGGTAGGCTGGAAGCCAGCAAACCTCAATAATCCTTTTGGTTCTGCCCCACTCTGGTGATATTAAGGTGTATGCTGGATGTCTGGCTTGTTAATGTTGTTACTGGTATTTGAACTCTAGTCCTCATGATTGTTCAGCAAGCACTCTGGACCACCAAATCATCTATCCAGCCCCTGTGTTTGCTACTTAATCCCCAAATCCGTAGATGGACATCACAACACTTACAGATTACTAAGATCTTAAATTTGATTTTTACTAAATCAAATCCTCGGATCTGTTGAATTATCCAACAGATTAGCAGCTGCTGTGTGGTATTTTTGACTGAAATCTGATGATCCCAAGACTGACAATAACGTTTGCTTCGAATCAACTGGCAGAGCTAGCTACTAGGTGGCATAAGTTAATCACAGAGGTTGTTTTGGAGGATTGAGGGCAGGCAGACAGGAAGTAGTAGGGTGGGGCTTAGAGAGGGTATCAGAGCTTTTGGATGGAAGAATGAGCAAGAGAAGGTCACTGGTTGCTTCCTGGGTGCTTCTCTGATCACTCAGGTTCTTACCCCAATATTTGACTCCCAAGTTTTATTGATAAAGAATAAGTAGGCAAGTGCATCAAACAGCTACAGTTTGGACTGTGTTCTTAAATGTAAAAGACTGTAAATAATCTACATGGTTTTATATTACAACCAATTGTATAAACCTTATTTCTGTAAACAAAATTGCCTTAAGAAGCATGCTAGTACTGTGTGATAACATGCCTATACAGTCCCAGTATGTAGGAGGTTGAGGAGGATGAGTAGTTGGGGGCCAGCCTGGGCTATGGCCTTTCTCAAACTCTACCCTACCTTTCAAGGAGGATGCATGCTAATTTTGTAGACATTTGCCTAATTGACTCTGACTGATCTGAGCCGCGCGCCCCCTCCCCGACCCATTTCATCTATATCATACATCAAACAGAGCTAATGAGAAAACTGTTTGAGTTTATTACAATTCTGTCACAATCTTGAATATTAAGAAGTGCCGGAGACTCATGGTTCACAGGTGGAGATCAGAGAACAGCTTTAGGATGGGTCTCTCCTTCCACCTTGGAAATCAAGGGTTCCACTTAGGGGAGACTTTTCTGGCAGGTACCTGGTGAGCTACCTCACTGACCAGGTTCCCTGTTATTTTTAAAGAGTTCAGGAGTAGGAGGAAAGTGTCTTATTGTGACATTTGTATGATAGCAAGCATGACCAGAAAAGGACTGTTAGTGGCCCTCAATCCTACTGTCTCATATTTCACTTTTTAATGTTTCTGGAGCTGACCTCCAAAGTTGAATAAAATGTGCATATTAACTGATTCAGTAATGAAAGTATGCCAGAGACTTTATTCAAATCCATTTTTCCCATTTTACTCAAATTTCCTATAAAAAAAATTTTAAAGAGGAGCTGCCATAAAAAATGTTTAGCTGTTGAAGTATGAACACTCTTAGTTGTGAACCATCTATGTATATGTTTGCATGTGTGCAGATGCATGTGTCTGATTGTACATTCATGTGTGTACCTATGTATTGTAGAGATCAGAGGACAACTTTGTTGCTTGATTGATTTATTATTATTATTATTATTATTATTATTATTATTATTATTATTAGTGAGGCATGTGTCTCACTGGCCTGTAACTGGCCAAGTAAGTTATGCTGTTTGTCCAGTGAACACAAAGGATTCACTCATCCCTACTTTTCCTGTTACAATAATTTGCCACCAAGCTTGACTGTTTTTTTTTAAGTGTACACTTTACCAACTGAGCTATGACCCCAGCCCCTGGACTTTTGCCTTTTAATTTTGCACTTTTAGATCGTCAGCACTGTTTGACACTGTTTCACTTTTCTAAAAAGACTAGAATGGTGTCAGAGGTTTTAGAAGTATCACAAGAGTAATCACAAGTAATGTTGGTGTGTGTTGTTGGTGTGTGTGTGTGTGTGTGTGTGTGTGTGTGTGTGTGTGTGTGTGTGTGTGTAAATGCAGTGGAAATATCACAGCTCCTTGGGCCATCATTGATGCCATTGTACAACAAGCAGCCAACATGTACAGAGCAGTCTCCACACTTAGAAGAATCTGGTTATGACCAGTCAGTCCTTAAATTCAGTCCTTACCCGTCCTTTTTCACCCACAGTGATGGGGTTTGAACCCAGGCCTTTGTGCACACTAGACAACCACTCTTCCACTGAGCTTCATACTCAGTCCTTTCTTTTATTATCTCCTTTTAATTACCCTCACACAAATAAGAGCATTGTGTTCTGAAGCAATTTTAAACTAGGGCTGGACCTTTTGAGGCCACAGGGTCAAGTTTGGAGTCATTTTCTGGCTGAGGGCAGCCCTTGGGAGATGGAGTGGAGATAGTCTCCATCTCCACAGAGTTTAGGAAGAGACTTCCATGATTCTTCATATACTTAAGGGCTCCAGCCAAAAGATTATGTCAGCCCTTGCTATGCCAAAAGGTCCAAAGAGCACAGTGAAGGCATGTTGAAAGTCTTCCACAGGGGTAACATGTGCAAGAACTTTATTAGAAAGGAAGGAAAGAGTCAAAACTTTTATGAAAAATGTTGTTGTAATTATTTTAGATCTAGCAGAAAAGTGGACAGGTAATTCCTCTGGAACAATGAAGTGTCTTTTTCCCTGTCATGTTGAGCAATCCTGCAGGGAGACTTGCTTAATAGGACAAAACTTCATCTCTTTATTTTAATTTTCATGGAGGTGGATGCTGGGAAGCTGTTCAAAATTAAAAATAAATCTTTCAATAAGGAGACCTCCTATGAGGTCGGCCAGAAAGTATTTTTGCTCAGTAGAGAATTAACATATGTGTGCAGGGCTGCCTCCATGTCCTGCCATACTTTGGAGTTCACTGATTCAAACTCATTGGGTAGTTTGCCTTTGCTTAGCAATCCCTTTCCTCATAATAGTGAGACTTAATAATGTAGGCCAAATTCCTGGGTGAATGTAGCAGTCATCAGCTCTCTCAAAGCTCCCCTAAGCATATTTACATATGCACAATTATATTCTAATTGCATTTGGTTCCATCATGCCATTAAATTAGATTCCTTAAGGACCTTTATGGGCAATGATGGCTTACTCCATAAGGAATACGTAGAATTAATGGATGTTAGCACTTAGTACCTAGAGACCTCACAATTGTTCTCTACCTTTGCTGTGTTTTCGTGGTTTGCTGTTGTTATTTTGTTTTCTTCTATGAGTAACCTTTAAAAAGACAAAAACCAAAAAACAAACCAAATATTGGATAACAAGGAGAACATCTTAGAGTAGACAGGGTCTTTCCTTAAGATTATTATGAAATCCAGGCATGGGAGGAAGAGGGAACTGAGATTGATATGTAAAATAAGATTGTTTCTAAATTAAATAAAATTTAAAAAAGATTACTAGGAAATCAAGAATATTCATGTATTTAGCCTGGCCTGTTCCCATTGTGAGAAGAAAAGAGGTATGAGGTTTGGATTTCGAGGGGCTTTGATGGAAGGCAGTGTGAATGGGCTGTGCTCTCACAAGAATGTGTGAACCATTTGAACCCAGATAGAGCAACTGCCTTTTCCTCTCCCCAGGGTTCAAAAACAATTGACATAAAGGACAAAGGAAATCAGAGTATCTGGTGCTTGATTATTGATAAGTTGATTGATGGGTGCCAGCTCTGTAACTGACCAAAAGGGCTTAATGGCATGACAGTAGGCTGATGGCAAGGGTCCTGCAGGAAGGAAGCCTGTGGTGAGACTGCAGAAGAGTGAGCATTCTGTATGTGGTGTGAAAATGCCCCCACTGCTGAAGGAGATGTCACCACTCCATGTCAGGATTGATGAAGGAGATGTCACTACCCCATGTCAGGAGTGATGAAGGAGATGGGGGTTGGGGGTGGAGAATCTACCTAAAGTGTCACCACATTAAATAAAGCCTGAGGGGGCAAGCTCCTCCCAGACTTCCTGTCCTTCAGGGCAGGCAAAAGAAGTAAATTGAGGTTTGTCTTCCTGTATCTTTTATCCTGTAGCCACTGTTCTGCCTTTTGTTTGGGAAATTATCTTGGTGTTTATGAAAAGTGGATATGCAAACTGCTGAGTGATTTGTTTTCTTGAAGGCTTTCTTTCAGTTTACTTTGACTTAAGTAGACCATGTCAGGCAAATGAATACAGGGTGTGTTCCTAGGAGAGAGAAATGCTGTGTAAATGAAACAAGGTTTTCCTGGCGAGGGAACAGAATTGTGATAGTTTTCCTTAAAATGCTGTGGGAGCAGCCCGTGCTAATATTGTTGAGTCATTTTTTTGTTTGTTTGTTTTGTTTTGTTTTTACTGTGCATTCGCTGACCTCCTCAGGCTTGGTATGTCAGCTCTGATACAGCTCATACTTGTTTGTCTTAAATCATTAGTGACCTGACACCTGTGAGTAGTTTTCTCCACTAACCCTGAATTGCATCCACTTTCTAAAGGGTATTTTGTTTGTTTATGTATTGAGAAAGTGTATATGGGTGGGTGAGTGTTCACAAGATGGTCCATGGGGGGGGGGGGTCCTTCCATCATGATCTATACGGCTGTAACCACTTTTACCTGCTTGAGCTATCTCACCAGCCCCAGTGTATATGTTATGTGCTTGTAACCAGGTGAAAAAGATCTGGCCACCTCCAGGTAACCAGGTGAAAAAGATCTGGCCATCAATAGTGTTACAGTGACAAACATCTACAGCACTGAGTCCAGAAACCTTCAAATATTCTATAGATTATGCGATTATTTAAACCTGCCCTAGCCCAAGCCTTCCTGTGGGATCCTATGCATTCGAATGTACAGTTGAAAGCCACCTTGACTTTGGAGTTGATGAGTTTATTCTTGAGGATAATATTCAGAAGTAGATGTTAAGAGCAATCCCAAGGCAGGAATCAGCATAATGTTGCCACACAGGTGTGACTTTACAGTAATGCTCATCTCCTAAAGGCTTCTGTAGCAGTGCTTGCACCGGGCTCTCTGTTTCCTTGGTTGAACTGCTGTAGGCTGAGAATATAATTTAGTCATTGCTGTTCTCAGGCAGTTGTCAGAGCCTTCAGGTGGCTCTCTGTAAACCTTTCCCAGTTGCTTTGCAGTCGCAGGAACCGGTAGTGCTTGTTAGACTGGCATTGTTCTTTGGGGTTGCACAGTTAAGGAAACTGCAAGAAGAAAGACACACCACCAATAAAGTGGCGTGACACTTGGCCATGACACCACGATACCAAATGTAGTGGCAGTTACTGAATACGTTTGTTGACCTAACTTTTATTTACAGTAAAAACAAATGGGTTAACTCTGTCTAGTAGTAATACATCCAATAAACTCAAAATAATGAGAAAAGAAAAGAAAACAATTAAGTACAAGAGGCACACTGTCTGTTATTACTCAACTGGTTAGTTCCCATTCTCTCTTTCTCTGCCATCTTTTAATTAGACACATTATGTTATTTGAGTGGGATAATGGCAAACAGTGGGAATTCTCATCCCCACTGGGTATAATTGCTACCTGTCTTCTAGATGGCAGAAGGAAGCTTCAGGGAGATGGTGGGAGAAGGAAAAGAATCTTGGGGCAATTGAGTGAGGGATGTACCACAGGCATAAAGGGACCAGGTTTTCTGGGGTCTGAAGCTGTTAGGCTTTGTGTGATTAAGTAAGGCTCAAAATAAAATTAAAAAAACAAAAACCAGAGTATGAGACCCATGAAGGTTCTTAGTTTCCTGTGTCGCATTCTGACAAGGTTAAAGAGAATACAGTTGTCAGACAAGGAGACCATTGCATTAGAATGCTCAAGGCGAAAAGAGGACAGGAGAATTTGGCTCACTATAAAAGGTGCTGGAAAGCAAGGTCATAACTCAATATGAATCTGGCCAGTGCTTAGGTGTGAGAGGCAGAGGCCATACTGGAGATTGCCGGAAGGAGGAGGTGAGATCAAAGGACAAGCAGAAATCACATTCCCATTGCTTTTAAGAATTATGGTGGAAGCCAGTGCTCAAATGAAGTGGACTCAGGACCAAGGCTTTTCTTTAAGCTTGCAGAAGGAGAGGTGAAAAAAAAAAAAGCAACTTATGAGTAATGCACAAATGTTAGCCGTTTTCAGTTTCCTACCTCCCCTGTCCTCAAACAACCCATAAACAATGGCTTTCTACAGAGCTAAAGACAATCTAAAGATGAGTAATAGTTCGTTGGCATTCGGACATGTGGAATTCAGATTTTGGCCTCTATGAATAAAGTTTTATTGGAACACAAGTCCAGTCATTTGTTCACATGTTGTGTAGGAGGGCTTTCTGGCTCCGGAAGCATGGTTGGGTAGCTGTGGCAGAGCAAATGACCGGCAGTGAAAACACAATTAACTCTCTGGCTTTACATTTATTTTTTAAGCTGGTCTCTGCTCTGGCATACTAAATCAAGAACGGGGAGTAGTCAGAACGGAGGTTGAGATGTTGAAATGGCCATGCCATTTGTGGGAAACTGTGCTTCAGGGGAAGGATGTGGCGGCTTAGCACCAGGTTAATCCATATGAAACAGTTTGTATTTGGCAAGACTCATTATTTGTAAGATGTTTTGATTGTGTTAAAAAAAATTAACCAAAGTAATTACGATTTCAAACATGCCTTTGCTTCCTTCCACCGCAAATCTTTCCCCACTGATACTCAAATTTAAATGTGTGGAAACGTCCTTCTCTCATAATGTTGATGTGCACGGGTTCTCCTCAGCTTTTAAAATCAGCTTACATTTTTTTAAACTTTATTATTATTATTGTGTGTGTGCCCATGTGTGCATAATATGTATGTGTGGGACATATGCCACAGTCAAAGGACAACTTTGTGGAGTCAGGGTTTTCCTTCCACCTTTATATGAGTTCCAGACATTGAACCTCAGTCATCAGTCTTGCTCAACAAATCCCTTTCTTCTCTGAGCCATTTTGAGAGCTTCTGGTTCTCTTTAAAGTCTACATCCTTAGTTAGCACTGTGTGTCTTCGATACTCACACACTCCGATTGTTCTTGTGGTCCTCCTGAGATGATCTCCTGTTTGCTTTCATCTCCAGGAGATCATGCTATTTTTTCCTTACCCCTGCAACGTTTGAGGGGAAAACAAACAATGGAACTAGTGATATCTCCCAAGGAACTAAGACTGTAAAAAAAAAAATCCCACTGATCTGTTGTCTGTGCATCCTTTTTGGAGGGTAATGGTCGGAGTGCAAAAGTGGTGGCTACTTGAGAGACCTTTGCTTACTTGGGTAATTATAAGCTTGGCCAAGCACACAATGGGCTTCAGAGAAGCCAGGCTGTGGTTTTCTCATTAACAGCTCTGCTCCAACCACAGGCTCCTGGTGTAGTTCACAGTCCTTATGAAATGTGTATTTGAAAAGCATAAAGTGCAATTTTTTTAAGGAAAAAAACTCTTGGTTTAAACTTATTACCAAAATCGATTTATTTCCATAGAATATTTTTGCCTCCACTGTAATTAATAAGCCTCCACATCAATTCATTATTATAATTTTAAAATCAAATACATGAGAAGTTCTATAAAATACAGGGTTGTTTGTTTGTTTGTTTGGGGAACCAGGATTTCTGGATTCATATTTGTCATTGGTACCCTAAGGCCCAGTGAGAAGAAAAAAATGAAAAGCCTTCCAAAGGAATCTACTAAATTATGTAACTTCAAGGTTGACTGAGCAGCATAGACAAATGGTGTGTCTAGAGTGCCCAGTGGTAATTATTGTGTATAAGTGAAAGTTCTCATTGTTTAGGGAGGTAAATATTTCATTCTCAGAAAATAGAGGTTGGTTTTTGTCTATACACCAAGCCAGAGAACACTTTTTTTTAATTCCATTTGCTTTTCTCCTGCATAAATATACACACGTGTTCATTTATGAGATGGGAAATCCACTCTTACATGCTCTTGGCAGTGTAATCCTGCTTTCTTTCTCATTTCTCAATGTTGAACTCCACTGCCAACCAACTTGTACTCTCTGGAGACGCCATCAAGAAAAACAAATGCCTGCCTGAGATGAGAAGTGTGGGACTCACATGGGTTTTAGGTGTCCTTCCAACTAGCAAATTTAATCACTATCTCCTTGGAGTAGCCAAAGGAGACTCCAGAGTCCACTATTGAACATCAATGAAAAGATGCAGAGAAACTTTATCAAAGCTTCCATTAACCCCCTGCTGATATCCCTAAACAGGACAAATCCTGTCTGGAGATCTAAATTCTACAGGGATTAATTGAAATCTTTGCCCATATCTCCCAAAGATAGAGTCATGGCATGGCTATTCACCAAAACAGTTCCCGGAAATATGGTCTTCAGGTAGATCAGAAATATTGCCTTAGGTTTGTAATTTGTTCAGAGAAGCAAGCCTTAGCATTGGAACTTTTATTATTATTATTATTATTATTATTATTATTATTATTATTATTATTTAATTATCTTTTCCATGATGTCCACCTGACTCTGTTGCACTCAACACATGAATCTCCTTTCTCCTTCTTGGCTTGTGCCCAAAGTACAATGAGAGTTCTCAAATGTATAATAGTAACAAAAGAAAGTAGGTGCCACACATTTGTGTGGTCACCTGCTGAATGAACATGGTGGCTTTCATTAAGAAATAAATATCAGTGACACTCTGCTCCCGTTTATTGTTATCAAACTCAAAGGACACAACCTGTGTGTGCCCCAAGTCAGGTCTGGGTACCCATCCTCAATAAGCCAACCAAAAAAAGCCAACTTAATAGTAGAAAAAAGTAAACTTATTTACTAAGTAGAAAAAGGGAATTATATTTTAGTGTGGCCTCTTTCAGAAGAGGGACAAAGAGTTCCAGCAAACTCCCAAGTCTTGTCCTCAAGGTCCTGATGCAAGATTAGCATATCAATAGGGGTCAATATGCAACTCTAAACAAGCACAGTAAAGGTGTGGCCCGGCCCATCACTGACCTATTGTCTGGTCTTCAGTCCCATCCTCTATAAGGTGGTCTGGTAAGTAGTTAGATATGAGTGAAGTCTCTTTCTGGTCTTCAGTCCCATCCTATAAGGTGGTCTGGTAAGTAGTTAGATATTAGTGAGGTCTCTTTCTTATACCTTTTCTACTCCGAGCAGGAGAGTCCTTGTGTGTGGAGTGGGGGTGTCGGTCCTGTTTGTTTTCAACTAGTGAAATGGGGAGAGAAACTTAACTCAAGAGGAACATCTTTATTTCTGCCAAGCCCATTACAATGAGGGTCAGTTTTAGGAGAGGTGTGAGAATCCAGATAAGCAGCCTTCAAACTGGTTACTGTATAGACACAGAGCAGACAAACCACTTAAACTTATAATCCTTTTTCTGGTGGATTAATTGCTAAGCCTTAGTAGTTCTCTACTGAGCCATCTTTTGTGTTTTGTTATAATGAAGCATAAGGGCCACTTACTAAAATATAGCCTCTAAAATATATTATGGTGAAAGTTACAGGACCTTGACACATTTGTGCTATTTTTCTATCGCTGGTGGAAGACTTGAGTCAGAAAGGAATGGAAGAGTGTACCCACTGTTTTTGCTCTGCAGTTCCCAAAGGATACCATAGATGGACAAATTTCTTGGGCAGTTTGAGGCACACTTTCCAAAACACCTTTTTGGATGAAAGCCACAGAATTGATGTTTTTAAGAAGATTTCGAAGGAACCTTTGGTCCATGGCATATGTATCCAGCACTTAGAGGCAGCTTCAGTTTCTCAATTGAGAGCTAAATAGGGATCCACCACCAGCAGGCTCCCAGTATGTAGCACACTTGGGTAGGATCCATCCATTAGAACACACATTGAAAAAGGGACAGCTCACAATGGCTCCCAAGAGAGTTTGTGTTTGTCTAGATAACATAACATACTGCAAGCAGTAAATCTGCCACCTTCAGAATCAACTCTTTTTGGTGGGGGAGGGTGATTAAGTGTACGTGTGGGAATAAAGTAAGGTAGTGGAAACACAGCTTCATCCCAGCTAGGCTCTCAAATGTGGTAGTAGCAGAAGGCTTCCTCAGGCATTCTCTGCCCTCGCTAAGGTAGCCAGGGACTATCTTTTTTAGCTCTGTAATCACTAATCCCAGGTGTTGCTGGTGTAGCCTGGAGTCCTTGATTGTTTGGAAACCAGTGAACCTATCCTGAGCCTATAGGGTTCTTGGGAGAGCTAGGCTTGAGGGAACTTCCTAGGAAGCATTCTTCTAATGCTGGATGGGGGTGGGGGTGGGGGTGGGGCTCCATCAACTCATTTCTTCTCACTTAAAATGGAGGGGTTTGTTTGTTTGTTTGTTTGTTTTCACCAAAAAGTAGGAGAACAATAATAGAACCCAGAACAATGGAAGTTAGGAGAAGGATGTCTTCTTCTTAGCAGAAAGAATGGACAGAGAATTTTAAAGCCATAACTGGTGTTAACAGCTTTTATTTGAAACTTACTCCACCACAGAAAAGTCAACTGACTAAGTGAGAGTCCAAAACAATGCAATTAGGTAGTCTTCGCAGAATGTAAAAATAGACTATTTGGAGGAGAAGCATGGCTCTGAAATATAAGTGCTAATTTTTCAAAGTATATTTGAATTGGAGCCTCTTTGCACAGTGTATTTTTCTCTTCCTCCTCTGTCTCCGAATCTGTACAAAATGACTTTCATGGCACACTGGAGCTGGGCTTTAGATGTTTCTTAGTGACCATGCTCGAGGAGTATCTCCAGGTCAGATGTTGGTCTAAGGAGGTTCTTCCAGCACTGATGGATTCACTCCTAGGTGGGGCTGGATCTAGGAAATTTCACACTTCAGCAAATTATGTTTAAAGAGACTCTCTTGAGAGGTGTTGTGACACCCCCCACAATTGAAAAAAATTCCCAAACAGTTATGGCTTTCCTAATGCATTCTTTGTTATATATTTTATGACTACAAAAGTCATCTTGAATTCTTAAGCACAGATCTAGTTGAAGACATCTATTGGCCTTAAAAACATTTTAAATTTTAATGGCTCAGTTGTTTCTGCTCTGAGCTTATACTGCATGTAGGAGTTTAAACTATCTGGCACACATGACTTTGTTTCTGGCTGATACCCCAAAAATTTAAAAAAAAAAAAAAATTCTGTGGTTGCCAATTCCCAAGCTTAAAATCCCCTCTCATAAATGACCCTTTGTTGCTAACCTGCAATATAGCCTTTTTAAGAGAGCTGTTCAGAAGATAAAGTTTCATATGTGAGGATCACTGAAAGATGTTTTCGTGGTCATGGCTTTTGGAGAGCATGGCATATGGTGACCATACAGAAGAACCATTTTCAAGAGGAGCTGTTTATAATGTAAACCAAAGCCCGCCTGCCCCATCTCTTTCTCCATCGCTTCACTGTGCCCTGTCTACGACAGCAGGAGAGACAGTGGCATGTAAGTGGAAGCCTGCTTCACAGCTTTTGCCCCATCAATTTCTGATCCCTTGTGTTTAGAATCTCCCTATACTCTTCCACACTGTGGAATCACAGAGGGATTAAGATAAGAGTTGTTATCTCACCAGGCAACGGTGGTTAATGCCTTTAATCCCATCACTCTGGATGCAGAGATAGGCAGATTTCTGAGTTGAAGGCCAACCTGGTCTACAAAGTGAGTTCTAGGATAGCCAGGGCTGTTACACAGAGAAACTCTGTCTCAAAAAAACATTAAAAAATAAAAAAGATTTGCCATCTCAGGCTTGGTGCTCTGTCTGTTTTTGTTCTCCCTGCCCCTCATTTCCACTTGTGACATTCCTCTTTATCACCCAGAGTCATCATCTTTTCAGCCCCAGTCAGCCAAGTGGCATTTGGGCTTGGAAAGCTTCCACATAGCAGAGAACACATCAGTTGGGCAAGGAGATTCACCAGCATCTTTTGTAAGATGGTAGGACCCTCTTGTAACAGTCTTTGTCCTATTTTTTTTTTTTTTCTCCTCAGACAGTGCACTTCAAATGCAATGGGAGAGAGAGGTGTGTTTAAAAAAATTAAGAGTTTAAAAGTTTGGGTAAAGGGACCCAAATTCTGTTTATAGTAACCCTGAATTTTCTAGTAGCTTGTGTGAGCTCTTAAAAATGATCATTAGAAAGTAGGTTCCCCTTCCACATTCATGCATCATATATATATATATATATATATATATATATATATATATATATATGGTGGGGAATTGGATGGCCTTGAAGATGACTAATGGGGCTGTGGACCCTTCTGCCTTTGGGTCACCTTTTTGAATGTGGATGACATCCTAAGTGATCCAAAGTGTGACCATTTGGCAGCCATGAGTGACTATGTTAATGGGATTGGTCTCAGTCCAGGTCTTTGTCGACAGGTGTTCACATCATAACTGACACTAATTGACTTCCTAGTGTTTCAACTTGGAAGACAGTGGGCCATCTCTGAGGCAGCTATAATGACAGAGTGGTTCGTGATACATTCTGTCTCCTTTGAAAGTCAAGAAAGTCAAATCCCTGAGCAGGCACCCCCCAATACCTTGTAAGCATTGCATATGTCTCTCATGGACCCTATTAGCCCAAGAGATAGGAAATGGGAATCTAATTTTCAAAAATTTCACAAAAACTCAGAGTGGCTAATGCCTCTTGTCTTTGAGCTTTCCTTTTCATTTTTTTTCCTGTAGGGTTGCAATTTATGTAAAGTGGTACTTTGTTTAAGGTTGATAACCAGATCATGTATTTATAACAATAGCTACAAATGATGCTTGCTGATAGAGAATATAAAGCTATAGCCATTCATGCCTCAGCAAAATGAAAACCAATATGAAAAAAATATTGAGACCCCTTTATTCCAAAGCATGACCTGGGTGCAGAGTTATATACAACTGCAGTCCTAGCACTGAGTGGGTAGAAACAGGAAACATCAGGGGTTTGAGGTCATCTTTCTCATAGTAAGCTCGAGGCCAGCCTGGGCTACATGCGAGCTTATCTCAAACAGAAAATAAATAGAAAATGAAACTAAAGGAGACTCAACAGACACAGACTCTCTTGTTACTTGAATCCAGAATATGACACCACTTGGGCATTGGCCTGAGATTATTAATATTAATAAGACTGTCCCTATGGATTTTCTGGGTTTATCTATTAGCTTTTTCCTTCTCTTCCTCCTCCTTCTTCACAGATGATTCGAATATCCCTATAGCAAATGGCAAAGCCACAACTCTTCCTGAATTGTCTATCACACTTTAAAAAATCAAAACGACAACATTCACTAATCTGTTTTTTGAAACCGACAGGCTCATTTGGCAAATGTTCAATGCCTTACCGCTATGGAAAGGCTTTACAGAAAGAGGTAAGAAATGGAGAGTAGCTGGTAGAAATGAATGAGCAGGACTCTATTGGTCAGTTTCTGGAGAAGGCATTCAAGTTTCTCTGTGTATAAACGTGGAAATTTGATTGTGGGGAGCAGGAGGCAGGAGAGAAGATTTACTGGGTACATCTATCATGTTGGCGTTTAGAGGTTTGGTGATTAAAACATGTTTAATTGAGGACCAGTCTAGATGCTCTGGATGTCAGGAAGCTAAATGTTGCAGCATTGTCAGGACGATTAGCAGCTGTCTGGGAAACAAAGCGAACCTGCAGCCCACAGCCCAGCTTTTCATTTTGCAGCCTTGGGAGGCACAGGACTCTCTAGTGGGGTTGACAGCTGAAGGAATAGAGTCTGGTGTGCAGCAGTTAATTCTTCCCTCTCTTGACTGCTCAGTAGAAGAGGTTTTCCTTACATATTTCAAAAGAATGTTGGAGGGCATCGTGGGTCACAGAGGACCTGGCTTTGACAAAGGGGTCTCTATGCAAGTGATCTACAGAACAGTTGAAATAACTCAATAATTCTTTAATCTAGAGAAGCCCAGCATGAATGTTCATTTCACTAGAAGCATCTAGATTTGGGGGGGGAGGGGATAGGAGGGGACAGTTATGCTGTTTTGCTGTGGCCAGATTTACTGTGCACTTATCTTAATACAGTTGTCCTGTTCATGGAAATTCTTATAAATGACCCCCATATGGGAAGGCTTGTCTTCCTGCTGCCTCAAACTGGCATTCTGACTTAGCAGGAAGTACACTCATAGAATCCTGTGGTGTTTCTATTGGCAAGTGTTGGCCTATACCTGTCAGAATGCACCAACAAATCTCTTAAGAGATATGCAGAAAATAAAACAAACAGCTGCAGATGTATTCCATGCATGGGCGTAGGAATCCTGGAGCAGGAAAAGGTGCAGGCAACCTCCTGAGGAATCCCTGTGGGCTGCTATGTGCCGTTCTAGGACCAGCCCTTTGGTGGCACTTAAAATGGTGTCTTTTAGAAGTGAAATGATGATGCATTTTTTTTTTCTTCACCACCAAGATCAGGGATACAGGTGTCTTTTCGATAGCATCATGTTTTTATAGCCACTGAAGCTATACTCTGCAAAAATTTACCTCTTTCTTGACTTGTTTAGGTTTTTCCCTACCCACGGAGGTTTACCAAGGATTTTGGGATGAGTCTTTCAATGATTGCAGTAATTCACTATCTGTACCCTTTGACAAACTTAATATTTTTTTTGTGATCTCTTTGTCATGAAAAATATATTCATAAGTATAGAAAACCAGGCAATAGTCTAACATACAGCCATTGAACTGTCTCAAAGCAAACACCTGTTTGACCATCACCTGGGCCAAAGCACAGAACAATAGAATACTGTAAATCTTTCAAAAGCTTCTCTTGTACCTCTTAGCCCTCTCTAACTACAGATACTATTATTTTTATATTATATTTGATTTTATATTTTGATTTTGTTTTATTAATTTTAATTTTTTGTTTTGTTTTTATTTTTATCTCAGTTCTTTGAAATTCCACATCTGTTTTAGGATTTGAGTGTGAGCAGAGGCCATGTCTGATGACTTAGAGGTCACATGACTTTTGGAGGATTCAGGAGAATGCCATTATATATAGGAAGCCTCGTATTTAATACACAGCTGATGTTGGGAAGATTGACTTCATGGTGGTGACTGCTGTTAGTGTGGAAAGGAAGGTTAGCTTTCAAGTATACAATTTCTCACCAGTAAATGAACATGGTGGTACAGGCCTATAACTCTAGTGCTTAGGAGGCAAGGGCAGATGGATCTCTGAGTTCAAGACCAGCCTGATCTATAGAAAGAGTTCCAGGACAGCCCGAAAGAACTACCTGCCTCCAGCAGCCCACTTTTGATAGCTTTGCCTCAGTAATAAAGCATATATATATATATATATATATATATATATATATATATCCTTTCCAAATGGTGCTTGCCATTGGGGGAGCAAATATATATATATATCCTTTCCAAATGATGCTTGCCATTGGGGGAGCAAATGTTCCCAGGAGAGTGTGCTGGACATTTTCCATTCAAATCCTAACAGAAAGGAAATGCAACACTTTCCATAGATGGGTGGGTGAGAATATGGCTTTCCATAGATGGGTGGGTGAGAATGTGGATGCTGGCGCATGCCTTTGAAATTCACCAGTTACAGAATTATCTTGCAGCAGGTTAAACTCTTTGTTCTATATCCTCCTCATCTATAAAATGGTATAATAAATAATAGTGCCTGCTTCATGAGGTTGGTTTGAATTAATTCGTGCCAGAATTTAGAATAAAGCTTGGTCCTTCATTGTTGCCTAATATGGGTTCATTGTGTGTGTCACTACAGAATTCTGGTATGGAGGGAGGAGCCTCTACTTTTAAAGTCATGTAACCTTGGCTCTTTAACTTGTTTTATAGCTTTGGTTAAATTATTTAATTTCTCCTTGATGGAGTTCCTGAATTTGAAACACAAGAGTGATATAATGTAACAACTTCAAAGAACAGTTAAGGGTAGAAAGATGTTGCTAGTGTCTAAGAGGCCTTCGGTGAAGGGCACAAGTCTTCAACTGTGTAAGCTGCTAATTGTTCAGTGGAGATTAAATTATCTCATCCAAGGCTGCTGTCTTTCCCATTTCACATGAATACAGGCTCAGCCAAATCCCTTGGCCCAGTATTTTGTCATTTTGATGAGCCTACTGGAAGAAGACTCATGGCTGTGACTTGTGCCCTGCAGAGCCTCTGGACCTGCCTCACCTCAGGGTAGCACATTCCAGTCCTCAAAAATGACTGGGGATCTGCCCATCATCCATAGCCAGGAACTGGAGGAAACTTGGACACCATTCTGGCAGCTCCAGACGCAGATCAATCTTCTATTGGCCACAGTACACTACACTTCATTTGAGGTCATTGTTATGGAAATGTCTTTTTGACTAAGTGGCCCCACTTTACTCCAGTGGGCACCTGCTGTCACCCTCAATGTCCACAAGTGGGTTATTGCAATAAAACAACTTCTTACTGAAGTCACATTTGGTTGGTGGTAATGTGGGGAGGGTTGGCATGGGGCCTCCAGGATATGCCGAGGTTGGCATCAACCTCCAGCTGGCAGATTACAGAAGAGAGAATGGAGAGTCACAAGGGAGATATTCATGAGTGAGTCTAGAAAATAAGTAATTACTTCAACCAAATTCCATAGCCTCAGACACAGTCATATGATCGTCCTTGGATACAAAGAAGTCTAGGAATGCGGTTTTGGCTGAGCAGCTCCATCTTTGAAACAGTTATTTGGGTAAAGGGAGCTCACATCTCTGGACAGTAACTAAAAGAAAG
This sequence comes from Cricetulus griseus, assembly GCF_003668045.3. Classification (NCBI taxonomy): domain Eukaryota; kingdom Metazoa; phylum Chordata; class Mammalia; order Rodentia; family Cricetidae; genus Cricetulus; species Cricetulus griseus. The sequence goes on along the minus strand of NC_048595.1, from coordinate 430,397,992 downwards.
TATCTCAGCACCTCCCACTGCAGCTCACGCTGAAAGTTAAGAAGAGTGTCACGTCCTGTGACTTAAAGGTTTTATTGATGGCTTTCTGTAAAGAGTTGGTTGAAAGTAATTTGCTGCCTCATCTTGGGGGGGGGGGGCTTGTAAAGTTTTGATTCACATTAAAACAGAGATACTGACTGAAAGCCTGCACAGAGTCTGAGCACATAAATGGAAGAACTATCAGTGTTCCAAAATCAGATTCTCAGAACCCTTGGAACTGTGGCTGCTGCGTTGCACCCTTCAGTAAACATTCACATGCACAGCTTGCATTGTAGTATTTGTTGAAAATACATGCTGCCCTCCCTTCAGAAAAATCACTGTTTGGAAAACATGCAATCTTCCTATATTTCAAAGTTTTAAATTAATCCATATGGATCCATCCCTATTTAAATCTAAATAAAATGTCATTTAATTCAGACTTATCTGAAGATTTTGGCTGAAATTTTAGCTATATATATTTTTAATCAGCTTTGTTTTTCTGTATCTTTTGCTTAATTGTTATTTATTTATTTATTTTTTAAATTTTGGACAGTTGTTGTGGGCTTTGTTTTTGAGACGAGGTCTCACGCTCTAACTTGGTCTGGTCTGTAACTAGTAAGCTCAGGATGGCCTTGAACTCTCAGGGCAGTCTTTTGCCTTGGCCCCATGAATTACAGATGCGTGCCACCAAGCCCAGCTGCTTAGTTTCAAAATGATAATGGACCGTTTTGGAGTAGTGACTTAAATTGAGTGGTTCAGGGACTAGGTGTTCTTACGCAGTGGATCCTGGGGTGACAGAGTTTTCTAAAGATATTACTGGGGAGAAAACCAGCAAAGGTAATCCAACTGATTGAATGTGCTATAAACAACACATGTATGTGTGTGAATCTTTTAGTACTATTAAACACTGTAAGAATAGTGTTTAAAAACAAAAACAAAACAACAACAAAACCAAGTGTATAGAAATTGCTCCGTGGTTAGTTCCTGCCATAGATATGGCTGAGTCCATGAGGAGAAATTCTTTTCTCTCCTTGAATGTGGAAGAAAGCAATTAATATTAGCACCAGAGTTCTTAGCATCTCTGAGATGCTAAAACCCTTAATCACAAGGATATCATTAGTGCTGTGAAGCATTTAATTTTGATGCTTGACAGCATTTTAAAATGCACAAACCTTTGATAAGGAGCGAATCAGAGCTGTGGTGTTGAATTGAGAAAGAAAGGAGTGAACAAAAACCACCTTAAGCTCTAAGTAATTAAAGTTAAATATGCTGTTTGAATAAAGCAGAGATATTTATAAACTGCAGCTTTATTTTTCCTATCAGGAAAAGACTCCTTGGGTAAACATCATCTATTTAAATCTAGATTCTAAGGTAGGAGAAAGGTAACCTTGATGTGGCCAAGTCGGCTTTTTTCCAAACCATGGCCATGGACAAATGCCCATTCAGTCTTCTAGACTTTGTAGGGCTTGTTTTTCACTCTTCCCACAGGCAGGAGACGTTTCTTTGTATCTGTTTTATTTCCTGCACCATCCACCACCTTCATCCTGTCCCAAACACTGATTTGAGCCATGAATGAATAGCAGTTGGGTAATTTTAGCTGTTTCCTCTGCCCCTATAAATTACCCCCGTTTTTCATTGGTAGTTCATGATGCCTGCTGGAGTCAAGAAAGCCCATGAGTTGAGGGTGTCTTTCCCTGTATCTTATTCTCCTTCTGTCTTCCCCATCCCATTTGGGTGTCACAAGCACCAAACTGTGGCAGTAAAATGACTTGTAGGTGTTTAATGGCAAGTCATTGAGGAAGCGAATAAAAGAAAATTGCAGTATTCACATCAGTGGGGAGCAAGGAGAACTGCTGAGCTTTGAACCAAAGAAAGTTAAATTTACCAGGTTCTTAAAGGGAACCGCCTCTGTGTGACACCAAAGCATCTCCTGTAATTCTTCCTCCCAGTGAAATGTGCCACTGTTAGCCATGATGGATCCCTCTAATCTATGTAGTTTCTGTTTATCCAAAACACATACATGGAGATAAAACCACATGTGCCTTCTGGATGCTTTGTGGTCTGCTCTCAAATCAGATGCTCTACAGAGCAAATGGAGTCTAAATTCTCCTTTTCTCAGGGATATGTGGGATTCTTGATGCAGAATAGTGTGTGTGTGTGTGTGTGTGTGTGTGTGTGAGAGAGAGAGAGAGAGAGAGAGAGAGAGAGAGAGAGAGAGAGAGAGAGAGAGAGAGTAATTTAGCTTGGTTTTCTATTAGAAAGCTCAATTCTTTCAATTGCTAAACTTGGGTGAATTTTCCTTTTCTCTTCTTGAGGGTTTTGCGCTATTTTACAGCAATTTTACTTGTTTCCATCAGTGTGTGGAAAGATAATCTGTTCCAATTGTTTAAACTTGGTGCTCCAAGTCTGACTGCAGAGGGCTCTCTATCCATCCCTCTTAGGCTTCACTAACCTGGTAGATGTTCCCAGGGATGCATGGTAACTAGTGATGTCTCTGACTCACTCTAGTTTTCTGTCTACAGTAGTCCATGTAGCCTTACATGACAGAACAGAATGCTGGGGGCCTTCTGGGTTTTGGGAGATGACCTTCGAATCTCCTCTGTATCCTCAATTTAAGAAGTCAGAAAAAGTATTTGCATACATCCCAGAGGTACAGATGAAAAAAACGCTAAATAAATTGTCAACACCTTTGTCAGTCTGAAGAGTGGTCCCCTCAAAATGTCTGGAACAGGTGCACTGAAGCCTGGCTTTTCTGTTAGTTTCCATTTGAATGACATTTTACAGCCTGTGTGTTTGAAAAGTGTTCAGAAACGTCACATGGACTGAAACAGAGGTCCCATTTATAATTAGAATTGTCATTTGCTTCGCCTCCAATTGTCAATGTCTTGGTTAAACTAAATGACAAAACTAAACCCACAAAAGGTCATGAGAGGTAGGTGCAGATGGAGGAGAATTTGAAAGATGACTCGTGACTGGCACTTAATATTCAGGTCATGTTTCATCGTCCACAGATAAAGTAGATCAATTTTAACATTTAGTTCATTATTATTCACTCAAATGTATTGACCACCCACAGTATAAGCTAGGCATCCTGAATCCCAAGGATCTAGTGGCAGTCAAAGTAAGACCTGTTCCTAAAATAAGCATCCCAGCAACCCAAGCTTGTATCTGGAAGGCAGATACTTTACTAATGAAGCATCGAGGCAAGCAAAGTTGATAGACTTGACCAAAATGGAAATGAACACATTTTAGAATGAGACTTTTTAATTTTTGTCTTTGTTTTCTCAAAAAAAAATATTTTTCTTTTCAAATCAGTTGAGCATTCTACTGAATCATTTAGGGGAAAAATACTTAAGGTATGTAGATTGAATGATTTTTTAATCTTTTTCTTATTTTTCCTGCATTGGAGTCTTTCCTCATACCACCCAGAGGCAGAAGACACTTGTTTGTTTGCAGCAGGTCCACTTTTTTGCTGTCTTACTTCCTTCTCATACAAGGCAGCTTTTTGTTGTTGTTATTGGTTTTTCTTTTCTTTTCTTTTTTTGAGACAGGGTCTCATGGTGCCTAAGCTGGTTCCTGGATTTACTATGCAGCAAAGTTTAACCTTGAATTTCTGGTTCTCCGGCATCCAGCTCCCTGGTGCTAGGATTATAGGTGTGCCCTGCCATTCCCAATGTAAGATGTCAGAAAAATCTTCAGAACCCTCATAAGTTCTTCTCTCATGGAAGAACACTGTCTCCAAAGGTGATGGGGAATTAGATTAAATCCACCAACCAAACCAAAAGACAGATGCTTACACTTTTAACCCCAGCACTGAGGCAGAAGCAGGTAGATCTTTGAATCTGAGATCAGCCTAGTCTACAGAATGAGTTCCAGAACAGCTAGGGCTACACAGACAAACCCTGTTTTTAAAAAGCAAATCAAATACAAATAAACAGTGGTGGCACTGGAGGTGGACCTACAGATTGAAAGAACCCCGGTGGCTCAGGCCCCCGGGATTTTGGCCCAGGACCTTGGCGACCCTAATCACCAGGCAGAGGTGAAAGCTTGATGCAAACAGAAGAGGCTTTATTTGCAGTTGTTTAACAAACTAACCCCATTAGCTCAGGCCTTTCATCCAACCACCATGGTGGATGGCTGGGGAAAGACCCCCGAGAAACCATGGGACAGAGATCTTATAGGACTAGGGTAGCATAAGGGGAGTGTCTAGGGGTAAGCACAGGCTCAGTATTTCTGTGCCTCCAGGTTTGGAGGACTTGCCCTGTGTTGATTGGTCAACTGGTTGTTATGACCCACAGGCCCTCCCAGGGTGATTGCTATGCCCTGCATGTCATTGCTGTGCACTTGTCCTTAAAGCACACCCAGAGCCGTAAAGCATAGCATAGCACCACCAGCTAACTTCTGATTGGTTCCTTGCCATGAGGCAGGAATCTGACCTCCGAGTGACCAAGTCAAGGTCAGGCAAGCACGTGTTAGGCTGCTGAAATGGGGAGCTAGTCCCTTCAGGATGACTATTGGGTTGTTACAAAAGAAGGAATTGACCTGTGTGTAAACTTAATTTTGTTCTCAACATCCTCCTGTAATATGCCAAGGTCAGAGTCTCAAGTCAGTGATTGGATAGTCTTTGTGTTTGTTTACTGCTGGTGAATCTGTCTCACATTATAACAAAGCCTGGGGAGACAACAGTGCCCAGCAAAAACTGATAGCATGGTCTCACTTACATTTTATATTTTTATGGTTTTCTGTTGTTAGACCCCTGAAAACTCAAGTATCCGGGGTCTCAGGCCAGGTTCGCGGTCACCCCAATCACCAGGTGGATTCGAGAGCTTGCTGCAAACTGCACGAGGCTTTATTGTAATTTAACGAGCTAACCCTATGTTAGCTCGGGTCTTTCACCCACCTGCCATGGCGGACGGTTAGAAAAGACGGCTCCTACGGGCTCCCAAAAGATCTTATAGGGCAGCGTAAGGGGAGTGTCTAGGGGTACACACAGGCTTACGCACAGGCTCATGATTGGTGTGCTTCCAGGCTTGGAGGGCTTGCCCTGTGTTGATTGGTCAACTGGTTGTTATGGCTCATAGGCCCTCCCAGGGTGGTTGCTATGCTCTCTACGTCATTGTCGTGCGCTTGTTGGTAAAGCACACCCAGGGTCATAAAGCATAGTGCCACCAGGTAACTTCTGATTGGCTCCCTGTCACGAGACAGGCATCTGACTTTCTAGGGTCTAGGTCAAGGTCATAGAAGCCCATGTTCGACCATTATGGCTGCCAAAAGGGAAGCCGGTTCCTTCACTGTCATTAACTGGAAATAACTACAATGTTTTAACTTATTAATGGGAAGTTTTCTTCCAAGATAAATGTTTTAAATAAATAGTATGTGTGTGTTTAAGAAGAATATTGCTTATTCATGATACAAGTTGGGGGGGGGAGTTGGCCAGCAAATGGGTGGTATGAAAAGACCAACGCTTGGGAACCACTGGGCTAAGAGAAAGATTGGGACATTCCATTGCCAAATACCTCATCTAGGGAAATGAGCTGCAGGCAGGCACACGTGGCAAGCCGATGGCTTCCAGATGTAGAGTTGGAGGCTGTATTGGAAATAGGATAGATAAAGGCAAGAGGCGAGCCCATATGTGGCTTATAATGTGGAGGACATCCAAGTTGCTCTTGTCCAAAGTGGCAATATGGCAGAGCTGAAGTTTTCTCAGGCCTGAGTTCTTCCCAGGGGAGGGATGAATTGAAGATCTTCTGAGAGAACATGGCATGTGCAAATGCCTGACTGACTTCCCAGAGTCACCTGGCCATGGATTGCTTTTGTCACAGTGCCCATCTAAACACCCATCTCTAGAGCAGCTGTTCAATAAAGAATTCAAATGTGATAGTCCAATCACAGGGTACCATTTTCGAATTAGAGCTGTTTATTGCATATTTCTGTAGATGGTACCAGAGGCGTACATCAACTCTGAACTCCTCCAACTGGCCTCTCCCGATCACTCTCATTGTCTTTCCTTCCCCTGTGTTTCTCTTTCACTTTTCTCTCTCCTGCATTTTATGACACCTTAGACAAGGTCCACTCTGTCCATTTTATTTCACATCTGTGCACATCAATTTTCCAAGTAGGTGTGCATTAAGAATAATCTAGTAACAAAGAAGATCACATTGTGTTGTCGCCTCCTGGCTCCAGACTTTCAAACACCCAAGCTGAGCTCAGATTCCCTTTGAGTGGCTACAGGAATGCTGCTACTCAAACTTCAGAAATTGAAATGGATTCATTTCTCGGGGGCTGCGATGTCCTGATGACCTAGCCAGAGAGAAACCGCTTTTACTTCAGCAGCACTCTCTGAGGGCAGAGAGGCAATTGTTGGCCAAAGAAGCTGTCCATTTTGCAGAATCTAACCCAGACTGTTTCTGAGAGAAACTTCATTTGATAATTTTCTGATTTGTTCCCCTCCTGCCTTTTCTCTAATGGCTTCACGTTTTCTATTTCATTTCCCAATCTCGAACATCGGGATCTAAAGAGCCCCCTTTTATGGAGTGTATGCTAAAGTGCTCCTTTAGGTAATATATTTATTACCTGGAGTGAAATGGCTTTTCACAGCCAGGCAGCCTTCTGAGCCTCCTTCTACCGCTGTCTCTACCCCTGTATTTAAGAAAGTTGTTCCTTGAATTTTATAGGATAAAAGTTCTATGCCAACCAGCACAGAAAAAAAGCTGTGTGTATGTGTGTGTGTGTGTGTACATCTAATGAGCACATTTCCGCTTTTCATTTTCTTTAGATGTTCAGTGGCTTCCATATGTCTGCTGCATGCAGCTTCGTTCAACCAGTTGGGTATTACTAACCTTGGCCTTGCCTTTGATGGAGACCATGTGTATGCACTGTATCTTTCATTGGTGTTTATGCCTGAGTAGTTCCAATCTGGTATAGGAGAAGGGGGGGGCATTGGGAAGGATGTCTGAATGCATGTTTCCATCTTGCGGCATCCCTGACAGAGATGTCAGGCTGTCAGTATCTGTGCAAGAGACAACCCTTACTAGATTGACTCTGTCATGGAGACTTCCTTTTATGACTGGTCTGTTCACTCCACCCTGCCACCAGGATACACATCCCACGTGGTCAGGCGGTTCTGATGCTTTCTATATTCTGGTTCTGTTGATAATTTATTTTACTTATTCTTTCCTGCATTGAGAATTGGCAGTCCTGTGGGTACCAGGGGCGTGGGTAGAATAACATTCATTTGTTGGAAGTCCATTTTCACATATTGCCACAGTTTGGGGAGTAAAGTGAATATGCATTCAATTTAGCGAGCCCCCTAATCTCTGGTACTTGAGGCCAGCTTTGTGAGATAAGATGAAGGATTTCATGAAAGCTTCCCCTTCTCTCTGGGGATTGGACATTGGCACTGGCCCATGTCTGTCACAGCAGAGCTGCTAACAGCTGGCTGGAGATGACACTACAGATGCAAGCATTGGGCAGCCTGACTTTACAAATCTCAAGTAGGCACCCGCCCCCTCACCACTCGCCACCACCGCTCCAATAACATACCCAAAAAGACTGCCTTCATGTCTTTCTCGTGGAAAGGAAGGTTTGCCACTCAGCAGGCACAAAGAACAATTTCAACTCTTGTTAAAAAAAAAAAAAAATGGTTGCATAGTGTCATTTATGTCCAGAGAGACCATTGTGGCTTTATTTGTGTTCTTCATTATTTGCATGACCGTGTTTAAATGGAAAAGTCTTACTGTAATTAAGCAGTGCCTTTGTTTATATTGGAAAGTGTATAAATCCTTTGCCTTCTAACGTTCTCCACAGTAACTGTGGAAGGATGGCAAATCCCCCTGCTTGTATAACATTAAATATCAGTAAGATGCATCAGTACTTAGGGGTAGGGTGAGAGATTTACTGAGCTTGAAGCCCTGAGACAACTGTGGCGTGTAAAAAGACAGCTCAGGCAGCATTCCCTGTACCCACAGCCCAATAGCAAGAGTGTATTTAGGTACTAGGGAAATGACCCTGTGGACTTTTGGAGTCACCAACCCTTTATTTCACAGTTGAGTGTGTGTGTGTGTGTATGTGTGTGTGTGTGTGTGTGATGTGCAGAGGCCACAGGATGGCATCTGAGTCTAGATGAATGGCCAATGTCTTCCTCCTCTATCATTCTCCTTCCACCACACCAGTGTCAAGGTTACAGATCAGTGCCAACCACACCCAGCTTTTTTGTGGGTGATGGGGATTCAAACTCAGGAACTCATGACTGCAGAGCAAGTAAGTGCCTTACCCACTGAGCCATGTCCGCAGCCCCTTACAGATGATCTTTTAAAGTCAAGATATATAGCAAAGTCTGGAGGGAATGGTAATGGAAAACATTGTGCTTCACTGGAGAAGGGCAATGCAGCCAAGGGGAAGGCAAGCCCATGGAACTTTCTGAAGTAGAGTGAAATTGTCGCATGATGGTTCCCAAACTAAGTTTCTTTCTTAAGTAAGATTCGTTCTTTTTTTTTCTCTCTCTCTCTCCCTGATAGCACCATCATCCATTGCTTTGGTCCAGGCTAAAGAAGTCACAAGATACAGTGTGGCTCTGGCTTGGTTAGAACCAGATCGACCAAATGGAGTAATCTTAGAATATGAAGTCAAGTATTATGAAAAGGTATGTGTTTCCCTTCTCTCCCTCCTCACTTCCTTCTTCCCTTCCTCTTTCCTTCTGTTTATTTCTACCCCTCTGTTCTCAAGCATTAAAAATTTCTAAGTCATGAAACATCGGTAAATACCAAAATCAAATGTATCTTGATTCCCAACAAATCTGATTATGAAATGTAATATTTGGCTCATTATCTTGAAAAACACACATTATGTTCTAATATAATTGTATTTTCTTTTTAGTAAGAGAAATCAAGACCTAATCTATATACCTTCTATCATAGAGAATGACTCATAACTGCTAAAATAATGATATGTTTAAGCAGATCACTGCTGTTCACAATGAAGGTGTGGGTTTTGATGACTTTTAACAGAAAATTGGGTGAGGAAAATTGTGTTCTTCATCCCCTTATAGAAAGGCATTAATTTTGCAAATAACTTGTCTCTTAAAGGATGGAGCTCTGAAGAGAGCTCTGTGCATCCAAGCTTGTCCTGAAAAATGAACAATTTTTTTTTTTTCAATACAGGGTTCTCTATGTAGCCCAGACTGGCCTTTAGCTCAGGGTTCCATATGCTGGGGTTAAAGGCATTGTCTATTGGCTTCCTTATTAGAAAGGGGACTGGATTGTTGAATAGATATCATATTACAGCATTTTTGCAATTTTCCAGACAGAAAGGGACCTTTGTGAGGGAGGCAGTATATCAATAGAAGGACCAGAAATGGGTGTAATGGTTTTCATTGCACAGTTGTGCCCCAGTCCACTGCACACTGAGGAGGACTGGGAGGGCATGCACAGGGGTGAGACTGGAATGAAGAGACAGGATGCTGATTTCAATTTCTTCCTGGTTTTATGGTATAGGGAAAACATCAACCATCATTTGACATTCTTTTCAAAATCAGATTATTTCATCTTCAATGCCCCCCAAAATTATAAATAATGATCAATGTCAACAATGACCCTGAACTCTTTCTTTTCTTTTCTTCCTTCCTTTCTTTCTTTCTTTCTTTTTTTCTTTCTACCTGTAAAAGTGACACCAGTACTTCAATACCACAAATACTGCAGAGCATTTCAGAGAACTTGGGGCTTAGAGAACATATCCAGTGTCAGGTCACTTGCTTCCACCTCTTCCCTAGAGCAGGAGAACTCATTTTTGCCATATCACTTTCCTGCTATGTAGGATCAGAATGAGCGAAGCTATCGCATAGTTCGGACGGCTGCCAGGAACACAGATATCAAAGGCCTGAACCCTCTGACTTCCTATGTGTTCCACGTGCGAGCCAGGACTGCTGCTGGCTATGGAGACTTCAGTGAGCCCTTGGAGGTCACTACCAACACAGGTAAAGAGACCCCAGACACCACCCATTCCCAGATGCTTTTATTTATAGGTTGAGCCCCCACTCTGCTGAAATCCAAAGAGCTGTGTCTAATTTTTGGCTAGGTAAGCACTTGCCTACTGTGGATATTTGCATGAAACAAGATAGCCAGTATCTACTTGTTACAAAACCCTCATGCTGTTTGGAGAAGAACATTTTTCATAACAGTTTCTTATCTGTCTTCCGATGAGTGAAAAATGATGTCAGTGTTAATCTTTTTGAACTTTCTATCAAACCATGAATAAGGGGTTTGCTAACCTGACTAGTTGAGGGTTCTCTACCCACCCTACATTAGGAAAAAGAGTTTTCTTCCTGAGAAGATTAAAGAAGGAACCAAAATTACCCTTTCTTTCCCTACTTACTTCTAGGAGTCTGTTTAAATCGTGTCATTAGTGTGCATGTATGTTTTTAAGTCCCCTGTAGAAACGTTTAAGTCTCCCCGGAGAGCTGGAATGGCTAACTGAACAAAAGTTTCCTGAGTGAGAGATACCTCCTCCGTAATTACTGAGCCCAACTGGGCCTCCTTGATAAGAAGAGGGTGGGACTGAATCTTTCAACATCTGTTACGGATATGAAGTGGTCTTATTGACACATTATTGAATGAGGTTGGAGACAGATGGGAAAGGACACTGGTGTCCTTGGTCTTGTGCTAGGTTTTGATAGCTGTGTATGGAACTTTCCAAATGTCTTTTCCACCAAGGAATGTAGTTTCTTTTCATTATATAAGATTTTTGACAAAAAGGATATGAAGACATCAAAGCGCATACTTTTAGATTCATCCCGGAGTGGTTTAAAAGTGTGTGTGTTGCGGGGGTTGGGGGGGGGCGGAGCATTTGCTTAGGAGATGCTGTTGAATGGATAGCTTCAGAAAGTTGAATGTGCTACCAAGTTCCACCCCCCCAGGTGACCCTCATGTATTTGTCGTTCCAGTGCCTTCCCGGATCATTGGTGATGGAGCCAACTCCACCGTCCTGCTGGTTTCCGTCTCTGGCAGTGTGGTGCTTGTGGTCATTCTCATTGCAGCTTTTGTCATCAGCCGTAGGTAAGGACCGAAGCCCAGCCCTGTGCTTTGCAGTTTTCTGCAAGAGGCTTTTGTCTTCTCCACACAAAGCCACAGGCTTTGGAATGCCAGGGGTTGCCTTCCCTTCGATCATCTAACATCCCTCCTGGACTTTATGGCAGGAACTGGGTGGCAGCCTTCCCTATTAAAGGTCTTGGAAAACAAATGTCTGCTGGTTCTAGGAAGCCAGTGGGCAATTTCTAGATGTGTGAAGTTGTGAGGTCCTCTGGTAAGCCTGGACTCTGCACCTAAGTGCTGAGCTTATTACCATTTGACAGCTGTATTTGTTTTCTCTTATTAGATAGCAGTGGTTATTGCCCGCCTGAAAGGGTTGTTGTCAAGAACCTTTGACAGACACATTAGGTACCACAGCAACATTGCAGGAGCTTCAGCATGTTATTAGTTAACAAGAATCGTAAGGAATATGAGCACTGTGCCTCCGCATCCCTCGAAAAAAAATGTCATCATTATCTTCAGTATCTGATTGGGCAGCATATTTATCCCATGTGCATTTAAGTAACATGGTACTTGAAAGGGAGGGAGAGCTGGTGATGGCTTGCGTGGTCTTTGGAGCAATCCTACTTCTTCCTATCACCTCTGTCCAATTGTTCACACTGACCATAACGTCATGGGGTACAGCTGTTCATCGTCAACTGTACCTCACATCTGAAGCATTCCACATCCACAATTTCCCAAGGTGGGGCGTTTGTTGTGAATATGACCTTCTTCAATGTAAAGCTCTTCATGTGACAGAAGATGAAACTGATAAAAAAAAGGAAGATACAGTGCTTGTCCAATGTCATCTTGTTGCTATGATTGTAGTTAGAGCTCTAGTTGGTCCCCCAGTAGCCATGCTTACTTCTCAGACCACTTACCGGCCTGCTGGTGATCTCACCAACGTCAAAGCAATGTCTTTGGCTGCTGCCAGCACATTTGCAAGCTTTTATTACATTGAATTTAGGGTAATGAACAGCTGTGAGAGTTTGCCTGAGAGGCCCACAAGTCACATGCTAATATTGTGATCACACCCTTGCTTCCCAGAATGCTCCAGTGTACAGAGATCCATTTGTTCACTCTAATAATAGCACAATATGGAACCATGTATTGCTTTGTATGGTGTCTTTGTGTTTGTCATTGGCTTCATTCCTTTTGACAAAGTCTGTAAGTAGGTGTTTTTGACTAGAGCAGTGAGTTAAGTCCCCAAGAAGTAACAATTTAAAAGGCAATCAAGACTTTGCCTTCTTTGCTGCCATGAGATTTTGTTTACCTGAGTCATATACATGATACATTACTTGATGCATAGGAAGTGATGTGTTATCCTGAGCTCCTCTGATTGCATAGGAGAACAATGGGGATATATGGAGATTACATCAGCATTTTTTGGAATTAGTGCATATTTCAGTGTTTCGATTATAAATAGAAGAAGTCCAAAAATTGGGCGGGAAAATGAATAACATGAATGACCTCTACTTCAAAAACAGTAGCCTGAAGTCTAGCTTAGACACACATGAGTGTTCCAAGACACTTGGCATGTGAACTAATCATGTGCAATGTCTGGGGTTATTCTGCAGCTATGGTCTAGTTTTTCTGTAGATTGCCTTTCATTCTCTTTTCTCTCTCTCTTCCTTTTCTTACATAATTTTTTGTCTTCAGTGTCCCCAAACACAGCAGTCAGACTAAGCAATTAGAGATAAGTCACTCCTTTTGGCTGTTCAGCTTCAAACATCAGCTTTGATGAGAAGAAAGAAAAACCATGACACTATAATGCAGGAGACAGGGTGCTGAGCAAAACAGCATCCCCGAGTCTGAGACCTAATTTCCTTTGTGTTTTTATTGATCACATTATTATATAAGAGAAGAGTGGCAATGGTGATGCATGGGATTTCCAATTATGAGGCCACCGTCCCCCCTCAGAGAATTGAGGTTGTCGAGTTACCCAGTGATGATTTCTGCCCCTTCTCCCCCATTAAAAAAAAAAAAAAATGTCACTTCCCAAGGCTGATAAACACTGCTTGGTGATTGGTTCTCAATGGATCACTTTTTAGAAAATGAAATGTCAGCCCCTTGCCCTCATATTGATTCTTCCTTAGTGCCAGCTGTAAAGCTGTCAGGGGAAGGGCTGCCTGGAGCCAGGTAGTTGACAGGCCTGCAGTGGGATGCTCACTCAGCTAATTCGTCTCCCCCTGCAGGCTGTCTTTTCTGTTATCTGGGACAACTACATGTGTTAAACTAGGACAACAACAGGTGAGCAGAGAAGAGACAGGGACTGCAGACAAAAAGTCAGGCTCGGGGTTTTAGTACAAATGACAGGTAGTAAGTGGTACCCCGAAATAGTCTTGGCCAGCAGTGTGAGAAAGTCACAGATGGAGCATCTGAGGCTGCCAAAGTAAGTCCTTTTCCTGTCACCCCCCTCTTGCTTCTGAAAGCCATAGAGTAGTGATGTCAGAAAGGATTATTCTAGAAACCAGGCATGTTGTTACTGGGGAAGCTGAGGCAGGAGGATTGAGAGGTGTGGACTAACCTGTGTCCATAGAGAAACAGAGTCCCTGTAAACTGAGCTGAATTTCACAGGGGCTTTGTTGTTAGCATATAAATGTAAAGTCTCTAAAGATGTAGATAGAAAAAGACTCACAGAGGGAGCTAGAAGTCCCAGAGCTTCTGCTGTCTCCAGGAGAAAATCTGTTTGTTGCTAATATGTTATTTAAGGGGAAAGTGCCTCAGGCTCACAGTTGGCATGTTGCTAGCTTTTTAAAATAGTGGTAGTGTTTATTTATTTTATTGTATTTTTGATGAGAAGCCTGCACGTAAGGTAAGCGAGATCAGCTCCAATTTCTATCAGGTTTTCTTCCTTCCTTCCTTCCTTCCTTCCTTCCTTCCTTCCTTCCTTCCTTCCTTCCTTCTTTCCTTCCTTCTCCTTCCCTTCCTCCTCCTCCCCCCTTTCTTTTTTCTTCCCTCCTTTCTCCACTTGAATGTGAACATTCAGGAATTGCTGTCAATGAACAAAATGTTTGCATTTATAGATTTAAGTATTCAACATGCCGTCAATATTAAATGCTGTCCTGCCGTGCAAAGTGGGTTGACTCAACTATGTTTTTACAACCCACATGTCAAGTAAATAAATCTTACTCTGAATTTTTTTACATTTTATTTATTGTGTATGTTTGTGTGTGTAAAGGACAATGTGCATGTTGGTTCTAGGGATTGAACTCAGGTCATTAGACTTGGCAGTAGATACCTTTATCCAGTAAGCTGTCTGGACAGCTTCTAATTTATATTTTATGGCATTGTAGGTCTGTACTTAGGTTATCATTTCAGGAAGACATCTGTCTTCCAGAGCTCCTAACTGTCTTGCTTTGTTGTAAATGTGACAGTGGGATACTGTCATGAGAACTTTTAATCTCAAGCTGGACACATATATTCCCTGAAGAGAAAACCCGAATTTCCCTATTTACATGTTTATATATTTGTGGGCTCTCATTTAACCACTTTTTCTACTGCTTTTTAAACTTCTCTTTCAAAGGGCTCTTAAGAGTTGTATCATTAAATGAAATTTGAAACCCAGAACCTCCCGGACTAATGATGTGTTCTGTAAAAAATTTGGCTGACAACTCTTCCCCTAAGATATCAATGATTTTATCAATTTACCTTTAAAACCACCCAAGCTGAACAAATTCCGATTATTTTAGACTACTCTTTTTTTCTGATATTTATTTATTTATCATGTATGTGTGTATACACACATGTTTGCCCCAACATACATGTGCAGGTCAAAGGACAACTTGCAGGGGGATTAAGTCTGAGTTCCCAGGCCTGGTAGCAAGTTCCTTTACTCACTGAGCCATCAGGCTGGCCCTCAATAGTATTTTATTGTTCAAACATGTGAAACAGTATTTTAAAATGACTAAAATAGGAGAAGAGTCCTTGGATTTTCTTTAAGGGCTTTTTGGTTAAGGCACAGCATGACCTGATAACCAAATACATGCTCTTCACAGGATGCCCTAATATTGATCGCCAGTGCTACTGGGTTTCCATTCATGTAAGAGTTATAGAATGGCACTTTCACCAGATTACAAAGAACCAAAATGATTTTAAAGAAAGCAATTTAGCATCCATGGAAAAATTTAGATATGTTTATCAGGTCCTGCAAATCAGCCTATGGTCTTTGAATACATGACATTGAATGCATGAAACAAATTTGTCTTCTACCCAAGGTTAACATTGTCCACTTTAGGGCTGACAGCTCTACCTGTGTCTACCTTTCCTTGAGCCCCTCATACTTTTCTCTGGAATGTCATGCTCACGTAGAGACGAATGAACTTAAGTGTTTACCCAAATAGGCTCTGATGACCTCATGTACAGTCACACAATTAGCAGGCAAATGATTGCCAGAGAAACATTTTTCTAAGCAACTTGCAAGCAATCACACAGGTTCAATTCCAGCTCTATCAAACTGCTGCTTGGGAGGAGTGTTGAGGCGTCTTTTGATGTGGGCCCAGTAGCAGCCTGCAGAGAGGGAAGGAGAAGGATGCAGGCTATGAATCTCTGAAGGGCTACAAGGAGCCATGCTCCTTATTACTGCTTCATTTTTAATCTGCACTTTAGTGAATAAATTACTTACCGTTTACTAATTAACTTTGGAGCAGTGTACCACATCCATCAAATCTGTCCACTTGATGGGGAAAGTTGGTATTTTGATAAAAGCTGGGTTTATGGGAGGCCCCCGCCACACTCCTGTCCTCTTATTTGTTTTATTGAGTACTCAGGGTGCCAGGAAGAGTACATTGGCCAGGAGGTTTCCTGCTGTTCCCTCTGGTGATGGTTAATGCCCTTATTAGCCAGTCCCTGGGACAGCAGGGAAGTTTGCATTCACTCAAAGTTTCACCTGCAGTGTGGGGCCCTTTGCCAGGACGCCTTCTGTGGCAAGGTTCCATGTTTCCTTCTGGACAATTCTAAGAAACCACTCCACCACTTCCCCTTGCTAATCGCCTTGTCCACGTCTTTGTAATTAGAAAATCTCCCACAAAGCCTTGCTTCAGCCATTCAGGTGATCTGTCTGGGATGTCAATTTAGACTTAGCTCCTCAGGAGGGCTCACCCAAAGTAAGCTTCAATGGTCTTTTTTTCCTGGGATAATAATGAGCCACATTGTCCCACTCCGGCTCCAAGGGGAAAGGGTCAGAGGTGACTGAGGTAGAGCAGAACTTGGGCATTTTTGTTTTCAAGGTATTATTAGAGCGTTAATAGGCTGCAATTAGCCTTTGAACAGTAATCCTCCTGTTTCTTTCTCAATATCCTCTGTCCCCTTGTAGGGTCCTCTACTCCAAATAACACTGCACATTAAAAAGATCTTTAAATGTGCACCTTGGCCACTCATTTAATTCTTCTATGTCAGCAAGACTGAGGAAAGTATGGGAGGGTTAGCCTTATCATTAATGACCTCTGCCATTTTGTATTTCCTCTGGCTTTGTCCATTGTTAATGAATGTGCTTGATGTGAAAACGGCCATCTTCATGGTTTCTTGAGGCCACTGGTTTCTATTTGTTTATATCTATTGGTTTTTTGTTTTGTTTTGTTTTGTTTTTAAACCAACTCTTTAATTTCAAATGGATGCCGAGAGCTTGAGGCTATGGCTCAAGGGTGGGATGCTTTTCTAGCAAGTAGCAGATTCTGTGTTGGGCCTCCAGAAAGGTAAATAAAGGAGGGCCACTACTAAGGCTTTCTTGTTCTATGTATTTTCCCCCCTTAATTTTGCTATTGGTGTTCTAAAATGGTTTAAAAGATAGTCTTGTGATTTCAGATAAGGCTTTTAGAGGCCTGATAAGATAGCCTATCACACCCTGGGGACTTAGTCTTGGTGTTTTTCTAACCCAAAACATGGTTTCTGTAGTCTCTGCCCTAACACCTTCTGTTAACTTTAAAAGGGGACAAAGGATGAGGGGCGGAGGCTGGACTCCATGCTTTATAGAAAGTTATTTTTATTCTGGGCATTTATTAAGTTTCTTTGATGAAGCTGTTGCTTTCTTTAAGTGTGGTTGAATGTGATTGGTGGATTTATTGATACAATATACACTCTTAGGGCTGGAGAGATAGCTCAGTCAGTCAATTCCTAGAACCCAAGTGGTGCCAAATTAAAGCCAGTGTGGTGGTTTTGTGTGGTGGTAATCCAACTGAGGAGGCACAGACAAGGTAGCTAGTCAAAGCCACAGGCCTTGGTAAGAGACCTTATCTCAAAAGGTGGACAGAGTCAGAACAATACCCAAGGTTGTAGTTTGGCATCCATACTACCGTGTGTGTGAGTGTGTGTGTGTGTGTGTGTGTGTGTGTGTGTGTGTGTGTGTGTGTGTGTTCGAGCACACACACAATCAATTGATACTTTTGAACGTACTATTAAGTATGTTCTAGGAAAGGCACTGTGCAGGTCTGGGCTGGATCATGGCACCTATCAAATCGTGTACTTGCCAAGAAGGGATGTGAGTGATTTCACGTGATGTCACTTGTTCTGAGTCCTCATCTGTACAATGGAGCTGAACATGTGGTTTCCACCTGATTCCCTTCATAGGGTTGCTGTGAACAAGCAATTAAATAATAGACCCTTTGAAGGCCCTTTGAAAAGCTAACTGCAAAGGAAAACACAGGCTGTTATTTGGTACTGAAATATGCACTTTGCAGTTAACTGTGGTAACTAGGGGTCTCTGTTTTGCTAAGCTGGTTTGGGCTTTGCAAACAGTTAGGGGAGGAGATAATGAATGTAATGAGATGACTTTGAAAAGTTAAATGCAATGTAAGAGCACAAGGTATTATTATTTGCGAGGGAATTATCCACGTACAGGAACATCTGTGGGCTCCGAGGGTCTTATTGCTGAGCTGGTGCCTAAGGAGCTGACAAATGAAAGGCTGTAGGAGGAAACTTTGCGCATGTCCCCAGGGCCAAGCTGCCAGAGGTGGGCTGCCTGCCTGCTTGCTCTGCCTAGCACCCTTAGTTTCTCTGCTGTGGGGTTATCCTACCTTTCTATCTGTTGCAAGTGGAGGGGTTGAGGGTACTTGATTCCAACAGGAATACAAACACAGTGACTTAGGGAGTCGTACCATGCCTCTAAAGCTCAAAGCACAAAGAGTAATCTCATTGCAAATTTTACATTATGATAGTCGTATATCAACACATTTTATTTCCTAGTTTGGTTATAGTCTCATAATGTGAAGAGTTCTATAATAATCAAATGAGTTAATTTTCTAATTATTTTACATGATACAACTTCTCCTTCTTCAACATAATATATATTTAAGGGTCAAGAGTGTAGTCCAGTGTAGAATGCTGGCCTACAATGCAAGGCCCTGGGTTCCATTCCCAGAAGCACACACACCCACAGGCAAAAACTTACATATGCGTTTATTTGTGTGTTTGTGTGTTTCTTTATATATTTAAGATTTTTAGTTTTCAAGTCTTGAGTTGATTTTCCACTTTATATAAGTGATTCATATTTTCCTGACTCAAGTTTTATTTGTATTAAAGATTTATATTTCCTAAAGCATTATTTAAAAACAACAACAACAACAACAAATCATCTCACTCCAACAGAACATGGGCAGGCAGTATGCAAACTTTGAGACACCAAGTACCTCTTATTGGAACAGAATTATACAGACCTGGTGGTCTACAAAATCTATTGAAATGTAGTTAACTACAAGGCAAATATTTACTTCCTAGAATTTCATTTGTAACTCAGGTATATATAATATGCTTTAGGGTGTATCCCTCACCCTAAGCCCCAGCCGATGACCTTACCTAGGGCCTTGCTTTTGGTAAGAGATCTGCCAATGAGCTAAATCTCCAACCCCTGAAAACTAATGTGATAATGAGGTGTTATGATGCTATCATGATTATAGCAACAGGATGTGTTATTCATTATCTATCACACGCTAAACACTATTGCCATTGCACTGATGAAACTCATTTTAATTAAGAATATGTATGCACGGCCAGTAAGATGGCTCAGAATGAAAAGGCACTTTAACTTGAATTCAGTCTCTAAAGCCACTAGAAGGTGGAATGAGGGAACCAACTCTCCAATGTTGTCCTTTTACCGTCCCCCTCATTCCCCTGCCCAACCCCCTGCCTACCCTGTGCACACACATGCACTTACATAGAGGCTAAATATAAACAAATAAGTTAAAAATGGGTCATATGGAAAAAATAGCCAATCGGTGGCTTAAGCTTGTAACCCTGACTCAACATGAGGTAAAATTATTCTCTTCTCCTTATTTTATCTCTCCCAAGCCTCAGTTTCCCTGTGTGTAAAGTGTACTCTCCTTATGTACCTGACTTCTGTTGTACTCCGGAAGAATTTGCTTACAGATTTTTCATTACAGGGTTTGTGTTGGAAATAATTTTTCTTTTTAATTTTTAATAGACGGAGTAAGTACAGCAAAGCAAAACAGGAAGCAGATGAAGAGAAACATTTGAATCAAGGTATAAAATTGGTTTCAAAAAATAATTTCATTTATTTTAGATCATGCTTTGTGTTGTCTAACTTAGAAATGTTGGTTAATGTGCCTATGAATATTTACATAATATATTCCTTATCCAAATAACATTCTTCAAGGAAGTCAAGGTGCATTTGGTGATTCAAGACTATGTAAATCGATGTTAGAGGCAGGAAGTTCTTTAGACTCTGCTTATTATATCCTCTGCTCTGGAAAAATATTTCTGAAGCTGGGCAGCAAGATGCAATGGGTCATTATTTTCTTTCTTCTTGTTTTTTGGCTTTTTGAGACAGGGTTTTTCTGTGTAGCCTTGGCTGTTCTGAAACTAGCTCTGTAGATCCAGTTGACCTTGAACTTACAGAGATCCCTGTGCCTCTGCCTCCCAACTGCTGGGATTTGATGTGTGCACCACCACTGTGCAGCGGGGTTATTATTTTCATAAGCAAAAACAAAATGGGTGTGGGAATAATAAAAGAATAAGTAGTTATGTAACAGGGGCAGGCAATGCTGGAATGACAGCCATCAAGAATGTTGTAGTGGATTCTAGATGTTGATGTTACAGAAAGTCACAAAGAAGGAAATTCAGAGAAATTGGTGTAAGTCGTTGAAAACACTTCAAAGAAGCCAGATGACCCAGCAGTAATTTGTACAGCACTTTCTGAAATGACAATAGTGCCCTTGGGGGAAAAAAAAATCTACCAACCTATTCAGTTATTCATAATGACTAAGGAAGAGAAAGGGAAAAAGATGGACAGGTTCGGACAATCAAGGAGATTTGGTCAGCTGATAAGGTACATACTCAATTCCCCCATTAGAAAGCTGTCAGTCATGCATGTCACCAGCTGCCTCAGAGCTCACCTTCTCAACTTGCTTGTGAGTGTGACACACGGCTGAACTGTACTCATAGTATTTACACATTGAGCCAGGCTACATACAGCACCATCTCCAACTCAATGTACTCTCCCAAACAGAATGCAAGTGGAGGTCCAATTTAAGAGTCTTTATTCTCAAGTCGCTGGTGGCCAGTATTCCTCCTGTGTATATTAATCTAGGTTTCATATGAGTGTTCATATTGGTCGTGTATTCACTTGGTCCAGATATGGGGGAAATATAGGGAAACCCTATAGACAGGGCCTGTGGAAAGTGAAAGTGCCTATGGTCCTTGATAAGGGAGAGTATTTGAAAGGAGGGGTAGGACTCTAGTATTAGGACAATGGACTAGGAGCCTTTGGCTGGGAGAAAGTATCAAGACAACTCCTTCCAATTTTCCTGATAAGTAAGATTCACTTATCCTCCAAGGATGAGTTGTTTTTAAACTCTTATCCTTGAAGTGTATGGACATTCCAGGAAGTTGGTAGAGCTGCAGTGTCTTAAGCAGCTAGCAAATTCTTTGTTTACCCACTAATGAAAACCAGAGCAAGAATTTAAACATTTTCATATGTCAATGACCATATAGCTAACCCAACTTTTCCTATGTGAATTTTTTTTTAAGACCTCGACCCTTTATGTTTATTCATGTTTCCTGGGATATGTGCAGCAGCCTTATTCCCTTGTTCATTCTTTAGGTGTTAGAACTTACGTGGATCCCTTTACATACGAAGACCCCAACCAGGCAGTTCGAGAATTTGCCAAAGAAATTGATGCATCCTGCATTAAAATTGAAAAAGTCATAGGAGTTGGTAAGTGTCTGAGTGTCTATCTGTCCAATAAGCCGTTTTCCTTTGTGAATGTTAAATAGGTATATAAATTAAAATGTAAATCACACAATTACATTCGAATGTGGGAGTATATTTTGTAAGTATATATATGTAAAATTTATGCATTGAGATTTCCTTATTCAAAGTATGAATGTGATGTTCTGTAAGGAACTCTGGTGCAAATTTGTGCTAATTTTCAGGAAAATGAGCATGGGGATAAAATAAATGAACACATAAGATCTGTAGGCAGACTGGTTAGATCCAGAATATTCTAGTTCTTGCTAGCTGCAAGACTTTGAGGTTTATGCTAAGCTTGAGTTTCCTATGATAAAATGGAGAATAGTGCCTAAGACAAAGCTTTGTGTGTGTGTCGTGGGGGGAAACTAAATGAAATCATCGCTCGGGTTCACTGGCTAAGTGCCTGATACAATGAAGGTTATTTATTGCATCTCGAATGTATTTCTGGTGCATCTCCAATTCTTCTCCCCCAGGTGAATTTGGAGAGGTCTGCAGTGGGCGCCTCAAGGTGCCAGGCAAGAGAGAGATCTGTGTGGCTATCAAGACTCTGAAAGCTGGTTACACTGACAAGCAGAGGAGGGACTTCCTGAGCGAGGCCAGCATCATGGGACAGTTTGACCACCCAAACATAATCCACCTGGAAGGCGTTGTCACCAAATGTACGTGGGTCAGCCCCCTCTACAAAGCTAAGTTGAGAGTTACAGGGAAATTAAATACACATTTTCTTTCTAGGGAAATGACAGATGGAACAGGCCCACTGATTACTAATAGGAGGAAATCAGTGCAGTGCAGGACCAGTCATTAATCTTTCAGTCAGCTCTAAATGGGTCTGTGACTGCAGCTGATGCCCTGTCTCCAAGGCAGCTTGTGTGAGATTGGGGGGGAATTAATATTGCAGAGTTTTGGGTCCGCCATACCATCTTTCAAATCTTTGCTAGACCAAACTGATCGTCACAAGGTAGGTACAAGCAGATGGTAAACGAAATGAATTTCATGAAAAGCAAACCAAAAGCTTGCCACACCTTGTATTGGAAGCTTGGGTTCCAGATGCAGGGAAGGAAACTTGGGAATCTTTATTATATCGGGGTGGCGGGGGCAGGATTCGCTTGTCTGCTCTGCCTGATTTATGGCTGTTGCCATTCAGCACCTATTTACAGTAACACCTGGTTTGAAGCGTCCTTCTTTAGCCCATTAGCATTAACTGAGCTTGTGAACCACGCTTCAGTTAAAATACGACACAGCTCAACAGATGCGTTTTGTGAAGCAAACCCTGTGTACATCTGTATGACTGGCTAAGACTGACTTATAAAGTGCCACACGGATAGGGCACCTAAGCAGTGTGTGTTATTTAAGGTGGCTCTGCTCCAGGAGCCCTGGTACCTAACTACAGTAGTACAAGTCAAGGATCTTGTAAGCCTGGGGCTCTGTCTTTAGTGAGGCCAAGATATCTCTTACTTGATTTAAGACAGCTGTGAAAAACTTGTCAATCAACAAGTGGCAAGTGTCAGCATGGCTGCTGCTTCAGTGAGTGAGAAACAGGAACGGGGTGGGGGGCGGTGTAGAGTAAGTTAAGTTGGAAAATGGAGACATTTGTAGTAAGCCACAAAGTATTTCGGAAGAAGAAACCAGAAGGTTGCCTTTAAAAAGAAAAAAAAAGTGAAAGCAAGCACCTCAAATATAAGCCGTTATATGAGTTCTTCTAGTAAAGATTCTTAGGAGCTAGCAAGATGATTTAGAAGCTTGCTGCCAAACCTGAGGTCAGGAACCCATGTGTCTGGGAGGAGAGAGCTTAACTCCTGAAGATTGTCCTCTGACCTTAGGACAAGTTCTGTGGCATACATACCTCCATCCCATGACTAAATGTAATTCAATGTTTTCTTTTAGTTTTTAGGACAGTTTCCTGGGCCTCCTCTAAAGAAGTTTGAAGAGGTGGGGTAGGAGTGGGAGGTAGAGGGTTGGGGTTAGGGGAGAACCATCTAAGCTTCCATTCCTAAAGGACTTGGTAAAGGTGGTACCAGTACCACGAGTCCAGGATCCCTGTTGAGAATAACTGACCGGATGGTGAAGCGTTTGCTCACATCTCTATTGGGAGCTCGTGGTGGCTTTGGTGGGTTGGTCGGTCCTTTGTTGCACTTTTCTCATCTGTTTAAAAAAAAAATTGAGATAAATAAAACTTGATTTGAAAGGTTATTTGGAAAGAAAATAAAATATTTAGAGTGGCTTGCACACTGGCAAATTAAACACACACACCTCTTTAAGTGTTAACGGTGTTATTATGTCTGAAGGAGTACACCATTCCTCACATTGAGAATTCTTCAAAACAGGAAATTCGATGCTGGGGATGTATAATTTTCTATCTCAGGTGAAGGCTATAATTAGCATAGAATAGTTCTATTTGCTTTTTAAGATTGGTTTTACAGACAGGATATTTTTTCTGTTGCCTGTGGCCTTCGAAGTTGCCCAAGCCCCTCACTACTTTAATTAAAAGATAACATTCCCTTTAAATACTTCTGCAGCTCCCTTTTCTAGAAAGGGGGCTCTGTTCAACTCGGGTGTTTTTCCTGCCGCAGACACTGATTTTCATAGCACCTCTGCTGAAGAGAGAAGAAACAGGGGATCTTTGTGTTAAAGTCCCACCGCGCCTTTAAAAACCCAGAGCTATTACAGCTGTAACTGTTACAAACGACTGCCTTCATTTGCATAATGCAGTTGTCGCTGAATTAGAATGCTTTAAAAATTTCCACCAGAGAAGTTGTTGGGGTCCCACCCTTCCTGCTACCCACCCCCAATCCCTGTGTGTGGTAGGGAAGTAGTCATCTTCATTCCTGAGCCCACCCCTGCTCAGTTTTAGAAGCCTTTCTGTGAAAGAAGGTATTCTCTTTTTAGAGACCTCTTAAAAGATTGTGACAAATGGATACTTTTAATAAATGGACATGAGAATATAGAAAACTTGAGAAGGTGGCAGGAAGAGTCAAACTAGGAAGCTATGAGGGTTTCGGTTGTCAATCAGTTCCCGGAGAAACTATCTAGATGGGGGTGAGGGGTTATAAATTCTCCCCACTCCTTTCTCCTGGATCTTCTCTTTGGGAGCGCTCCAGGGGGAACCAGTGAAATGGAATTAGGTGTTAATGCTTGGCTGGAAGAGGTGACTTTTCCTCATTAGTTGACAAAGGCAGGATGATTGAAACTTACATAGGTGATTTTGTTGTGTCCAAGGACTTGTAGAGGACAAATGCCCTGAGATCTACCACAGGGACTGGGCAGAGAAAGTAGCTCCCAAGGACCCTTTTCAGCAAGACCAGAAGTGTTCTGTCTACACCACGGATCTTACTTTCATTTCTCACTGGAAGTCTGAATGCGGTCACTCTCTAGTTTAAAGTGCTTGCCTCTGAAATATGCCTTAGACATGACAGTAAACATGTACACACAGAGAGAGGGATGGAGAGAGAGCAGAGGAGAGGAGAGAGAACATAATAAATTGGACCTAGTTGAAATGAAAAACTTCAAAAGTCTTGCCTCTGAAGTAAGGACATTTCGTTCCCATCTCACCTCACTGCCCTCCACCCTGCTAATTCTCAACTTTGAGTTGAAAATGTACTGATTTACAATAAGGAATGCTTTTTAGCAGTGAGATATCCCAGCATAATTTCTGACTAAATCAGTCAGCAAGAACAATAAAACAAATATTTCCATCAGCTCAGGTTTTCGTGCTGTCACACATTTTCTCTTATTGGAAAAAAATAACAGGGGTACTAACTACATTTGCTGGCACCCCCTTAGAAAGAAGGAATTTCAGCCCTGAACTCATTGCCTATGGCTGAGAATTAAAGAAAGGTTATTTCCTAAGAACTAAAGTGAAACAAAAAGTTTGATTTCCCCAAGTCACATAAACCTTCCAACCATTTTGCTCCAATACTGAAGTCAAACTCTTTCTCAGATGAAATTCTTTAGAGATTTTATATGTTTATAATTTATTTATTTATTAAAAATTTCATGCAATATATTTTGATCATGTACTTTTTCTTCTCCCGACTCCTCCCAGATTCTCCCTCCCTTCTTACCCAGTCACCTTCTTGTTCATTCTCTCTATAGGGAAAAACCAAAAAGCCTGTTGTTCAAAAAGAGATTTGTTTATTTGTTAAGATAAGTTGTTAAAAGAAGCAAATGAGAAAGATGAATGGGATGAGAAAGTACAGAGCCCAGGACCAGAGCAAGAGAAGGGGGCTGAGTTCTATACGGTGTATGTTTCAGGTTATATGGTTGAATAATGAAGTATTCAATGTAACTCCAGCCCTATGAAACTAGAGTTTCTCTAAATAAAGACGAAGCTTTCTCTGTCCACAGACTTTAGCATCACATAAGCTGCTTTTCTGGGGATAAAAATCAATGAATTATTCTAAAGATACACACACACACACACACACACACACACACACACACACACACACATGAATTTCAACAGGCCTGCCCATTTATCATTTTCATCTGTTGTTTAAAGAGAGCAATTATCCATTCATGTGATCCCTGGGTACCAGAGGCCACTTTTGTTAAGGACCCTGTCAACAAGCCATCCGAAGGGTTAACCTTCCAGATGGAATTTAAGCCTACTTGTCCTTTGAATATTTCATTCCTAGCTTCCCACAGCTGAGGCATAAGCTTGGCTTGTTTTAATTAAATTAGATCGCACAAGACAGGTGTCTTGGCAGTAAAATTTTGCACAGCCAATTTTTATCTCATTAACTGCATGGCTCATCAAGGGCTTTTGTTTTTCTTTTGGAAACTCTAGGTAAACCAGTAATGATCATAACGGAGTACATGGAGAACGGCTCCTTGGATGCATTCCTCAGGGTAGGTGCCTACTTTCTATTAGACCAAGGGATACTAGAATCCGGTAACTAACAGGGATGCTAGGATCCAGTAACTAACAGATTCCTTGTATACATTCTGTTCAGTTGCATTTGTTGGAATTTTTTCTACCGGGTTCAAGAAGAGGAGAAATGGAATCTGTGATTCTTAAGGCTATTGAATAATCCATGGGCAATGAGGGGAGTATTTGATTTATTCTCACACCGTGGAGCTCTTTGAGCCATAGATTCATTAAACTTGGACAATTTCCATCTATCACAGGAAGCCAACCCAGCTCCACTCGTGAATTAGTGACTTTGCTCAGAAGGGCCCGGAAATAATGCCGAGTTTCATTGCGTGCCGGATACAGATATTCAAAGAGAACACAGTAATAAATGCTTGGTGATAATTGATTTGGCCTAATGCTAATGGGATTGTTCCCTCTCTCTTCCTATGTAGAAGAATGATGGCCGATTTACAGTCATTCAGCTGGTGGGCATGCTCCGTGGCATCGGGTCTGGGATGAAGTATTTATCTGATATGAGCTATGTGCACCGAGACCTGGCTGCTAGGAACATCCTGGTAAACAGCAACTTGGTCTGCAAGGTGTCTGATTTCGGCATGTCCAGGGTCCTTGAGGATGATCCCGAGGCAGCCTATACGACCAGGGTAAGGACCGTTCGACACCTCTGGCATGGCATCTACTCCAATGAATCTGATCCTTTCTTGTCATCTTGATGTTGGAACTTTTCCTAATTTTTTTCTTCAACTTTACTTATCCTTCAGGCCTTCTCCACATTGCTATATTCATTTTTAAACTTTGCCTTAGAGAGAGAGAGAGAGAGAGAGAGAGAGAGAGAGAGAGAGAGAGAGACAGACAGACAGAGAGAGACAGACAGACAGAGAGAGACAGACTAGCAGATATCCATTTTATAGAGCCAGAAATGACAAGTAAAATGAATTCTCTTTCTCTTTAAATTTTGTTGGGCGAAGTGTTCATGAACAATGAGGAGGGTGTCTTTAAAATTGAGCCAAATCAGAAGCCACTATCAAGGGTGATTTACTCAACAAATGACACATTGTTATGAAAATCAGGAGGTTAGATGACTTGTTGTGTAGGTATGCATACATATACTGTATCCCAAATATACATCCACGTAATGCTCAAGTTCTCTTCATTTTCTGATTTTTTTTTCTGCCATCTATACTCCTTTTTCTATCTGAGCTTTGCAACTTGGTTCTTTCCGGCTCTTCAGGTGTACAGTTTCTTGCCTCTAGATAAGCCAAAGCATTGTTTCTCCTTGTTGGCTAATGAATTTGAGAATGTATGTACATAGTTTATAGAGCATTTCCCAATGTCTAATGGCTTTCAGTGTAGTGCTGATGAGTAGGGATTCGGATACAGTGCTCAGGGTAGGGTCAGGATATGTGCTGTCTTAGCCTCACGACGAGAATATGACATTCTAAAGGAATAAACACAATCCTCTAATAATTCCAATACTCAGGCTGATCCTCATGGGAACCCCATAACTATCTTTGGTGACCTCAGGAGATTTTTATTGTTGTCTTCAATATTGGAAGAGAAGAAACGTCATAGAGGCTTCTAGAAGGATACACGTACATAGTTAGATCCCTCAGCAAAAGGTTGAAAGAAAACATGTGTGTCCATCTGTAGATAAGGTGTATGAACATGGTACATGGGGTTTTCCCAGTGAACCACAGAGCAGGAAAGTAATCCAGGCGATTTATTACCCTGATGAGTAAGCCCTAATAAAGCCAAGGCAGTCTTAAATGATGGCTGCTGGAATCTTGTGTGAGTCTAAACTCAGGTTCCTTTTTTCGGGTAGCACCTCAGAAAATTTGAAACTCAACTAAAAGTACTTTATTTTATATCTAGGGGTTATCAAGAAACATTTGAGGGTGGTTAGTGTAGCTTTGTTTTGTTTTTTGAAAACATTTTATCCCTTTCTGAGTGATAGTTGGCTAATTTGCTATTTTAGTTTTTTTTTTTTTTATGTTAAACAGTAGTCTTTCCTCCATGGAAAAAAATACTTACTTTCCAAGAGCTTATTACCTTTTATGCATATTATGTTTGTCATGTTACAAAAGGCTAGGAAGACAGTGTGGTAGGTAGAAATGTCCAAATTTGGCTTCCTTTGTTCATTGTTTCTGATGCAGTGTTAAGCACTGTCTTTCCAAGACTGGATGAGAGAATGCAGGAAGAAGGCAAAACAAATGTAAGCCGCAGATCCTTTGATATGCCCCAAATAACATATGTATTTATGTAAAACCTGAGATTTCCTTTCTATAACATTGCCGTAAGCAGCACTCAGAGAATAATTAGGCAGATCATTCGTTCACTTCCCTGTGGTTAGTGAACACATGAAAACTGCCTCAACCTGGAAGACTTTTAGTCAAACAAGTCTGTTATTACTGAAAGTACCTCAGGAATGCTGTTGTCTCGCTTGTCAAGTAGTCACTACACTGAAAAACAAAACTGTCGGGCACATGAGTGGGAAAGTTAGGAAATAACCCATAGTTGCAATCTTCACAGGGTGGCAAGATTCCTATCCGGTGGACTGCACCAGAAGCAATTGCCTATCGTAAATTCACATCAGCCAGTGATGTGTGGAGCTACGGAATCGTTATGTGGGAAGTGATGTCATATGGAGAGAGACCGTACTGGGATATGTCCAATCAAGATGTGAGTTTTTACCCTGAGATTCAGGAAATTCTAGATTGCTGTATGATTAAGTAAGCATTGGGTTTGAAATGATAACATGAAAGTCAATGCTCTTAATATAAATAAATATACCTTGTAGCCTCATTCCACATTATAACCAACAATGACTTGATTTCAAGACCAAAATTAAATAGATCTGTGAGTTTATAGATAAACAATTCAAAGATTGGAAGGAAACATTTCAGGTGTGTTAAAAATCAACAGAAAAGTTTTGTTGAAAAAAAAATCTAGTGAATATTTTAAAGCTGGTATAGTTGTAATTAGACCTTGGCCCTCAAGGACTCTTAAATAAAGCTTCGCTAAATGACCCTTTGTAAATTATGCACATCCTTTAAACGTACCATCTGGACTTGTTCGTAAGGGAGTATCTACGATGCATGCAATTTCAGAGACGCATTCAATAATGACACTAATAAGATTCCAGGCTAATAGAATTTAATTACAGACATCTCCAGTGAGGGAGGAAAAAAACAAATGCAAAACACAGTAAGACTCAGATCAGGGTTTTCCTAGAGCATGTTTTAGTTAATTCTGGAAAAATTGGGGGGATTAGAAGTGAAGTAACCCCAGCCCCCATACTTTTCAAACTTTTCTAGTATTTACTCGAGGTAGGACATTGTAGAGGTGTGTTTACAATATAGTATTTGGTTTATCAATTAAAATGATGCATTGATTTTGATGTGGAATGTTGTCTGCCCATAATGCCTCATCCACCTAACTCAACTGGAAATTACAAATCCCTGACAGTTAAAAACCCAGATACACTGAATAGAATGTAGGTTCCTGTGTACAAAAGAGCGGTTGGAGCAATAGGGAAGCCATGTATTTCACATCTAAGTGTGTGCATTAGGGGGCAGATATCCTTCACTGGACGTAGCCAGATTAGTTTCTCACACCCAATCATTTTGACAGTTTCCATAATTCTGTAAAGCAATTTGATTGTTCTATGCTTTTTATTTGGGTGAATTTGAGGCATTTATTGCTCACAAATAATATTGATATATCATTCATATATGATTGTCTTTCTGGATTTGGAGACCAATGGGAATCATCAGGAAATGGAAATGACATCTTGGGCATATGGCAAGTGGAAGGATGGAAACCGAGGAAAATACACCAAACTTAGTAATTTTTTAAAAAAAATTATCTTTTGCTCCCCTACCCAAAAGACTCAGTGAGCTGAAAAACTTGCTTTATTAACCTAAGAGCTGTCTTCCCCAGCTGGTCAGTGTAATGCCAGATGTAGCACAGCTCTAATTGTTCTTAATAATAAAAACCTGGATTCAGATATTAGGGCATGAAAGCTGAAAGATCAGAGAAGCAGAGCAGCCAGTCCCTAGAGTTCTTACCGCTATGAAATTGAAATTCTCAGACTGAAAAGAGGCCGAGCTCCTGTCTCCTCCTACCTTATATTTCTTTACTCAGCCATATCACTTCTTGTCTGTCTGTACAGACCTCCAGACAGACCTCTATGATTAACTAGTGGCTAGCTCTGGCCTCTGGACGTCAGGCAAGTTTTATTTGCTAGAGTACAAACAAGATACCACAGATCAGGGCAGGGAGCCTTTGAGAGAGTATTCATCACTTTGAGATCTCCAGACAGCAGCCCAGCGAAGTTTGCATTCTCATCAATGGAGAATGTTTTCATCAACTCCAGAGTCAATACCATGTACTTGGAAAGATAAAAGGAATAAAAGGCTCAGTCTGACCTAATATGCTTGTCAAAATTAAGTGCAATGAAGGTACACAAGGCAGAGTCATCTACCTTAGAAGAAGCAGATAACTCTGATACAATAAGATATTGAAAAACACTTGAGAGGAGGTCCTCCATCAAAAGATGTCTGCTAGATTTGAAACAGTGTTCTGGTTAAAAAAGATAGCAGTCAAATTTGTGCCCAGAATCTAGAGCCACTCAAATGGACTATTTTCTGCTGCAGGCCAATTTCTCAGCAGTCAATAGGCCCTTGTGGGATAAATCCAATGTGCTTATGAGATGGCTGTGGCACTTTGTCTTTCTGGCAGCAATCATTTGGATAGGGGCAAAGGAAAAAAAAAAAAAAACAACAAATAAAAGGCTTAAAGTGTCAAACAAATAAAAGCGCTTCCAGTATCTGAGGCTGCTCACGAACAAGGCTCATGAGTAAGAACAGTATGAAGTAGTTCCCTTCTTTGAATTTGGCAGGAGTCTGCCAGATCACCTACCCGGGATTCACATGGCAATAGAGAAAGGGTTTAAGGAAGAGCCAGAGAAGTTGAGCCAAGTTCGGTGACTGAGGCAGGAGGATGGAGAGTGGGAGGCTATCGGACTGTTAAATCCTGTCCATAAAAAACAAGGGAGGGAGGGGGAAGAATGAAAGAAAGAGAACCGATCTGCTATCTGTGGTGATACTTAGAAGGGCTAAATCACCATGAAGTTGGGTGATTCCTCTATCTAATTAAGCAGGTAGACAAGCCACTCCAGATGGCCTTGAGCAATAAGACAATAGGCACCTACTGTCGAAACTTGCTTTTATGTGTAAAGTCCCCTATGAATGCATCGTCTGGGTGGTGGTGGCACATACCTTTACTCCCAGCACTTGAGATCTCAGAGTTCTCAAAGCCAGCCTGGTCCACAAGGTAAGCTCCAGGACAATCAGGACTACACAGAGAAACTCTGTCTCAAAAAAACAAAAAGAAAAAAAAAATTTTTAAAGATTTGACTTACTAACATTTTGAATAGACTTAATCAGCATCAATCTGTGGCCAAGACAGAGACTGGGTTGTTGTCTAAGGCTATAAATCTCCTTAAAGGGAAAATGCAAGGTATCTGGAAGGGGGTGCTGATGCTGACATAGTAGCTCCTGAACGACAGAACACAGGGCTGAAGTGATGCCTAGGGAATTCCAACTTGGAGTTACTTCCTAAAGAATGTCTGTGGCACTGGGTGGGTTCTACTGGAGTGTGTAGGTGTGCTGATGCCTAATAGCAGAGTGCAGACAGAACTTTGATGTTGGAGGAGCTGACACCATGCTGGGATCTAATTGGGATCTAACCCCTTTGGAATATCATTGCATCGCCAGTTCAAGTTTCAGATTGACATCACATTGCATTAAACAGCTGACTTTCCTCCCCCCTCGCCAGCAATACCTAGCTTTGGCTTCTGTGAACAGGTTGGAGCTGTGCCCATACTTAAGCTGCTGGCAGCTTACCATATTATCCTGTTGTCTTCTCTAGGTGATTAAAGCCATCGAGGAAGGCTACCGGCTACCCCCACCAATGGACTGCCCCATCGCCCTCCATCAGTTAATGCTGGACTGCTGGCAGAAAGAGAGAAGTGACAGACCTAAATTCGGGCAGATTGTCAACATGTTGGACAAACTCATCCGCAATCCCAACAGCTTGAAGAGGACAGGACCAGAGAGTTCCAGGTTTGCCATGCTTACTAATAGTGCTGGATAAGGGACTACATCCTATGTGGCAGGTCAGTGCAGTGCATCCTAAAATTCCTGACTTTGCCTAGTCACAGGCCACTGCCAAGCTCTGTAACCTGGATGGCTCCTTCCTCAGTTACTCTGAGCCTGAAGAAGCACTGCTCTATGAAAAATGTAAAGGTCCCGAGGCCATTGTTCACCAGGAAGTTTCCTTGAGAGAAAGAGCTTTACTGATACAAGTTCGGGACACTTACTAGACACCAAACTCATCTGGTGTAGATCCGGGTACAGGCTTGTGGATTAGACTGTTAAGCTAAAGACTCAAGCCTTCATCAGGTGAGGCACCCAGGCGGCTCCAAATCTGAGCTCCTTAAAGGTGTCTCTTTTGCTAGGACCCTGAGTTAAAAATAGAACATCCTGCCACGTGGTAGTGGCACGTGCCTTTAATCCTAGTGGATTTCTATAAGTTCAAGGTCAGCCTGGTCTACAGAGAGAGTTCCAGGATAGCCAGAGAAACCTTGTTTCAGAAAACAAACAAAAAAATGTCCCTTCCGTGCATGTTAGTATGTCTGAGACCTTCCAGCTTTTGCAGATCTTTGAAGTTCTCTTCAAAACAGCCTTTTATTTCCCTCAGGGGAAGGAATATATTTCTATCACAATACAAGAAAAAGGGACCCTGGAGCAGAGAGCAGAGAAACCTTCTAGTTTCTATGCTTCTAAGTCTCTCCCACTGGCCATGGGACAAAAAGGGTAATCATCAAGCTCTTGAAATAACACCAACCATAACTAAAATTCACATCTTACTTAAGCTGGGACCACATGTAACTTTGCTAACTAAAGAAAGACATATTCTGTCATGTGGGAGCATTTTTCTTTTTTCTCTTAGTCTTAGGTTACAGAGGCTCCCAAACCTCCTTTCCAGGTCTAATCAGTTTCTTCAGTCCCCAGGGAGAATCTCCTCTACTTTGTTTGCCTTCGTTCACCTGTATTGTTTGGAGGGGAGAGATAGTTGTTTAAGGCCAATTCTTTGGTATTTGGTACTTCTCGTAGCATTTAGATTGATACTCAAAGCTCTTTAGCCACTAATACCACAAAATGTCAGCTTTGCATCAAAGCCTAGAGCAGATTGGGTTACGGCATATACTTTTCTCAGTTCTGAACTTTTTCTTGATAATAATAGCATTTCAAAAATCTTTGTCACTATTACTGATAATAGGATACAATAGAATATGGGACATAACTTAGCACAAAATTAGGCAAATGTAGTGTTCTACAAAGAGAATGAAGACTTGAGAACAAGTTTGGCAATGACCTCTGGAACCACTTGACACCAAGGGAAGTTATTTTCACCCTGAGGTTATTCTGATCTTGTCGTACACTTAGAGCCCTGTCGAGAGCTTAGCCTGAAATTACTAGTAAATACAAATGGTTAGACTTTGTTTGATAACAATGCCATGGCTCTACATCCACCACTTAATGACGAACATAAAATTCTTCATGGTAATGTTAGTGACTCAAAATTAGGAGAATTTGATCTTTTTGTTGTTGTTGTTGTAAACAGATGCTGAATTTACTCAGGAATATTAGACAACTGAAATAACATACAAAAGGAAGGTCAGGAAGGCAAGTTATTTGGACACAAAATTTATTGGTTGGTGTAAAAGGAGTTAATGTTAAAATGTTTATGCAAAGGGGAAATAGTGCAAATTAAAATAATTTTAAACATTGGATTAATTCTGTATAAAAAAAAACCTGGGCATCATAATAACTTCTGTTTTTTTTATAAGAAATTTTGTGCACAATCACAGTTTCAGGTTAAAATGTTAAACTCAGACACAGACTTTCTATGGTTTTGAGGGAAGAGAAGTTTAAGAAGACTGTGTTTCTATGTAGGAAGTTCCAGTACAGGTTATGAGGTGCCTCTCTGAAGGTCTAGCCTTTGGTCATTAAGTATTCTGAAGATGACTAGGTCTCCTAAAAACTTTCATGGATGGGTTATTCCTTGTGGATCTCCCTCATGAGGAAAGGCAGCATGCCTGAGACCGGTCAGCCTTGACTACTGATCTGATAGTAAACGCCTGGCTTGAGGATGAATCAATTAATAACTAAGTTAACAAGAGTTTTGAATTTATTGGAATGCCTACTGAGAGAGGAATCCAAGGAGCACATACACCAATCCAAAGAGCAATCAAAGTGCCATTGATTCTGCTGGTCTTGGCACACGAGCGGTCCAGGCCTGGGTTGATTAAAGAGCAGATTAACTCACGCTCTCTGGGTTGGTAGGAATGCACTGAGTGTGTCTACAGAGCTCTCTGAGAACATGCAGGATTTTGAACTCTTCACTGCTGTCTCTGCTTCCATCAAGCCTGGCAGCTTGCAAGCCCCCAATTTTCCTCCCTTGCGCTTCACTGCTTCACTGAGGGTTCCGTAGTATTTGGTCCCGATGGAACAGGTTTGAGCCACAAATCACAAGGGCTCCCCCAACCTCTACTAAGCTAGGATGGTCAGAGCCCTGCCATGAGACTCAACATCCAGAGCAGACTACCTAAAATGAATGTCGTTAAAAAAAAAAAAAAAAAAGTACATGGCAATTTCAAATGACAGTCACTCCACTTACACCTCTTTGTTTGGCCCTTTGTTTCCCTGGTCTGTCGTATACAATCTGATTTATTTCTGTTTACATATTCTCATTCCACTTGCAGACCAAACACAGCCTTGCTGGATCCCAGCTCCCCTGAGTTTTCGGCTGTAGTATCAGTGGGCGACTGGCTGCAGGCCATCAAAATGGACCGGTATAAGGATAACTTCACAGCTGCCGGGTATACCACGCTAGAAGCTGTGGTTCACATGAACCAGGAGTAAGTACTCAGCGATGTAACACCAAAGGGTAAATCTAGATTTCATAGTATTTTCCTGTTTCCCTTTGAGTTTCATAATCATTCCCTACTCATTAAAAACAAAAAAAGAAAGCCAGAATGTCTCTCATTTTGATAGAATATAATTTTACACGACCTCTCTAGCACCTGCATTGTTGTATTGGATTGCTTAATGGAACATGTGTACACCTTTCTTGTTCTGTATTAATTGTGGCTGATTCAAATGTGTCTGCATGAAGCCTTGAGAAGGAGGTTCTCTGCACAACCCCCATGACTTCTTTCCCTCTCTCTTTGTCCCACCTGCAGTGACCTGGCGAGAATTGGCATCACCGCAATCACACACCAGAATAAGATTTTAAGCAGTGTCCAGGCAATGAGAACCCAAATGCAGCAGATCCATGGCAGGATGGTTCCTGTCTGAGCCAGTACTGAATAGACTCAAAACTCTTGAAATTAGTTTACCTCATCCATGCACTTTAATTGAAGAACTGCACTTTTTTTACTTCGTCTTCGCCCTCTGAAATTAAAAGAAAAAAACAAATATCCGCAGCGTTGCTTGGTGTATGAGATTGCTGAAACCGTGGGGCTTACATGAATGACCTTGATCGTCGCATTTAAACCTGGAGCCAGTAATTTCTCAGAAGTACTCTGTCCATCGCTGGTGTGTAAAATACATGTACTTATATAAATAAAACTCTGCCTCCAAGTTTCGATGCTGTATTTTCCTGTCAGATACTGGGTTTTTGAAGTCCCCTTAATCTTCTCTGTGTTTGGAATTTCAACCGAAGGATTTTGTCTGTGGCATCAACTGTAGTCATCACTCCTCACTGGAACGAAGACCACTGTGGCCAAGGAGCATTGGTGAAGGACTCAAAGGTGGCTGTCAGGGCTTGGTTCATACCACAGAATAAAATCCTGGTGAAAGCCACGTGACTCATCCATGCTGCCTCTTCAGTGCCCAGGACACCTGGTGGATTTCTATGACATAGGGGGCTAGAAAGAAAAGAAAAATGGATTTTTTTTAAAAAAAAAATGCAAACTCCAGAGCCCTATTACCCCTGACTGGACAAATGAGGTCTCTTTGGGCCTGAGGCTGTGCCATATAATGTCTTCTTTGGGAATGCTACAAACATCATAACTACCTTATGGATAGTGGGCTGTGACAATCCTGAGTGGGGAATTTTCATACTCCCCCTGCTTTAAAGAGGCAACTCCCAAATTTACAAGGTAAGTTAAAAGAATGAGCAATGGCTAATGCTCTCTCTCTCTCTCTCTCTCTCTCTCTCTCTCTCTCTCTCTCTGCCTCTCTCTCTCTCTCTCTCTCTCTCTCTGTCTCTGTCTGTCTGTCTGTCTGTCTATCTGTCTCGTGATTTCATTAAAATGCTGAAAAACATGCATGTTGGATGCTAGGTTGTGAGAGATTCCAGTTCTCTTTTGGTTGTAGAAGACATTGAAACCAAATGTCTCCCTGTTGTTCTTCAGAAAATAGGTGAGGGTCATGTGGGCAGGTGCTAGACTGCCCACTGGCTGCCTTTCCCTCAAAAAGGGTCCTTGTGCCCTTTGATGCCATTCACTGAAGCTAGGCAAGTTTGTTAATATCTGGAAGTCAGATGTAATGTTAGGAGCCTTTGTAACTACTGAGTTATGTGCCTCATCTTTTGGGGAAGTCACTTAAAGAAGCGTTTTCTGACTTAGCCAGTAACCCCCATACAGATTAACTTAGCTCAAGAGGGTTCGGCAAAATGTCAGTGGTGGGACTGGGAATGACTGTGACTTCCTCATTACCAGAAGCTGACCTACAAAAAGAAAATCCTCCTTTCATCTCAATTCCATTAGCAGCGTCCAGTGCCTCTCTGTTTTAAGTTCTAGAGCTTCCTTCACAAAACAGGTATATTATGTGGTCTATAGATAGTTCATTCCTAAATGCAAAAGACCTAACTTTGTGCTAGGATTTTTGTTTTAACTATTTCAGTTTTTATCACTTTTAACCAAGAGGTTGGATGAGTGTAATAACCTCTTTTTCCCTCTTTCATTTTTTTCCCTCTGAAAGCTGTTTCTTATAGACTAGATAGAGTAAGGAATGCTGAATTTGATGCTGTCAAATTCTGGCAGTTTAGTAAAAAAAAAAAAAAAAAAAACTTCCTTACATTAGCTGTAAAAAGCTTTTCTGTTTCCAAGGAATATGATTTTTTTTTTAAAGTACTCCCAACAATTTTTGTGTTATCGCTGCTTTTGCTGAAGTCTAGGCATTCTTGATTTTCACACTAAAAGTTGACTAATGTGGGTGGGGTTCTACTTTTGTATTTCACTCGTTTTGTTTTACAAATACAGCTTTGTTTAAAAAAAGCTGTAGCAATTTGGGGTGTGTGTTGATTTTGTTTGTTAGCTTTATTCTTCTGTCTGTGTGTGCACTGCGTGCACGTGTGTGGTGTGTGTCTGGAGGGTAGAAGACAACATGCACAAGTTGCTTCTCTACATGTGGGTACCAAGGATCGAATACAGGTCATCAGGCTTGGCAACAGGCACCCTTATTCACATAGCCATCTCACTGGTCCAAGTACATTGTTCTTGGTCTCTACAGTTCTATTCCAGTAAGAAGACTTACACGTGAAATAGAAACAGGATATTATCTTGCAGCCAGTACTGGATGAGTAAAAGGATTCCTTTTTGTTAAAAGTCACCAACTTGAGGCTTGACATGTTTTTTGTTTTTGTTTTTGTTTTAAACGTGGAATGTGTTCAGAGCATAACTTCCCTGAAATGCCCAAACAAGTGAAGAATATTTTGCAGTGTTGAAGGCCTTGCTGTTATTCCTTAGTGGGGATCTCTGTCTATGAAATAATATGGATGGTTACATCATTCAAAGGCCACCTTCTGAGTCGTAGTTTGAGGCAAGGCCAATGGAAGGGCCAAAAAAGGATGTTCCAAGTGTCTGTGATAATACCCCAGGAGCAGTAAAAGTGTTTACTGCCTCCTGAAGTCTCTGCAGTGAGCCATGAGAATAATAGGAGAGCTGTACTGTTTCCCAGGGTGCTGTGCCAGACTCTGGCATCCCGACAGCTATGGAGTCTAAAGCCAACCGAAACGTTGACACTGGAAACTCGCCCCACTTTGCTTCCTAACTCAGTTCCTCCACCTGTAAATTAGAGAGATAATGATACCTTGGTAATAATAGCTTTCCCTACATGGTGCTGTGCGCCTGTAAGAAGTACTCTTGCAGAGAGCACCCCAGAGGAGAAGAGGTGCTTTCTGTCACCTCATCCAGGTGTTAGGAGCTGTGATCACAAATGATTTCACCAAATGTTCACTGCATGTAGCCCCATTGGTCAAAATGTAGTTCAGGTGCAGAGGACCAGGCAGATAAAGTCCCTTCACTCTGCTTTATAGGAGGCTGGGACAAAATATGGCTCAATACCAAAGGTGACACATATAGAGATATTTGCATGCCCTGTAACCCAAAGAACAGCACTCTTGTGTATCGGGGCACATTGAGTTCTATTTTGTGTCTTAAGATCCTTCATAGACCATATGCCTTTCTTGGCTTCAATTTTTTAAATATATATATATTTTTATCTTTATAATGGTAATTAGACCAAAATTAGAAACAAGCTTCTTTTACATGTCAATCCCAGTTCCCTCTCCTTCCCATCCTCCCCTGCCTCCTGCCTCCTGCCTCCTATCTGCTGCCCAAGGAGGGTGAGGCCTTCCATGGGGGAATCTTCAAAGTCTGTCATATCATTTGGAGCAGGGCCTAGACCCTCTCCCATGTGTCTAGGCTGAGAGAGTACCCCTCTGTGGAGTGGGCTCCCAAAGTTCATTCGTGTAATAGGGATAAATACTGATCCACTACCAGAGGCCACATAGATTGGCCCAGACCTCTAAACTGACATCCTCCTTCAGAGGGTCTGGAACAGTCCATGCTGGTTTCCCAGCTATCAGAGTGGGGTCCATGAGCTCCCCCTTGTTCAGATTGGCTGTTTCTGTGGGTTTCTCCAGCCTGGTCTTGACCCCTTTGCTCATCAATCCTCCCTCTCTGCAACTGGATTCCAGAGTTCAGCTCAGTGCTTAGCTGTGGGTGTCTGCTTCTGCTTCCATCAGCTACTGAATGAAGGCTCTAGGATGGCACATAAGGTAGTCATCAATTTCATTATTGGAGAAGAGCTTTTAAGTAGCCTCTCAACTATTGCTTAGATTGTTAGTAGGGGTCAAACTTATAGATATCTGGACATTTTCTTAGTGCCAGAATTCTCTTTAAACCTATAATAGCTCCCTCTATTATGGTATCTCTTTTCTTGCTCTCCTCTATTCTTCCCCTGACTAGATCTCCCTGCTCCCTCATGTCCTCCTCTCTCCTCCGATTCTCCTCTCCCCTGCTCCCATGCTCCCAATTAGCTCAGGAAATCTTGTCCATTTCCCCTTCTCTGGGGGACCATGTATGTCTCTCTTAAGTTCCTCCTTGTTTCCTAACATCTCTGGCAGTGTGGATTATAGGCTGGTACTCCTTTGCTCTATGTCTAAAATCCATATATGAGTGGGTACATACCATTGTTGTCTTTTTGTGACTGGGTTGCCTCACTCAGGATGGTTTCTTCTAGATTCATCCATTTGCTGGTGAATTTCAAGATTCCACCCTCCCCATCCCCCACCCCCTCCCATCCTCGATGAGTAGTACTCCATTGTGTAAATGTACCACATTTTCTCCATCCATTCTTCAGGTGAGGGACATCTAGGTTTATTCCAGATTCTGGCTATTACAAATAATGCTGCTATGAACATGGTTGAACTGATGTCCTTGTTGTATGAATGTGCTTCTTTTGGGTATATCCTTGGCTTCAATTTTAGAGCTTCCTTAGAATAAAGGACCTGCCTTGGCTCTGACTCTAATGTCAACTTCCACAGTTCCTTCTTTCTCACCTTGGATATCATCTTCACCTGCATGTCCACTCAGTACTGTGGATATTGTTACATAATAGTTATTTATAGTCCCACAATAAGTGAAGAAGGGGGGTTAGCAGACTGAAGGAGGCAGATGTAGCAAAAGAAATTCCTCACCAAAACTTTGCCTGTGCATATTTGTAGGTGTGGCAGAGTTTTAAGGTCAAGTTCAT
Organism: Cricetulus griseus; assembly: GCF_003668045.3. Taxonomy (NCBI): domain Eukaryota; kingdom Metazoa; phylum Chordata; class Mammalia; order Rodentia; family Cricetidae; genus Cricetulus; species Cricetulus griseus. The sequence goes on along the minus strand of NC_048595.1, from coordinate 430,357,732 downwards.
ACTCTCTTTGTCCTTCAACTGAGTGCATGTATACCTGATGAAATCTGTGTAAGGTCACGTTTCAAAAACTACATTTGATGGGTTTACTGCTTCCCAGAATGGAAGAATTAGAAAACATGTCAATTCCTGTTTCTTCTTATTTTTTTCTTTTAATTTTTGGATGGGTATTTTTGTTTGTTTGTTTTTGTTTGTTGTTTATTAGACAAGGTCTCACCAAGTAGAACTTTCTACAGACCAGGCTAGCTTCAGACACAGAGATCCACCTGCGTCTGTCTCCTGAGTGCTAAACTTAAAAGTTTGTGCCTCGATGCCCATTTCATTCTCTCTGTCTCTTAAAATAATAGCTTTACCTGGACAATGTGGTGGTGCATGCCTCTACTACCAGCACTCAGGTGGTTCTCAGAGTTCAAGGTCAGCCATGGTTCCATAGTGAGATCCTGTTTCTTATAGTAACAATAATAATAAGAGTTTGGATAAACAGCCTCTATATTAACAAGTGAGTGGTTCTTATTAGCCCATGCTTAATGTACATATTGATGGCACTTAGCATGCATTGAGCCTTGTCATTTGTGAACCCAAAATGCTGTGTGGTCTGCTTCTGGTTGATAGAAGCTTGACTTGTAGCTGATTGGTTGACTGCTGGCTGGTAATACTGGCTGACGTTTTGTCTCTCTTTTTCTCCACAGGGAATAGATTCTGCTATCTCAGCCTCACAGCCCTTCCTGTTGATTACAAAGTCCTTGGAAAAAAAACAGAACCCACCCTCCTCGGTTCCTTCTGAACGTCTTTCTTTGGCTTCTCTTCTGCCAGTTTTGAGGCAAAGATACTTGACGAAACACCTGCACCTGAAAATCAGAAAAAATATTTCAGGTCCCCTTCGCCCAGGAAAACAGCAACATCAAGCTTTGGCGTCTGTTCTCCAGCTGCGCTGTGGAATGTGCGTGCTGTCTCAAGGCACCAGCTCTGCAGAGCCCTTCCAAACTCCTTGTGGTTTTATTTATATGTATTTCCATATTCCATTCCTGTATGTCACTGCTGCATCCGTGTGGCAGCACGTGACCAAATGTTACAGGTTTTACTATGGACGCCAGGTCAGGTGCCACCACGCAGAACAAAGCCAGTTCCGTAAGCTGCCTAGGATATGCATTGCTGAAGTGACATTTTACCCAGGGTGTGCCATTGCAGTGATATAAATATATTTTTTCCTAGACTAAAATATGACCCGAATATCTCTTTTGATGTGTGTACATAGGTGTGAGTGTGTATGTGTGTACGTGTGTGCGCGTGCGTGCGTGTGTGTATGTATGTGTGTGTGTGCGCGTGTGCGTGCGTGCCTGCGCATGCACGCTTGCGCGTGTAACCTCATGCTTCGAACTGCCTGTGAATGTTGTGGAATGCTACGCCTGGAGAGTTCTGGTTTATCACCAGTTCAAAGATGAAGAGTCACATGCTATACGGGGCCTGGAGACCATGTCCATCCCCTTGGGAAGACAGCTTGGAAATGCTACATGGGCTGTATCTGTGAGTGTAATGTAGCTGTCATACTCACCATAAGAAGCAATTCTACAGCTTTGGACAGATGTGTTTTCACCTCCACGGTGGAGTGATTGTTGGATATAAACCCACCCAAGGTGACAGCCTGTCACCACAATCACAGAATCTGTTGGGACTCGTCTGACTCACCAGTTCCACAATGGAGAGAGAAGGGGATGGAATCTATGTAGCGACCCCAGATGGAGTACAAATCGCCTTTGTTTCCTGCATAAATGAACTTGATGAATGCGAACAAATATATGCAATTCATATACTTTTGGAGATGAACTTAAAGATGTATGTCAGCCTTGAGAGGATGTGTCTGGAGTAATACTTTGTGTCCGTCCCAGTGTCACAGAAAAATACATACATGCCAGTGGCTCTTGAGGTGAATGTAGTTGGGATGAAATGGCCTCTAGCAATTCCAGGTTCCCCAATTACATGTGGAAAGTTCTCCAGTTACTGATATGCAGCTAACTCCCTTTGCCCTCGAAAGTGCATCAGTCTTCTAGAATCTGGGTTCTGGTGTCTGAAGATTCGGTATTGACAGGATATGTATACCAAACTCCAGCCAGCATACTGCCATTTTACCTAACCTGAGTGGCTGCCTTGCTTATTCTGAGCTATAGTTGCAGAAACTGTGGCCATTTACATAAGCTATAACATCAAATCAGGGAAAAATGGGGAAAAAGATTCTGAACCATATATTGTTGAATAAGTAGAGAAAATCACCAATAAATATTTATTGCATTCTGACAGGGTGTGTGGCATTGTATTCTCATAACTATGCCAGAGTGACAAAGTTAATTCACCCCTTTTGGGGGGGACCTTAATATATTTTTAAAGGGATGTGCCTATGCATTGATGCCTGAAAAATATGTGTTAAAAAAAAAAATGAGTTTGAATCTCCGAGTGGATCATCTTTCCCAGAGGTCGGGTGGGAAGAGGCCAACTTCAGGGTCTGTATCCAGCCCAGGAGCAAGTGCTGGCCTGGTGAGCTGGAAGGCTAAATTCTATTCAGATCTACTAAGCAGCTTCAAGCTGTTCCCTGCACCAAATCAAGTCGTTTCACCATGTGTCTGCAGGCTCCCAGTTATTTTTGGCAATCTTATAAATGAACTGTTCTGGTGTGTCTAAAAGAGCAGAAGAAAGGCTGTGTTCACAACATGATTGATGTGTGTTCTGAGACCTCTTGTAGTCATCTGTGAAGGGTACGTGTATTAATCCACACACTCCTATAGCCTCAATTATTTGTCTGAAGACACTTAAATTTTGACCAGTAAAGGAAAGTTCTAGAAGCAATATTTTCACTCCTTTAGCATTGTCCAAATAACATCACGTATTGATAAACGCTGAAGAGTGCATTTATTTTGTATTACTCCAAGTCTGTTGGAATATGCAAGGACTGTGGTTATAATTAGAATGTATAAGGCATATTATAATTTAGTTCATTCATCCTTAAAGGAAATTAACAGAACATCTCTTGGTTCATACATGTTCCAAATTTTGAGCAATCTTTTGAGTTAGCCATAGATTTTTCTATTTTGTTTTCATTTGTCAAGGTATTTTTCTTCCCTTCATGAACTTTAGGTACACATAACTTATGTCATTTATTTATGGTCTTTTATACCTAGTTTGTAAAGTTGTAAAATAGCAAACTAAATGCAAAGGGTTTGCATTTGGAAATAATAAAGTAGTTGCTGTATACAAACCCAAAATCTGGTTGTCTGTTTTATTTTATTCAGTATTGGGGACCCATTACTTTGAGACAAGATCTTACTAAGTTGCCCAACCTGGCCTGACATTCACCTCATAATCCAGGCTGACCTTGAACTTGCAATCCTTTGACCTCCCATTCCCAAGTAGCTGAAATTACAAATTTATACCATTTTGCTTTGTTTGGGTTTGGTTGTATCTTTTCAATATTTTCCATTTGTGTGGTTATCTCTAAATCATTATTGCTTGTCATTTGATTAAACACAACTTTTATCTCCTAATTGAATTTATTTGGAGGATTTAAAATATTTGATTAATTAGTTAATTAAAACATTTATTTTTTTGCTGTCTGAGAAAGTGTCTGACCATGTATGTAACCCAGATTGGCCTCAAAATCTCAGCCTCCTGAGTACGGGATAACAGACATGAGCTACCATGCCCAATTTACTAATTGTTACTTTAAGTGTACATGTTTATGAAGTTCAGTGTGATAATCTGATATGTATACACAGTGTATGACAACACTTCTTAACCTTGCCATTGAGGGCCATGAATCAAAATATTTGACTCTGGGATCCTATATTCTGCTTTAAGACTAGACTTTGGAGCCGGAGATTCCCCGCTTACTAATTACGCAGATTTGTACCATGGTAACTGTAATACTAAGAGCCTTTATAAAGATTAAAATTGTTGACATTTGTCACGGTGCATAGGGTGTATAGTAGTAGTTCTTAATTCTGGCGGCACCAATTTCTTCAGCCCTCTACCTTGTTACTGACGCAAGATGCCAAACAGCAGTTCTTAATCTGGCCTTTGAACCTAAGGTCCATAATTCCTGGCAGGGAAGCTCAACATGGTTCAAGACAGCCCCCTACCCCCAACTATGGAATTGTTACTTTTCCATGTTTTGTACATATGTTTTGATAGGGGAGTTTCATAGATGTCCTCAAGTTCTAAAATGGTTTGGAGACAACAAACCATTAAAAACTAGTCTTCAGGTAAATGCTGTCTTCATGACACTCTTTTGTTAAATAAATATCAGTTGGTAAAAGTCCCTGTTCATTGAAAACCAGATGCAAAGCCTTAAGAGTCTATCAAGCAAAACCTTGGGAGCAAGGGCTGATTCCAAAGAGCAGAGGCTATGCAGCATATTACAGCCTGATGCAAAGGATCACCATGGCAACTCTTTGAAGCCCTGAGTGATGGGTTCAGTCTCCTTGCTGATGCCAAGCTTGATATGCAAATGAAGGTCACCACAGAAGGGAAGTGAATACAATCATGTTCAGAGATCCTTAGCTGTCTCTGAAGACCTATTTAATTTCTACTTTCTCATGAACAGGAGCTCAACCAACATGTTCCAAATGCAAGTGCTAGGTCACTGGGAGGTTTTTGTTTATTTTCAAGTCGGTTTCTGTGTGTGTGTAGCTCTATCCTGGAACTAGCTCTGTAGACCAGGCTAGCCTGGAACTCACAGAGATCCACCTGCCTCTTCGGGAGTGCTGGGATTAAAGGAGTGTATTACCACTGCCCTGATGGGGGATGTCCTTCAGTGTATATGTTTCTCTTATTGGTTGACGAATAAAACACTGTTTGGCCAATAGGCAGGAAAATAGGTGGGGCTAGGAGACGAGGAGAATTCAGGGAAAGGTAGGCACAGAGGCACCAGAAGGAGATGCGATGGAGGGACCAGGAGGATATTACTCGCCAGGGGTGCTCTGATAAGATAAGATCACGTAGAAATACATAGATTAGTAGTTATGGGTTAATAATTAAGACAGGGCTAGCCAATAAGAAGCCCTAGCAATCAGCCAATGGTTAATATAGTGCCCGGGTGTTTATTTGGGGCTGAGAAGGGTGTCCATCAAGGACCTGGCAGGACAACAGAACCACCAGCAACACTGCCCTGCTGGGAAACACACTTTCAAATGCCCAGGGAGACAAGCTGAGACCCGAGGAAAGGACCAGCCTACCACAGCACAGGAGGGTGATGCATCAGGGAAAATGTCCCCCAGGAGTTAGCACCTACGCTCTGGGCTTCCCTTTACCCACAGACACTTCTAAAATTCATTTCCTAAAGAATCAGCTCAGCTTGGCTGGAACCTTCACATTGTCATGCTTATCTGTAAGGAGTTGCTGGGCCTCCTGCAGACTAGATGTCTACAACTCTCTAACCGCAGCCCTCTTCTACACCAAAGTGCCTGTTTTGGAGGGTTTTGATGGTCTTATCCATTCCATCTCCCTGGGAGGAAGGAGGAGAGTAGGGAGTTCACAATTAAACTCTAATCCCTGGCAAGAGATTTGAAGAGTATTCTCTTAAAAATAAAAGATACAACTAGAATATGAAAAGCCCTACCAGCCTGAATCCTGTACTTTCTGATGGGTAAGGCCTTATCCTATGACCCCAAAAGCATTGATTCAGAGCCTATGCTTCAGCTTTCCATTTATTTGAGTATTTCTGAACATTACTTATCAGACATGGCACTAAGCTCTGTTTCTATAATTCTCACAACAGTCCACAAAAGTAAAACAAACTGAAAAAGGAATGTTTTTTTATACCCCCTTTGATAACTGTGAATGCTAGGTGTGGAGGTTAGATAATTAGTCCAAGGCCACCTTGCTGATAAGTATTGAATTGGAAAATTAAACACAAGCAAAGAGCCTCTAAAATATCTATTCTCAATCTATGGGTCCTGACCCCTTTCATCTATTCTCAACCTGTGGGTCCTGACCCCTTTGGGGGTCAAAAGACCCTTTCATGGAGGTTGGCTAAGACCACTGGAAAACAGATAATTACACTACGATTCATAACCATAGCAAAATTACAGTTATGAAGTAGCAACAAAAGTCATTTTATGGTTGAGGGTCACCACAACATGAGGAACTATATATTAAATGGTTGCAGCATTAGCGAGGTTGAGAACCTGTGCTCTAATAGTTTCAGGTTAGCACTTTACCACCCTGACATGTATGAGGTACCCAAATTGTCCCACCCAATCTGTTTATGCTGTCAGATGAGTACGGTCCCAGTGTGCACAGGACAGCACTAACTAACACACCATTGTTAGCAATGTGTGCTCCACTGCATTGTTCCCCAACAACTCTGTTGCCAGGCAGGCTGTTTTTAATGAGTTTGTCATAGTCTCTCTCTCTCTCTCTCTCTCTCTCTCTCTCTCTCTCTCTCTCTCTCGCTCTCTCTCTCTCTTTCTCTCTGCTTTCATTGAACATATGATAATTTAAGTACAATATTTATTTAAGACAGTGCTTTGTAAGAATTAATCTCTGTATCCTACTTTTTGCTAAAAGTATAATCTAGTAAAGCTAAGATAATGTCATCTGATATGGAGTCAAGGTAGGGTGGGAAAGGTGGTGATTTTCTTTAATTACCATTTTCATGTTCTGAGCATAAAAGCCACAGGCAACACATCTCAAATGTCATTCTTCACTTTTATGCCCTGTGACACAGGCTAGTCATTACCTAAACAGAAACACGGGATGGGTCCCATGACAACAGGAAAATTAACTGAGGCATAAGTGGAACATCATCTAATAAAAGATTTTATATGAACATCCTCCCTCAGCCACTTTCTAGGTGTGTGACCTTAGATGGATCACTTTACCTCCCTGAGAGTCACTTTTCTCATCTGTAAAATGAGAGTGAAATTCCCTGGTATGGTCAGTTTGGCGTGAAAGACATCAGAGTTCAATGGAAAACTGCTGTGCCAAACAGTTGTCTTCAGGGGCCAATCAGATGCCTTGGATGCCAGACAGATGTCTTAATGGGCCAATCATATGCCACGGATGCCAGACAGCTCAGCAGAGAAGCAGGTAACCACTGAGAGGAAATGTTAGGTGGCTAAGACGTTGCTGAGTATTAATGGGGGTAGGAGTAGTGGTTCAGTGTGGGCTGGGATGCACAGGTTTCTGGGGACGAATAAGAATGGATGTGATACATTCTGCAATCCTCCTTTGGTTGGTTTGATTTAATAAACCCGTTAGTTTATTAAAGACCGAGAAGCTGGGTGGTAGTGGCACAGGTATTTAATACCAGCACTTGGGAGGCAGAAGCAGGTGGGTCTCTGTGAGCTCAAAGCCAGCCTGGTCTACAGAAAGAGTTCCTGGACAGCTAGGACTACACTGAGAAACTCTGTATCAAAAAGCCAAGAAGAAAATATAAAAGGAGCCCCAAACCAAAAAACTGCTCTGATAAGGATTCTCTTAAACCAGTTTTACCATTTTAATCTAGAAGTTTGAAACTATTCGAAACTTGAAGCCTTTTAATGTTGTCTCTGGAGAATGGGGACCATCTTCAAACACATTGTGGATATCTGTTCTCTGGAGTCTCAGAAACAAAAAGGAAGAGAAGCAAGCAGAGATGTGGGGGCTTACTCAATGTAGACCTGAGCTGTCTGTGATCAGTGCAACAGCACCTTGGCTGAATCAATGTCCCCTAGGTCCCCCTCCCACACACACCTCGAGGCATGTTCAAGTTCTGACCCCAGATTGCAGCTGATTAGAGATTTCTCTTTCTGCCTTGGTGATGGAGCGAACAGCTGAGGGCTGGTAGGGTGAAGAGCATGTGAGATTTGGGGCAAGGGTTAGAGAGATTGTGATACTTCAGAATGTGATGGCTGCAGTTTTAATCTCAGAGTATACTGGGATGATGTAAACCACGAAATTTACAGCATGCACCAAAGTCAAGACCTGGCTAAGATGTCTGCCTTCTTCCAGGCATGCGAAAGAGCCAAATGGATTTTGACAATGGGAAAACTGCACCATCCACTTAAATCAACAACCCAATTAAGACCCATTGCTGAGTGGGAGGGCTGAGGCCTCAGTTATTTTACCCTTTCCCTCTGGAGGAAGTACCCTGAGCCACTGACGTCTCCCAGTTGAATAGGTAATATACCACTGACATATCTGATTTCTGGCAATCACCCTGAATATTTTTTTTGTTTGTTTACAACGCTCCTGGAGAAAACTTGATGAATATTTGGGAGCAAATAGAATTAGGACCTAAAAACACAGCTGAAATCAACTTAGTAGAAGACAGACACAGCTTTGTGTAGAGCTGGAAAAGATAGACATGCAAGAAAGTGGCTTAAATGTAGACCCAGAGAAACTATCTATTACACACATAATATGTAAGAGGCAATTATGGCCTACTGCACTAATCTGCAGGGCCTCCCTACCTAGTAATCAGATTGACATATTCTAATGAGACCCACGTTGTTTGTAATCAGACTGGCATTGCTTATTCATATCTCTCTTCCATAAGATGCACTTTTAAATGGCTCGGATTGCACCAGATGCTATAAGAAATGACTTTCCATTTTATTCTATTACCAGCATTTTTCCTTCTTCCAATTAGCATAATTTAAAATCAGCCAGAGGCAAATGTGAGGGGCTGAAAAGTTGCAAAGAAGTTTAAGAAATACTTGATAGAAAAAGGCAAGAAGCCATCCCTGAACTACATTTTTTTTTCTTTTTTTAACAACACGAGCAGGCGAACATGGCAATTCATAGTTTTCTTCTTGTTTCAATTGCTCAGGATTCACCTCTGTGACTTATTGAAATATTACAGCCTCTCTCAGGAGGCTAATTACCCTGTAGGTTTTCTTGCTTTTGCATTATCTTGTGAATGACATAATAGAACCGCTACCTCATTTACCATTCTGTTATGGTTTAATTGAGCCCATCCTCTCTCTCTCTCTCTCTCTCTCTCTCTCTCCTTCTCTCTCTCTCTCTCCTTCTCTCTCTCTCTCTCCTTCTCTCCCTCTACCTAAATGGTGATGAGCCTATAGAGTCAAAACAAATGCTCAGAGGCTAGAGAGATGGCTCTGCAGTTAAGAGCACTGGCTGCTCTTGCAGAGGACCAGAGTTTGACTCCCAGCGTCCACATCAGGTGACTCACTACCACCTATAATTTCAGCTCTGGGATCTGATGCTCTCTTTTAACCTCTGAAGACACCTGCATACATGTGGCCATACACACACACACACACACACACACACACACACACACACACACACTTTAAAAGAGATCTTTAAAAGCCGAGTCTTATTTGTAAGAATAAGAACATGCTTACAAATTGCCTCTTTATAAGTCAGGTCCTTGCTGGTTATGTAATGTCTGAGCTTGAAACCTGAAGTATCATAATGAAGCATTGCTCCCTGACACAGAACGCTGTGAAGCTGATACAGACACAGCTAGTACGGGGAGACTAATTTGCCAATGATTCACTGCCCTGGAACCTTTGGGTATGAACTCCTTTGATGGTGTCTTGGGTTCCGGAGAGGAACATATCCAACATTCACGGACCCTTGGGTCACTTTCATTTTTAAGATTTTTTAGTATCATATATTAATTATATATAATAAAAAGTTTCATTATGACATTTTTCTCCATTTTTAAGTTTAAATTAGAAACAAGATTGTTTTACATGTCAATCCCAGTTCCCTTTCCCTCCCCTCCTCCCCTGCCCCCCCAAAATGCCCTACCTATCTCATACCCTTTCTGCTTCCCAGGGAGAGTGAGGCCTTCCATGGGGGGTTCTTCAGAGTCTGTCATAGCCTTTGGGATAGGGCCTAGGCCCTCCCCCATGTGTCTAGGCACAGGGAGTATCCCTCTATGTGGAATGGGCTCCCAAAGTCCATTCCTATGCTAGGGATAAGTACTAATCCACTACAAAAGGCCCCATAGATTTCTGAGGTCTCCTCACTGACACCCACATTCATGGGGTCTGTATCAGTTCCATGCTGGTTTCCCAGTGATCAGTCTGTGGGCCAAGAGCTCCCCCTTGTTCAGGTCAGCTGTTTCTGTGGGTTTCATCAGCCTAGTCTTGACTCCTTTGCTCATCACTTCTCCTTCTCTGCAACTGGATGCCAGTTCAGTTCAGTGTTTAGCTGTGGGTATCTGCTTCTATTTCCAACAGCTTCTGGATGAAGGCTCTAGGATGGAATATAAGTTAGTCATCACTATGACATATTTTAATTCATGTATTTTGATCCTATCCACACACAGTTACTCTTTCATCCCCTCCCCCTCTCTAATGAGTCCATCTGCTTTTATGGTTTTCTTCTTCTGACCCATTAAGCTTACTTGAGTTACCTACAGGAGCATGGGTGAGGGATTACCTACATACAGGAGCATGGGTGAGGGATTACCTACATACAGGAGCATGGGTGGGGGGGTTACCTACATACAGGAGCATGGGTGTGTGTGTGGGTTACCTACATATAGGAGCATGGGTGAGCGGTCACCTACAGGACCATGGCTGAGGGGTCACTTACAGGAGCACAGGCACCTACCAGTGGCTCTACAGCTGAAGAACATATCTCCCCTCTTCTAGAACCTGTGCTTTTTCGTTTTACATCAACTTGGCACAGGCTAGAATTATCTGGGAAGAGGAGAACTCAACTGAGAAAATGCCTCCTTCAGACACAGGCAATCGTATGGAGGCATTTTTATTATTAATAATTGATGTAGGGGTGTTGAGGCCACTGTGAGTGTTACCTCCCCTGGGTTGGGGGTACTGGGGTTGTATAAGAAAGTAGGGTGGGCAAGTTATGGGGAGAATGCTTACTGTTCTGTTGTCTGCTTCCGTTCCTGACAGACTCCAGGTTCCTGCCTTGAGTCCCCACTCAACTTCTCCCCAGTGACAGACTGTGATCAAGACATATAATACAAACCCTTTCCCCTCCAAGCTGCTCTTTTCCTGTCCCAAGTGTTTCTTTCTTCTGGCAGTTGGTTGTTAAACACTGACCAGTTTTTGGCAGCATGGATATCTACCTGAAGCCTAGCTTACTTTCCCTTCAGTATGTGTTAAAAGCAAATTGCTTTGCCTAGATTATTTTTGTTACTGTGAACTCAAAGCATATTGACTAGGGGCATCTCTATCCTAACAAGAGTTACCAATCACAGAGCCTTGACCAAGACTAAGAACTACGTTAACTACTAACTCACTTTAGCTCACACAGCCTTTTACCTTTGCATAGAAGAAATGTTTATAAATTCCTAGCTCATAAGGAAACCAAGCCTTAGGATGCAAATGCCACTTACCTAAGAGTCAAAGAGACTTGCTCATAGTTTTCAAATGGTCAATGCTTCAAACACTCAGGCCTCCTTCCTTTCCTACCACTCTTTCTTTTCTCCTTGGTGGACCATGCCAACTCATGTTGTTCCATGCATGTCATTGACCATGTCCCCATTCATCCACAGGACACCAAGTCTTTATGTAACTGAGGGTTTCTGTCATCCTCCTAGTCTGAACTAGGTAACCACCCACACCATACTGTCACTTGTTCTTAACAATGCACATTATATAATCGATTTTCTTGCCACCACCCCCCATTAGACACCAAGATCAACAAAAGCAGGACTCTTGTCCTTTTCTTGTCTGTATCTTTATTAAGACCATTGTTGACACATGGTAGGTGCTCAGTTAATGCTGATTAAGTTGCCTCAGTGAATGAAGGGACTCGGGTTTGTTCTTATTGCAATTTGTTCTTTGATAATTTCATACATATATGTAATGCATTCTAATTACTCTCTCTCCATTCTCTGTTATCTCTCCCCCATCCCTTCCTAAAAGTCCCTTTCTTGAATTCACATCTTTTTGTTTTGTTTTGTGACCCGAATTTAACCAGGGCAGTCTGTGTGACCATGGGTTTGAGGCTGTCTATCTGATGTAGGTGATAGACAACTACACAACCAAGTGATACACAACTAAGGATATCCTTAGTTGTTCCCTTCTCCCAGAATTTAATGTAGGCAATAGTTTGGCAAGGAAGAGAGGGGTTCCCTGAGCTCCTCCCCAATTTATGATGTCCAGTCTTGTTAAGCATATATTCTTAAGATTACAAATCATCACGAAGCTATCAAAATTCCTTCATTTTCTCCCCCGCATCAACAGCATCATCACCATCAACAAAGTGACATATGCCCAGGTAACCAGCAGATGGAAGAATATGATGACAGTTATATATATTGAAGAGCTACGTATTGAATATAATATATTGACAATTACTGGCTTTCATGCCCAATAGATTGTTCATGAGTTCTGGTTGCATGATTTAGTGGCTATGTCATCTCAAGACTAATGATTTCTTTTCCTCATATGTAAACTGGAGATCATTTCTAGCATGCAAGCTTGCCATGTGAAAGTCAATGGCTGGTAACTGACCAAGAGTATGGTGTAAGAACTTTAAGAAACCCCTTTTACTTTCATCGGCCACACTGTGCTTTGCAGTTGCCATCCACATGACCATCCTCCACCCCAACCTCTGAGGAGCTGTCACCACCAATCTGACCTGCATTTACTTAGTTTGGATGTTACAGATTACTACAGCTGCATCCTACTAAGCCTAACAACAGGGAAAAATAAATAAAAAAAGCTGCAGTGTTTACTATGAACCAAGGGAGATTAAGGTCACCGAGAGGTCTTAAAACAGATTCCCTCGATTGTGTTTGTAGGTTTCTGATTTGAGAATCATTATTTGTTTCTGATCCCTTTCCTGTTTTCATTTAGACCTAGTGCATGCACAGCCAGTGCACGGGTGTTTGTGTGGACACATATGGACATGTATGGAAGCGAGTACCTACATGTGTGAGTGCCCAAGGGTTCATGGGAAAGAAGAGGGGACTGGGGAGAGTGAGCTTCTGCTCACAGGTGGGCAGAATATGGAACCAAAAGAAAAGCAATGTATTCTTCGCTGTGCTTTTGCATTTCCTTCTAGCTGGGGAGAAACACTGAAAGGAATGGAAAGAGGGAAGGGTTCAGTGACTTGGACCCAGCCACCCATGTCCTACACATGGTATTAAGATTGAATAAAAGACTTTGGAAAATACCCTTTGATGCCTGTGCATGCCATGTTTGGGCCATCAGGCCAGTCTGTACCTGATGGTTGATAATTTTGTCCTGAATGGAAGGTTAATCCTTGTCAATCATTCCAGAGGTGGGAGGTTCCAGGGCTAGACCTTAGATGACTTTTGTATTATTGGAGAGAAGGATATATATAAATTTTTTCTGTAGTCCTCAGGTAAAGACATGGAGCAGTTCTGACTGTCTGAACTCTTATACAGAAGTGTTCAGGTTGTTTTAGTGGTGGGAGTTTGTGGCCTTTGCTCAGAAGAAAGCTAGGATATGGGCAGGGCAGTAACCTAGTCTGAAGAGCTGTGCTCACAAGAAGGTAAGATTTATTAAATTGTTGTTGGAGCCTGTAAACACCAGCTAAATTGGGGGTAAACCACATCTTCCCTAATCCTTCACCAGTTTCAATTTGGGAAATTGGATTGAGCAGAAAGTTGCAGTTTCAGTGGGGCCTTGACAAGAAATGTAGCTTCCTGGATAGGCAGCTATGGTGGGCATTTATCTATAGTTCAGGAAAGACAAGACAGATTTGCTTTGGACCACCTGGGAGTCTGGGAAACTTGGAAACTCGGTGAGGGAGCTGGTTGGCAGCAGTTGGTTAGAGATAGTTGAGTCATGAAAAGAAAATGTGACATCATTTTGTAGCCAAAGCAGAAGCTGACTCATGGGCTGCATATAGGCTTGTTGGTTCATTTTTAACAGACTTAATTCGCTTTGTTTTTCCTCACATAAAAACCCTAGGTGGCAGCTACAGCTAGAGCTGGATCCTCTTCTTGGAGATTCTGGTGTGAGCTTTCTTTCTTTCTTTTTAAATTAAAATTATTTTAGGTAGTTTTTGGATCTATCTCTCTCTCTCTCTCTCTCTCTCTCTCTCTCTCTATCTATCTATCTATCTATCTATCTGTAGGGGAAGCTGTAGCCACGCCTTCTTAGGGGCTGGCTACAGGGGTACCTGAGCAGGCTTGTGAGGGCGTGGTCAGAGTGAGTAGGGGGTCTGCATTTTCGGTTTCGGTTTCTCTTTGCTTCTTGCTGTACAGACTACCACCGGCTGGCTGGTTCGCTCTGTAAATAAGGCCTTTCCCTATTAAATACCCTTATATTTCTACCTGACTCCGTATTGGTAATTTCCTACTATATCTATCTGTCTATCTATCACATGTATTTATTTTGTGCATGGGTCAGTTTATGCCATGGTTGACAAGGAAGTCAGAAGACAACTTGTATTGTCTTCCATTCTCTCTTTTCACTCTGTGGGTCCTGGGATTGAACTCAGATCATCAGGCTTGGCAGTAAGTGCCTTCACCTGCTGAGTCATTGCCCTGACCCTGGTATAGGTTTTCCCAAGGTGGTCCATGAATTCCTGTTGGGAAGACTTGATGAACACAGACTCATTCCAGAGGTTGAGGGTCATCCAGCATGTAGGATTTAGAGACGGCATCAAAGTGGCCTTAGCAAAGTTACCCGGGGTGTCAATGAAGCCCCTGGCTCATGTGTACAGTCATCAATACTGACCAACAGTAGCAGGCAGTGGCTTCTTGGTCAGAGGAGCAGACAATGACAATGCCTCTGGGATCAGAGATGAGGTGAAACAGCAAAAATGATAGTGATGTGTTGTCTTACCTATCCTGTTTCCCCCTTAGTCACTTTGCACAGGGATGATGGGTAGCTTGACCAATTTGATGGCCCCTCAGATGGTAGTTGCTACCTCCTAGTAGCGTTTATCATTTTGTTCTGGTTTGTTTCTCTGTTGCTATGACAAAATACTAACCAAGAGCAATTTGGGGGAAGGCAAGGGTTTATTTTAGTGCAGCCCATCTTCAAGACATTCTAAAGCAAGAACTCAAGGCAGGAACCTAGAGGCAGGAACTAAAGTAGTGACTATAGAGGAATACTGGCTTGCCTCTTGTGGTTCTATCAGTCTGTTTCTCTCTCTCTCTCTGTTTCTCTATTTCTTTCTTACCTTCCTTCCTTCCTTCCTTCCTTCCTTCCTTCCTTCCTTCCTTCTTTCTTTCTCTCTTTTTTAAATACAACCTAGAATCACCTGCCCATGGGCGGCACCACCCATAGTGTGGGCTATGTCCTTCCACAAGTTGGAAATGCCCCCTACACTCACCCACAGGCTAATTGGAAGAAGGCATCTTTTCAATTGTGGTCCCTTCTTCACAGATGATTCTTGATTCTAGCTTGGGTCTAGTTGACAAAAAAACCAATCAGCACACCCCATGACCATTGTCTCCAATGGTGACAAATGCCTTCAGGTTGTTTGGTTGGCTACCCAATCCTATTATGCACTATCAGTTCTTTAAAATCTTTCCCATAAGGGACGTTTCCAGGAAAGCATATTTTATTTATTTATTTATTTATTTATTTATTTATTTATTTATTTATTTGCAAGGTCTTTCTGTAGTCCTGGCTGTCCTGGAATTCACTATGTAGACCATGCTGGCCTTGAACTCACAGAGATCCACCTGTTAGATCCACTGAATTAGATCCACTAATTCAGAATGTTGGAATTAAAGTGCAACACTATGCCCAGATACTCAATCTTCATGCCTGAACCATGTGACTCAGTTTGCTGATAGAGGCCCACTTCATGTTCTCATCTTTAACTCCGTAAGTACAGTGGCCTCTCTCCTGTCCCTGACCATGATTCTGGAGACTGCCGCCAAACCTTAGAAGTCTCCTTAGCTTTCCTGATCTTAGCCCCCAGGTCCTCCAGGCCCTTCCCTCTGCTCAATGTCATTTGCTATTTGGTGAATATGTTTCTTATCCTACTGTTATCTTATGTACACTCACGTGTACAAGTCCATGTGTGTCTGTGTCTGTGTGTCTCTGTGTGGTGTTCATTCGTGAGAGAGGAATGTATGGACATGACACAACATATATTTAGAGGCCAAAGGACAATTACTCAATTCTCAGCAACCAGTTTATAGTATTATCACTTCTATTTCCCCACTGGACAAAATGGGAATTGGATGGGTTAATCTCTGGCCCAAGTTGTAATTGCTTGTGAAATGATGACTGAGACCTGTGTGGGATTTTGTCAGCTCCCAACATGATGGAGTTTTCCTACCGGGACTCCTGTGAGCAAACACAGACCTGGAGAAAAAATGAGACTTCTCCTTCATTTTCTACGGCTTTTCCGCATAGTAGATCTGGGATGTATATTTGAGCAGGCGTTTCATATACGTTGTCATTATTGCTATCTGTCCGAATGCCTGGATGGAGGGGTGAAATGGAGGAGAGGTGTGTGTTTTTTGTGAGAGCCAACATTTCATATCTTAGGATTTTTAATTCCCTGGTTGATGTCCCAAAATTGATTTTCCCCCTAACTGTAGACCAGAGTGATAGAAAACCTACTTAGTGTAATAGGCACTTTGCTTGATTATCCTTGGGGAAATAAAAAACAAAAACAAAAAACCCTACAGTTTAGAAGACAGCCTGAACTCAGCCAACAGGTGAGCAAAAGGCTGTAATGTGACTTGTATCCTAACAGCAGGACTTGGCCTTCACAATCTATAACTCCTTCCTTCCCTCCTCCTCCTCCTCCTTCTCCTTCTCTTTGTGTGTGTGTGCACACGTATGTGTGCGTGCTCATGCTCCCTGCCTCACTTTAGGAGTCCCGAGATTACAGGCAGGTTGTACATGCCTGGCTCTTTGTGTGCTCTGAGCATTCAAATTCATGTTCTCACACTTTATGGCAAGCTCTTTATCCACTAAGCTACCTCCTCAGCCCTGAGTCCCCTTTTGACTCTGAAACTCTATGTGTTCTATAAATTTCCAGGTCTGAGTTCCTAAATACAAGAAAGCATAGACAAGGACACAGATTAGAGACAGGAGGTCATGTATAGTCCTGGGCAGCAGAGGATGCTGGAGCTGCTGGAGCAGTGACCACAGTCTTTTAATGGAAACATTTAATGGAAGACCATGGCAGTTGGTAAATGGCCACTGTCCTACAAGCATCCTCAGCGCCCCTCTGGCCAGTTGCACTATCTGCTCCCCAGCCCCAGTTGCTGAGTTAAGGTATTTCATAGAAGATGATTAGTTTTGGTTTTTTAGGTTTAAAGAAGTTTTGACATATTTATAGTGACTATAATCCTGAATAGACTTAAAGAGAGGGAAAGAGGTGAGCGAGTAAGCATGTAAGCAAACGTGAAAGGGGAAGGGAGAGAGGGAAGGAGAGAGAGGGAGGGGAGGACGCAATTAGTATAGGAAAGGAATAAGGTGAACGTGAAAACTTAAGCCACAGTAGCTATGGGCAGTCTCTCTTCCTGCATCACCGTGTCTCTTCCCGCCCACAACACACACCACGCCTTCCTCTTCCTCCCTTTCTCCTTCAAGAATTAAAGAAAATTTCTGTTTGTAGATCTCCTTGTCAATCAGTTACCATCAACAGAAAAGAGTACTGATAGAGTATTGTAGAGAACTGTAGATACTGTTCCTTTAAAAATTACATTTCCTCGGGGAAATCTCACAGGACCCCAATCCTAGACAAAGAACTCTAGACAACCAAGTGTACTAAGAATGGGAAAATGCTGTTCTTCAGGGATGAGTCCCCCAGTTAACTATTCAAAACCAAGTGCTCTACCATAAAATTGTATGCATACAAGTAACATTTTATAGATTGAACAGATAATTGAAAGAAAGAAAGGCCAAAGACCATAAATCTGAGAGAGAAGGGTTGGCGGTTGGGGGTTGGGGGTTGGGGGTTGGGAGTAGGTGGTAGGGTAGATTGTATTTTAATTTAAAAAGTTAAAATTTGAAAAAGAAATTAAAAGAAGAAAAATTACATTTCCAGGGCCAGGGAGATGGCTCAGTGAGGAAAAGTGGTTGCCAAGCCTCTCAACATGAGTTCAATATCTAGAACTACCATGGTGAAATGAGATGATTGAGCCCTGGCCTCCACTCTTATGCCCTGACATGTGCATACCCACAGTAAACTAATTAATTAAACTATGAAGACTGGAAGAAGTGCCAGTCATCTGTAACGCCAGCACTCTGTGGGGAATATGGCAAAAGGAAACAGGAGAATTGCTCAGAAACTTGAAGGTCAGTTAGCCCAGAGTAATACACAGTATCACAGAGAAACAAGAGAGATCTGCCTCAGTGTCTTCCCCAAAGCTGTCCTCTGGCATCCATGAGCACTGTAGCTTGCATGCTCTCCCCTACCCCACAACATTCAATAAAAACAGAAAAATAATTGATATCTCCCAGTATTTGTGATATGGAAACACACACAGAAAGGAGTGTTTCTAGTGTTAGTGTAAAAACTCAGGGATTCATCCATTACCTTCATCTGTAACGAGCACTCTTTCTGCCAGCCTGGTCTCACAGCTGCAGCAGCCCCAAATAAACACACAAAGACTTACATTAATTATGAAACTGTCAGGTAAGGCTTCTTATTGGCTAGCTCTGTCTTAATTATTAACCCATAACTACTAATCTATGTATTTCTACATGGTCTTGGCTTACTGGAGAATGCCTCATACATCCTCTCTTCCTGGGCTCACATCGAGACTCCTTTCTGCCTACACTTGCCAGAATTCTCTTCGTCTGGTAGCCCCACCTATCCTTCCTGCCTGGCCACTAGCAAAACAGTGCTTTATTCATTAACCAATAAGAGAAACATATGTACAGAAAGGCAACCCCCATCACTCATCATTGAACCAATGTTCTGTGTTCCTTTCCACAGGAGATGGGGGATCATCACCAATCATTTGCCGATCTGCAGACCATGTTCCTTGCCAAGGAGTCCAGTAATCCCCAGTGGTGGTGTGAATGAAAAGGGCCCCCACAGGCTCCTATGTTTCAATGCTTGGTGTGACCCACATGCCAGGCCCAGCATTTCTCTCTGCCTGCTGCCGGAGGAGAGGGATGTAAAGCTCTCAACTTCTGCAACAGTGTCCTGT